>NC_052511.1:13193441-13933441 GCF_014356525.2 Nilaparvata lugens
TGCATGCGTTTTCATATTGCCGATACAGCATTGATGAAACTGTAGACGTTTATTTAGCACTTTGTCTCAAAAATTGTTCTAGCTGAAAATTAATAATCCATGCCACGTGTAGGCCTAAACATTGCATCAGGAAAACGAAGTTTCAAAACTATGTTTTTTTCTAAACAGATAATTTCGAGATAATTTCTTTGATGCAGCTGTTTCACATTCACCATATTATACAGAGTTTGTGAAAATGAAAATATTTATTAATTATCAAAACAATACTATTATCATATTTATAATGAAAATATTATCATTATCATAAAAATATCTATCAATTATTAAAACAATACTATTGAGGTTGAGTGGTATCAGGTAAAAAGCAAAATAGGAACAGATGTTATTTTTTTATTTCGATATGATTTGGTGATTTTTTATCTATTATATAAAAGCGAAATGGCACTCACTCACTCACTGACTGACTGACTGGCTGACTCACTCACTCACTCGCATAACTAAAAATCTACCGGACCAAAAACGTTCAAATTTGGTAGGTATGTTCAGTAGGCCCTTTAGAGGCGCACTAAGAAATCGTTTGGCAATATTTTAACTCTAAGGGTTGTTTTTAAGGGTTTAAAGTTCGTCTTTTAGCATGTATATTCTCCTTCTCTCAATCTCTTAATTATGATTGAAATATCCATATCATATGTTACTATAGAACTATAATCTAGATAGAGTACCTCTTCGAAACAGGTTGACATTAAGTTGAGTTGACTTTGTTGGTTGGCACCAAGTTGAAGATTTAAATGCATTTATCGCGGAAAAAATTGATTGGGCACTGCTACTTCAATCCTGGGAATATTATATTACTAGCCGTCAGGCTCGCTTCGCCATATCCGTTTAGCCAGACGTTTAGTCTGGACCCCCGACTGGATTGTCCTAACATATGATAAAAATTCCCAAATGAAAAATGCAGGCGAGCGAAGCGAGCCTGCTGATCTCATTCTTGGACGATCCAGTCGGGGGTCCAGGGGGCGGAGCCCCCTGGCTATACAGACGGATATGGCGAGCGAAGCGAGCCTGACGGCTAGTTTTTTTATGAAATCGTATGTACCATTAATGAAATTTGAACACTAATTCTGAAAAATCTAGAAGGAAAATTGGAATTTGGATTTCCAGGTGCACGAGATTGATATTTTTAGAATGTATGTGCAAAATTTGGAGATCTAAATCATTCCCATTTTTCCGGTATGCAATCCACAAGTTGGCATGTTTTAATGGGAACAAACGAACACACGAACAAACATAACCCCTCTCTCTCATTATATAGATTCCAATATGATTTAAAAGAATTAAGAAAAGTCATTGAATACGGGAATAGGAGAGAAATAGAATTGCTTGAATGCTTGGGATAGGATCTAGGTGACGTTTGTTTGAAGAACGAACTTGATCTAGCACCTAGACAATTCGAGGCTCTCGAGTGGACATTCAGAAATTCGAGTTATCAAGCTGCTCAAGTGGTGGAGAATCTAGTTCCGAGTGTAATGCCATTGCAATGTGAACTCTGATAGCATGCTATGATATTAGAAGATAATATCCCAGTCCAGTATATTGCGTTTGAGAAGAGTTTTTTTTCTCTGGGAGTGGATTTGTTTTTGGGAGACGCTATGAAAAAAAGTAGTCTATTCATCACACAAATCATAAAACAATGTTAATTGGTACTTTGATTCCTCTGTAAAACGATTGATATCCCAATATAGAGTTCTAAATAGAAAGTTTCTTGAGAAGAGTTTTCTTCGAATAATTTATACCAGTTTCTAAAGCGAATAGTTTTAGAAGAGTTTATACCAGAGCATTACATATTTTGAATAGGCTAGTCATATGGCTAGTCTATTTATTACAATGGTAAATTTCAATGAGGAATCAAAGAATTGGTTGAGCTTAGATTTTATAAAATTGGGGAGGGGAATTCATGAGAGTATGATAATTTTTGGAAGAAGTTTCAATTCTTACAGGCTTCAAATATTCTAATTTCTTGAAGATTTGAAATTCCCGAAATATTTTCAATAATTATTTGAAACAAATGAGGCAATAATGTTATAAAGAAGTTTCTAGTTATCTTGGTACATGATGTGATAAATTGAGATTGGTTTTGTAGTCGGGTTGAACCAGCTCAAAAAATGTACAGTTATCAGGATAAATGAAAACTGGTCAGGATAGAAGTATGCACAGTTATTCAAATTTTCGAGCAGCACGATGTCAACACATCATTGATTCTCATTGATGTTAGAGAGACTGAAAATTGCCAGTGATCCGAATGTGATTCTATTGATTGGATTATAGAATGTTCAAGCATCATTTGACATGGAGAGAAGCGTGGCATTTTCAACTGAATACCTGTCATTTTCAGCGTGTCAGCTGCCAGTTGATTACTATCAGATCACCGCAACCGAGTTACAGGGTGATACGCTCCTCTCTGAAGGCATTAGTCGGTGAATTTAATACCTCATAATCTCCAGCAGATGAAAGAAGTTGGAGCTTGAGCAGAATTATCAAAAATTGATATTTCCCATATATATTGCGTTGGTCAAGGTGATTTAGTGGTGGATGATTGTTATTATGAATTGAGTTATGCATTATTGAATTTATTCAGTATTGGATACTTTTATATTAAATGTTGTCTGTCATGAATGTTTGCACCTAATTGCAGGATTGCATGATTGATTCCAATCGAAGTAGTGGAATACAAATACATGGATAACATTTCTGAAGATGATTCATAGAATCTTCTTCAAACCTTCCTGTTTCAAATGTAGTTGAAGCTGGATAACGCTTCAAGTATTGTTGTGGGGAAGAACGAATACAACATTCACCAACAATATTATGCAAATGAACATTAAGGAGAATGAAAGGAAATAGGATGAAAGAATTGAATTGATAAAATTACTCAATGGAGTTGTTTTTTTTTCAATCAAACTTATGGTATCATTTCCACGTATTATGTTGAAGAGAGTTGTAGAAGATTTGGACCAGAGTTTGATAAAATTCTGTTGGTAATAACACTGTCAAGTTTAGTAATGTGTTAGTTATGTGTTCTGTTAAGCCTCGCACACACACATCGATTTTTATTCATATGGTATTTTCCCGTACCTATGAATTCTATCAGATTAAACGGAACTTGACAAACAACATCTGTTTAAACATATGTTTAGTCATATACATTTGAAATAATAATCATATGTTAAATCTAATAGGATTCATAAGGACGGCAAAATACCGTACGAACAAAATCGATGTGTACCTGGCTTCAGTTGATTGGACTTGAAAAATAATATTGACAGCGAGAAATTAGACGCTTTTCCCCAGCAATCCTCTCTAAATGTTTTCATGGATATTTCCATGTTATTTGAACCGTACAAAAACAATATTGGTAGCAGTTCTGAGAAAAAAAGTAAAAGCAAAAGCCTCAGATCTGCGTCTCAAATAAGATGTGGAAGGATGAGCGCTGCATCTTATCTGAATTGTGAGCTACGGTAGGTACATCATACGAGAAACACGTGCTGCATCATTTCACATTTATGGATTTATTTCCATGCCCGTGTAGGAAATGATATTCTGCCTGAACGATATTTCGAGATAACAGTATTGTGTTTCAAAGGTTCCTTGACATATATGTGGATGGATCACGTTATCATCGCCGAGAAAGATGTTCGAAAAGGCCTACCTTTTGGATACGGGGTATTTGGTGTTAAGGGAAAACAAAGATATCTCCAGCCTCGTTCACACCGGAAATAGAAGTGTAGTTAGAGGATGTAGGTGAAAAATTGTAACTTGATATTAAAACAATGTGGAAACCCATCATAATTCAGTTCTGGAATGATCGGTATCACATAAATGGTCATACAAATCATACTTCATCTCAATCATACTACAATCATTCCAAGTTTTATGAGAATCAAGTATATTTCTTATTCATTGCTTACAGAGTCGGTTTATTCTGTTCATCCCAAATATTAAAAATTCTAATTATTTCTCACTTTCGAAATTGTATTCAATTAGATCAATGCTCAGCATATTATCAGCATATATTAATGATTGAATTGAATTGCTGCCTTTATTAAAAACCTAGGAGGGCGAAGTTAGGGCGCAGCCGGCCCTCTCTTACACTTAACCCTCCATACAATTCTAAGTTACAACTAAAACAACATCATAAACAATGAACTAAAGTAAAAGAAAACAATAACTTAGAAAAACAAATTAACAAGAAAAAATATATATAAATATAATAACTATATTTAATTTTTTATTATATTATAATTATTTATAATTATATATAAATATAATAAAAATAAAAAAAAGAGAAAACTTGAACTCCTTTCGAATTTGAGTACGTAAAGGTGGTTATGCAGAAAGGAAGAAGAGAAAAGTGAATACAGTTGAGAATTTTCAGTCCAAATCCATAGATTATTCCGGTAGAAAGAAAGAAAGAAAGAAAGAAAAGAAAAAGGAAGAGAGAAAGAAGGAAGAAAGAAAGGAACCACACATACACACACACACACACACACACACACACACATATATATATATACACTATATAGACTTGAATTACGTACGGGTTAGGGAGCATTCCAGCCGAGTCCACCACCTCTGATCCACCGCAAGACAGCCGCGCCGAACCGGCGACGTCCCTCAACTAGCTTCAGCTTCTAGCTTAATGATTATGTTACAGGTGGAGAGGAAAAACTTATATTGATATTTGTGTATGTAGAATAATGTATGAATGATTGTATATTGAACAATACATCCAATTTTCTGAATCTTCCAGGTTTTACTCTGATTCTTGGTTTGAGACAATCGATTCCAGAAGGTATTACCTATTCTAAGATGTGCAGTTTTGTACTCATTTACAATATAGATGTTTACGCTAGAAACGTGTATTTGTTAGGTTAATAACAAGAATCCAAGTTTGTGATCATCATAAAATGTGTCATCACCTTTAAATTTGGAAGAAAAATAGCACAAGGACTACCTTACTATTTTATCCACCAATGCTATTACATCAGTGTAATTTGTATCGTGAATGAATGAATAAATAAATGTTTAACTTTTCAACTTTGATGAATTCAACTTTGTGATGACCAGGAGTAATGTATGCATATTGAAACAATGATGTATGATACAGTTGAACCGTTTGGAGACCCTTGACGACTTCTCAAGGATGTTTCACGACTTTTCAAAGTAGTTTCATGACTCGATGCTGTCACGTGATTTGTTCGCGGCTGGCAGTTGGGTATAAGGCCTGTAAGACAGTCACTAATGGACGAACTCGCTACTCGCGAAATTAAGATTTAGATGGCAGTGCTTTGGCCATTCGCCATGACCCCCTCACCCCTTAATTCAGATCCCCTCTTCACTCCTACACCCTCACCAAGCCAACGACATTAACCGCCTGGTGATAAGTGTGTGCTTTATTGTTATCGTCCTACCTAGTCTCTTCCATTAAGGACCTACTCTCTTCAAGTCTTGACACTCGAAAACTTGTAAAAATATGAGAAAATTATTGTGTCTTTTATCGCTCTCTAGTATTGAACTATAGAAGGCGTTATAATAAGGTCTCTGTGACAGTGATCAGCTAAGTAGTACCACTACCACCTAAATATTGATTTTTATTTGTGAATCCAGTTAGTAGTGGCAATGCACAATCCTCATTACAGCTGGTTTGAATTATTATGTTTATCAAATTTAATTAATATTCCTTGAAAAGTATTCAACTTCCACTAGATAATAAGCATGTGTATATTTGAATCCATAGTTTTTGAGACTTCAAATCAAATCAAAGCAAACTCAATCAAGAAGGTGTTCCAAATTATGGTTAATGTGGGTTAGTTAATGTGAAACGATCAAGACGATCGCGCACCCCTCACCAAATTTTCTATATGTTCGTGTCTTTCTTGAGAAAAACATCATTTTGTTATTGACTCAGTCAACTGAAATCATACCAATATTCCACTTTTAATGAACTGAGCTCCCGTTATTCCAGTTTGGTGAACAATGTAGTTGGTATCTTGCAGTTTGTCCTAGAACTTAGAATCAGATTCGAATCTCTATCACCTCAATTTATTGTTGTGATCTCAGAGAGATTATCAATGCTTGGAGCAAATGAGGACAGTAGTAGCAGTAGTCTATATTACAGTTCTGCTACAATTGTTACACTAGTTCGCCCTCAAATCGGAGCATTCATTGTTGGAGGAGAATAGTTTGTGAAATTGTATGAGGCTGAATGCTGCTAGTAGGCTACTTGATAGTAAAGAGGAGAGATTCCGCTTGAAATAATTGAGTCTGCATCCGTCAGTGCTGGCAATAAATTCATACCAGTGAAGTGTGAGAATTTAAACCGACAAGCGTTTGTTTCGTGAGAACAGAGATGGGAATTGAGAGAGGAAAAATCGGAAAGGAATTCCGGGCGTAAATCATTCGAGTGCAGAGAAGAAAATTCAAAGGAAAGATGTAGTTCGTTCTCCAACTGCTTGTGCGCATGCGCTGAGTTGAAGTTGGATGTAATAATAAATGGATAGGATGGAGCAATATCCGGTGAGAAAAAATGATGCTGGGAGAAATAGAGAAGTTTGAATGTGGAAGGAGGAGAGAAAAGAGAGGAGAAATAATTATTGACATGAATATAGGAGAAAGTGATGAAGAATGGAGGAGAAAAATTATACACAAGTGAGAAAATATATGATGGTTTCATTTATAGGAAAGAAATATGAGAGCTGAAGAAAAAAACGCACGAAAAGGAAAGTAATAAAATGGTAGATAAGTGAACTCTTTGATGTGGAAACAATTTTTGGTGGAAAAAGCAGTTGTAGATTGAAATTAAGTTGTGTAAGATGTGGAAAAGTGAAGAAATGAAAATGAAATGACAATAAATTCACAAATGAAATAAAATGAAGAGGAGATGATGGATGACTAAGAACAATACACTCACCATTATACACTGTTTTTTAATGATGTGGGCTGAGAGGTTAAAGAATAGAGAGCGAATAGGTTCTAAACAAACAGGATCCAAGTAGAAACTGTGAATATAACAAGAAAGAACAATAAGATTGAGAAAGAATGTGTGTCTAGGAGAAGAAAGAGTGGGAAAATGGTAATTGAGGAAAATGACAAAGATAGACGGGGAAGTGAAAATAAGGAGATGAGTGAGAGCAGACAGTAATAATACGTAGGAAAAGAGAACTGAGATGAAGGAAAAAATGAAGAATAAGCTCATGATTTATGGCGCATTACTCCCCGGTAAGAGATTAGTCTTATAATGTCCCATTCATAAAGGGATTCCGAATTAATATATTCCACGCGCTCCTTTCCTTTCCTTTCCTTTGCTTCCTTGCCCCCCCTCACTCCAACACTCCAAGCCTACTTCCTACCAGACGCTTTTCACTTGAAAATCATATAATCCTTGCGCCACCACAAATGAAATACAAATGCCAGCCAAGGGAGCTGTGGTCCAAACAGCGCATTACGATGCATCTTATTCTTATGACGCGATCTTTCATAAAACATGGATCTCAATGGATTTCCAGGTACAATGAATTATTGTGGAAAAGTAGCGGATAGTTCCTAATGGCCCTGCATTTAGTGTTATTTTAGGCGTCATCATTCACTCTTGGACTGGATTGATGAGTAGGTCGTTTAATGTAAGCTGGGCTTGTTTCAGGACTCATTCTGAATGATTCTTTTTTACCTGAGTGCACATGAAAATAACAGTACTACAAGTTCAATTCTCTCAAGCTTTTAAAATTCAGAAGAAAATCAAATTCTCATCATTCATATAGAACCCATTCCAATAGAATTGATGAAATGCTACTGAGGTAGACATTGAAAAGATTTTAGACTCTAGACTGTAGACTATTTAATAGAAGGTTAATTCCTGTCATTAATAAAATATAATAATATTATATTGATACTAGGGACATTCAGATAATCAAAAAATTATACTTCCATCAAACAGCAGAAGTTAGAGTCCAATCAAAAACTAGTCGAGAATCTGCAATAAAGCGTGGAGTCCGTCAAGGATGTGTACTCTCTCCACTCTTGTTCAATTTATACTCGGAAAATATCATAGCAAAAGCTCTTGAAGAAGAAGCAGCGGGCATTGTCATCAATGGTACCCATATATACAACATCCGCTATGCAGATGACACTGTACTCCTGGCTGAAAGCATAGAAGACCTGCAAAGAATGCTAAGCAATTAGATAAGGACAAGTGATGAATATGGGCTCACATTAAATGCCAAAAAAACAAAGTACATGGTCATTACAAAGCAAGGAATTCCACAAGAGCACCTTTTGCTGGACAGGATATGATAGAACGGGTAGAGGCATATAACTATCTGGGAACCCGCGTCAGCTGCAATGCAACTCACATGCCAGAAATAAAAATGAGAATTGAAATGTGTTCCCTGTTCTCTTGTATGGGTTGGAAGCATGGACACTGAATAGGGAATGTGAGACCAGACTTCAAGCATTTGAAATGTGGAGCTACCGGCGGATACTCCGTATATCGTGGACAGATAGAGTCACGAACGTAGAAGTTTTCAGAAGAATGGGTAAGCAACTAGATATTGTGCTTGACATCAAAATACGAAAGTTGACTTACCTTGGACACATTATGAGAGGACCCAAGTACATGATTCTGCACCCCATCCAAGGTAAAATAGTTGGTAAGCGCTCGGTGGGACGCAGAAGAATGTCTTGATTGAGAAACCTGAGGGAAGCGTTCAATTGCACAACCAATGACCTATTTAGAGCGGCTGTGAACAAAGTAAAAATCGCCATGATGATTGCCAACCTCCGAAATGGAGACGGTACCTAGAGAAGAATACAGGGTGATTCATAATTAGGGTAAAATAATTTAATACGTGATAGTAGAGGTAAAAATAATAAAAAAAGTTCTCATAAACATATATCCATAAACGCTTCATTAGCGAGCTATACAGAGTGAAAGATTTCGCCCAGAATTCAGTTCCTCTGGTGAAATACACAGATGCTGAATTGTTTGGAGACTAGTTTTTGAAAAACTTATGGTGGATTCATATAGAAAAATGTCTGAAAAATTTAATAAAACTAGTCCGGAAGCAGTAGTGTGAGTAGTTTTCGAGAAAAAAAGTTGAAATATGCAAAACATCTAAGTAGAAAAACACAAACTTCTAAATTTGATGCCCAATAACTTTCTTTAATGACCAGTAAACGAATAATTTGTTGCAATTCTGAAAAGAATCATGTAAGCTGTGTAAACTAAATTTGAATAAAAGTTCAATAAAATGTATTCTTATGTAGTACATTACACCACAAAAATTTGCTGTTTCATGAGGAGAGAACTTATAACTCTTATAGGTTGTAGCTGATTGCAAATAAAACATGCATTCAAATAACAGCTGTTCCGAAACAGCTGACTCAATTTGTTATAAATAAGGAAATATTTGAAAGAAATTATCAGCTGAAAATTATTTTCAGAAATATTTTAGCTCACTGTTGAACAATACAACAAACTGTAAGTTAGGCTTACTGTAGCAGTGCTGTGTATTTTGTTTAATCTATTAATCAGTTATTTGTAACCATTTCACTTTGCTTTCGTGTTAAGTGTTAAATATTTGAAAAATGGCAGGTAATTTTAGACATTATTCATACTCCGAATTAGCTGACATGCATTTAATTTATGGGATGGGACACTGTAATATTGTAGTACTGAAGCAAGACGTTTGTATCAAGAGAGCTTTCCTAACCGAGTATGTCCAAGTTCAAGATTTTTGGCCACTACTCATCAACGACTGCCAGAAACAGGCTCTTTGATGTCCAAAGAGCACATTTATGCAGGCAGACCACGATCTACTATGACTGTTGGGTTAGTAGTTCTTCATGAAATTTTTGAACATCCAGAGAAGAGCAGGAGACAATTGTCAGTGCAGTTCAATGTCAATTAATCTATTATTTGGAGGATACTAAAAGAGCAACAATTACATCTATAACACATCCAGAAAGTTCATACTCTATTGCCACAAGACTGTATTCCCCATGCTGGTATTTGCCGATGGTTTTTAGAAAAACTTGTTAACCCAAACTTTTTAACAACCGTTCTATTTACTGACGAGGCACACTTTACAAGAACAGCCATCGTTAACGTCCACAAGCAACATATTTGGGCAGATGAGATTCCTCATGCCATCAATCCTAATCGTCCACAACATCAGTTTTCAGAAAACATTTGGGCAGGAATCATAGGAGATCATCTACTTCTGTTCGAGCTTCCTCGCAGGTTTAATGGCATAATCTACTTAAACTTTTCGAGAGAGGAGCTATTTATCTTACTTGAAGATGTACCTCTTCAGTTGCACCAAAACATTTGGTTCATGCAAGATGGAGCTCCAGCACACTTCAGTGTTGCTGTTCGTGAACACCTGAATCACAGCTTTCCAAATCAATGGATAGGCCGAGGTGGGACTGTACCATGGCCAGCTAGGTCACCACACTTAAATCCTTTGAATTTTTATCTTGGGAACACTTGAAAACCTTAGTTTACAATACTCCGATTGATATCATTGAAGAACTCCGATTAAGGATTTTGAACGGAATAGAAATGATAAAGCAGACTACTGAAATATTTGAACGGGTCCGACAATCCATGAGAAGACGTCTGAACATATGCATTAAGAACAACGGAGGTCACTTTCGACATCGTCTTCAGTCTTTTAGTATAAGTTTAATGTCATTTAGATATGTTACTTTCATATGAAAATAAAACTCTTCATGAAAAACCGAATATTTTATTTGCAATCAGCTACAACCTATGAGTTATTAGTTCTCTCCTCATGAAACAGCAAATTTTTTTGGTGTAATGTACTACATAAGAATACATTTTATTGAACTTTTATTCAAATTTAGTTTACACATTTTACATGATTCTTCTCAGAATTAAATTTTCTTCAATTTGTATTGCGAGAAATTATTCGTTTACTGGTCATTAAAGAATGTTAATGGACATCAAACTTAGAAGTCTGTGTTTTTCTACTTAGATGTTTTGCATATTTCAACTTTTTTCTCGAAAACTACTCACACTACAGCTTCCAGACAAGTTTTATTCAATTTTTCAGACATTTTTCCATATGAATCCACCATAAGTTCTTCAAAAACTAGTCCCCAAACAATTCAGCATCGGTGTATTTCACCAGAGGAACTGAATTCCGGGCGAAATCTTTCACTCTGTATAGCTCGCTAATGAAGCGTTTATGGATATATGTTTATAAGAACTTTTTTTCTTATTTTTACCTCTACTATCACGTATTAAATTATTTTACCATAATTATGAATCACCCTGTATAGAAGAGCAATGAGAATAATGCGCAAATTTATTCAGAGTGGGCTGAGTATAAGCATTAAGTAGTTTTTAGTCTTTCTGTGTCGAACATCCTCAACATCTTTTGAAAAGATCAGTTCCTTCATTACTCGTATATAACAGGTGAATGAGAAGAATTTTGGTAAAAATCTTGAGTTATGATCATGATTATGAGATTCTGGTATGGATGAGTATTCAGTTAATAACAGGATGGATAAGTAACAGTAAATGGTGTATTTCTATTACGTGTTTATGAATTGTCATGGAATGGGTTCAATGGAAGCCTCAACATTTCAACAAGACTGTAAAACAAACCATTAAAAGTTGGATACTTGGATGAACTTTTCTCATTGATAAACCTGTAAGGTTTACGGGTTAGTAAAGCCTATGTCCTTTTCGAACAAGGCTGAACGCGGCGGAAATCCAGCGCATTTCACCATCTTACAAGAAAAACAACAACAGAATCATCTTATTATCTGGCGCACGTCTGGTAGACGAGTAGTTACTCGTAATCCAGAAGGCAATTTTGTCGACAGAGTGAAATAATGCACACCTTCACACGATGCGTCACAGCCTCCTGGATCTGTTAGGACATTGCTTTTGTTTAGCATTTGGAATTCGAATGAGGTGAAATGAGAAAGAATGCGAATAGAGTGGGATGGGAAGCGAATGAAACAGAAGGAACAACACTTTTTATCCTCATCCTACTCATCCCCTATTTGTTGAGGGTTTCAAGTCGTTCAACCCTTTTGTTAGGCGGCAGCAAAAACAAGAGAGTCTACCAGACGTGAACTCCAATCCTCATCACTATCATAGCCGTCACCCACTTAACCCGATGAGATCATTTTTCTTTTTCCAGTCTCTCGTTCTGGCCAGGATTTTTATAGCTCTCGTTTCCGTCTACATTATACTGGCCATCCACGATGTGAACAAAGTAGTCTATTATACTTTCTACTTCATATCAACGTTATTTTTCTCTCCAACAAATGTAATAATTCCAGTGATGATGGATGTGTCGGAGGGAATGATGTTATTTAAACACGGATCTTTCCAACTTGTGTGACAGATATAACTTGAGTGTCTCAGACATAAGTTTTTTAGAATAAATATTCATCTAGATATTATTATGTAAGACATGATCTAACTATTTCATGAGGCTGAATCCATTTCTACAATAAATTAGAGGATCATCAAAAGATAAAACTATTCCAATAAGTAATAAAAAAAATCTTTCTTTCTTTCTTTATTCTTTATTAAAAAAAAAATAATTATACAATCAAATGCATTCCAAAATCAAATACAATATTGTTTCCTAATTTCTAATATGTGTTCCTATAGGCTACCCTGTGTGGGGACACTTGAATATATATAATAAAATATTATATACAAATTTAAATATTATATCATGAAGAACATAATAATTGAATATGGTATTATATTGAAATAAATCAATATGTCAATATTATAATCATTCTTATTCATAATCATAATTACAATCATGTGATATTAGTATTCCATACAAGGAACTCCATGTACTTTATCCACATGAATGTACTTATCTATATACATATATAAGATATGAATATGGTATGATGATAATTTTTCCATTAGTTCAGGTTGAATCCATTGTACCTGACATATCACCTTTTCCTAATAGGATTATTCAATTATTTATCCATCTATAACTATAATTTGATGAGCATAAATAAAATAATTAATAACCTTCATGAATCAGTTCTTATTAATAACCTCAGACCTTCTTGATCAACCATCACGAGATACAGAGAATCATGCATTTATAATGTGCGTATAGATTGAATGGATGGATGAAGGATGGATAGTAATCATCCTGTTTTTTTCTTTCGATTTGAAATGTCCTTATCGTCTCAGAGCCAATGCTCAAGTTTCGATTCTCATGACATCCTTTGTTAGAAAATCATCCCACAAATGGTTCATCGGGGAAAAGCAATTCGTGAAATTGACAATATTCATTCCAATTATCTACTTTAGTATCGAGAGATTCACACAAAGTATCATATCAAGTGTGAAGATATTAATTAGATTTATAAGATAACTAGCCGTCAGGCTCGCTTCGCTCGCCATATCCGTCTAGCCAGGGGACTCCGTCCCCTGGACCCCCGACTGGATCGTCCAAGAATAAGATCAGCAGGCTCGCTCCGCTCGCCTGCATTTTTCATTTGAGCATTTTTATCATATGTTAGAACAATCCAGTCGGGGGTCCAGACTAAACGTCTGGCTAAACGGATATGGCGAGCGAAGCGAGCCTGACGGCTAGTAATATAATATTCCCAGGATTGAAGTAGCAGTGCCCAATCAATTTTTCCGCGATAAATGCATTTACTCGTAAATCCTCAACTTGGTGCCAACCTAACAAAGTCAACTCAACTTAATGCCAACCTGACAAAATTATTAATTTAGTTGCCAGTTAACAACTGTTTCGAAGAGGAACTCTATCTAGATTATAGTTCTATAGTAGCATATGATATGGAAATTTCAATTATAATTAAGAGATTGGGAGAAGAAGAATATACATGCTAAAAGACGAACTTTAAACCCTTAAAAACAACCCTTAGAGTTAAAATATTGCCAAAAGATTTCTTAGTGCGCCTCTAAAGGGCCAACTGAACATACCTACAAAATTTGAACGTTTTTGGTCCGGTAGATATTTAGTTATGCGAGTGAGTGAGTGAGTGAGTGAGTGAGTGAGTGCCATTTCGCTTTTATATATATAGATCATGAGTTATTCAGATTCTTATCTGTTTGGCAAAACATGTTCAATCAGAATAATTGTGTTATATGTTGATATAGTCTTCAATAAAACCAGATCAATTCATTTTCTACATTGCATCATACAGTTATGTAAAATTACATGGATTTTGTTGATATAATAAATTAATTTTAAATAGTTAATAATATACAGATGGTGTGAAATTCCCCAAAGAGTCTGTGTATGTAGTCTACTGATGATTATATCAATTATTGACAACAGAACATCAACCCATACTATATCACGAGTCTTGAACATCCGGAACTAACGCAGCTTTGTTTTTTTTCTCTTAATGCATAGGTGGTATTCAAGTGGGTGCGTGATTATGGACATTTTAGTTCCCTTTCACAAATGAAACTTGTAATGAAAAACGAATGGTCGTTCTTTGGGAGATTTGACGGGTAGGAGTGGTGAAGAAGCCCCTTGTAAGTGAAGAATGAGAGTGGATAACATTAATTTCGCAACTCGGTCTCAGCAAATGCCTACTTGCAATGTTAAACACAGTACCGTCTGGCTCACGTAGTCCTCCTACTCCTACTCTCGCAGGTTGCTTTGCATGTTAAATCTTGTTTAAGAGGTAAATGCGGTGGTAGGCTGTTGAGCTTTTGCCACTAGCAACCGTTTTAGTCGCTCCTATTCGCTATCACACATTTCCTTTCACCCCGTCGTTCCCCTCATTGTTCTACCTCCTTATCACTCCTCATCTTACTTCCTCCTTCTCCCTCTTCCTCCATTCTTTATCGCTGCCCCTTACAGAGTACACAAATTTCAATTCAACTAGACACCGCAACGTCGCATTTCCATTCTACTACAAAGTATTCTCGAAATTAGGCTACCAAAGCCTCGCCAACTGTTCTTTCTCGTTTTTTCCGCCTGCGGTTTACCTTTCAAATGAGCTTTAATCTTATTTCCGGCAGCCGCACTAATCTATTGCGGAATTGCACGACAATTGAAATTTGATTGCAGTATTTTCGCACGTGATTTGGAACGAGATGTACGTTTGTTACTCACGTTTTCTTGGTAGTTCGAGCGTGTTAACATCTCATGTATGCAGTATGAGCTAGATCTGACACTCGTCCATAGATTTTATCAATTTAGCATGTTCCTTTTGTTATTTCATACATAACAAATTCCTTTTGTTATTTCCTTGTCATGTTCCTTTCCTTGTCATGTTCCTTTTGTTATTTCATACATAACAAATTCCTTTTGTTATTTCCTTGTCATGTTTCCTTTTTGTCATGTTCCTTTTGTTATTTCATCTTCTCTCATTCTAAAGCAAATTTATTCTTCCTCCATCTAACTTTCATGAAAATCAGCATATAAAAAGCATATTATTTTTGATTATTTAAAAAAGAACGTTAATGTGGGTACCTATTTCTTGAAGCTCGAGTTTACTCTTTTGAGGTTAAACTGTGGTGATTCCTACAGTGCATTTTTAATTGATACAGTATTTTAATGTGATGTGTAATGAATAAAAAGGTATAAATGATTGGAATAAAATAGAAGAACAAAGAGTAACAACCTCGAATGAACTCTTTTGGACTTTTAACATGATTTATTTCGTTCCTCCTTATTTTGCAACCGCCTTTTTCAATGTGGCTTTCGAGAAAATATCATCCTATCCGTGTTGTTCACTGGGAATATATTTGTGGAGTGACAAAGTCTGTGAACCTTTGTGCGTGAACCTCAACACTAGGATAAATAGTATGGATTCGAGTCTGGTTGTTGCAACAAATATTCCATTATCCACATCAGAATCAAATATGACTACTTTTCCAATCTTCATGCATTAAATTTGCCTTTTGAAAATCATAATAAGACCGTGAAACACTCGAAGCCACATAACTCATATCTTATTCCAGATCCTCAAACATTGAAAACCTAATAAAATGTCAGTTTTTCCTCTGTATACGTTACCAAGGAAACTTCAAGATGAGATATATTGCTAGTTTTAGAGAAACTCCAACGAAAAAGTAGAATGCTAGTTTGAAAGTACCGTATAAAGTAGTTTTGTGGGTGAGGGATGGAGGGAGATCTCTTACTTTTATTGTGAGCTGGGAACAAGATTGGATGCTTCAGAATGTGACTGCGATGTTGTGGATGATATTTGGTCCGCTTCAAAGTCGATTGTAATGGAGGAAGATGGAGTGAGCTTGGAGGAAGTGTAATGGAGGAAGATGGAGTGAGCATGTAATGTAGTCGCCGTGCTTATCTCTCGATTCGGATAATGGAATGGGACTGAATCGTCTGTGAATAATCTCTCAGCTAGCCTTTCACAAATGATGTGATCCTCTTTGGAACAGTTAACAAGATGGCTTGCTTTGGAGCAGGGTTTGGGATATCCAGTGTGGTCGACATCTTGAGAATGGCTTGGTCAGTGCAATTCAAAGAATATTTCCAGCAAGCGTTATGCTGGCCGATTGCGCTACAAAGGATAAGCTCGATTTTAGCTAGCAGATGGATGGAAGGATGATATTGCCTGACATGCACTATTGGGCTCATAGATTCAATGTTCTATACAATAATCTTATCCATGGATAATTTTCTGCAAGGTAGAATCTATCCGATCAGTCGGATAACTTTGCTGCATAGCATTCTCGATGACAATCCGGATTTCAAATACCTGAAACCGACTTTCTGAGTTTCATCATATCACATCTCTCACATCTCATATTTTACTCTCTACAATTTGGACAAAATCTTTAACAATGTTAAATATAATTAGTTCATTATAATGTTGATTAGTTCTTTGCAGAGTTGATTTATATATTAACTATTATTTTATTAAGTTAAGATACATTATTATTTCATGGATTATCTGATTTTCATCAGAATCAGTTCAACAGATAGAAGGTTCAGGCAGGTAAATTAGTCCTTGTTGATTAGTTCCTTGCAGAGTTGGATTATTCCAACTATTATTTTTTAAGTTAAGATAGGTTATTATTTCATGGATGATCCGATTTTCAGAATCAGTTCAACAGGTAGAAGATTCAGACAGGAAAAGGTTCTCTTTCTACTCATTCAATTCTTCCTCTACGGAAACTGATAGACAAATTGTTACAATATTTGAAACAGATGAGACACCAAGAACTATGTGTGACATTAGCATGATGAATGAATAAATTTATGTGAATTACTCCAGGTTAGAATAATATAAGTTACATTATCGTATGTTTGTAGATGGTGAACTCTTTTATTTGCTTGTAACATAACCGCGGAATTTCAGATATGACTTTCTATTACTTCAAGCTCATTTTGAAATTATCGTCGTCATTTCTGATGTTATTTTTGTTACAAAACATATCGAACTGATATCAAGGGAATGGTTTCAATTTTTCCTCCGCTTTTCTTGTTTGAATTATCTTGCACAGCTAGAATGCGCCCGGATGGAAACCAACTAAATTTCAATCTCATAAGTTGCCACAGCAAACTCTATTGGAAGATAACAATTCGGGACACGTACAGCCACAGCCAGTCACAAGTAGAAAGAGATAATACCGCTAGAAAGAGAATACGCTTGGGATAGCACAACAAATGTATATGTGGGTATTATAGTACAGGCTTGCCTCCAAGCAAAAGTGTGGCAAGTAATTTGTACGATAAAAAAGTAAGTCTCATTTTTATTTTCATTGCCATGCACCCACACATTCAACTGGTTCATTTTCCACCTCTTTTATTCCATGGAATTTCACCTCTTACTGCACCTTATTTTTATATTACTATGACTCCTTAGTTTTTCCAGTTTTATTTCACATCCTTTTCCATTCATATCGAGATCAAATAGATCTATGATATCTGATAAGTTGTTCACTTTATCATTTCCTCAGTATTTCTGAATGTTGTACAATCATCATGTTGATCTATTTGTTGCTGATCTATAATCAGATATAGCCGATTTCCTCTTCTATTCACTAAATATTCATTATTCTTCTAAATGATTCCCAGAACCATTTCAACTTTCAATTTTTCAACTTTCCTCAGTAAGAACATAACCTTTTTTTCAGACATTTTATAATTTATCAAAATTTGGGAACAGAATAGTTTTGGGCTATGCCTGTTGTTCTATCCCGATCATATTCATATTATGATTTGTAATTATATCAACGAATAAATAAATAAATAATTCATATGATAAATATTTTCATTGAATTGGAATAAGAACTGGGAGCTATAGAATCCTTACTTGCAATATTCTGGAGTTTCCTCGATAACGCTTAACTCCAACGCAATGGAGAGAGGTATATTCAACTCTCGATATGTATTTAACATGATTATTGTTTATTCTCTAACTATTATTATTGTGAACTCTCTGTACTTACAAATCAATCAAACAGATTAGTTAGGCAAATTCTGGTATGGCAGATAGCTTTTAGGAAAGCACATTCTAGTGTTCAAACTCAATAGTTCATGTTCTCTCATATTAATAAAAACAGTTGACTCAATTTTTTTTTTAACTCAATTCTCGAAGTTCGCTCTTCGGCAGGGTTAATTTCAACTACTTAATTCCAATCCAAATTTCATCATAGACTATATTTTAGAACTCTGTGATATCAATCACGAGAATAACTCTGGGTAAACTATCAAATTCATCATTCATTCTCTATTTCCTTTCAAATATCCTCTACAAAAACTTGTTTTCTCAATTCTTCCATTCTCATTGTCATCGATTTGCAGTCTCTTTTCAGTTCCATTCTGATCCTTTGAATTCTCTACTGTTTCCTCGCGCTTCGTCATAAACTTACTAAGGCTAGCTCAACCTCTCACTTTGTTCCTCTCTCTCTCTCTCTCTCTCTCTCTCTCTCTCTCTCTCTCTCTCTCTCTCTCTCTCTCTCTCTCTCTCTCTTACAAACTCACTCTCACTCCCTATCTCACACTCCCTTTCTCTCATTCTGCATCATAATTCGCCCACTTACTACACATACATTTCGTAGATGGGAAAGTGTGCAAGTGACCGCTTTAGGTTATTATTCAAACTTCCCACCTCCTCCTCCACTTCCTCCCACCCCTCCTCTTCCTCATCCACCTCCTCATCCTCCTCCTCATCATACTCCTCCATCACCTCCTCCCCTTCCCTTTCCATTCAATCCCCTCATTTGGAGTGGCAAACTGAAATTGCATATTTTCTCTTGCTTATAACTTGAACGTTGTATTCGAAGTGCAGCATTTGAAAATGAAGCCCAGTTTTTCCGAACGCTTATCCGCTTTTTATACATTGTTGATTATCTATGGATGGTTAGTGCTCTGTAACACTCTAAAAGCTTTTTTGTGATATCGCAGAGTGGAACCAACTCTTGTGATATGTTCCATTGTGATAAATAGTATGTGCATTTCAACGACTACCACTTAGCATAGATCTCTGCATATTTTTTAAAATTTGATAAATCATAGTTATTCACATATCTACATCATGTGGGGCACTAGAAGAGGATTTTCAATAATTGAGAGATGTTGGAGTGTTACTTTTTTCAATCAACCAATCATTAGTGAAATTTTTTCAAATATTTTTCACTGACCTTTCTTATTGGTCTGTTTATTCTAGAATATCACAATCTATAAAAGAATGAATCGATTTTTCAAGATCTATGAGGTATAGGATGAAAATAACTATCATCATAATAATGATTCTAATGAATAATTATGATTCCTAATGATGACTTTTATTGTGCAGGAATTTCGCATAATAATCAGTAGCCTCTTATATTTTTCAAAGAGCCTAAAATCAGCAGATATTAACCGAATGATAATCTGACTATTCCAGGAAGCAGAATCTTTGGAAAACTCAATCAGTAACATTAATCAATCGAAATCACCCACATCCAATCAACATAATGTTATACTGGCCACAAACGGTAAAACATGCATGATAAACATGCCCACATCATCTATGTTCATCATGCATGTTTTGTCATCAGCAAGAGACTTCCAACATACGATGAACAACCGAAAACATAAATAAACCACAGGAAAATTATAATGATAGAAAAATAATTTAACCTCAAATACAGCAAAGAAAACATAAACTACAAAGAATCAGAGATACAAAATCTTTACCACTCCTCAAATATTCTTGCTGGAAGCCTTCCTTTCGCTGTAATGCCATTACAATGTATGTCGTCATGTTAATCATGCATGCTCTACCGTTAGTGGCCAGCCTTATTATTCGCGTACAATTCATATATTTACCATCACCTTAATTCCCACTTAGTTACATGAACGTTTCAAAGACAAAACTTTCCATAGGGATCGTTGTATGAATGTTTCCTGCAGTCAATAGGCAAGGGAGAACCGATCGCGTCCCTGGACTGACATAAACTTTGAAAAAGTGTAACGCAAACTCACAAATTGGCAAAAATTCTCCCTGTCAAAACGCCAAACAATTTTTGATATCTTGAGCGGATAACTTGTTGAGGGGCACACTCTGGGGCCCAATTTGGGGCCCGACAGCAGGCAGCCAGAAGTGGAGATGTGAATAATTGATGAGACTTTGCTCGCTCCCAATTGGCTAGATCTCGATACCAGGCTACGCTATGCACTTTCAAAGCTCTGTAAATAGCGGATTTATTGGGCTTCCAACTGCATCCACGATCCCGCTACTGCCACCAGTATTAAACTCCTGCGAGAGCGGATTAGCCGCCAAGTGAGATTAATTAGTCTTCTGTGCACGTACGTTTGACTGCATTTATAGTTATATTCACCTAAAATTGTCAGCAATGGTCGAGTGGAAACGAACTGATATTACTCATGAAGTGTTCTGACAGCTTGGAAATTGTGCGCGCGACGGATTAGAGACGTTTAGACCGCGCTTAATGAGAACATTGACTGACTCCCGTTTATTGGAGCACTCCATTCATAACGCATTCATAGTTGCTACTGTTCATGAGGCATTCAAGTTACTGGAAGACAAGTTCTACCAAGTGACTAACTGTTCATGTACCTAAAAGATAAGTTCCGCAGTGTGTTCATGTTACTGTAAACTGGGGACGAGTGCACACTCACAACTCATGAGACGTGCATGGAAATGGGAGATGAGTTCTACGAACTGTTCCTATCAAGCTGTTAATAAGGTGTTTATGCAAGATATGTTGTGCCTATGAAAGGTTGACACTATGTAGACAGGTTAATGTTCCTCTGCGGAACGTTCTGAGTTGGAATTATCCAATCAATATCTTGTTAAACAGAAAGAGAATATATTATACTATTCTATAAGTGTTGAGTATTTGTTGAGTATATTAGATTGTAAACTCCCGCATCTCCTTTGAATTGGAAGCATTATAGGCGAAAATGCTGAGCTCCTGCCAATCACTTGAGGATCTCTTATTGGGAATACACCACTCAATTGGGAATACATCACTTGCTAATTGAATACTCCACATGCAATGCTTCAGGTCTCGCTGTTCCTGCTCCAGTGATAATAATACGAGTATGAGCAACAAAAGGCGTTTAAACTTTGAACGTTGAGACTGAATAGTAACTTTTATAGTTAGAAATATAAAGCCAAAAACGTTCTAGTGCATACACTACTATGCCAACACTTGTGATATAACATTGTTTCTGGTTTTGAAACTTTTGCTTACAATAAAGAGCTCCAGTCCATGATTGAAATATCTATCAATACTTGCAGTTAGAACAATTATTGGATGTAGGTGTTTCCAATAAGAATCAAGAGTGCCAAAATTGAATGCATGGAGAGAAATAGAGAAAAATTCATAGAGGATCTCCAGTGAAAAATCAGTTGTAAAGGTTAATCGCAATTAATTGAATAGAGATAATGGTTTCTCAATCCATTCCAAGCTGCTATGTATTAACACACTTTTTAATGTATTTCACACGACATGCAGTCAAATATTTAGGTAAATAATAAAAATCTTTCACTTTATTTCAGTCTGTAAGTGTGTGAATAGAGATATTTACATTAATCGTTTTATGTTTTTCAATAATTAGTGATTAAATTTCAATCACCGATTGATGTTCAATTGAACATTACATTTTATGTCTAGTCTCTGTGTTTTTGTCTATTTCATGAACCCTATGCTCATCCACCTCCTTAAAATCCGGTGAGAAAAATAATCATTAATGAGATCATTCATTCAACCTGTGAAGGAGAATATTAGTCTGTTACTGTGATCATGAGTGGAGAATGTTTTGGGATACCGGGAGTGGTTAAAGTGGGTGAATGTGAGAAATGTTTGAACTACTCACCATGTAGAACAATGGTATCGGCGACGATGAGAAGACAGATGAGCAGAAGGCAGAAACTTTGCTGGGAAGCAGTCAACTTTGACATCTTGTTAGGGCGGCCGTCTTCTCAGAGTAGAATCGCTGCTGGCATCATTGATGACTTTGGCTTCTGACGAGAAGATGATTCCGATGATGCTAATGACGGCGAAAATCCTTCACGCATTTTCTAAGCTCAGTGCTCCCCACACAAACACTTGCAATCTGTCGAACTTTGACGAAAATTGTTATTTTGTTAACAAGGTGACTGTTGTATCAAACTTTTTCGAACTGTAAACTATTTATTGACTGTGAAGTCTTTGTTCATTCCGCTGATGACATCCAGAGAAAATATTATATTCGAACACTATATTATTGATTAAAATTAGTTTTAATTGGTGTCAATCGGAAGGTGGGGAACGTCTTTCAAATTCGTTGGAATTGTGTCCTTAATTACTCGAATGAAGCTTGATGCTGCTGTCAACACCTGGGAACAAAGGTGAAAGTAAGAATTATTTGAGGTTTTTATATCACATATTGATTTGATTAAACTATTATTTCCAATAGATAAACCCCATATGAAATTTCATCATTATTGTAAAGATGTGGAAAACTCAATAATCCTGTCAATACTCAAAAGTGATCAACAACGGGTCGATTGCATAGAAACCGGAATCTAGTGACTAGCACGTAGACTAGTAATCAGTTCTAGCGATACAACTGAATTATAAAGCTGACTTGAATCCAAGCATTCGCTTGAAAATTACTTGGAACTAGAGTAGCTATATTACCCACAGTATGATCATTGGCATTTTTTTCTCCCGCCACCGCCATGAAGATTCCAAATATTTGAATTTTACAATTGAGCTTTTATGGGATTATAAGTAAAATCGCTCGCTTGTACTTATTAAAGTATATTTTTGTGATTATTAACTTCGATATGATTTCTTTTATGTTTTTTTCTATATTCCCAATATAGTTTTAGAACTTGAAATAGTGAATGGTAGATAACATCGAGTAAAAATGAAAGTTAGGTAACGTAAACTGAAAGCTGAATTTCCAAAAAAATACCATAAAACTTTTGAAATGCGTCATGATATTGTAATAAATGTTGTTCCATTGACAAATGATAAAGTTCTCATATCTATTTCTAGGAGAATGATGGAATTCTCATCACAATATATTCCATAACATTTAAATAGTTTGTTTTATTCAGCCAATAAGTCTGACGAAAATATTGTAAAGCACTACATTGAATAAAAACTCTGGCAGAGTCAATAAATTATTCTAGCCATAGTACTACTTGATGAATTTAATAAATATGTAAGAAATTAAAAAATAGCACACATAATCATTATTGTATATATTTAGTGGTATTTCTAATCTTAACCACTGCTCGTGGTAATGCAACTCGAGAATCATATCAATAGCTATTGTACCAACATGTTATGTGTAGGGTACTCAGTACTGGAGAGAAGCAATCAGAGAAGTCAAGACGTCTTTAATCAGCACTTAATCATGGTTAAATATTTCATAAAATGTTATATTCAATTGAGCCACAAAAAATATTTTTAAATTTGATTATTTGAAGTTCGATCCAATAAATGGAATGAGGAAATACACAAAATTGAAATTTATCTTTCTACATATTTATATAGATCACTGGTTCCCAATAAGTTGTCCGCAAAAGCTCTAGAAGTGGTCCGCGAGGAGTCCGAGGGAAGGAAAAATAATGTTTTAAGCTAAATTAGTGTTTTTCAAAGTTATCTTTATTGTCTATATTAAAGTATAATCATTTTCTCTTCGAAAATTATATAAATCAAACTCATCGTAAGTTCATAATATGTTTCCAATCGGTAAAATAAGTGATAAGTTCCAAATGTCCAATGCTATAAGATAGGACTTGAAAGTTTGTTTGGAATCTTAATGGCGGATTTGTACCATGTGACCGAGCTAACCAATCAGAAGCGTGATAGTCAATGGCCTTACTGTGGGTAATATAGTTACTGTACTTGGAACTAGCAATGACTAGCTTTTATTCAATCGACCTATTGTTTCAAATTTTATAGATCAACTAAATAAGAAATGGCATTTTCAAATGAAAATGAGAATATTTATGATCCGGAGGTATAGTTGTTCAATACGATGTAGTAAAAAGACATTCACATCGTATTTGAATCTTCATTTTTCGTGATAATCACTGAAATATAGAATTTTCAACAAAATCTTATCTGAAGATTCTCACATATCCCACTCATCCCCTGAAATAACCGTTCATTCACTATGGATTGACCTGCTTCGCGAAGAATATTCCATTTATCCGTAGTGAGCGAGATAAGAGAGACTAGCAATTCTCACGTTCACTTTCGTGCGAAGATGAGCAAAATTGAGGAGAAAATCGAGTCATCAGACCATAGACGTTGCTTTTGAAAGAGGCAGCAGACTTATCGTATGTGGAAAAGCGCTTCCGCCCGTTCAGGTAACACGATCTTAATTGCATTCCCTCAAATTGTGCGCGAATTGTAAGCGCTCCTCTAGGTTCTAGCTGAACAAGGGGCTGACATCACTAAAACACGATAGGTGCCTGGCTACAGCAATTAAAATACAGCCTGCTCCAATTTAATTCCACACTCATATCCATAACCTCCGCCTCAAACCTGCACAATAACAAGGGACCATCTACAATTTAAAACTAATCAAATTCCTCACATCGTGGCTTTAATATGATAGAATCTGGACAGCACAAACACTCAACGAACGATACGTTGAGCCTCAAATCACAAATTTGAATAACCTCTTGAAACTCTAGGCTTACTTCCAGGAATTCCACTTTATTCCCATCTCACTGGAATTCTAATTTGGACAGTACAAATTCTTAAGAGGATTCACGATTACAAATTCTAATCACAGGTCGTTGTTCATAATTGGGAAGATTATATCGCTTTCAATGGAAGCTGGGAGATTTCTAAAACGTTGAAAGTGCTCAAGGATACATTTAACTCCCGAACTGCGAATCTTTTCAGGTTCCTCTGAGAACAATTTTCAATTTCCCGTAGGAACATTGAATCGGATCAATATATTTGAACACTGTTGATCAGGGTCTCGAATTTCCAACACATCAACGCGGGATGATCGTGGGGAGTGGAGCGAGACTATATTTTATATAAAATTTGTTTTAATTTATCACGCTAACGCTTTCCACCCTCATTCCGCAATAAATCAGAATAAATGTCAAGCAGTAAAAATTCATAGATACGTTCAAAATAGCAGAAAAATTCCCCAATAATCATGGAAGTGCTGACAAATCACGTTTTATTAATTTGAGATTCTCTCTATGAACTGATTATCCCCAATACCCCAATATATACATTATTACTATTATTCCAGATGTATTGAATACGGAAGTTCTATTAGTATCGAATGATAAATCAATCTACAAATCTATTCCATTCAAATGAAAATCAATTTCTACAGTGAGATCGACTTTGAACAAACATAATTCTTTTTAATAGCAACAATGTTTCCAATTCAACCAATCGTGACAGTTTGAAGTGAATCTATTTCAGGAATTCAATCTCCGCGACCAATTTTGTCAGCAGATAAACTAATTAAGCACGGTCAGCAATAAGTAATAGGCCAAAATCAATATTACCGCAGCCAGTAGATGCGAAGTTTGCCTAGCTAGTTCATTATAATCGAAACCTAATCAACAAGTTCGATAATGTTGGGGGTGGAGGGTGTAGTGTCGACTTTATGGAGTGGGAGTCGCCTATTTCAATCACCATGGAATAATCATTTATAGCTTGCTGGTGACAGAAATCATACTGAATATCAATCGATTCACATATAAATTAGGAATTGTCTAAAGAGCATCAATATTATCATTGATATCAAACTCATAGGATTGTTAAAATCACTAGTAAGCCTGCAACCTTCAATTATTATTATTGTTATTAAGAATCATAACATCCAAATCAAAATGTTCTTCTTAATTCTGAAGGGAACTGAATTCTTCAGTTATTACTATTCAGCATGTAAATCTTTACTGTTCATTCTAACTATAGCTACGGTATCTTTGACTTATTCTAACTATTTTCAACGTGAAGAGTCATAAAAATATGTTTAATGGCTGTTTTATATGTATTTACAAAATACTATTGTAAAGGGCATCATGTTACAAGCATGAATTTACATGAATTCATTATACAAATGAGATTTACATGAAATTTCTCATATAAAAATGAGGTGTTGTGATGAACAACATCAGACCTCAGACATTCAGGGCACAACATTTTCCACTTTTTTTTTAACCGTAATGTCTTTATACTTCTCGTCAACACTGTTTTGGGTCTATGAGATATTATAGATATACAGATGAGTACTGCAGTGTAGGCTATGCAGTACTAAATATATAGTTTGTCTTCGGTCTTCATGAAGGAGGAGTTGTCAAGTTTTATACTCTGAATCACCGCATGAATATAAAAAATTCTAGATAAATTTCTAACAAATTTTCAGAGTTTATGATGCTCTTTGAATTATGTATTTCACACAATATCCATCTCTTGAATATTTCATTCCAAATCTTGATTGCTCTCCTGTAATCAAAGTTCGGTAGGGTGTTCATGATTAAAAAACAAAATCATGTTTAAGATGAAAGTGTTAAGATGAAAATCAAGAGCTTAGTTTATTAATAATGGAGAGATTAATTACTAAAAGCTAGTTCCAAACATGCAGCGCCCGAATATTGTAGTGGTGAGGTGAGAGTAGGAAGGAGTTTAGTGGAGTACTTTCTTTGAACCCACTGCAAAGTTGAAATACAGTGAAAAAATACAGCTAAGTAGACCACTCTTACAATGGCGAAGGAAAACGTCCATAAATATCTTAATTTCTTCTCGGGCTCTGTCTTTTGTGCATTATCACAGAACGTTGCCGCCTTCCTTCCGATGTAGGAAGTGCTTTTTCCCATTGTCCTTACCTTTCAGCACTTACGGCAGCCAACAATTGCTAAGAAAGTACTTGCAACGCTTTTTTCGAGTCTCGCCGCGTTCTGTGTCATCTTTTGAATCCTCCGACAACTTCGAGGGGATTTTCAAGGGGCACTAATCATCTCCCACCGAGAATGAATGGGTAGCATTTCACAGGATGTCTTTACAATTCGGCTGAATCCTTTTGTTCATCACGGCATCAAAGAAATGCTACCAGGAATTATGGCGGATAAGAAGTCTCAGGTGTATCTGATAGTAACGTTGAGAACAGAATTGTTATTCTAGTCTACGTAATTCAACTTAAAGTATGAGCTCGTACACCTATTATCATCAACCAGGATATCGAGCAAAGCAAGAAAGATGTATACTAAGTAAATCATAAAGTCTTTTTGATTCTACATATGTACAAAACAAAATTATGCATGGACTATTAAAGTTATTTATTCCATTTTGTACAATAATCACTGTAATAGTGGACGGGCAGAACAGTCTCATACTCGTACCTGTCCCTTTCCCAATAGCCTACTACAGTTCAAATCGAAATGGAATCACTCTTCTAAATTATTGGGGAAAGGCACAACATACTCAAACTCGTACTCGTATCTGTTCATTTCCCAATACTACAAACCAAATCCAAATTTTGGTCGATATCACTCTTTAAAATAATTGGATCAAATATCCAGTCCCATAATTTATTAAATCTTCAAAGTGAGTAATACTCGTGGGTAGAAGTTTTTGTAATTTGCAAAAAGAATCTTGATTTTCACAAGTCTATAAAACAAATCATGGGGATGTACCCTCAACTGCATATTTATACACTTTTCCGAAGGATATTATCCATCTGATCTGACAAAACTGTCTGGTATATATGTACCCTGGAGCATCCCTTTTCAACAGCAAACCACTACTCTAGATAATTATGATGAGAGATAGGTGTAGATACGCTTTGGTGATAATAACTAACATAAATTAAGATACAACATGAATAAAATATCACAAGTATATCAACCAACTGATGAACAAATACATTTTATGGTTTATGTCACCAGGATATAAACCGAGCAACACTGAACGATAATAATTTTGCTAGCCCTTATTCTGATCCGACTTGATAAAGCACCATATCGCTCTTAATTGAATACCACACGTCAAATCCATGCTTCACTTGGCTCTGTATAGCGACGCTCAACTAATTTCATTTCTAATTCCATCTCTGTGTGACAAAATACTGAGCTACAGTGAGATTCACTCTAATTTGTCACCATTGTTTGCAGGGGAAGCATTGATGTTAATAATAGGGGTTATTGACAGTTTTTCAGCATTGTCAGCCTGTCAGTATTAGTTGCATGGGAAGCATTGACGTTTTGCATTAGAAATGCTGACAGTTCGAATCGAAACTAAAGCTGTTGTAGCCGCCTATCCAACAATAACAATGTTCTCAGTTGATTTGCGATTTGTACAGTTCATTCAGCATGCGATGCAAGTGGATATTCGCGAATCATTACTCGATCCAGTTCGAAATTCTATTAATGTGCTCTAGCGAGGCGCGATTTTGTTTGCAATTCCAATATTGCCGTATGAATGTCCGTGAATTTGCCTCAATCATTCTCCAGACACGACCAGAGGCAAACATTATTATGTTCAGTCAATTAGAAGCATTGCGTGTTATTTGATCTAACTATTGCAATTAGTATTATTTGCTCGGAAAACTCACGGTGTATTGCATTTTGTGCGAGAATCAATTTAAAGCAACTCTCTCGGTTCAATTGTTTGGTGAGGCTCATGATTGAAAACAAGTCTTGTGCTAATTCTATTCACAAGAATCCAATCAAATTTAACCGTCGTCAAATGACGTCAGCTAAAAGTACCAATGCCACTACAAGCAATGAACGAATCTGATGTAATTGCAATGAATTCTACGGTCAGCTAGGGTGGTTGAATTCTACTTGATTGTTGATACAAAAAGGGGAGTATCTACGTGAAACAGTGGAAGTTGATAAAACTGTTGGAAGAAAGCAAAGTGACAACGAAGAAAACTCTCACAGGTGTCAGCGTTGTTTAGTTCATTCATGCAAAACAAGAAAACTTTCCCATGGAACAGAAAAAAATATGAGCAAGAGCAATGAAAAAATCACTGTTTTATAGGTGGTTGATTGAACGAGTGGGGAATATCAAAACACAGTTTATGGGGTAATCCTAGGATGGAAAAGTTGATCCATGAAAATGGAGCAATAAATCCAAGAGAACGAGCAATCGCAGTTTGGTAGAAAAATCGGCCATAGAAAATATGGACGAACACCTGTTACTTAATAACCTGTTTCCTCACGTTTTAATGGGGTATGACTTGAAAATCCTTGACTCAATTTATTAGTGGCAGTAAAATACTGTAATAATTTTTCCAGCAAGATTTATATGACGATATGTGACAAAACTGAGATTAAATAATAACACACCAACATACGGTTTATGTGAGATTGAGTCCAGAATACTACATGCAATGAATATGAAGTATCTCACACAAAAGACATACATATAAATCTATTCAAGGTTGCAGGAAAACGTTATCAAATCGTCTCTGGTCTGAATATTGAGTTAGAGCAGACGGAGTTTATTGATATCTCTACTAAGCTCATGGAAGAGTGTATTATTCAGAGTATGCTATGAAATACTTTCCAATATTGAATATTATGGTTTGAGATGATGAGCATGGGATCATTTTGTGATGAACATGATACGTAACCTCTTTCGAGAGAAGAACATTATCCTAATTCGTCTTCTTAAGAAAATATCTTCAAGAATCTGAAACTAAGTGGATCTTAGAATGAATCAATTGACAAAACTTATCTCAAAAAGCCCAGCATTGCTGTTGAATTCAACAATTCAATTCTCAAATGACTCATTCACAAATAAGTTTGATTCATCATCATCTTTTCATGAATCTCTTGATTATTTATGACGTTTTATTTTGATATGCAATCGAACGGTTTTTTTTTCTCTGAAAAGTATTCAACAATCATAGGTATCTAGCTTTAAAAAACTGAGGATAAACAACACGGTGAATATGAACCCAAAACCAGTAGTTTTAGAATAATATGAACAGAGAATGAACGATTTTTCTATTAACAATTGTTTCGAAATGCCACAGTAGTAGTTATTCTTTATATGATTGTCAATTTTATCGACTTTTTATCAGGAAAGAATTGATACTAAATTCTAGAATCCTGTGATTCAATAATTTATTGTAACTCATCACACTAAATTGGGTCACATTTTCTCATATATCAAACTGCGGGAGCTATTTCAGATTGTCGAAACAACCTGCCTAGCTTCCCAGAAAAATGCAACTGCACAAAGAACTCTGAATCAAATCAAAATTGAATTTGATCAGATGTTGAAATTACATCTCTGTTCTTTGAACTTAATTACACAACATGGAAAAAATTCTAACGTTGAAAATTAATTCTGCAGTTGAATATCCAACTTCAACAAAAAATTCAATCTCTCTTTGGGAGATAGAATGCTTGGCGTCAAACGGTAGGTAGCACAAGGCAGTTGGCAATTTATACAGACTTCACAGCTGAGAACTCATTAACGTGTTCTAGCTAATGTACTCCACTATAGTGAAATTCACCTTCCACTGTCAACAACAGTTGAACTGTCATCAGAGAGAAAATAGGATGTTACTAATAAGTAATGCTGACTGTTTAAAGTAAATCTCGCTCTAGCAGTGAATTGAATTTTTTCGCTGGAGTCTTTACAATTTCGGGGTGACAATCCAGCTTTCCATCATATTCTTATTACATCGTGGGGATTCAAATGAAAAATGAACGGATGGGAATAATAAATATTATGCAGATTATCCAAATGAACGACGTGAATGGACTCGGCAACAGAGTTCAAAATTGACGGTTCACTGCCTTTCCCTTTCCAGGCCTACGAAAAAATAAAAGGAAAATGAATAAAGTTTGATATGAATTGATAAATATTTGGAACCAGAGACAAAGATGGATAAGGATAATCACAATAGTTGGAATGGAAAATCAGGTGTACATTCAGAATAACTCAAAATTATCTTAGTTTTTCTTATTTGGTTGAAGTTTGATATAAGATATGGACAAATTTATTGGTGGCTTGGTCGCCAATCCACCCTATGAAAAACAAGATCATTCTCCAAAACCAAATCTTAAAACCAATTTGGGTGTATGGAATCCAACTATGGGGATGTCCCACTCAAAGTAACATCAATATGATACAGAACTTTCAAAATAAAGTATTAAGAAATATGGTCAACGATCCTTGGTACAATAGAAACAATGACTTGTATAGAGATCTACGCATTTCATTTGTGTCCAGTGAGATAAGTCGATTTGCTATGCGGCATGAGTTGAGACTCCATCATCATGACGTCAACCCTGAGGCAAGCCAACTACTGCAAAACGAAGATCTTACCATGAGGCTGAAGAGAAGAAAGCCTTTTGAACTAGTTTGAAATCAATTTGTGATGTGTACGCAGACTATATAATTTTTACTGCTCTCATAATCTTAGAGCTACTTAGGCCATCAAAGTTTTTCATAGTGTAAGATTTATAGTTGAATGAAAATAAATGGTTATTCTCTGATACTGGTTTAATGACAATCAACAACAACAAAAAATTGGTTGAAGTTTAATATCTTTGGATACATAATACCAAATGCCTTCAATTAGATAGAACGTTCCTGAAGATATACTTTATTTCAAGTATGTATTCAATTAAATCTCATTCACTATCTAGAGCAATGAGATCGAAATGTGTAATCAGTTTCACTCATTCATAGAAGAGTTGGAATCACAAACTAGTAAAGGTCAAAGTGAATTCAAGAGTACAAGTATTTACAGTATAAGTGAATTCAAGTATTTTACAATGAGAACTACAAATTTGAGGAAGTCAAATAATTCAGTCAACAATTATGAACTTACAAAGGTTGTTTGAAGGAGCCCCACAAACTTGAGGAAAACAAATTTCAAATTTTGAGTGGGAAAAACAAACATGCGGAGGTCTAAACTCCACAAGTAAGCACATGTTAGAAACAGAATCCAGGCCCCACATAAAATGCCTTGTTCACTCTCATCTGTAACGCTAATTGAATAATAACAATTGGAGCCTTAATGCTTGCTGTCACATATAGGGACAACAACCATCCTGATATTGCAATCATTATTCGCAGGCAGCTCTCATCAGATTACATGACGTTAGTTTATATAGGTTAACGCGACTCCGCAATAGTTGCCAGTGTTGGTTGATGAAACCGTATCATGCGAGATCCACCAGCAATCGATGATTGCATCTCAATCGACCGTCGATACAATCAAGATCGATATGTAAATTTCCAACCACCAATCAGTATTTAATGATAGTCCACCCACAAAGAAGAGACGTTAGATTAGAGGCTTATGGTCTGCAATGATAGCTGAGGTAATAGAACATCCACCTTGATAGTCGCAAAGGCTAATGAATGTAGATGGATTCTGAATGAATTTAGTGTGGGGTATGAAATCTGCCAGTTGCTGCCTAGTGGTGAATTATATAAAGCTACAATTTTATAAGAGCTAAATTATATAATTTCATAATTATATAAAATTAACAACAACATAGTATCCGATTTGAATATTATGGATTTGATGATTTTTTATAAAGATCTCTATGGATTTAGATCAATTTAAGTGCTGTAAGTGTAATACATTCAATACAAGTACGATACAGGTGAAATACATGTACGGTACATACTATAAATATTATTTATAGCTACAAATACAAGTGCAATACAATTCAACATATAAATATATTAATAACACATGGAGAATCAACACAAATTAAAAACATTTCTATATGATAGGGAACATCCTCGCAGATAACATCCACTGACTACTTTCAGAATAACTGTTTAATAGTAGATGCTAAACATTTAAATACATCTGAGATTATTATTAATTGGTAAAATTAGTTTTCACAAAACCTCAGTTATATTGATACACTTTTATATTGAACATTTTGATATTCAACGAAGAAAATATTTATTCAACTAATTGCTTCTTGTAAATATCTTGGAAATTTATCCGATTTCACTAGAGATGGATCACAAAATTGAATTGGAATAATATCATTAACCGAAATTTGAAATTAAATTGAAAATGAAGGTGATCCTGATGAGATATTCTCCACTTGGGAAAATTTCAACTCTCTCTTCTGAACTTTGTTCCTTTTTTCATTTACTTAAATACACACACAGATTCGACACGCTCTCCTCACCTCATCTAGCCAGAATGATCTGCTGCAGCATTTCCCTTTCATTCATGAAAAATAGACCAAAAGAATCAAGATAGATGATAAATGAAACGTGCAGTCTTGGTGAGATTGATAAATAAACTGGGTAACGTCTGATTCCACCTCTCGAGAACGACTTGGTTCTCAGGCAATATTTATTCACGTTGGCGAATGATTTTTTAGAGCTTGGAATGAAGAAATGTAACTAACTGAATTAAAAGTAATAGAGAGCTATAGCTGTGAGCGTTTTCCTCGATGCAGTGCACGGGACGAAGACGGCAGTTGAGTCTTTAACGAGGTCGACTCGTCGAGTGATAAGGTTAGAAGAGATACGCAGGAAATAACGTCCGTAAAATTGAAGAAAATGGAAGTTCAGAAAGTGAGAGCAGAATACTTGAAAGCTGCAGTGAACTTAAATTGAAATAAACGTGGGACTCTGAAAATATGCTTGCGATTTAAAGTGTAGTACGGAACAGTGATTCTAGGGTTTGAAAATTTATGATTTGAAAAATCAGCAAGAACTCGGTACTTTTGGCGTTTGGCCCTCTCGTTTCTGGCTGCAAACATGGACGATTTTTATTTTACAATATTTTCAGATGTTTTCTGTCTCTGAATGGGTTTCAACTTTTTGTAAACGGTCTCCACCAACGATGTTTCAGCAATTATTTCATCTGCAGCAAACAAACGAGCGGCAGCCTAAACCACTCACTCGCTTTTTCTGCTCTGAATCTGTTGTAAAACTGTTACTGTGATATACATATGGAAAAACTAGCGCTCTCTCATTCAACTGTTCTGGGGATTCACAGTAGATAAATGTGTTGTCAAACAATATTTTCCATCAGAGAAAATGACAATAGTTTGCAAGCTTAGATCCTGAACAATAACGATATTTTTCCCTGTTTTCCCTCGTTCCTTTGAAACCTGGAATAATTGGACTGTCTGTTTCTTTTTCACACGTGATCGATAGTGAATGTTCAATGGGAAACATTTTCTGTGATCCAATCACAGAGATTGTGAAACACGTGTTAGGCTAGAGTAAAGAAAATTTTCAAATATGATTTCATTGTTCTTTTTTATTCAATCCTTCTCGATTTTTCTAAATAATTTGGTTTTTTGAGTCGATGCTCATAGAGTATATAAATAACATAGAATATCATATTCTCCAATGCTAATCTATATATATAAAAGCGAAATGGCACTGACTCACTCACTCACTCACTCACTCACTCACTCACTCACTCGCATAACTAAAAATCTACCGGACCAAAAACATTCAAATTTGGTAGGTATGTTCAGTTGGCCCTTTAGAGGCGCACTAAGAAATCTTTTGGCAATATTTTAACTCTAAGGGTTGTTTTTAAGGGTTTAAAGTTCGTCTTTTAGCATGTATATTCTTCTTCTCCCAATCTCTTAATTATAATTGAAATTTCCATATCATATGTTACTATAGAACTATAATCTAGATAGAGTAACTCTTCGAAACAGTTGTTAACTGGCAACTAAATTAATAATTTTGTCAGGTTGGCATTAAGTTGAGTTGACTGTTAGGTTGGCACCAAGTTGAAGATTTAAATGCATTTATCGCGGAAAAATTGATTGGGCACTGCTACTTCAATCCTGGGAATATTATATTACTAGCCGTCAGGCTCGCTTCGCTCGCCATATCCGTTTAGCCAGACGTTTAGTCTGGACCCCCGACTGGATTGTTCTAACATATGATAAAAATGCTCAAATGAAAAATGCAGGCGAGCGAAGCGAGCCTGCTGATCCCATTCCTGGACGATCCAGTCGGGGGTCCAGGGGGCGGAGCCCCCTCGCTAGACGGATATGGCGAGCGAAGCGAGCCTGACGGCTAGTAAATAATAAATATTAGTGCATCTCCCTGTACTTTCTTCAGACACCTGATTTCCAAAGACCTTTTCCTCTACTGGATTTTATTATCCAATGTCAAAGAGCCCGATATCTATTTTGTTCTCAAACAAAAACTTTCTAATAGAATATGAACACCATATTGTTTCTATATATTGTTTCTTCCACTCAAAAATATCCTGATTAGCTTGAAAATAGAAAAACAGATTACACTTTCTCAGAAATTTTGGATCTCACTTAAAATAAAATTAAATGTCGAAACATGAGAGATGAAATAGAGTTGAGAGAAGAAATGTTATTTATTATATTTTACGTGAATACGAGTAGGCCTTACCAGGGAAGATATGAATATTTTTATCAAATACGAACTTAGTATTCAATTTTCAATATTCTAACAAATATTGACAAAAAAATATTCAAGAAAAAAATATATGAATAAATATTGTGTTTCCATTTCATTATGGAACAATATTCTACAGCATATCTAATAACACTGTTCTTCAGAGTTTTATCAAAATTTCAGTTAAGGAATTATTAGTGAGTGACATGGTACTGTAATGTGAATCGCCACTTTCCTCTTTGGATATTGTTATTGCTGTGGAAGAACGCAGCTTACAGGCTCCATAACTATAATTGAACTAGTCTACATTGTCGCTAGTAAGATTCTCTTCAAACTATAAGCATTCATCAAATGGGAAACATTGGTTTTATATTCAAGTAATGCTAACAGTTTAGAGTGTATCCTCTCTGGACCACTACTGTTATCGGCTTGAAAGCACGCTGAACGAACGTAACCAATCCCACGCAACGAATTCATGATTGCAGCTTTGCCGAATTGCCGAATGCCAGACTCGCCTCTGCGTATTCAATCAAAATAAGTGGCACTGCAAAAGATTCGGGGCACTCATGAAAATTTGAGTTTACTCGAAGCGTCAACTGGAATATGATATTCATACATTCATTTATTCTAATATATTCAATTTTTGTCCCTATCGGAAAGTTCCCAAATGCAAATGGGTTGAACTCATACATCATCATTTTATCTCATCCCTCTGTACAGCATTCTACAGATTATAGTACTATAGTTTCAATAATGTCACTTTGTAGTGGTTGAGAGAGGTTTCCATGGCGGTAAATGCTATCCAAGGACATAAATTTTATCCAGACGGTACAAAATATGGAGGAGGTGTTGACAGAAAATGCTATGCGAAGACATAGATTCCATCCACACTGTAAAAAATCAAGTATGAATTATTTTTACTTCAAGTCTGATACAATTTCTTAGTTGTACTTTTTAAATTACTGTACCTTCAGTTGTAGTTGAACATAGTTTGGACTTCAGCGAGATAAAATCGGGTCGAAGAAGAATATCTTGGTTGGCAAATCTGAGGAAGTGGTTCAGTAAAACATCAGTAGAACTCTTCCGAATCGCAACCAACAAAATCAAGATAGCCAACATCCGGAACGGATAGGTACTTAGAGAAGAAGAAGTTTGGATGAAATTAATGAGATGTAAAATATTCATGATTACTTCCCGGTGACTCATAACGCAACTTAATCAGTGAGATTATTCTTTTCTCATAATCTCCAACGCCTGAACGCATGTAGTTATGAAAATAGATAGAAACCGAGTAAAACAGATTTCTGTCTTTAGAGTAATAGGCCCACGCACACAATCTCCATTATTATATTCATAATAGATACCTTTGAAATAGTTTCACGGTTTGAACATTTTCACAAAATTTACAAACACATGGATATTAATACAAATACACTTCTTTTTAATTTTGTTAGCTTTATAGGTTAATAAAATCATTAGAATGAGGATCAAATCAGAGGAATATCAAATCATTTTGTACTAGCACGTAACCAGTGCTCCGAAAGGGTCTCTCATTTGAAACTTGACAAACTAAAAACTTGATCTACTGAAATCTTGAATTATTCAAAATAGGCCTATAAACATCCTCGGTAAATTAGAAATCAAAATGCAAAATTTCATGATAATCAGTCCAGTAGTTCAGACGTGATAATGCGTCATTCGTGAATTTCTAACCCAAAATAGGCCTATAAACATCCTCGGTAAATTAGAAATCAAAATGCAAAATTTCATGATAATCAGTCCAGTAGTTCAGACGTGATAATGCGTCATTCGTGAATTTCTAACCCGTACATGTATAAGTCAATTCTTTTCTTTGTTATATCATAGATAAGTTTCATATTATCAACAATTCCAATTCATTCTATGATACCAATAGTGTTTTATCGAACAAGAACTCATTCTATCAATTTATTAGAAATCGATTGACTTTCTGAACCAATTGAGACGAAAATTCATAGATTTTCTCATAAATGAAATATGTCGAAGCATATTTTTGTTAATTCGCTACAGCTGGAAACTTCCGAAGGAAATCCGTAAATGGTGTCTATTACGCATCACCAAAAAGCACTCCCACATTATTCACTTACTTCATGGATAGAGCTTGTAATATTTCCAAAATATCAATAGTATGCAACGGAAGATATATCAGAAAGTCCTTACTGAATCCTGAATTCAATTCAGTTTCTTACATCGGTAAAGGAGCTTGTAAGCAAATCATGCTTGGGTCATAAAGCAGGTTCCATCGGGAATCGACCAACTGTTTCGTCGTGGGATTCAGCCAATGACAGAGTTCGATTCCCGAACGTGGAATCTTCCCAACTTTTCGAACGTGAACACGAAGACGATCAAGCTGTTGAAAGCGGTATAAAAAGAAAAAGTGCTAGGAGATTTAGGGAGATGGAGAAAAAGCGAAAGTTGGAGGATAAAGGGAAGAAATGTGAGGCAGAAGGGTCTCGATCGTATGACGACGACGACGTTAGTTTGGAAAGTGAGAAGTCCAGAGAGAGGAGTTTGGTGCCATAACATTTGCACTGGAAGCCAGCCAGCTAGCAAGTCGACTGAGGCACGTACTTCGGATTATCAGGAGCAGTTTGATTTCTCAATTAGACAGCTATCAAGCTTCACTAGATTTTTACAGAAGAAAGGGATTCCCTGTACTGGAAAGGATTTAACTCGTAAAGTCTAGTATGGCGATCATACTAGTTAGATAATTAAAACTTGGAGAGGAGACCAACCCTATCTAGCTCGATTTCTCAATTAGACAGCTATAAAACTCTATTGGATTTCGAGGGGTGAAAAAGAAATTTTCGATAGTTTACTTGATGAGAACTAACTTGTGCAAGTACGATGGTCAAACTAGTTTGATAGTTAGAACTTCAACGTCATTTTTTCCTCAACGAAAATACTTCCTGTAGATCTGGTGCTCTCTTAAATGTAGTATAGTTCATCTTTCATATTAATCATTCATCAGAGTTCATATTTTTTGTATTTTGTGAATGAAAGTTTGAATTCGAGTTAGGTTCTGTATCGAAGTTTTTCGTATTAAGAGTTACAAAAGTATTGGTGAAAGTTTATGAGAACATAGAGACATGAGATGAAGGCACTCACTCAATAACAATTCTCATTCTCTTTTCAAAAATAAAAACCGATGGATTCAAACATAAAGTTTATGAGAACATAGAGACATGAGATGAAGGGACTCACTCAATAACAATTCTCATTCTCTTCTCATTCCATTTTTTAGTGATATTTGATAATAATATTGAATTCCTTTTAAACAAAAAATACGAGAATTATCAAGCAGCAAGATACCGGTTGAGGAGAGAATAATTTTCTCGATCACCAAAATTTAATTAAAAATGAAATATTTGAAGTCAATTCAGGTTGATAAGATCCTATCCGAAATAATCAATTGATAAAACATTTTTTACATGTACCATTTTATGGAAGTTGGAAAGTATAGTTAGAAAGACTATAGTAGAAGAAGAATGAAATAGTTATTTGTGCATCTAGGGACTAAAGTGCAACTTTTTCTCCCTGAGGGAAACTGTTGTCGCCCGATGGCGTAGCCGAGGGCGACAATTTCCCTGAGGGAGAATAAGTACTTTAGTCCCGTGATGCACACAACATTTTTCCTCCACCTACACCAATACCTATAACAATGAATAATTTTACTACATCTTCACGCTTTCACACTATTTCAGCTCTATTTCGATTGTTAGGTTATGTTCAACCGTTGGTGGATATGAAAAAGTACACACCTCTAACGTCATTAGAGGTGTGTACTTTTTCATATCCACCAACGGTTGAACATAACCTAACAATCGAAATAGAGCTACTTATTTCCTAGAGCTAAAATATTCCAAAGATCGAAATAGAGCTCTTTTACTTTTCCTCTACCGACCACGACAGTGTTGCCACATTCCTCATTCTTCAATCGCGGCGTTGTCGGACTTCTTCCCATGTTAATCTTATGGGTTTATTTTTACTCCCTTGGGAGTAAAAGTGATCACTTTTCCCGCTGGGAATTATTTTTAGTCCCATGGGAGGAAAAGTAGTACTTTAGTATTCGATTCCAGGGTGTAAAATGAGACTTTTGATAGTAGGTGGAGGAAAATTATATTTCAACCTGGTGCTTATCAAGCAATGTTCCACACTTTTGCAAGCGTTCATTCCACCTACTGCAACTGTAATAGCTATTTCAATTTAAAACTTATTCCAACTAGATTCAAAACTTTCAACTGCAACTATGGTACGTATAGTACCATAGTATAGCGCTTCATCTATAAACGAGATGACTATCATCCATCCATTGTATTAGTATCAACTATGTAAGTATTCTACATAAATGCAAATTCTACATTAATCGGCAACGTCATCAGAATTTGTGTCAAGATATCGACAATGGTAATTCATTCCACGTTACATGATGCTGTCATTGTATGAGATGCATTGTCAAAATGTGCTGTAAAGTGGAAGCTTTTATTCTTGTCAGCTGGAGTTTGAGTGAGAAGTGGAGACATTGTTTGACGAATATTGCAGCGCACTCGGGTGGGTCCATTGTCATCGCCCGATCTCCATTAGTGTAAGAGATTTGCAGAGCTGTCTATTAATCGTATGATAAATTGAGAAGATCCCTCTCCGGGACTCGTCGGACGGAAAATTCCGGCTTAGTGCGCGCTTACTATCAAGAGCTGAAAACTCGGGGGAACCCGTGTACAGTATACTGGCGAATAAATACACTTTCCAGCCAAGTTTTAAATCCGATTTCCCACTGGAGAAGGCGAGAAGGGGCGAAGGAGTTGGAACGTGCAAAATCCCAGCAGTATTCTCTTACCAGCAGTTGACTAGTCAGAAGAGATGTTTGAGCTTGGATCTCGCCAGCTTATAAAGGTATGAGCACTTTATTAGTGACCTTCCTGTCAATAGACTGACGTGAGGGGGACTATGAACAGTGATTATCGTATAGTTACTGTTGACCTCAGTTATTATTCTTCACAGCAGAAGAGTTGAAGCTGACACAGCCAAAATTCAAGATTCAAAAATAGACCGTTAGAAATATATTTTAATTGGAGTAGAGCTCTGAATAAATAGAGGAAATATCAAGTTGAAAGTGGTGCAGTAACTTATATGAGAGATACTGATACTGAATTATCAGTTAATATGATTCAATATTATACTATATCATACTATATTAATATAATAATATACTGATTCAGTATTATATATTATACCAGACGTCAGGCTCGCTTCGCTCGCCATATCCGTCTAGCGAGGGGGCTCCGCTCCCTGGACCCCGACTGGATCGTCCAAGAATAAAATCAGCAGGCTCGCTTCGCTCACCTGCATTTTTCATTTGTAGGACGATCATATGTTAGGACGATCCAGTCAGGGGTCCAGACTAAACGTCTGGCTAAACGGATATGGTGAGCGAAGCGAGCCTGACGGCTAGAAATATAATATTCCAAGGAATAGCTCTGATTGCCCAATCAATTTTTCCGCGATAAATGCATTTCAATCTTCAACTTGGTGCCAACCTAACAAAGTCAACTCAACTTAATGCCAACCTGACAAAATTATTAATTTAGTTACCAGTTAACAACTGTTTCGAAGAGGTACTCTCTCTAGATTATAGTTCTATATTAACATATTATGGTATGGACATTTTTCAATTATAATTAAGAGAATAAGAAGAAGACTACTAAAAGACGAACTTTAAACCCTTAAAAACCACCCTTATAGTTTAAATATTGCCAAAAGATTTCTATGTGCGCCTCTAAAGGGCCAACTGAACCAAATTTGAACGTTTTTGGTCCGGTAGATTTTTAGTTCTGCGAGTGAGTGAGTGAGTGAGTCAGTCAGTTAGTCAGTCAGTCAGTCAGTCAGTCAGTCAGTCAGTCAGTCAGTCAGTCAGTCAGTCAGTCAGTCAGTCAGTCAGTCAGTCAGTCAGTCAGTCAGTCAGTCGTCAGTCAGTCAGTCAGTCAGTCAGTCAGTCAGTCAGTCAGTCAGTCAGTCAGTCAGTCAGTCAGTCAGTCAGTCAGTCAGTCAGTCAGTCAGTCAGTCAGTCAGTCAGTCAGTCAGTCAGTCAGTCAGTCAGTCAGTCAGTCAGTCAGTCAGTCTCCATAAAACTCGATTAAATACCATATCTTCGTAAAAAGTTGCTCCAACAAAACAACATACCGGAGCATTTTGAAAAAAAGAAACATTAAGAGAAGGACCACGTTTTTCATTTTCTTGGAAAACTAAAGTTTGTCAAAGTGTTTTCCTGGTTTCACAACAGGAACGAAGGGAGTTTTTTTCAAAAAAAGATATCTTTGTGATCCTCTCAAATTCATAATCTTATTTCTTAGAACAGTATTAGAGGTATCATGCTCTTCTCCATTAACAGCAACTTTTTCCGAGAGTCTCCCTTGAAAAGTATATTGTTCAGAATCACGTTTCTGAGTTTAGAACTCAGTAACTGAGGAATTCCAAGAAGAGGTAAGAGCCGCTTGTGAGAAGTATTCAACAATGGACAATATTGTCCGTTTGATCCTGTTCAATGCTTCCTTAATCGTGATAAATAATGTCTCCTTCTATCCTTCCCAAATCGTGATAGTAAATAGAATGTTTTATTATACTGTATATGCTTTCTTTGGACATAAATCATCCTTAGTCAAATTGTGTAGTCAAATAAGGAATACAGCACAATAATATCATGATGTATCTTGCTGTATCAGGACAATAGCAATATATTAACCATGCCTGAATGATATTGAATAAAATGATTAATAGACGAGTGTACTAATTCCGATGACTTGGAATAGGATTATGAATAATATAATTACACTACTAACTGGTATTGTACTTTTTATCATTAAAATAAAAATAAATTCGTATGGCTTTTGTTGGTGGGGAGTTCCTTGCGGGAATGTTCCACCGCCTGAATATATAATTTAAGCCGTCAATGGGCCTTACGACTGTCATACTTCAGCCGGGACCGACAGTTTAACGTGCCCATCCGATAACACGGGATTCAATTTATCATTGATTTTTTATCATTGAATTCATTATACAGATGGAAATTACTGAGATGTTGCAATTAACAATTTATTATCTTATCTATTGAGTTAAATTGTATTTATTGTTTTTGGCTATTTAACTAATGAATATCATTGCCGAATAATGGAATAATAGAAAACAAACTGGATTATCATAGCAGTAATTTGTGTTTTGTATATTATCATAAAATGTGAATTACAGAGTAAATCATGATAGAGAACCCCTTGAAATCACGTACCCTCACCCCGCAAATATCGAGTACATTATCCCACCTAGTTTGCACTGTCAATCAGTTATGATAAGTTTTATAATATTCTCAATCAATTTACAGCCACTCATGCTTTAAAACGCCACGACTTCAATAATGTTGAAGTGGGGTGCTGTGCGGTAGATTGTTGTTTATCGTGAATTCCCATCACGATAGGAGTGGATTAGTGTTTGTCAAACCGTACTCAACATGGTCACTTTTGTCAACAAACTTTCACGTACCCAAGCCGGAAATATTGATTGTGAGCGGTATGCTTGGCTGCTGACGTCCCTGTAAACATGCAGTTGATGATCACGCCAGTCAACCCGTAATTTCGTGTCACTATTCAATGAATATCGGTGATGCGGATATCCATAGATACTCAACGGATATCAATGTGCTGAAATTCAATATTGCATGCATAAAGGATTGATTGTACCATTGTAATTAGTTGGTGGGATTCACTTCAGGCTGTCAGAATTGTCAGAATGGATGATATTATTATAAGGAATGCTGACACTCTGAATGTAACACTCTTACATGTATCTGTCAATAGTAGTGTCATGTTGTTGACTAATCAAACACAGTGTAACATATATTCATAGATAAATGTAGTTGCTTTGAAAATATTATTTGAAATAAAATTATAGATTAAGTGAGTACGGTTATCAATGTTATTTGGTGGAATAACATTTTGGAAATTTCATCAATCAGGAAAAATATGAAAGAAAAAGACAGGTGCTACAAAACTTTTCATGTGCATATAGTGTTTATGGAAATATATAGGTAGTACATGACTTCTCATGTGCTTATATTGTATATGGTGATATATAGATGGTACATAACATTCTCATCTCTTGCCAGATCATCAAAGAAAAATTATCCTTCAATTATTAATTGATCATCATCAGAATAGATGAGATTGATGAATTCACAGTGGCACACACTAATAAGTTTCTATCAACTCTTGATGCACTGAATCAATCGTGTGTTGAATCATCCAAAAATTTATTTATCAATACAGTACTCTTATAAGTATATTTTTAAAAAATCACATGAACTATACAATAATGTAGCAACTTATTGGTGAAAATCAATTGTTTCCAAATAATATAACCACCCTGAATGGAAATGATGATTTTGGATTTAGAACAGGAAAGAGAGCAATATAATTATGTTGTTTCATTATCACATCTTAACTACCAAACTGATTAACTTAGAATTTTGCCGAAAGAATATATCCAACATCAATACCTTCAATAATCTTCCATGTAATATTCACCCATTGCAGAGCACGGGTTACACCTGTGGTCCATTCATGAAAAATATCAATATATTTTAAATGAGTTCAGTAATATTTAATCTATATTCAATAATATTGATGAATTTATAGCTATTGTTTGATAGATTATTGTATCACGAATTAGAGAAAATCAATATTCAAACAGCTTGACTAAAGGAGGAATTACTCAGCTGGATGAAGGTATCCAAATGAGTGAATTACTTTCCATTACCAATTTCCCTGCCAACAAACCGGGAGTTGAGACAATGTAAACCTTCACTTCCCCCAAAATGGAACAAACTTGTTCTCCACTGTGACAAGTTCTACCCATTCAACACGTACACAAGATACATACTGCAAAAGTTGTGTTGAATCGAATCGTCAGTTACGAAGTGGAATTGAATGAGTTTAAACGAATTTCCGCGAAGTTCGCATGCAGCTATGGTAAGGTTCACTTCACACTGTCAGCATGCATCATGCTTCTCATTCTACCAATGTTAATAGTTGGAAGTGGATCTCAGTACAGTAACAGAATATCAACATCGCTTCAACTCTTAATTAAATGCAATGATGATGCAGCAACGTTTTGTCTATTTTCAGTTTTCGACCCGCAGGTGATTTGAGTTTGTTCTGTTTGTTTGCAGCGATACAGAGGCGTCTAGCTTAGCTGATTATACGCTCTGAAATATCAAACAATTTATTACTGTGAACATGTAACTGGCGATATAACAAGGATTTAAATCGATATTATAAAACCAGACAGTGGCGCTGGTATATTGTTAGTCCACAGTAAACGAATCATACTGTGAGATTTATCTTAGCCAATTAAAAATTAGTTTATTCTCGGTGCATGATTAAATTATTGGATAAGGGAGCTTTATGATGTTCACGATGTTACTCTCTTATAGTTGAGAAAACGGTGGTATCTGTGTATCAATAAATCTGTGGTTTTTGGCAATTTCTTAGTCTTTTTCATTCAATAGTTGAGAAAAACATGATTTCATGCTCTGGTTACATGGCATTCAAGTGCAACTTTTAAAGAAATGCCTTCAATATTCTGAATTCAGTTCACTATAACATAATAACTATTATATTCTCAAGAATATAAAAATGAGAATATTTTAATTATTATATTCTCAATGAGAAAATCTATCTTAGAAAATAACCGAATCGAAGAATTATTGATCAAGTAGAGTTGTAGGTTGTGATGATGTATCAATAATAATATTGTCCAGAATAATATCTACTAAATAAGCTAAGATCTTCTCTTCGCGGTTACACATTATCGTTTTAGCTAGGTTTTACATCTTCTTGGAAGATGAAAGATGGACGATGTTTAGATCATAATAGAAAATACGGGAATAAAATTCAATCTAAAAATAAGCGTTACAGGAAAATATTATTACGAGTCAAGTATGAGTATGAGCTTAGTATGAGTAAAGTATGAGCTTTTTATAAGATACAACTTCACATCTGGTAACAAACTTACCAAGTTTGAAGCCATAGAGGGAATGTCTGAGATTCAGCAGATTGTAAATACGCTTCGACACTTACCTCAACTGATTGTTATCTTATTAAGATTGTTAATTTCGATTGAGTTGGAAAAGTAGAATACTATAATCGATACTGTTTGGAATAACAATTTCTGACGTCATCAATCAATAAGAGAGGGAAAACATTTTCAGAAAAACGAAGTTCTAAAGTTAAAAGTTGGCGCGGTATTTTTCAGAATGAATCAAACTTTCAGCATGAATATTCAAAAAGTTTTGAAAAATAAAAACCGATGGATTCAAACATGAAGTTTCCTCATCAAAGACTAATAAATTGGAAGGAGAATTTGACCAATGTCAATTCTCTATTAAATGTGCAACACGAACAGCTCTGAGTTCATTCATTAGGTCAACTTTGATGAATACGTAATCATTGTATCAATATTTTATTCATGAGTTCATATAACAGAGCGATGATTAACGGGTTTTGTCGACTGGAGAGATGCAACCGATGCGCTGTAATCCAGCAAATATTTGGGATTACACAACGAATGCGATTTGAATTATTATGTGCCTCACAAGTCTGAAATAGCATGAAACTGAATAACTAATTGATCCCTTCGTTTTGTGGCATGATCAACGTCTAGAATGATTGATCATGTGTAGAACAACTAAATAAGTCATAACAATATACACAATATACTAGATTCATTTGAACATAGAATACATCACTGGTGATTTATTTATAATTGACTAGCTGGAATGTGAGAGTTTTTGCTCTAGCTCTATTTTTCATAAAAATCGGATGTAGGGTTACACTTACACTAGGGTTACACTTAGGGTTAGGGTTAGGCTAGGGTTACCTAGGTTAAACTAGGGTTACCCTTACACTATAAAACTTTTTTGCTGAGTGTGATGCTCAAATAATGAGACGGACTTCTGATGAGAGATAAGTGGAATTACAAATTTTGGTGGGTTTTGAGCCACCAGTGAGCGAATTTCTAATTATTAAATAAGATTTTGAAAGAGTCGGCTCTTCAAGTCGTCACCCTCGCGATGGGAGTAGTGGCTAGCGAGTGCCTGGTTCAATGAGGTAGCTCATCAACGCGACCACGAAGCCAATTGATTTCCAAAATTTGTATCATGTTGCCCAACAGAGCAACAGATTGGAAATGGAAGATGAAAAATTCAATATCGAGGATTTCAAAAAATGAGGCTTCAAAAATGTTTGTGTTCCATTTCAAAATTTGAAATTCGACCTGCATTTTCATTCAACCTAGAAAAATCAATAAACAATTCATATGTATTTTTCTGAAATTTAATCATAATTCCTTTATTCTAGAATGTACTTTTCCATAAAGGAGCATAGATTCTGATACGGCACTAAGGCTGGTCACTGGTAAGGCTGATAACTGGATATGGCTACTTCAGGAAACATCTCCACACAATTGGACTCAGAAATGAGAGCCAGATGTGTAGGCTTTGTAATCAGTCTGAAGAGACTGTTAAGCATATCATACTGGGCGTTTGGCTGTACGCAACCAGGTTAGGAATGGGATGTTGGTATAGTGAAGAAACTCCTGGATCTTGTAGAGGGCACGATAGTTGGTTTGCCTAACTAACATACTTTTGGGACACACAATAATCTTCGGTTGACGTGTGAGGCTCTTTGAACCTCACATTCAACCTCTTTGAATCCGTCCCTTCAAAACATAAACTTAAACATAAGGCTGGTCTCATACCGATTAGTCAAGACAAGACTAGTCATGTTTAGTCACAATACTTCACATAGTTACTTATTGAGTCATGTTTAATTGCAATGTCTAATCAGTGTGTATTGCGTCATAATAAGCATCAATGTGAAGTATTGTGACTAAACGTGACTAGTCTTGTCTTGACTAATCTGTGTGTGACCACCCTAAGCTCGCATCAAAATACATCACAACAAAGCTGCTACTTTATAGAACCGATTTATGCCTAGTTTCAATATCTATCTAGTTTTGATGGAATTAATGTTAAAAAAATATATTCCTTGGGAAACTTCCAAGAAGCTTTTCTTTTATAATTTATCTTCCAGCTTTCAAAACATCAGTTCATTGTTGAATCTATCTGAAGAGTTTTTGAACAGCTCATCTCAGTTTGAGCTTCATATATACTGGAAAAAACATGTGAACAAAAATTATAATTCATCGGATCTGGTTTCTTTCCAGATTCATTTCCAGCGCCAGAAACATCTCCATCATCGTCATAATCATCTTCAGATTTCACTCAGCCAGATTCACGACAATGGCTTCAGCCAGAGCCCCGAGCAGAGCACGTAGTCACAGTAAGCTACAGCTTCTTGCCAGCAACAATGAGAGGCGCCCATGACATACAACAGGAAAAGTTGAGCCTCGAGTTATAAATCTCAGGAATATGCTGAGGCGAGCTGAGACACTGAGCCCGGAACTTGCTGCTGGAGAAGGTCTTTATTACGCCTGTCATCCCAACCTCGAGACTCAGTCCTGAGTCATCCTAACCATTCATTTCCGACTCTAAGAGAGCCAACGGACCTCCTTGTTATTGTAGTGTACTGTCTTCGGAAAAGATGTTCATGCTTAGGGTGACTAAAATGATATACATTTTGCGGGTACCTAAACTGTTTTGCGTGACATCTAACTACAATATTCTGAACTGGAGACTAGCTGAAGATTCAATTGAAAATTACGCACCATCTCTAATGAGCCATATTGTAAACTTGAAATATTCATTCCTTTACGAAAATACATGATCAAGTTGATGATTGTGTTCAATATTCAGTTTGAACATCATTTTAATCGAATTAACCAGGTTGGAGATTATTTTGATCAAATGATATCAAATTAAGTATGTGAAGTTAGTCTTAGTATGCTGGTTGATGAATGAACAATGGATATTCCAAACTCACACTCAAAATTCAAAAGATATCAATTTGCAAACTATAATTATAATGAATTTGGTTACAATTGCTCCACAGTCAAAGGATGAGTCACAAGCTAGACTCAGTGTCTCGAAAATCAAAGCTCAATCTCTGCTGGGCGTGGTGGGGAGTTGATTTTATTGGGACTAAATTCAATTTTATAATCTCGTTTCACATGGAAAAAATTCATTCTCCTACGATATCAGATTTTTTCTGAGTGAAAGTTCCGTGGAGTCCAATTAGAGATTCAATGACTAGTGGAGTACTTCTCTAGAAGATCCGAAAATCAATTCAATATTCTCACCTCTTCAACTGATACGTAATCTGTTTCGAGAAAAGATGGATGCAAATCATCACTTCAACAATGAACATTATTCTTCGATATTTGATGATGGTATGAGAGCCGTTAGTGAAACTCAATGATCACGAGAGTTCCAATTAGGTAAAATTATATTATATTCGAAATTTATTATCCATCACTTTTACTGATCATGAGACTTCAAAGTTATATTTATCCACATTCATCTGATTGTTCAGAGGAATTTTATCACATAGAGAACAATATTATCATGAAGCAATCAATTCAAGTTTAAATTCAAATTGAGTTTATTCACAAAATCATCAAAAATGCAGTACATGTATAAATAATATAAAACACTTGTGATTTTCCCCACATAGACAAGTCTGTGTGTGGGGAAAAAGTTCTGATGAGAAATAACTTGAAACTAACAAGAGAATGATGAATATTTACAATATAACTTAAAAAATTTAAAAGTAAATTAAATTTAGTGAAGAAAGTATAGATATTTGAATTGAATAAGTACAATATAACTATTACGGTATACGCAGCTTTAACATGGCACAAGATAAAATTTAGTACCTGAACGCGATGATAAATTATGAGCAATATATTGATGATGTTGATATAATAATAATGATATATGAATGATACAATGATTAAGAAATCCATGTAGGATGAAACTTACAATCAGTATAAAATCACCGATATCTTATGAAAAGGCTTATCTGGAAACGATAATTTGAAGAAAGCATAAATATAATTATTTTCCTGCCTTAGGAAATATTTTCTGATTCGTTAACTTCTTTGGCATAAATTCAAGCAACTTTCTCCGATGGATAACTCATGACGCAAAAAGCTCCATCTCCTCGAGAATAATGTTTTCCAAGAATTTGACACATAGCCCAAGGCTATTCAATCCTCAAAAACAAACAAACTTAGACCTACAGAGGCTCACAATTTTCCATTTTTACCAGGAGAGCAGAAAAATTTATTTTTCTCAAATTCAATTCATGGTCAGAAATCTGAATAGGAATTTCAGTGAATGCAGAGTATGCGTCCAATAAATTGATTCAGCATCCATTCTTTATGGGAAGGATCAGCTGAATTTCTTTTCTCAAGTATTTTGCCTGGAGCTGGAATTTCTTGGTACTCATCTCCGAAGTTCCTATCCCGTTGAGAGAATTGTAAACTTCCGGACTTCCTTCATCCTAATGGATTGAGACCTTGGCTTGAGATGATTAAGATTATTGCTGACTGCGCTAAACTTCATCCAGCAACCCATCCCAACCAATAATCCACTGTGATCCACTCCAATGCCGGCAAATTATAACCTCTAGGACAGATTTGTTCTACTTGCTCGATTCACCTTTCAACGAATGCAAATCTTCTGAGGGCTCTGCCAACTTGATTCCAACATGCAATAACTTCCTAGCAAATTATATTATCAACTTGGACGATGAGTTCCACTGAAGACTGAACTACTGTTATCAATGTCACTTGAGACCCAGTACTGTTCAATAATTGTTAGTTCTCTTCTAATCAAAAGAGTAATAATCTTTCAAAATTCAAAATTTCTCAATCTAAAATAAGACGATCAACGATTAAAATTTCTCAATTCAATTCTAATTTGAAGTGATAAAGAGGAATATGATGTTCTGTGAAAGTATTGGATGTTAAACACTTGATTTTATTATTCCAGTTTCTCAAGAAACTTGATGAAACGAAAATCTCGAATCAATTAAAATGAGAGTTAGTTATTACTCTTTATTCACCCGACAACCTCCTTAACTCTATTTTTAATAGGTTATTTGAACAGGTACTCTTATTGAGAATCAAGGTTATCTAAAGTTACAGTTTTTAAACTATAGTTCAATTCAATTAACATATCTGGCATAAAAGTATAAATCAAGTAGAATGTAATGGATTTATAAATAGATGTATTACAGTGCTTAATCAAAATTTTCCTCATATGGAGTTGAAGATGGAATGTGCAACACGTTGCAAAATGTCAAATGAAAATACAAAACGGTATATACTCATTTTGGCATAACAGAACTATGAAGTTGGAAATTGTGTGCTAGCCGAAAATTAATTATATTAATTAGGTGAAGGGAATAAATTAAAATTTTCAATGTAATAATTATAGTTTTTAGGACATTGCTGTTGTTTTTGTGAATGACACGTTCACTATTGGGTTCATTGTCGGCTTATCTGGGCCAATGGCAAATGTTCTCCTTGATTGGCCATTCATTGACCAATCATATTGCTTACTCACTTCTCTCCTCCATATTCTGCTGCTCTTCCCTTAAGCTTCATAACACCAGATAATGGTGTATCATCCGGAACCTGTATTTCTATATTCTAATGAATTTGAAGTTGTGACAACGAGTTTCTTTATCCAATAGCTAACACCTACTGTATCACCTTGCCACTACACAGTACGAATCTTAGATTGCTTAGATACATAGTTTTGTTTATGGTAGAGAGTGCCATACAATATCAATATCAGTTCAATCCAGATTGAAGACCAAGTTCGTCACGAATTTGGTTCGCCAATTTTCCACATACACTGGGGAACTTTAAGAAGCTATAAGAATAATTTTACACCTAGACCCCATAGCATCAGTCAAAGAACATTTCGCTCACTTGAATATAATGACAGTTTACAGTCTTTAGATCTTTGAGACAATAATGAGTGTGAAAGAAAATCTTGGAAATATTTTGACGTTAGGACATAATCATAGGTACAGCACTAGAAACAGAGATAAACTTTTACATTTGCAAAGCCATAGACTTGAGTTCTACAAGAAGAAGCCCACATACATAGGAGCCAAGTTCTATAACAAGCTACCGACGCGAATCCAACAAGAGCTGAATCCCAATAAATTTAAATTGGAATTGAAGAGATATTTAACTGGGAGAGCTCTTTATAATATCGAAGAATATTTGAATGAATGAGATCAGCTCCTATGAGTTGAATTGTATTGTATGTTTGTATGTTTGTATTGTTGTATTCTGTAGATGTTTTATTTGTTATGTATTTCATTTTTAATTGTATCTAATCAAAGATATATATTTATGACACTATTCATTGTATACACTGTACAAATTTATGAATAAAGAAATTATGATATGATACCTTGCAGGTTATGGACGATTATCCTGTCTCACAAGATTCCAAATTATCAACATATACACCGAAAAACATCCATGAATTGATTATTTGGCACTATTGATCATTTGATCAATATTGTTGTAAGATGATTATCGAGCTAATATTCTCTGAGTTAGTACTATATACTCTCACCCTAGATGAGAAGGTCCAGTCATAATCATTAGTTAAACATGAGGGCATGAGGTTGATGCTTACACGAAGTTCTCTACGGAATAAGTTGACGACCAGGCAGACCCATGCATCATATCAGGCTGGAGAGTATTGCCTCAGGCACTATAACTCTGTGGTGAAATTCACTCTAAACGGTCAGCATTCCTCATTAATAGCACAAGCCCTTCCCATTCGAACAATGCTGACAGTTTGAAGTGAGCTAATTGAGCGCTGCACCCCTCGTGTCTTAAGAGAACGGATACAAATTTGTGTTCAATTAATCTGAAGCAGATGGCCCTGGGGACTCATGAGGTGGGACGACAACTTGACCATTATGGACAACAGTGGAGAGGGAGATCTTCACCTCCTTCCCGATTACCTTATTCTACACTTCATCTTTGTCACCAACTCATTTTCACCTCCTCTTCTGATTCCCCCCGTTCATTTCCCTCACCGTCTCTCAAATTTAAATGTGTTATCATATTATTTTCTCCCTCTACTTTCTCTTCTAACAATAACTTATCCACTTACTCTACTCAATTCTTTCTTACTTATTTCTAAGATTCAGTTTTCATCTCATCGTTCTATAACTCACACTTCCTACCATTTCTCCCCATCAACATTTTTGTTACTTCTAATCATCGTCTTCAAATAGTGAATTTCATTCTGACGCTGTTCCTCCCCATTTGAGCTTTTCGACCTTTTTGTTCTTGAACTTCAACTTTCTCTTTTAAAAAAGCGAAATTCTCTCATTCTCTTACACAATTTTCTCTCTTCTCCATCCTATCATGCTCAATGTTTATTCTTCTATGTTTCATTTTATTATTTTCCAACTCAGTTTTCCACATTTAACTCTTCAACCTTTCTTCTTCTTCTCTATTGCAATAATTTCCAATTCTCTCCACTCTTCCTCGCCATTTCTCGTCACCGCTCCATGCCAAATCTCTCTGTCACACCCTCTTTCACAAACTCTGCACACTCTCTTTTTCTCTCAGATCGCTTCACTTTCTTCTTTTTCTGGCAATCATTCTCCTTCTATCAATTGACTCGTCTCATCTCACTCATTGCCAATTAACCTTTTTTTGATTTCTACATCTCCTTCTCTTCTCCATCATCCTTTTACTTCTCCTCCTCCTGCTCGCTCTCCGTCTTCTTCCAACTCCTCCAGTCCTCTTTCACCTACACCTTTTCCGCCACCCCTCCTCATCCCCACCACAACCATTTCCCCCCTCTTCCCCACCCACTTCCATTTCCTACCACATCTCATCATCCTCATCCCTCTTATCATCTTTGTTCTTTCTCTCTTTCACACTTTATCACCACTTTATCTTTATCCTTCTTCCTTCTCACTCAAGACATGACTGATACTGCTCCTCATCTCCCTGGACTAGAGACCCCCCTCCACTCACTTGGCCGACACCTCCAACTTTACTGCCTTGAACATTGTTATTAATTATTCAGACAAGAAGAGACCTGTTAACAAGTAGCCGTTAGCCATTGGGCCAATGATGGAGCGAGAGGAAGAATCTTGTTTAGACACTTCGGGCCCAACTCAATCAACTGCACACCAACGCCAGTCTCTACACCGGCAACTTAGTCAGGGATTATGTATGCCAGAATGCCACCACTATCAATAGCACCGATTGACAATTGTGCGATTATGGTATTTGAAAAGTACATCCTTTAATACAGGTCCTGGCATTATTACTTTGTTCTTCTATTACATTGAATACTAGTTTGATACAAGTATGAAATATTCCTCGAATAGACAGTTGCAATCTCATAGTATGCAACTATCATGATACTTTATTTAATGATGATGATAATCGGTGAATGTATATAAAGGGATTGAGTATGCTACTGCAATCAATACTTTCTCTTTTTTCACCATTTGTGTAGTTGAGAAGTTGATTTTGTGGTTAATGCATATATGGTAAATACATCTATATGAATAGAAATCGAGCCTCAAATTTTGACATTCAATAACTTTTTTATATGTGCGCCGAATTTGATGATTTTTTTTTAGTTGTGTTCGTTATTTTCAGGATCAGGTGGCCTATCAAATTCATAATCACACTTCAGGACTATATCCTACGGTCCTTCAAAGTTTACATGTAATCCTTATGGGAGAAGATTTGTGAGCTGGCCAAACACAGAAATAAAAATTAGCTGTTATAATCATTGCGTCATCCAACAGCCATCGGTAGACTAGATAGTACACAAGAGTGTGTGCTGCTCCATAACCGCCCATGTATTTTATTGTAAACGACCCGATTAAAAACAATGACTATTTTGTGTGTAACCATCCAGCAATGCGGCCTCAGCTTAAAGACTTACATGCGCTAAAGTCATTGCTTTGTTTCGAATAATTGTGATGTATTCGGTATTTAGAATTAATTGATTTTTAGTAAATTATTCATTTTGCAGTTGGAAAGTTATCTATATTGATAAAATAAAAAAAAATCAATAACTGCAATAATAGCATCTGCTATCCTATTATATTAAGCGAGCAATTTCTGTATTTTTATATATATCTTGTTATTTATGTTCAACGTATCTCGAAAACGGCTCTAACGATTTTCACGAAATTTGAAACATAGTAGGTTTATGATATAAAAATTCGATTGCACTAGGTCTCATCCTTGGGAAAACTCGCTGACGACATTAAAAGGATCATTCATCCTTGGCTTTAACAGCTGTGGATAGTAAAAAAGTGAGTGAGTGAGTGAGTATGTGAAAAATCAAAATATATACCCCGAAATTCATAAGATGACATATAGACAGCTGTGAAACATAAACACGATCATTCTAGAGAAATGTGTTCTGTTTATCAATAAATAAAAATAACGAGCGAATCTCGGTGCCCCGATATTTCAAAACTAATAAACAAGAAGCACCTGGATGCAAAATGCCGCTTCGCGCCTCCTCAGGAGTGCTGCCAGCTAAAGTTTTTCATGAGATGCATTAAATATTTGGCGGTACGAAGTTCGCCGGGCTAGCTAGTATTGAATAATTTCTACTTTCAATGAAATCTTTGGCTTTTGACTATTTCTTAGTATTTGCATTTAATACTATCAATAGCACCTATTGACCACGATGGGCATATAGTAATATAGAAGTACATCCTCGAATATAAATTCTGGCATTAATACTTCTTTTATCTTTTACATAAAATACTAGCATGATACGACTATACGAGTATAAAATATACCTTCAATGAATAATTACCATCTCATAGTATGCGTTTATTATAATACTTGGTTTTATGATGATGATGATGATATTCAGAAAATGAATAAAAATAAAATATTCATTTGTGAAGTGATGAACAGCCTTCAAATGCTCCCAAAGAGTGGAATCACCTTGGGGAGTAATCAATGCCAGGTTAATCCAAGGAAGACCTTTGGGATAATAAATCTATATAATTGTGTCATCAATGGAAGACATAATTCAAGAATGATAATTTTTAAAACGAGATCATGTGAAATAGCTAAGGGGAGTGTTCATCAATCTAGGTGTATATTCCCCTTTTTTTTAATTTTTGCTTATCATTCAGAATTAAGAAGAGTTCATTGCTGAGCCCTGTATTAAGAGACTTCTGAAACTCATGGAATCCACTTTGAGCACTTAATGATACAGAAAGAAACCATTAATATTATTTTTTTCTATATGACAAACAACACTGATGTAAAAAAAATGGTAGATAATAAAATACTAAGTCAATCCTTGTGTTACTTTTTCTTCCAAATTTAGTTGATCACACAGTCAAGAAGTAGGTTAAATTTCCTTTACTTGTTCAATTTGTGATGTAAACACAGTCATATAGACATGTATTTTTGAATTTATGTAGATTGAAAACCAAATTAAATAACGAACTCGCAATTCATATGCATCTTAAATAATCGAATTCAATAACGAAATTTTCATTATTCGTCTCTGGTTATATTGAGCCAGTTCACATGCGGTTGGCAATTCCATGCACATTTCATTATTGTATTTTGGAGAGAATTTAGTTCTGTCAAAAATTGTGAATCTAGTAAAAATACTCACACCTAGTAACATCTCTCAGATTTTCCAGATCTTCTTACTTTTTCAATTAACAGTAACCATGTTTATCATTCAAATCTCATTCAATTTATCAATGTGGCAATCGAATTGGATTTCAATACGATACCTGATTACACTGATTTCAAAATTCTTAATATATAATAAATTGAAACTGAGATTCTATGATGCTGTTTGAAACTTCTCATTACCACGCACGAAGAAAACAAGCAATCTACACTTTCTACTGAATACTGAACCAAACCAACTGAACTGAACCAAAACATGAAATGAAAAGATCAATAGGGTAGACACTGGAACTGAGCGATAACTATAAAGCTAGAATTGATTGTCTGGTTGTGTTTTGACACAGAATTCGGTGGACTGGAATGATCGAACGCGTGAAACACTTTGCAGAGGGTGACATGTGTCAAATACAGACTCGTGTCACAAAACTCAAATCAAAACACCGTATCAATCACACTATTATCGAGCTCACATTCATTTCCGGTTACTGTATGATTCCCTTTATCAAAACTCGATTTAAATAAGCAAGAACTAATAATTAGATAGTTTCCGAATACTCATCAATTTATAAATTCCAGTGATGCCCAATTTAAATAAGCATGAACTGATAATTAACTATCTTTCGAATATTCCTTGATTTATTCTTAAAATCCAGTCATGCTCAATACTTTCATTTGAGAAGTAACAGTTTATTGGTCAGAAACTCTCGATGTCCATTATGATGGCTTTTTTATTAAATTGAAAATTAGAGATGTTACAAAATCGGCATCAAAACCTGATTTTCCACTGCTGTATTTTGTTTGTGGAATGAGTATTATTTTAATAAAATTGCTTATTTTATTAAATTAAGATTTAGAGATGTTTCAAAATCGGCATCAAAACCTGATTTTCCACTGCTGTATTTTGTTTGTGGAATGAGTATTATTTTAATAATAATTTATATCTATCTAAAACAATAACACAGTGAAAATGAGGAACGACCCAGTTCCAAAACTTGTCTCTCTTCTGATTGATTCTCATTAATCTTTTCTCAAGAATATTATAGGTCTTACAAAATCACTCAGTGATGTCATAGTCAATAATGATGTCAACAGTGATGTCACATTGAGTCAATTTCTGTGATTTGTGGATGTGTAGATCACTTAAAAATGTAGGTCTATTGATCTCTTATTTTGTCAGATATGGTCATTCAAGCCTGATTGATTTTCAGATGTGAAAATAATTGATTTTTTTTCAATCTGGATGGAGAAGTACATTAATTCGATATCATTCTTCAATCTACATGATTTAAAATGAATTTGCCAGAACTATAATGGCATCTTTATTTGGAATACGTTTACTCGGAGTAGTTATAATAAGTTTAGTTTGGCCAAAGTATCAAACTCCAGTTAACTTTCAGTCCCAGTGCTCTCAATTACTTAAAAACTTCTCAAGATGTGAAACAGTTCACAAAGTAATCGATACAGAACTATAACTTTTAAAAGCGACTATATTGTACCATTGGACTAATCCCTAGTTCAAAACTTTGAACAAACTTTTTCAAAACTTTCTTGTTCCACGAAAACTCAGCATAGTGAGCTTTTCTGTAAGACCACCCATGAGTATAGGATACACTGTAAGTCTATAGCACTGAAACTACGTATTAGTATAGAGTAAATGGATGTGGAGAAAGAGGAATAGAGTAACAATGAGAAACATTATGTTTTTTTTGTGACATTGATTCTGCTAACTATCAGATTATGGATCGTGATTGATGAAACATTGGTACCAAATAAGTTCAGTTTCGTTCTCGACTGGAGCATTAAGTTTGACCCAGTTATATACTGGTGCCCCAACATTCAGCAGCGTCAACCAGACCCTAGATCTCTTGAGAATTAATTATCCATCGCACTCTCATAGAAATTAGATTTGAGCTCTATCAAGGTTCATGAAATCGACACTAGATATGGAGTGTACAGTTGAGTGGTATATTCTGGGGAGTTACCAGTTTCTTTCCGTATCAAAATATATATTTATTTTTATTGACAATTTTCTGATGATAGTTTAAATGCTGATATCGATTGGAGAATTGTGGAGAGTTATAATATCATGTACTATAGCCGATGGCACAAGTTAAACGGTCTTTCAGAATATACTTTATTTCAATAACGTAGCAGGTCTCTCATAGTCCATCAAATTCAAATTATAATTGAGTTTTTCTCAATAATTCATTTCTTCTTGAAAATGTCTTTCTTAATAACCTTTTCTCGTTGTGCAGGATGAACTATTTATGATTTCTCAGGGTAATCTATAAGAGAATTCTATTAAGAATGCATTATCCTAGTTATCTCGATTAATCCTCATTTATTTCAGCTATGAACACCAGAAAATTATTGAGAAAAGTGTAGAGGAAGTCGGTATAATCGTGAATGAAGGGTCAATATTGTTTTCAATCTGATTCAACACTCGAACAGGGACCATTGAATATTACGAACAGTGACCTTTCAATAACAATTACCCTGATAATTCTTATTTCTATCTCAACCATCTAATACTCTGGTTATTTTTTTCAAATCACAGTCCAAACTCCTTTATCTCCTCCTGTAATATATTGTTCTAGAAATGACAATCATGAATATAAAGCATCATTGGAGTTTCTTCAAAGCAAGAAGAAAGGAATATGAAACATCAATTGCAAAAATGGATCAATAAATTGAAATGAATAGTTCGTCTATGGAGAGAATGCACTTATTTTTTGTACTAGATTCAATTTTTCCCAAACGGGAATGTTTCCGAAATCCTTCCGATTTATAAATGTTCCAGCATATAAATAGACCAGCAAATTGATCTCTCCAATGTTTTACAAGAAATGGTAGTCTCTATTAAGAAGTATGACTATCAATAATTTATTTTCACTTGTTCTTCATAGTTTCTGAATGTTCTACAGATTTCCAATGTGATTGTGTCTGGTTCTCCAGAGCATGTTCTAAAAATTTTAATTCACGAATAAATCGAAACACACTCCAGGGCGTCATTTTCGACTTCGAACTGAACGACAACATTGATTATTGAAGACTCGGGAGATCTTTCAAAATAATGTGATCGAAAAATTTGTTAAAAGTCCAAATTTGAAACTGATTTGAGACTCCCAGCATTTCTAAAACAACGAATGCGCTGATGTCAAGATGCTACTAGATGATAGAGAACGAAAAAAGTTATGGAGATGCCTCACACACATATACTTTTGCGTGCGGAATCTTTCTGAGGCGTTGTGCAATAAATTGTGAAAGAGACAACCTCATCAAGAGCTAGTGAAGATACTGAATAGTTTATGATACATTAAAAAAGTCAATAATACTAGGTACTTGGGAATCATAATTGATGAAAACCTTAAATGGGATGTTCATATTAAATACATATGTAGAAAAATTAGATATTTATCTTTTAAATTTTACCAAGTTAACAGAATTCTTAATAAGAACCACCTGAAAATGATGTATCATGCTCTAGTCAAGTCAATTCTGCAGTATGGCATAGTTGTTTGGGGAGGCTGTTTCAACTGTCATATTGCTGAATTATTTGTAGCACAAAAACTGATAATTAAAAGTATATTAAGCAAACCCAGGCTCTATCCAACGGATATGGTTTTTAGTGATTTTGAGGTCATGACTATACGTCAATTATACATAAAAACCGTAATTGAATACTTGATAAAATATAAATCCGATTTTCCTCTCACAATAAACTCTACACTTAATTATTATAATCTAAGGGCCACTGCTAACAAATATGTAACCTATAACACTAATATTGAATGTATAAGAAGGCAGTTAATTTACATAGGTACTAAAATAATAAACCTCATTCCAAATCACTTTCTCATGGACAATAAGATCAGCGGAAAAATTAAACTGGATATAAAAAACTGGACATACAGTAATTTCTTCTTCCATTTAGATATATGACTCGAGATTTCTGCTCCAGCATTGTTTTTTCATTTTTTAGTGGACTCGCTTACCTTTATTTTGAGTACCTATTCCTCTGTTTTCTTCCTTCCCCCCATTTCTCCCTTACATTTTTCCCTCATTACTTCTCTTCTCTTCTTTGCCGGCCTATTACATGGGAAACCATAGTTGGCTAGGTATCTTCCTCTCTTTTTTTCTCTTCTCCAACACACCCAACCACAAAGCCCATGGTTTTTTATATTTGTAACATTTTATTGTGTTTTATTTGTTTCAAATTCTTTGTAATTTTGTTTTGTCTTGTTATGTGTGTTTTTAATAATAATAAATTGAATTGAATTGAAATTGAATTGAATTGAATTGATGGTGTTTTGAAACCCTTAATTTCATGAGCCTATCCAATATAACATGAACTTTCGAGGAAAAGCTCAAAATATACCTATGAGGAAAGCAAGAAAAAGTTATAGATATCTCGTAAAATTCAAATAAACTTTTCTCTACAAAGTTTGCAGCTATTCCAAGTATTTTTCAAAAAATTTAACCATTTCTTAGAGAATTGAGAATAATGCTTTATTATAGTTGTGACCAAAAAAAGTGAGATAAAGATGTAATATTCTCCATGACATGAACTCACAATTTCTTCTCAATTTGAGCCGGCAAGTTCCAGGTCAAAACTTGTGAGCTCTTTATTTTACTCCAGTTTGTTTTTCTTCCAATTTTTCAAAAACAATTCTCAACAAATCCATCCGTATTTAGAACACTGAGCGAAAATTTTAAATCGGTTTCTGGCCATCAGAACCCCAAAAAACTTCCTACGCGAACACGGAGGTAACGAAACACACATGCGCGTCCTTCAAGGGATCCGCGTCAACTGAACTCAACCAGTGATGCAGACGCCAAGCGAAGATTTCGTCCGAATTTCCCACCCTGCTTCCAAATTTCCCTCTCCTCTACTTTCTTCCCAGTTCAAATCGATAGCACATAAGTTACAAATTGAAACTGTCAACAAGTGCTGCGTAATTTTAATTGAAAAAAGAACGAGGCTATTCAGTAGACGAGCCAGATTGCCTTTGGTGAGGTGATTTTTCCGTCATATTGGACATGGGGAAGAAATCGACTGTGGAAATTTTGGTTCGACCAGTGATTTGTCTTTCATGAAAATTTTCCCACACAAAATCTATGGTATTTCACCACAAACGCATGAACTTGTATTTGAGGATGTCCTACGTAAAACATCGTAATGATGATTTAAACATAAAGTGGAAACAGTACTCAATTATAAAAACCAATGAAGTATCGGTTTCTTATTATTCCGACCCATAAACTATTCCTGATTCCTGATTTAATAATAATTATTCTGTTCAATATGAGTTAGATACAACATTCAGTGTCACTCCGATGTTATTATGTTATTAAGAAGACGAAAACAACTAATAGTTTTATAATAATTTATAATTAAAAAAGAAATAATCCACGTCAAATCCATTACAATTTTGGTGTAAGAATCATTTTCCAGTTACTGATAAATCTATATTGGAAGAATTATTTGAAATAGTGATAGCCTACCATGGTTTGCTGCCTACCCATAGTAAACCTGAGCTTCAAATGTGATCACTTAAATTGCAAAAAATACTTGAATATGAATATTTAGCTTTTAGTCTATTATTTTATTCGCCACCCCAGTTATCAAATGATATATGAGTCATCGCCACATTTTTCATTAATATTCAAAAATAATGTGGAACACTCATTCAGTAGATAAACTCTATTCATTGTTTCACTCATTGTGCGGATTAATATAATCTACAAATTATTACAATGTAAAAAATATTCATCAACTAACAAACCCTTTATAGTTTCACCACCGTTTGAACATTGTGCCAGCTCGAATTCCTTCTCAATTCCAAGTAAGATGAGCGTCGACCCAGGATCAGCTTGGCCCCAAAGCAGTCCTTCCACGTGTGGTATCTCCAGCTTGCCACTAGATGTGCATAAATCAGACCCCCCTCGCCCCTCCAGCCACTAGACTAGATGCATCACGGTTTGCAAACATCACGTTATGTAAATCACACTTTGATGATCCACAGGGAATATCATGCGTACATCAAAACAGTTCGAGTGATTCACACTGGAGTATATCCATGACCTGAAAGCCAATCTCTCTATGCGTGTATGCGACTGATATAGAGAATGTTCAGGAGGATCGTGCTGAAAATGCAGAAAATGAAAAATGGGTTTATCTGTTGAATCCGGGAATTAACAGCGGAAATAAATGTTCAATCCAACAATTATGATTATTTACCAAGCATCCGAAAGTGAAGATGAAAAATATATATGGATGAATACTGAAAATACATGACAAACTGTTTCGAAGGAATGGATTCTTCAAAAAGCTCTTTCCAATCTGAACATTCAATTTTCTTTAATTAAGAAATATCAATAACATTCTGATCAGAATTCCAATATCTGTTCACTGGTTCAATCCACGTAATACTGAGTTTTGTGTGTTAAATTCAAATTATTTTAATTATTTTATGTGAATTCGATTCAACCAATAGATCAATAGACTAAAATAGTCACAAGTAATAATTTGATGGATTGAAGTGCAAGAAGAAAGCAACATCTCATTTGTTACCTGTCAACATATATCGATTTCATAATAAATTTGATTAATTCATTCATCCTATGTGTTCACTATTATGCATGAGCCGCTATTGCTGTGACGTGTGGATGACTTGTGAATTGTGGGAGGGGTTTGTCTAAACTTACTGCAGACCAATGGCAGACGTTCACCTTGATAGAACATTCATCTTCCAATCGTATATCTTGTTCAATAATATATCTATCGTTCTGCTGTTTTTCAGTTTTAGTTTACCAGAGATTGGCAATTGTATAACAACCAAGACCGATATCATGTTATTTTAATAAATTTGTGGCTATGATAGTACATTTTATCCAAGTGTTTTTATCTCACAGTGGACATTATTAGCAGTCTAAGAATTAAGTAAGAAGAGACATACATAAATACTCTTACAGGAGTATAGGAGTTTCAGAATTGTATCTGATAAAACTCAGCTTTGATGATAATAAATTATTGATTTCCAGTGTTCAATTCTATAACTATTCCCTATTCAATAGTGATATCTACTCACGTACCTATTTTACATCACAGAATTTAATTAATAGAATTGAAGAACAAGTTATCAACTATCCATATGTTAAAACAATACGATCAATTCATTTGTTCCACAACTTTAGGAATTTCTTTCCAACTGTCTAATTCGAAGTCTCACAGTCTGGCTTTTGCTGCAAGTTACTCACTTCTGGAATCAATTACTTGTAAGGAACCAATCTCCACACATGTCGTGATTGTAGAAGGCATTCAAGCGAACGACAGAAGTGGATCCACATTGGAAGTTGCTACACAATCCGACTTTAAATTTTACATTATAAGTTGACTGCTGCGAGCTGCTTCAAGTTCGACGACACAGGCATTCCATTATCTTGGCTTCCCACCTGAATTACACGCATGTTAGTGGAGCCTAAGCTGCATGTATGCTTTGAAGAGGTTTACCCATCGAATTTCCAATAATCCATCCTCTGGAATTTTGCCCGTCTGTTCCTCCGTGACGGCATCTCTGCATTACTGAATGCTGCTTTCACTTATGAAGTTGGCTTTGTCACAAACTGTAGCAAATTACTTCGGATATGGAAAGCACCTGTACAATCACAATAGCTATCATCAGAATCCTCTGATCTTCTTGGATATTCGTTTCCTAGAATGATATATTTTTAATCCAATCTTTACTGTTTCAAGTAGATTCATGACATTTATACAATCCATTTCATTGTACTTAATACTCTTGACTTGGTATATCTCTAGTGAATGCTCTAAAAATATTTTTCAGTGCCTAAGCAGGAATGATTTATAATTTACATGGAAGAGGAAGTATTTTTCTCCAGTCTATTCAATAAGTAAAATATTTGAACACTTTCAGGTGTTACAGTGATATTGAGTGCAAATGTTTGTGAGTGGAAAACGCTTTCAGAAAAAGAAGTGAGAATATATTTCTTTTGCAATGAACGTTCGAGTGATAGTGGGACCATTTACTAGGAAGAATATGAGCACTATCATAATCAAGTCAGAGACTGGGTTTGGAGCATCAACTTAGGCAAGGAATAAGAGAGTTTTCATGTGGTGAAGATGCTTTTAGTAGAAAGTTGATGAAAAAATCGAAATCATTGACGAAGTTCCACTTTTTAAAAACCTATCTGTTCCATAGTACATTTTCAAAGGAAATTATCAGTCAACAAGAATTCAGGCAATTTACTACCTTGGTGATCTATTTTCTACTATGAAACCAGTAGGAATTTGATGACAAGTATTAATTGCAATTGATACTGTACATTTTCTATTTTAAGAAGCTTCTTCGGTCTTCAAAAAGTAGGGAATAATAATATTCCTCTTTGTGCCATCTTCATTCAATCCATCAAATTTATCAAATGAAGCAATCATATTACTTCGCAACAGTACTTTTACAAACAAAAACCTCTCCTTCAATCTCTATTTAGTTTCAATTAGTGAGGAAAAATATGAAAATGAAACTCGGTTATTCATAATATTGTTTCTTCCTTTCCAGTTTGAGGTAGAAAGTGGGCAGGCTGTTGATGAGAAAAATTGCAGTCTTTTGAGAGTTCTTTCACTGAACGGAAATGATCACCAGAAATCCAATTCCAAACTTTGTTTCTAATGGAAGCAATTAATTACTCTCCAGATTCCTTCCAGGTGCTGTAACCGAAGCAAAACAATAAGGCTCTGTGGTTGATGCCAAGCCCGACGCAAATGGAAAACTCATTACGAATGATAGATAATATTCATTATCCAGATATTGCTGGTTTGTAATAATAAAAAGTCTTCCAAGAATCACGTACATTATTTAAATCCATTTGTGCTACACCATCATTGATTGTCTTACAATGGACTGAATTTATTTAGGAACTTGAGAAGTCTTGGGCGTCTACCTGTTTCAATAGAAATATAGATAATAAATGAAATAATAATGGAGCAGAGCTGACAAACAATAACACTTTCTTCTGAATGAAAAATTGGAGATGCGGTAGAACTGTTAACCGACTTCACATTGAGTAAACATGAATGAAGTGGATGAAGCTGAAGGAAACTCATTAATTTGCAAGATTTTAGAGAGATTACATTTTAGATAGTCTTGTGTGTACAGTATTGAAACATGTGGGAATATGCCTATCAATGTCAGTTAGTGATCATATCCTGGTTTGACAGTGGGTTGGGATCCGTTCACTCTCATTTCAAGTATTCATATCCAGTAGAAACTCAAGGACTTAATTTGTTCAAACTAATCAAGATATAACTAGCTAACATGAGATGAAGATGAATACCTGAATGAAGATAATGATCAATATTGATAAAAATTTTCAAAAGAGGAGAAAACTCCAATTCAACGACGAAGTTTTCATACGTCTATACATGTCAAAGTAAGACAAGATAAAGTAACTTGCATTGAGATTGATTGATAGTCCACAAAAATAAGAATTTGAGTTCAATTGATTCTTTGCAGTTTTGCATACAGAATTGAGCAGCGATTATACATTTGATATAGCGTTTATGCATTTAACCATAATTGGAGACACGATGATTTGCATACACCTAATCAGTCTAATCATTGAACAACCAAATGAGAAAGTGGGATCACTATAGTTTCTTCTGGAGACTCCTCACCTAATAGTTCCAATTCGACAATTAAGGAATGAAAGCTGACGGCAAATACCTCGAGTGCACCAGAAGTAATTTCCGCCCAACAGAACCGGCGCGGTTTAAAGTTTGCCACAATCTTTGCTCTCGGAAGCAGCAGCAGAAGACGTTATCCTCATTCATCGCGCTAAATTAAATTCCTATCTGTCCGCCGCCGCAAAGACAAACAACAAGATAGATGACGGAGAATCGGCAGCATTCCTTGTATGTACATCAGGGCTTCCCATTCAAACGATAATGACTGTTTGAAGTGGATCCCGCCATAGATGGAGAGATGTGTGCCGGGAATTGCAACATCTTTGGAAACACCACTTCGGTATTTTCTGTTTGCTACTGTGTCACACAAAACCACACCCGCCCCCTCCTATACACCTCTAACAAAATACCTAACCAGCAGGAGAATACAGATCTGAAAAGGAATAGAAAGAAAAAGGAAAATGTAATGAAATGAAGAAGGAAGAAGAGAGAAGAAGGATCAGGATGAAGGGACTTGAAATACACGGGTGAGGGGGAAAGAGGAGCACGGAAATGCCAGTCTTTAGAAACTGAGAGACTTACTTGTGAAAAAGTCACATTACAGAAGAGTTCATGTTATCATTTATCGTATTACATGAGCGAAATATTGAAAGAATGTTTAGCAAAGTGGAAAGGAAAATGGCTAAGGGTTGATAAGAGAAGACAAATGAAAATGGGAGAGCGAGAAGAAGAAGAGAAGAAGAGTGATAGTTTGAGAAAAAATAATTGAGGGGATAAGGTGGTTAGAAGGAGAATTTCAATAGGGGACCATAGTTTATTTAAAACTTGGAAAATTCAGACAAGAACTGGTTGAATAGACTAATGGAATTATTAAGGGAAGGGGAGATTTAGTGATTGGAGAAGTCATATATTTGAGAATTGATTGATTGATTGATTGATTGAGTACTTTATTTATGTAGATTACAATATATACTGTCTTATACACTTATATACAATAGCTTACAATACAGCAAAGTTATAGATGAATTTACATTATATAGACTAAGAAAATAATTGTTGAACTGTATATGATATGAAAAAGCAATTTGTAATATAATAACTATAGATAATAATTATATTGTTATGCATCTACATAAATTGGCGGAGGTTTGGACATATCAATGTCCATTCTTTGGAAAGAATATTAAAAATATCCTCCCCACTAACTCTCTACCAAAACGTTAATTTCATTATTTAAACTAAGGATTTATTTATTAATGGAAATATTGTGAAAGTTTTAATCAATATGAATATTTAAGAGAAAAAAAAACAGAAAATTTATAAAGTAAAATAATTATATAGGTAGATAAGATCAAATAATTAATAATGATTAATAAAATGAAGTATGCTGAAAGTAGATCAGGGTAATCAACTTTCAGTAATATACAGCAGTATGCAGTGAATAATTGAAATAACATGAGTTTATATAATATATATATACAATTCGTTCTATAACAGGTTTAAAGGTTTGTATTTGTGGGATGGGTGGGGGATGGTTGTCATGTGATCGTTCTAGGGCCGGACAGTTTCAGTCATTTGTTCCAAAAGATGTTTTTTTAAAGTCAGGATGAAGATCGCTCGGCTCTCGATGGACCTGATAGAAACAGGAAGTGCATTCCATGCACGACAGGCACTGACTAAGAAGGATTTTGTGAAAATAGTAGTTCGATGATTGGGTATCCTTAAAGTACTTTCTCCGGTTCTAGTATGTGAAGCATCTATCCTCCTACCTTCGGAGACAAATTTGAAATCATCTTTAAAATAGTTCGGATTACCATATTTCAAGATATCTCTAACAAGCTTGACTATTCGAAAAAGCCTCTGATCGGGAAGCTTTAATGTTGAACTAGCAATGTGGGCTGGGGTGATATGATCATGGCGTTGGAGAGAGTAGACGAAACGTAGACAATAATTTTGGCAACGCTGTAGTTTATCATTCAGAATGACTTGCATATCGTTAAGAACAGAATTACAATACATTAAATGTGGGAAGATGAGAGATTGAACCAATAATAATTTAATGTTTCTAGGGAGAATATCGTGCATTTTCTTCAATGCATGCATGGCTGAGAATACCTTTTTACAAGTTTTGTTCACTTGTTCTGACCAGTCAAGACTATTATTAATAATAATGCCTAAATTTTTAACTGAGCTACAGTAAGGAATGTCATTACCATCTACACTAATTTTGTGAATCGATTCATAGTCAATATTGTTTATAAGACGAGAATATCCAATTATAATGGGCTGTGTTTTGATGGGATTAAGCTTAAGGCCATTTTTCTTTGTCCATTCCACTATCGAATTGATATCCTGATTCATTATTCCAACTGTTTCGTTAATTTTTGTTATGGGACAGCTTAAATATATTTGAAGGTCGTCTGCATAAGTATGGAAACTGGAGAATTTGATAATGGAAGAAAGGTCATTAGCATAAAAAGTGAAGAGGAGAGGGCCTAAAATTGAACCTTGTGGTGCTCCATGCATAACGTTTTTCCAAGTAGACTTTTTGTCACCGACAGATACACATTGTTTCCTACCTAATAGATAGGATTTAAACCAAACTAACGAGTTGTGACTGAAACCAAGAATAGCCAACTTATTCAGAAGGACTGTATGATCAACAGTATCAAATGCTTTAGAAAAATCAAATAGGGTGAGGATGGTGCATTTTCTTTGGTCCATAGCTAACCTTATATCATCAGTGACACGAAGCAGAGCTGTTTCAGTTGAATGGAATTTTCTAAAGCCTGATTGAAAGTTATGAAGCTTACTATTGTTGTCTAGAAATTTTACAACTTGAGCATGAATGAGTCTTTCTAGCACTTTGGACAATGCAGGTAAAATACTGATTGGTCTAAAATCCTCAACTTTATTGGGTGATGGAACTTTATTTAGAGGGCGAACCAGAGCAAACTTCCAGTTTTCAGGGAAAATGCCTGCTTCAATAGACTTGTTGAAAATGTATGTAATGGTTGGTAAAACAGCAAATAACATTTTCTTGATTAATTTAATAGGAATTTTGTCAACACCCGTAGCATTACTATGAATACGTTGAATTGCTCTGAAAGTGTCTTCTTCTGAGATTGGATGGAAATGAAATTGATCAGTAATTGGTAAATCTAAGTTTGTAACCTGCTCTTCAAGATCATCGATATGATTAGCAATGACAACTTCGTCGCGTTGGTTAGAGTGTGAAACGAAATGGTCATTTATATTGTTCAATGCTAAGTCAATTTGTGGATTCGATTTCTGCTTGCCAAGCCCGAATTCTTTTATTCCCTGCCAAAGTGATTCAGAGTCTTGTCTGTTGTTTGTCATAAACGAATTCAAGTACCTAATCTTTGAGTTCCGTAATTCCTGTTTAACTCTATTTCTAAGGCTCCTATACTCTATCAAACTGTCCAAGTCAAATGTCTTTTTAAATGTTCTATGTACTTTGTCTCTACGTCCCATCATCTTAAGTATGTCTTCAGTCATCCACGGTACTCGTCGTTTTCTATTAATCCTCCTTGTCACATAAGGTGCATGTTTGTCATACAGAGTCAAAGTCCAATTCTCGAAAGTCTTGACCATGTCATCAACTGAGGGTAATGCTTCAATTTGATGCCATGGAGTCTGAGCCACATCAGTCAGGAAGGCGGCTTCATCAAAGTTTTTGAAGTCTCTATAAGTGATAATTTTCTGTTCTGGCTTGGGTATCTTATGGGAAAGTACACAGTAGATCAAATCATGTCTAGAAATAGCTGGGACTGAGATTTGGCCTGCTTGAACAACCTCATTGGGATCACTAACAATGAGAAGGTCAATGAGTGTGTCTGATTCATTAGTATGATGAGTTGGATTGAGAGGTAAAATAGTCATGTTTAGGCATTGGAAAATTGTAGTCAGTTGAAAGTAGTCAAAGTTCCGAATTGGAGAGGAAGAAGCAATATACTCAATTCGGATAAATTTCTAGAGAAGAGAATCAAAGAATGAAAGGAAGGTGCAGTAAAGAAAATGTATGACTCGAGAAAAGTAACTTATATGACAACGTATTATAATTATAAGTATAAGAAGATGATAATGGAGAAGATATTACCTAATATTTTGGTAAGAAGAGAGATTAAAAATAAAATTTGGAAGTGAGATGATGTACATAAGAGGAAAAGCAAGAGTACTCAGTGTACACGGAAATTATGAATGAGAGGGGATGGATTCAAACAAGAAGGAAAAAGAGAGAGGTCGAATGAGTAGTGAATGAGAAGTATATTAGATTATGATTCGTGAGAGGGAATAGTCATTTTTGTTTGAAAAAGAGTAAGTGATAATAAAGTCTCACTTGAAGAAAATGGAACGCATTTTCCTATATACAGGTAGAAAAAAGAAAGTGATGAGGATTGAGAAAGATCAGAAAGGAAGCTGGAGAATGTGGTGTCTGATAAACAGAATGTACAATATCAGAAAAGTTGGTGAAAAGTCGAGAAAAGAGAGATTGATAGAAAGTTGTAGCTATGGTAAAGTATGGTTGAAAGTGAAGTCGGATGACAGTTCAAACATTTGAAGACTAGACATAGACAACGTCTCCTCTGTTTACCCAATTTTACTAGTTCATTCGGTGACAAATAGACACAAGCAGCTTGCCGTTCAGAAAAGCGGATATGACACGAACGGAAAATTGCTTCCAGCGTCAAATCAGCATGTGTTGACAATACAAGATGGCCATTTTTGAACCGTCTTGTTATTTTCGGTTCCATTTATTATATTGTCGCAAGTCACGGCAAGTGTGATCAAGAGTTCCATTGACATCTGTCTAGCTCAAATATAAATCTGCTACGTTGAGATACTGCTGGCATTGGTTGAGTGATGAGCATTGATGTGAAATCTATGAGGCATGCTGACATTTAAGAGTGGATTCTCAACTATGGAACTGGAATGAGTGTAATCATCAATCCACACACCCTTGCGTGATATCTGACTATATTGTCATAAAATATAAATGATTCCACCAAACTGCATTATTCTCCCGCTGTTCCCAATAAGAGGGTTCAAATCACACTGTCAGCTGTGACTACGGAGCGAAAAAATATCCAAGATTGTTGGAAAGTAAAGACCTTTTGAAAATTTAAAGAAAGGAATTGATGAGATTCTTCAAGATTTATAAAAGTTTTTGACTAATTTTTTCAACATTCGTCATCGCATTTCTTTCGCATTACAATAATAGAATTTTCCAGTTATGATTTCCGAGTTTTCCCTATTCGATTGCGATTCCCTCTTACAACTACAATGCTACTGATTGATTCAATTTTCCATATAGTTTCCAGGTGAAACCTCTATTGTGATGAAAACTAGAACATGCTCCACCTCTGCAGCAGGGGTGTTAGGTGTTGTAAACTTTCTTCTTATTCCTGGTTGGGAACTCGTAATTGAAATTAATGATGCGACTAAGCATGTCCTCGCCTTCAACAACAAATTAGATTAAGAGGTTGCAGCGAATTTGGCAACAGATCTCTTCTCTTCCATCGTCACTGGCTCAGCAAACTAATTTAGACTGAATTTCGAGCTGTAAAGTCTCTATATATATATATCGTAAGGAAGATGCTTCTATTGTATACTACTTTGATCGATATTTTTCATCGGCGGAAATTAACCCTGTGGAATCATAAAAACCAGGAGATATCACACCAGATTGATAGAAAGTTGTAGCTATGGTAAAGTATGGTTGAAAGTGAAGTCGGATGACAGTTCAAACATTTGAAGACTAGACATAGACAACGTCTCCTCTGTTTACCCAATTTTACTAGTTCATTCGGTGACAAATAGACACAAGCAGCTTGCCGTTCAGAAAAGCGGATATGACACGAACGGAAAATTGCTTCCAGCGTCAAATCAGCATGTGTTGACAATACAAGATGGCCATTTTTGAACCGTCTTGTTATTTTCGGTTCCATTTATTATATTGTCGCAAGTCACGGCAAGTGGGATCAAGAGTTCCATTGACATCTGTCTAGCTCAAATATAAATCTGCTACGTTGAGATACTGCTGGCATTGGTTGAATGATGAGCATTGATGTGAAATCTATGAGGCATGCTGACATTTAAGAGTGGATTCTCAACTATGGAACTGGAATCAGTGTAATCATCAATCCACACACCCTTGCGTGATATCTGACTATATTGTCATAAAATATAAATGATTCCACCACACTGCATTATTCTCCTGCTGTTCCCAATAAGAGGGTTCAAATCACACTGTCAGCTGTGACTACGGAGCGAAAAAATATCCAAGATTGTTAGAAAGTAAAGACCTTTTGAAAATTTAAAGAAAGGAATTGATGAGATTCTTCCAGATTTATAAATGTTTTAGACTAATTTTTTCAACATTCGTCATCGCATTTCTTTCGCATTACAATAATAGAATTTTCCAGTTATGATTTCCGAGTTTTCCCTATTCGATTGCGATTCCCTCTTACAACTACAATGCTACTGATTGATTCAATTTTCCATATAGTTTCCAGGTGAAACCTCTATTGTGATGAAAAATTGAAAACTCTTCTCTGAAGAGAATTAAAAAAGTATCTTTGTTATTGTGAAACAACTTTTTTTGAGAATTGAATGAATGTCAATTATACTGGAAAGCTCTTTCTGATTCCACTGTCACGAATATGACAATCGAAACACAAAAAATCCCATGAGATTTCATGTTTGATCAACGGAGCATTGATGAATAGGAGCCATTTCAATTTTATGTTTAATATTTGATGAGACAATATTGTTCTATGCACTTCAACAATACGAATAGTTTTTGTAGGATTTCCTTATCACCGAATGTATCGAGCTAGCCTTGAATAACTGATGTGAGTGGATTATGTGTTATTTGTCTAATAGTATACTCGATTGCAATATGAAGAGAAAAAATTGAAAAGAAATTGCTTTTAAATATCTATAATATTGGATAAATGCTATACCATGGCCATTTTCAGTGTACCTATAGAAGAGAACTATAGAATGTTCATGGATATACGAGTGTAAATCGGAATAATAAAAATACTGTTGTGAATATGCTCTGAAAAATCTGTAAAAAAGCAAAATAAGAATTTTTGGACAAAATTTAGAGTGTGCAAAAATTAGAGAATACTCTCGCATTTATATTTTTCAAACATTTTGGACTTTCACATACAATTTCACCTATAATTTATTGTATTTTTTTATTTCCATGTTTACTTATATTGTCAGGTTTAATACATTCTACATGCGATTCAACAAATTATCTGGTGACCATCGTCAAAAACTAGAACATGCTCCACCTCTGCAGCAGGGGTGTTAGGTGTTGTAAACTTTCTTCTTATTCCTGGTTGGGAACTCGTAATTGAAATTAATGATGCGACTAAGCATGTCCTCGCCTTCAACAACAAATTAGATTAAGAGGTTGCAGCGAATTTGGCAACAGATCTCTTCTCTTCCATCGTCACTGGCTCAGCAAACTAATTTAGACTGAATTTCGAGCTGTAAAGTCTCTATATATATATATCGTAAGGAAGATGCTTCTATTGTATACTACTTTGATCGATATTTTTCATCGGCGGAAATTAACTCTGTGGAATCATAAAAACCAGGAGATATCACACCAGTTTGAAAGAAGTCTGCTTGATGGAATGTAAATTGCTGAGTCCTTATCTAAAAACTGCAGATGAAACCACCCACGATTTGATTTTGAAAACCCCCTTCCCCCCTAAACAAAAATTCCATGGATCTCAAGGACTGCGTCCATAGTAAAAACCTCCCTGTGAGAACCCCTGCTTTCTTCAATCTTACTATATGATAGCAACTCAATTATCTTAATGATTCTTAGAATCAAATTTTCAATGTTCTAACAAGAAATCAGAATTGGGGCGTTGCATTTGTTAAATTTTAGTATAATTTTGTTCAGTTTATAGTTTCAAAGTGTTCAAAGGTATTGTAAATCACTGAATCTTGAAGTAGTTACATTCATAACTTCTCGATAATCTATTCTTCTATAATAGGAATCTATAAACAGAAACTTTGAGATTACTGTATTTAAAAAAATGAATCAACGGATAAGGTGAAAAAATAGTACTTTACATAACAAGTCCGGTAACGGTAGTTTACCGCATAAGTATGATTGTTTCTGCCCGAAACGTAGTTGAGGGCAGAATTATCATACGAATGCGGTAAATACGTTACCGTACAAGTTACGTACAATATTTTTTGTCATACTTTTCTCAGAAATAATAATATTTCTGAGAAACAGTAACCATTACCTGCTGCTGCTCGAGTTACTGCATTCTATAAACATGACCTAGCCCGTAGCGCCTAGTTCATAATATACCCATCGAGCTGAAATAGAATAATAGAGGCCAATGTTAAAAAATGTCAGATATAAGTTCTTATAACTTGAAACTTATTAGATGAGTTCTAATAATATTTGAGTTATTCTATTAGTTACTTAGATATTATTAACTCAGTGGACAGTGCCTCCGAGAGCTATTTTCTACGAGGCAGAATGAGGCAGACACTGTAAGGAATTTGAAACTGGAACAATTTTATTAGAATAAGAAACGTGTTCAGATGTTTTCGTATTGTAAAGTCATAAAGGTTTTCTTCACGTAGCTACGCTAAGCTAAAATACATCTTCAGAATACGTAGCCGTCCTTTCTACTAATAATGGGAAATATACTCGACTGTAAAGAGAAACATATGATCTCTTTACAGTATAGCATGCTGTAATGAGAATCACATGTTTTCTTGTTCTGCAAACAGCTGTTTACCGGCTTGATTTGAAGCATGGAAAACAGCTGCAATTGAGTAAGTATGACAAAAAAAATTTTACAGCTAAACTCTGAGTTACCTTGGTTTGAGGAGATGAAGCTAGCTTATTGATGTCGTACCTTGAATCCAGATTCTGCTAAGAAAAGCGATCTTTATTGAACTAGAATCCACATTAACATTCGAGGCTCACAATTAATTCACTTGATTAGATCCACCAGCCAACCAATTCTCCTAAGTTCATGAAAATTCAATTCAGTCTGTCTTGACTAATTCCGATACGTTTCACCAACAAATTTATCCTATTGTCCCTGATATAGGTCAAAAATGAAGACAGTCATCCTATTCCATTCTATATAATTTCTGTATCTTGAAAATAATCTTTTTTCCAAGTTACAAATGCCCTAATTAGTCCTTCATGGTCACCTAAGTCCTTCAAGATTCATTATATCTGGGTTTGACTGCACCTTTCTCGCTGTTCGATTAAATATAAAACAAATTTCTTAACGAAAAAGTTGTTTGAAGACATTCCAATGTTTCAATAGGTTTGAGGAGAACTAGTGAGTCAGAAGAAGGTAAAGGTTGGAGCCATTTCAAGTGAAATTCGCCTGGTTTCCGTCATTCAACATGAGACTCATATGGAATCGTAATCGTGATACTCCCCTCAATTCAGGAAACGTTCTCAGTTATGAATTTCCAGAAGGCACTTCAACCGCTCACTGTGCCATTCAACTTATTGACGGATGTGTCACAACCAGACGACTCCATTTTTCCTGCAACTCAGTCTTCGCAACCATGTTTTCATTATTCACTTATTTCATCTGGCTACTGATCAATTCTTTTTCAAGATAGATTACCATAGTGAAATGAACATTTTTGTCAGAGGTGTTGTAGACTTGTTCCGTAATGGAATTAATGTCATTGTACATTCCATTGAGATGGTTTTATCCACACAAAACTCCAAGTTTCTATAATAAATTGATTTTCCTCTCTTATTTACAAGTGCAAATACAATTCACTAATGATAGAATTACATCAATCCAGTAAATTGAGATCTTGTTAACAGAGATGATGTGTTTTTGATGAAACAAGAACACAATACCTTGTATATATTACCAGAAGACTCAAGTATCAATGTTCATGGCATCATTGTTGCGATTTGCAAGTTGAGTTGGAATTATTAAAGTTGGAAACACAACAATTCACTACAGTTTCAATAATCACTATTGTAGTCTAGTCATGGAAATTGATGCATTGAATCTAAATCTTGCTTCAGGAATTGAGATTTTCCCGATTTTTCTTTATGAATGATGTTTGAAGGTCGGATTATTTATTTATCTATCATTTATTATACGAACATAATAATATAATTACTAGTAGCTCTGTGAACAGAAGACCTCACGCAGTTTTCTCATCCACAAGTGTCTGATGTCCTGTTCTAGTTGATTCAGTTGAATCACAATTCACAGTCACATTCACAATTCACAAATCACAATTCACTCTTAAAAACTGTTATTTGTTTTCTCCTAGATCAAAAACTCTCTTATGTTGATAAACTCAGTTCACGTTTGAATTTGTATCCCATATGATGATTTATCCAGTTTCGTGATAATCTTTCAATCTATTTTTCTTCAAGAATGTTGATAAAATGTTAATATTGTCCCAAGTATTACAAGGTTATGAAATCAGACACTGCTTCGCTACTTGATTTACGGTTCAGGAATAAAGATTTGAAAATTTTGAAAGGTTGACGTAATAGATTGAATGATTACGATAAGTATTAGGGAAGTGGGAACGATTCATGATGACATTATTCTTCAATTGATTGAATAGAATTGAATAACTTTTTTGTTTGATTGACGAGTGAGATACTCACTATTTTCTTTTAATAGCACCAATTCTTCTGTTAGAATTGTGACTGTTTCAGGCCAGAAACGATGGAATACATTTTTGTAAGTATCGAAATCACTACCCGTTGAATTCATTGGGTGAATTCAAATGGAAAGTTTGATTAGTTAATCCCCCATCATCAGTTCTGTTGATTACGTTCTTCCACAAGCCTGACGCTTATGTAGCCATGGTCTCAATAAAAAATAGATTATTGAAGAGAATAGATTCCAAAACTCACATCAAATAGGTTAGTTATTGCAGATTTGTATATGTGGAGAGCATCCACTACTATTTATATAAACTGAATTTATGTAGATTCATTTTGACGTAATAGACTGAAAGTAGTTGTGTATATTACACATGGTAAGTGAGAGAGAGGTACTATAGTTTATTGAATCAAAATCCTGTTAAGTATAATCGAAATACAAATAACCTATAAGAATAAATCATTGACGTAGACCGGGTTTCTAGGTCATTTAACCAAATGAAAATGGACCATGGATCCTATAGATTTAATAAGCAGTTTCCTAGAAGCCAGGCCTAAGTAATATAACGTATTTTATATATTATTCAACATAATATTAACTAGAATGAAGAGTGCTTCATTTCTGCTATTACTAAAAGGCCTATGTACCAGGCTATAATAATCAAAATAATGTATGCAGCAGAGACAAGGTCGATGACATCCACGAGAAACCGCTAGCACCTCTGTACATCGATCCCCCTTTACCAATCCACACACCCCCTACACCGCAAACACCCATCACCAACATCAGTTGTGCAGTTGGAATGCTTGAGTGGCTGACATGGCATAGCATACCACACACTGCTCTCAAGTCAGAGAGGTCACTACTTACAGGTAATAGCCAGAGTAATGATCGTTCAACTCCTCTCACCTGGTCACAAGGCCAAACTACTGCTCCAGCTTAGCTGGCAACCTACACCAACCACTACGTGCCGCGCTCAAAGTGTATACATACACTCAAATCGAATACTCTACTCAAATGTATTTGTCAGAAGTTTCAAAATACAAATGAACAGAATGCAACAGTGAACAAGTTATGAATATACCAGTAATAAATTATCATTATAATGTTTCTATAAAAGGTATAATTCAGATTGAAATCATTGTATATGATTAAGATTATTTCGGCGTGATTACTCTGTTGTATATCCATACTTTTTCACTGTTAAAATTAAACTTGAATTTTAAAAAACACTTTTGAAGTGAAAATACACTTACTTTTGTAGTGACGATCGTTTCGACCTGTTGTTGGTAATCATCAGACTGAAAAAGTGTTTTTTTAAATTCAAGTTCAGATTATTTGTAGAGGTCAAATATTACCTTTTCATAATAATTATGGTTCAACTAGCTTAGGTATAAACTTGTGCGCTAGCCCAAGTATATTCATGTTGTAGATAGTTGTAACCTACAATCCTACTTCATTTTATTCTACTATTACCAAACCGAAGTATTCTGTTCTATTAGAGAGTATCAAATTCTCCTCCACATACTTGTTCTATACAGTCTAGAGTTCCACCAAACAAAGGGCTAGTGTGATCTAGTAATTGTGATCATTCGACAAATCCAACTGAGCTTGATGTTGTGAAAACAGACCACACTATTCTGATCGGGTTATATTTTGAAATCTGAGAATAGAGGTCAACGTGTCATTGCAAATGAAGGTAGAGCATACGAGTGGAGGAGGAATGAGGAGGGAGAGCTGTAATTATGAATTCCCGACGCGATAAAAGAAAAGAGATGAATGAAAGTGGAGAGAGAACAAAAAGAATCTATGATTATGCATGTGGTGTCGAGATATCTAACGGTTGGGTTGCCTATTCAGTGACAACGCCAGTCGCTTTGTTTGGCGGTAAGTGTGAGCAGGGGAAAAAAGCGCGCGCGGGAAGGCAAAAGCGCGGGAACGAGGGTTGGAAAGCGCGGGAAGGCGAAAGCGTGGAAATATGTTGGGCGAGTGTGACGGGTGGGTAGCGGAGAACTTGCGATTCTTTAATAAACACGAGCCAAAGGGTGGTGACAGAATAAAAGCCTCTTTGTGGCCCTCCTCACACCTAAAATACTCACCCTTTGCAAAGCTTTATTTGTTGTTATACGTTTCGAGAGCACTGCTAGAAAAAAGCTTCGACTTCTTGTCGTTGTTTTACAGATAGATCCTCAGTGTCCACGTGGTGACTGCTGTGAGGTACATTTTGTCAAGAAGGCATTAATTGTGAAGCAGCCTCTCCAATGAGGGGGGTTTTTCTGACTGCATGGAACTTGATTGTATCTCAGCCTAATGAGGCTTTTTGTCGCACATTACTGTATTTTTATAGTAGCTTTTTTAACAATAGAAATGATTCAAATTCCAGGATAATGCTATGGAATTTTTATATTATTTCAAGATTTCGTATAACAAGAAGCAATGTGAAATATTTCATTAATAAGACATTGCATGACGTGAAATTCGTCAGTAGACTGAGTAAACAACAAGAACAGTATGTTGACAATAGATCCTGATATCCAAAAGCATGCTCATTCCAGTTGAGTGGAGTTATAATAGTCACGTATTACGCACAAAAATTGTTATCTGCGAACCTTTAATAATGTGGAAATTAAGCCTATTGAAATGCAATACCCTTTTTACTTTCCTTGCCCTATTACCATAGGTAAGGAAAGTATTGCTTTCCAAAAAAATTTAAGAGGCTTGTTAAGATTCAAGAATAGCACGTCAGTAAGTTTATATTCTTGAACAGGCTTCACTGAGAATTCACTTACTGTTTTAGAGAAGCGGATGCCTCAAACTTTGCTAACCTAACATTGTATCTCAAGATCAGGATAGCCTATGATAAAATGAAATTTGTCTCTTAGTTTCTCTCCATATTGACATTTTCTTCTGTGTCTGTCAATCCTTGCAAAAACTCTCTTGTAAACCTTGGATTGAATATTTTACTTGTGTACGGCATGCTCACTTTTTGTGAAAAGACGTTGTTCCGGAGAATAGATTTAGTAATCATACCCTGCTCAAAAAAAAAAAAAAAGTAGTCACAACACCTTTTCCAATTTTATTTGAGAAAGTAAAAAGTTAATTTGAGAAAGTATCAATTGTATTTGAGAATAGTCACTTGTAATTGAGAGAATGTCAGATGTAGCCTAAATGAGAATAGTCAATTGTATTTAGGAAGTCATCACACATGTAATTGAGAGTAGTGAATTGTATTTGAGAAATCGTCAAATGTAAATGAGAAGATATCATATCATGAGCAGACATTTGAAAATGAGAAAATTTTCCAATTGACATGTCGTGACTCTTCTGTAGCCTACAGTACAGGTTTGATTTGAGCAGAAAGGATACTGTACTACGTACACAGTATTCCATAGGCTTTGTATGTGTGAAATTATTATTTTCAATTGTGAAATTGAGGAGCTGGGTAGAAAAACGACCCGAGGCCACTCGTGTCGTTTTTCCGCAACACGCTTCATTCTATCCGCCATTGAATTCTGAACAGATTGGTACATAAAATGTTGTTGTATCTTGAAAAATGATTGAGTTGTGAAAATTTTTTGTTTGTGTGGCAAACCTGAAATTATTCAGCTGACAAGCTGTGAGCCAGCAGCCAGTGAAATCCTTATTTTGTTTTCTTACAAAAGAAGAAGCTGATTGATTGATTGATTGATTGAGTACTTTGTAGATTACTTGTACTTATGTAGATTACAGTATATACTGGCTTATACACTCATATACAATAGCTTACAATACAGCAAAATTATAGATGAATTTACATAATATAGACTAAGAAAATAATTATTGAACTGTATATGATATGGAAAAAGCAATTTGGAATAACTATACAAGATTATATTGTAATGCATCTACATAAATTGGCGGAGCTTTGGACATATCAATGTCCATTCTTCGGAAAGAATATTAAAAATATCCTCCCAACTAACTCTCTACCAAATGAATGGTATAGAAGATCATTAATACATCCAAGGGAACCAATTATCCTCTAGATGATGAAAATAATGAAGAAGACGCTCCTGAAGAAGAATCCGATGCTGAAAGCATTGGGTGTATGAATTTCCCGAAAATCAGAACAGTACCATGTAACATTCCAGAGTCTTGATTATGGGAAGAAACGTGTTCAAGAAGAAAATATCATCTTCAATTGTTCACTTCTAAATGACATTTTTTAGATCTTTATTACCTACTTATTAATTATCCAATATCATGAGCAATATATTATCATTATCACTACTCTTGATACGGGTTTTTCATCATTTTATTGAACCTCTGAACATGTAACAACCAGGGTTATGGAAAAACGACCTGAGACAACACACCTTATATCAATTATTATCAGTTAGCCTTGGATTACTGGCTAATTATGAATAATAGCATTGAAAATAGTATAAAAAGATCAATAAAGTTCAAATACTTGCAAGAATATTGCATTCTGATGAAATAATGAAGATGTGTACTAAATATTTCAAACTCAATTTACACAAAACTTGATTTTTTGACTCAGGTCGTTTTTCCACCCAACTCCTCAATTATTTCCCCTGTACTGTTCACGAATGATTAATGAGAATCATTTCTATGTATGTATTGGCAACACGACTTTTGTCTCCAAACATTTGAACTTGATGAAGATCAAATTCTCTATGTTCACGGCGCAATTGAACTTTATCATCAATCAATTGAATCTCTTGATCAAGCAATTCGGTAACTCTCCAATGGATTTTGGGGCTCAAAAATATTTTTTATCTAAAAACTAAACGTTTCATTTGAATATAAAATATATTATCATATTATTTTTTATGAGTACAGTTATGGAAAATAAAAGTATTGGTTTTTTAAAATCATTCCCCAATTACAACTGACAACTTTTCGATTTCAAATCGTATGTTCTCAAATTAGGAGTTGATAGTGAGCTGTTGAACGGAGCGGTCGCAGAATTGTTTTGCTCTCTTATCTCAAGTTTCCGGACGGTTCGTGCTTAATCGGTTCATTTAGTGCATGTTTAACCTAAAACGTTCTTTCGTAATGAATTGAATTATCAATTTGTTATTTATTTGTGAAATTGTTTTCAAGTGAATCGAAATATTCAAAGTTTAAATTAATAAAAACAGTATCCACCAGACGGTAGTGCTAAAAAGAGACCTAGAGCTAAAAGTTCTTTCGTAATAAATTGAATTATCAATTTGTTTTTTATTTGTGAAATTGTTCTCAAGTGAATCGAAATATTCGAAGCTGAATAAATAAGAACAGTATCTAACAATACTTTTCACCGGACGATAGTGCTAAGAAGAGTCCTCGTGCTAAAAGTTCGCCTGAGCTCGAAGAGATGGAACAGAAAAAGCGTGCTCCAGACCCAAGTGTTAAAGCTTCCGGTAATGTGAACTCAGACTTTATTGAATCACTATTTGACCGTTTTGAAAAGCGGTTTAGTAAGGCTATGGATGAAAAACTCGCGCTGCTAGCTACAAAGATGGATTTAAATGGTCTAATTGAAAAAGTGAATAAACTCTCTGTCGAGAATTAACAGTTAAGAAATCAAATTGTTGCTCAAAAAATTCAGAATAATCTCATAATCAGGAAGATGGAAAATTTTGAAAATAGATCGAGAAGGAACAATATAATTTTTCGCGGGCTGAAATATGAATGTGCAACAGTGGATTACGTGAGAACTGTCAAAGACTTTTGTGTGAGTCATTTGGGGGCACGAGCAGGTACCTGGGTTAATCGAGCACATGCATTGGGCAAGAAAATAGATAACGGGCCAATCATTGCGCATTTTCCGGACGATCAGGACATCCATTTCATCACGAGAAACAGTAGGAAGCTGAAGGGTACACAGTTTGTGATTCATAAAGACTTTGCTTTCGACACAAGAAAACGACGATCAAAGCTTTTCCGGGTGCTTGGCGAGTTGAAGAAACAAGTTCCGGGAGTGAGAGGAGAGTATCGGTTGAAGTGGATCGTTTAATCATGAATAGTCGGGTTTTCACGCTGGATGAGGAGAATGGACTGGTCTCGGAGGGAGAGGATGGGCTGCAGAAGATCGGAGCATGTTCGATGAGAGTGTGATGCGGGCCGTGAGCGGGAGCATGTGTGATGAGGAGGAGCGAGGCGGCGAGGACGAAGACCGCAACCGCTGAGATAACGCCGTCAGTCCGTGTGAGAAGGGACAGTTGAGTATAGTAGCGTACAATGTGGCTGGATTAAGTGGTAAGATTGTTCAAGTATATAATTTTATTTGTAATTATGATGTTTTTGTACTATTGGAGACGTTTGTTGAAAGAGGAAAGCAATTGTATTTTGAAAACTGTTTTCCAGATTACAATTTATACTGGGAATTCGCAGTTGGAGAATCAAACTGAGGTAGAGCAAAGGGAGGAAAGTTAATAGAAATTAGTAAAAGAATAGAGAGTTTTTGTAAGGTAATCGATGCGCTTGAGAGGAAAGTTATTCACATGAATGCAGGACAACGGGATGAATATTATATAGTTCCAATTTACCTGAGTGGTGGAGGAGACATGGAATGGGAGAGAGAATTCAATACATTATGGGAGTTTATGATAGTGCAAGAGCATAATAGAAATAATATGATTTTAATTGGAGATTTTAACGGTAGAATAGGAAATGGACAGGACATGTCGGAATTAACAGATGTAATAGAATTGGGAAATGCACTGAGTAATAAGCAAGAGTCAAAGGATGAGGTGATTAATATGAAAGGTAAGAAAATATTGGAGTTCTGTGAGGTTTTTAATTTCATCATTATGAATAGAAGGATAAGTGGAGATAGGTTGGGAGACTTTACTTTTATAGGCAGAGGGGCTTCCGTAATAGATCTATGTTGCATGGCTGTCGAATTAGCGCAAATAGTTGGAAAATTTTCTATTGTGCCAGAATTTTTATCTGATCATTTCCCAATTGAAGCTACGCTAATCACGGTTGATACTCTAGAAAGAGAGAGCACAATTTTACCACTCTTACCGAAGTTGAAATGGAAGGAAGCGAGGAAGAATGAATATATATCTAAACTCACCAATGCTTGTAGAGAAATAAATGGTCTTCCCGAGAGTAGTGAAGAGACTTATGAAGTATTAAATAATCTTGTATATAGAGCTGCAAATTATGTGCCCCAACCTGATAGAAAGAGAGAAGGATGGAGAGAAAAGTGGTTCGACAAAGAGTGTGCGGTTATGAGAAAGCGAGTGTTCAGCCTATTGAATGTGTTTAGAAAATCAAATTCGGAGCAGGTGAGAGAAAATTATATGAAGGTAGTAAAGGAATACAAACTGCTATGTAAGAGTAAAAGGCAAACGTATTACAGCGATATAAAAGAACAATTCAGAAGAGTCAAGGATTCCAGTGATTTGTGGGCTCTGATAAAGAAATTCAAGTGTAGAGAGTTCAAGATTTCGGGAACTGTGAGTGCTGAGGATTGGGTTGAACACTTCAGACGAGTGTTTGGATCAGTTTGCGGGGTAGTCACATATTATGCGGCGAGGAATGTTGAATGTCTTGACAAAGACATAGATATGAATGAATTGGAAAGTGCCTTCAAGACAATGCGCAACAATAAGGCTCCAGGTGATAACAGAGTTCCTGCTGAGTTTTACAAGAATGCGTCAAAAAATTACAAAGAGATTATTTTGACTTTTTCCAATGCCATCGTCAGAGGTGGACAGATACCAACAGGGTTTCCACGTTCAATTATATTTCCATTGCATAAAAAAGGTGATACTAATGAAGTGAATAATTATAGAGCCATATCTTTTATAAATGCTGTCGCTAAAGTATTTTCATTTATTTTACTGAGAAGGTTGCAGTTGTGGGAGGAAAGAGAAAAGATTATTAAAGAGAATCAGTGTGGCTTTCGGAGAGGTTATTCGGCTACTGATAATATTTTTGTTCTATTCAATATAGTAATGAAAACGTTGAATAGACCTACAAAGAAGTTGTACTGTTTCTTTTTGGGCTACGATAGTGTGGACAGAGAGGCTTTATTTTTTAAACTGAGTGAATTGGGAGTGTCGACTAAATTTATTGCGATGTTGAGGAGTCTATATAGAAATACGAAGTCTCCTGTATGGCATGGCGTGGAGGGTAACTTAACAGAATACTTTGAAACCAGAAATGGATTAAAACAGGGATGCGTATTCTCCCCGTTGCTATTCACACTATTTTTGAATGATTTGAGTGATGTTATTGGTGGAGGTATATTATGTTGGGCAGAGGCTGATAAATTCGCTGTTATATTGTGATGACGTGGTATTGTTGTCTGAGAATCCTCGACATCTGCAGTCAATGATAAATAAGTTAAAGGGATATTGCATAAGGTGGAATCTCACAGTGAACATGGCTAAATCCAAGATTGTAGTTTTCAGAAGAGGAGGACGATTGGGAGAAAGAGAGAAGTGGTACTATGGAAATGAAGTTATTGAAACAGTGAATGAGTACAGATACCTGCGAGTTGTTTTTTCATCAAGACTTGCCCTAACCGCACATTTTAAATGTAAGATAACAGCTGCCAGATTTGGGATTAATAGTGTATGGCGAAGACTCATTTTGAATGATGAAGCACCTCTGTCAATGAAATGAAGAATTTTTGATTCGATAAGTAAAGCAGTTGTAACATATGCAGCACAGGTATTGGGATATGCGGAGAGAGAAGAACTAGAAAAATTTCTGAGGTTGTTTGTCAAGAAAATATTTGGACTACCGTGTAATACGCCAAATTATATAGTATACTTAGTGACAGGAAAGGAAATTTTGTGGTTGTATACTTTGAGCGTTCATATAAAATATGTATTGAATTCTTTTGATATACCTGGCGACCGATATCGAACATTGATCGCAAGGCATTGTTTAAGATAAAAGTGTGGTTGGTATTCTGAATGGAGACGGATATTAAGTGAGTTTGATATTGAATTGCCGATAACAGCGGACAACTGGCAAGCAGCAAATTTCAGGAGGGGGTGGGAAGCAACGTGGGAGAGGGTAATGGAGAAGATAAAAGCTAAAGTTAAAAGTAAGTGGCTAGAGAGAAGAGAGCGGTCACAGTTTCATAGAATCTACGCAGATGTAAAAATTGACGATGGAACGAGAAATTACATGAATGATGAGTCCAAACGGAATGTTACCTCGATGATTTTCAAGGGCCTCCTCTGGGCTATTATCGCTCAATCACGCACCGCAAAGAGATGAGGGGATAGGTATCTGTTCTATGTGCAATAGCCGAGAAACGGAAGATGCTTATCATTTCATCGGTAAATGTTCAATTTTGGGTGAAATAAGAAAGAAATATCTGAGAGGGGCGATGCTAGAGAGAGAGACAGTAATTGAGTATCTGAATGGAAAATTTTGGACGAGTCTAGTAGGATATTGAGGGAGGCAGTGGAATACAGGCGAGAATTGATAAAGGAATTCAATTTTTAGGAGTTTATAATCGATAAGAGTAATTTCCTCTTTATTGTTATTGATATCTTGTTATGCATATTGTGAAATGTACATTTTAATGTTGAAGTGGAAAAGTCTTTTTAGGATTATTATTAGAGTTATTAGCTATAAAAGTAGTATTTTATCATAAACATGAGAAGCCGCAAGACTTTATGTATTATTAAGTAGTGCTTTGATCTATGCAGATGACTTAATTGATTGATTATTCTAAGATTTTTAAGAGGTTTTGTTTTACTTATTTATTCTTTCTCTCTTTTGTTTCTGTATATTATTTCTCTTTTTTTAGATTACTGATGAATTAATTGAAAGTTGACTGTATTTTAATTCAATTTTTTTTTTGTAGAGTACAAAGTAAGAGGTGACTCTATTTAAATTTCAAAGTTTTGGTTTTTTGTTCGTGAAGTTAATAATTATGTTGTTTGTATATTTTATAAGTCCAGCCACATTGACGCATACAAGGTCCCTTAAGAGGGTGAATTTAAGAGTGTGAATTGCTTTTTAAAAGTTGAGTTACAATGTTTAGTTATGATAATTACGAGAAATTAGTTAGGTATGAGAAGAAGGAGGAATTGGATAGGAATGATAGGGAGAAATAATTATTGAGTGAATTATGTAATCACAAGAACAATAATAATTATTCAATATTGGTATAATGTATAATAAAGAAATCTATCTACTCGGCTGACGGCCTCGGCTAAGCCTAAAGAACTTTTATTTATGATGAAAAGAATGCTTGTTCAATTTATTTGTGAAATTTAGTTGAGTTTGAATTGAATTGGAGGTATTATTTTCATTTTCTGTAATGTTGAAAGAAGTGCAAATAAAGTTCTGTTCTATTCTATTCAATTATTGTTCTCAAGTTAAAATGATACTTTCTCAGATAAAATTCACTATTCTCAACTACAAGTGATGACTTCTCAAATGCAATTGACTATTCTCATTTACATCTGACGTTTTCTCAAATTTTTTAAATAAGCACAAATAGCGAAAACGCAATGTAGACCAGGGGTTCCCAAAAAAATGTTTCTATGTACTCCCTCACCTACAAGCAATAATGTCGAGGACCACATCGGAATTTACAGTTGGGAGGCACTGTGAAACGTGTACTTTCTCGAATCCCAGTACTAATTAGCCTATATCCATACTTGGAATGTTTATTTGAATGTTAAATGATCAGTAGTAGAATTGGTAGGAAAACTGTAAGTGGAATATTGTATTATATATTAAATACCTGTCAGGCAGTTTAGGTTTATTACTTGGCATTTCAAACCCTTGATTCAATCCAGGCCAGAATAGAGTCTGTTTCTCAATTAAAGGATTGGTTCCAAGGAGAGATTGGATATGATAGACTATCATTTCCAATTATGTCATTTGAGAATCATTGATAATGCATTAATTGTCTGGAACCAGGTATAATCTAGTGCCACTTGCGGGTAGGCTGAAGAGCATACCGACGACACTAATTGAGATAAAATGAGAAAAATGCTAATGCGCTATTCATTGACCAAACGTAGTGAGGTCTATGTTTCAACTCGATTGGCTTTTGTCTGTCTGTATGTAACGCGATTACGGCCGAACGCGTTGATAGAATCATATGAGATTTGGCAGGAATACTCCTTTTTCAACTGCGCGTCGATGTATACACAAGGTTTTTTAAAATTTTGCATTTTAAGGATAATAAATGAGAAGAAAAGGAATTCCTCCATACTCTGATATCACTATATAAATCATCAACTTTGAAGATAGGATTAATCAGACTATAGAATTATTCATAATCAATCCGCTGACAAGTGGATTATTCATTGCATGCATTACACAGATGTCTAGCTGTGTATATTTCTATAAGGCAGGATTTCCATATCCTTTCATATTAAGCGAGCTATTTCTGAATATATAAATTTTGATCTGTTTATTTTCATATCTGGCTAACTGGCTATTTATAAGGTCATTCATGTTCAACGGATCTCGAAAACGGCTCTAACGATTTTCACGAAATTTGGAACATAGTAGGTTTATGATATAAAAATTCGATTGCACTAGGGCTAATCCCTGGGAAAACTCGCTGAAAGACATAAAAAGGATAATAATTATTCATTCTTGGAAAAACAGATGATAATTTCGTCGTCTGTCGAAACATAAGATGCGTGTGTGGGAGAGAAACAAAATAATTTCCAGCTGTGTATTCAATCAGCGAGAAATTTCATCTAGAAATTTTAATCAACTTGATCAAAATAATCTGATTTTATGAAATGACATGATAATCATTCTAAACTAGAGTATATCATAATTTACAAAGTTAATGATTATTTAACAATTTCAAGTTATTAGTGAGTGTTATTTTGTTAGTCAATTTGGTTTTAAAACAATCTAAATAGACTAAGAACTTTTTTGTTTTCAAATGTTTGGACTGAGAAATGAACCTGGAATCAAGTTTATGGAAAATAACCTACTCTCTGGACTATTTATAGTGTATAAATCAAAATTCGAGGAAAAACAGTTTTGTGCTGTGCCTGTTAGTCCTTCACCAATCATTTTAAAGAATTGTGTTCTGTTCATCGATAGTTTTATGAATTAATAACGAGCGAAGCTCGGTGCCCCGATATTTTTTATGATGCGTGCCCATCAGTATCAATATTTTCACATTTGAAAAACGAATTTAACAGGTGACTGAAAATAAAATGAGAAATTATTAATGAACTGAATAATGCTGAAGGAATTATAATATTCTTGAATGAAAAAATAATAATTTAAAAATAGTTGAGAAATATCTTTATCAAATGGAAAGATTATCACGAAACTGGATAAATCATCATATGGACTACAAATTCAAGCATGAACTGAGTTTTTCAACATAAGTGAGCTTTTGATCTTGGTAATTATGAGGAAGAAGCCTATTGATTTTTAACATTGATTAAATGTTATAACAAAATAAAACTTCTGGAGAGAAACTGAGATTGGACTACAGAGGGTGTCTCAATGGTTGAATGGAAATCTGTTCACATTAAACTATGAGAAAACCTTTTTTCTGACCTTTTCAGTGACTCAACATGGACAGCCAACAGGAGATAAGATAATAATCAGAAACCAACGGAATAACACTTCATACACAGTTCACAAGAAACAGTCACAGAAATACCTGGGAGTTACAATGGACTCTTTTCTTCCATTTTTCGCTCTTTCAAGTCTCATAACTATTGAAAAACGTTTCCAATTATAGAAATGAGAAAATAAAAACTAAGACTTCTATTATAAAAGCTGACCTTTTGGAAAGCCAATTTTCTGACTATTGCTGTTTAGAGTCTGGGACTTAGCTAAATCCTGAGCTCGGAAAACGGCCCTAAAAGTTCTAGTTTAAAAAAAAAATTCCAGCTTTGAAAGTTTCAAACTTCAAAAGGTTGAATCCAAATATGGAATCAGAAATCATCTCCCATTATCACTCAATAAAATACGAGAAAAAGTAACCTTGTACAGTTAACTTCACTGAATTATTTACGTTGTCGGGATTTCAATTTTGTCATACAACAATCTAATTCATTAGGTTGAAATCGTTGAATATTACCATGGATTTCCTGTTGAATCATTGACTTAAAATCTTTGCAACAATCAATAAAATCTATTACACAGTATAAATATGCAGTCGGTGAGTATAGAATGTAACATTCTATACTCACTGCATACAGTAGGCTATAAACATTGTGCTGATCTGAACAGTGAGTATAGAATGTAATTACATTATATTACTCTAACAGCTAACTGGATCTGAATTGATCTATTGTAATAATGGACATAATGAAATAATGTCTTACTATTCCAAGTAAAACGAAACTAATGTTTGTGTTTGTATAAGAGCTGCTGAGTGGATACTGCATACTGAGAAATTCATAAATGATCCAGACCAGCCTGGCGACTTCGATGCTATCGACACCGGAATCTCCTTTTATTTCTATCAATGAATGAATCTGAATTAAAACCATGTATTGTATCAACTATCCTATTATCGTATTGTAATTCGTGAAGCCTGTTTAGTAAAAGCCAGTTACATACACATCGATTTTTTACCGTCCTTATAAAATTCTATTAGATCAAACAGATGATGTTTGACAAGTTGCACTTATTCGAATTCATAAGGATGGCAAAAAACAATCGTACAAAAATCAACGTGCATGTAACTGGCTTTCGAAGACCCATACGATATTGTATTCTATGATCAAATAGAATAGTAAATATCGAAATAAGTGTTGCAGCCAGAACTTGTGTTAAGAACCGGTTTTGTCCCCGCTTTGTAAGTTAAACTAAACACACAATTCCTCCCCAGAATGTGGGTTTGAAGTGTACACACCATTTCTCCCCGCTTTGTGCAGTGGAAGTGTACACACATTTCTCCTCGGTTTGTTCAGTGAAAGTGTACACACATTTCTCCCCTTTTTGTAGGTTTAATGCGTAATTTTTTTTTCAAGTTAACAGAAAAAAAAAGTTACAACTGTATTGAACACATATTAATATACTTTCTAAAACAAAAATTAAGTCTCCAACATGTGTGTAAATGTGTGTAAATCAGCCTCCCCGCAATGTATGTTCATTTCTCACCTCCCCGTATGCTACCTTGTTCCAGTATGTGTGTGTGTGTGTGTGTGTGTGTGGTGTGTGTGTGTGTGTGTGTGTGTGTGGTGTGTGTGTGTGTGTGTAGAATCCGACAATAAGAAATTCAATTCAAAATGGCGGAAAAAAATGGCGGATAATGACTAGAAAACCATGTTTTTCACGGTTTTCTCAAAAACGGCTCTAACGATTTTCTTCACATTTATACCCTAGATAGCTATCTATAAGCCCTATCAACTGACATGAGTCTCATTTCTGGGAAAATTTCAGGAGCACTGTAATATTCCTGAGAAGAATGAATTTTGTTAAATTTCTATCACGATTTTCTCAAAAATGACTTGACCGATTTTTTTCAAATTCTCACCCTGTATAGTTATATATCAGCTCTATTAACTGCATGAGTCTCCTTCCTGAGAAACTAACAGGGGGTCCACCCCATCCTTGAGAAATTCACTTGGTAACGTCCTTCTCGTGCGTGAGGTCGGTAGGAAGAGCAGTTTATTCAAAAGAACACATGTCTATATTTTATTTGTAGAACAGCTGTTTTTATAACTTTTAAAAAATCCTCAAATTTCATAATTCAAACAAAGGAAAATTTACTCTGAAAATAATAACAATAGTATAATCATAGTTTTAATTACTTAGCCGCCATTCGGCATTATGTTATTCCCTTAAATTATCCTCGTTTAAGAATAAGGCTTATAGATCATTGAGCAAGGAAAGTTGTGTGAGTGTACCACACCAGATTTTTTGTTTTTCATTAGAATTCACAACTTAGTAGCCCTATAAGAGGAAAATGAGTATGTTCAAACTACTTTGACGATCACCAACTGAGCTATAGATTAAACAAAAATTGAACATGGTGAATTTTAGTCTTACCGAGATACATCACACTTCAAGGGACTGATACAGAAAAACTCTATGATTTTGTGTATTCTTGATAATGTATTCTCTCTCACACTGAGTCTCACGTTCTAAAAGTGCAATTGTGTACAGTAAAACTGCATATCAAAAATCAAGAAAGATTAAAAAATATACTTCCATCAGGCTCTGTTATATCATATTTCCACTGTATCTTTAACTCAACCAATCTTGAATATAATTGATTCTAGTATAAGACTCATTCCATGGTCACGAAACATGATTGAATATCCTTTATCTGGACTGCAATAAATATTGTGCAAACTTAATTGAATCCATTATTCCTGATGAGGGAGTCGAGCGAGAGAGATACATCGACATTGACCTTGAGAATAGCCATTTCCATCGATCCACCGGAATGTGTGATGGTAGGTAACTGTTATAATAGCTTTTGAAACGTTCTGACACACATAAGTTCCGTGCTCAATGGCTGCCACATAAAAGCTCCCAAGTACCCTACACGTAATGTCCATCATTTATACAACAATTTATAATGGAAAGAAGCCAATTCTGGATGAATTGTGATTGAACGAATATGATTTGTACAGGCTCTTCAACCCTTCGCCATTATTATCAATATATGCTCTGTGACTGAATGGCAGCCGTTCATTAAAGGCAACCGACGTTTCAAGTTTTATCACTTTGTCACCAGGCATAAACGGAATCCATAAACACGTTTATGACCTCTGAGTGTCGCTCTTTTGACGGTCGCATTATGAGCTGGAAATTGATCACGCTTTCGTGAGGTCACACTATTCTTGGAAATGGTCCCTCTATCACGGACAAATTGAAACTTTTACATTCCTTCTTGACATGAAGTGAATTCCAATAGAACTATGTACAATAAAAGTATATTAAAATGGGCTGGATATGTTGTAATGAATAATATTCTACCTTCTAGAAGAGACTTATTGGATCATGCTACCTCAAGTCTCAGGTGAATTTAAAATAGTCAATGTCCAACTAGATTTGTTAATGGATTATCACAATAGCAATAGAATCAGATATGAGTCCATTCATTTATGAGTTTATTTGTTTGATCAGTTATCAGTATATCACAGCTACTGATAAGTTGTGCTTCAGGATAGAATTTTTCTTCGATTGGCTCAGAGAAGTAACTTACATAAATATACTGTATTACTCGTATCATCTCGTGTGGTAATACAGTATATACCTATGTAGTTATGTTCTCCCACATCTAAGTCAGTTACATTTTATGAGAGTGATCAGAGTTTCGCTATTTCTTGCATGAAAAATGCTACTGGGAATACACTCCCAACTATAACATTTCAAACTAAGGTAAGCTGTCTATATACTTGTTATGAGGCTTGCTGACGTGATTGAGTGTTACAATGAATCAGTCTAGATGGAACCCTCCCGTAGTGCCACCAAATTCAAATTCAAATTCAAATGATCTTTATTCACAAAAAAAGTAATACAGCAGCAGAAACATTAGATAAATAGTGAATATTCCCCACAAAGACAACAAGTCTGGGTGTGGGGAATGAGCACCGTGAACTGCATTATAACAACCAACATAAGCCGTAAACAATTTCAACAGTTATAATAGAAGCGAAGTAAATAAATGATGAAAATAATAGTATTGACAGTTGAATAATACAATGCATATAAATAAAATTCTCTTGGACAATGTTGAATCAGTTTGGATAATAATTCAATCATTGCATTACACCGATGTGAATCATTATAGCTGACTTTCCATATTCCCAGATTTGTATTCAAAGCTCAAATATTTTCATTTACAAATGATGCATAAGACTAAATACGCAGTAAAAATATTCGTAAATTTTCTCACAAATGGACAAATCTGTGTGTTATGTTTCTAAATATCAATGTAGCTTAAACAATAATGTTATATTCCATTCATTTCCGGACAAATCAGTCACCCGGATTCTCGATTTACATGATATCTTTTCGAATCCACTTTTCTGATATTGATAACACGTCTGATATTATTAAAGCACAGGCTAAGCCCAGAAGAAAAGGTCACATGCGACCAAATTATCAGTTTTCTTCGGCGGGCGGAGGTTGAAGAAGATGATATGCCCGGATGTCATTGTGAGGATGATGGATTGGCAAGTGGCCTGGATGTTGTTTACACTGGTGTGAGCCGAGAGAAGGTCGAAGAAAACACTGCCGGCTCCATAATAATGATAGCGCACTTCTCACTCACTCAACTGTCCATTACTCGACAACGGAGTGAAGGAGGAAGGAAATCCTCGCCACAAGGAAACTCTTGCTGCAGAGAGGAAACTCTTGTGAGAGTTATCAGACTGATGACAACAGATAATGAAACATCCCAGTTAGCCATCTATCTAGACAAGTAAAGTGAGAACTCATCTTTTACTGCGACAAAGTGGAAAGGCGAGAATCGTCACAAGATCGCTGTTGGTTGCATTTGTATGAGTGAATGATGACTGAAACTTGAAGTTATCAGATTTTGAGTGTCAGGCCTCAAATAAATGTGACGGCGTTGTTCCTTGATAAATTGAGTGCCGGTCTGCCGCCATTTTCCAAGTTTGTTGAACTTCAGACAACATCTCAAGACGTTTGGGATATTTGACATGTCTATATAATATTCCAGTCACATTTACAAACATTTGTGATAGTATGAAAGGAGGAAGCTACAAGTAGTATTTTTTAACAGTCATATTATTCAAATATTCAGGGATCTCATAAAATGTATATTGTTTCTAATATATAAGATCAAAATTTGATATAAATATTCAATATTTCCATTCACGAATAATGCAGAATAGCAAAATACACAGTAAAGATTTTTGGGGATTTTTTTATATAGCCTATGGAATGAATGAATAAATATTTCCAGAAAATAAATACTTCATCCATTAATTAATTAATCGATTGTGTATTCCTGTTGTACTCCTCAAAAGTCAGGAGAAACCAACTATAATCAAATAACTGCATTTGAAAGATGGAATTCTATCGAGGTTTTAAAATAATACGGAAACTCATAGAATTTGTTACTCTGATGAGAATGACTTTATTAAGGAATTAATTGACACCATGCACTAAGAAGTATTCCATATAACTTTCCATGAGTAGCTCATTCCTATACTATCTATATCTAGCTCATGTTTCTATCTATCACGCTATCTATCACTATCTATATTTAGCTCATGTTTCAATCTATCACGCTTTTGGGTGAAGAGAAGATTGAGAAGAACGATGGATAAGTCAAGACAGATTTTGAAGCAAATTTTAAAATAAAAATTGTTCCATTTGACTTTTCCTGTACTCTTCCCGCATCGGTGTGCACATGGCTCCAATGTTCAGTCAAAATAATCAGCTGAACAAAGCAAACTGTTGGAGCAGAGGAATCCAAAGAAAATCTTCAACATTATAATTACAGGAATCTAAATGAGCCGCTCAAAGAACGTTTAGGTAGGCCTAACAATGAGAAGTGAGATTGATATATGCGTGAGGTTGAAGAAGAGCTACACAGAATTGGCCGAACATGTTCGGGACGCAAAAAGAGGCCGGCAAGCTTGTATAGCTGTTTGGTGCCACCCACAAACAAGCAGCTAAATCCGAATGCAAACCGGGACAGGAGTTTGCTTCATACGCTCCAACAGGATTGCAAGTTGCAGCCTACTATCGAAGTGAGCCTATTTCCTATTACAGCAGCATCTGCTCATGTACTGATAAGTCCCCCGGTCTTCCGCTGCAGCTAAGTTGTAATCACTTGTTCGCATGGATCAGACTGGTTCACGCGTTCATCCAACTTGAGAACAGTCCTAATGCTTTGCCTATCAAACAGTGCTAGGAAATCTATTCAGCCCCGGATCAGGACCGTAATCAGTTGGAGATTTTAGGTGACGCTTGTCTGAATCGCATAATATTGAGAAGAAGTGTGAAGTAGGAGATAGTGTTTGACGAGGTAGACCACATCATTTTTTTAAGTGATGAATGATTTTTTTTTAGATTTAGAGTGGAATGAAAATTAATCGTTAGTCTCTGAGACTAGTTTTAATGACAATCAACATAAAAATTCTAAAGATATCATTGAAGTAGGAATGAATTAATGTACGAAGTACAATTAAAGTACGAAATAATGCTTAGTAGTAAGATATACGTCTTATATTACTCGAACTGAGTCTTCATATTCAAGTCAGAGAACATAGATTTTGTTTTTCTGATTTGCATCTCTCTTAAAAAGGAATGTGAAATAAGTCTTGAAAAAAAAATTAAACGAACACCTGTGATGAAAAATGATGTGGAATATAAAATGAGACATCTTAAAGAACAATAAGAACATGAAAATGCCTCTTATCTCTAAATTGCATCACTTTGAAGAGAGAAATCCGAAGTATGGAATAAGGCTTGGTGAGATACTCATCTATGAGTACACGGTATCTGATCTTAAGATCATTCTTTCGCGTATTAAATAATAATGAATTATTGAGAAACTAATCATCAAATTCTCAACCCGACTTGATGGCGAAAGTCGAGGATGTGTGAGAGGTGTTGTATTGTTAAAAAACTGTAATATTGGACTTTGACCTCTAAACCCGAATCCTAAAAAGTAGTCAAATCTAGATTCAAACTCAAACCGTTCAAGGTTTCCGAAATAGCCATTCTGAACTTTTCATACCTTTTTTCAATCCGAATTTAGTTAATTCCTGCCGAACATAGATTCCATTTTCAGCATTTTCTGATTAAAACCGCGAATTGACCCAGTTCGAGAGAGCAACAGCAAACAATGAATATTGCACGAGTGTTTTAATGTATCGCTGTTAATCCAGCATGACCTCATTCGAGGGGTGTTGCAGATCTCTCAACAAAATCAATTATTCAAATATTCCGCTTATTACTTTTTCAATAAATTAATTTTGTTGCACAAAGTACTGAGTAATAATTCACTCAATCGTTTCGAGCCCTAAAACCGTTTTTGTATTCATATAGACTACTGATCTCACTGAGAAAGATTGTTTGATTGATGAATCAAATTTGAATTTGAAAGACTGTTCTGTGCAAAAGAAACTTCTGTCCTTCATCGAAATCAACAAATGTACTATCAACAAATATTGTTCTTTTTTTGAAAAAATCGTATCATGAGAAAACCTTGTGTAGAAGAAACTTTGTTACATTTGCGAACAACCATATTCAACTGCACTATGGGGACAATCATTGCTGTCTCTCACCAATCTTTCTGAAAAACTTTTATACTCCTGCGGAGATATCTTTTGTGCCTAGGATAGATTGGATGAAACATGTACTTTCGTATCTGTAAAATGTATGAGATGTTTGAGTTCATAAATGTGATTACTCATCATTTTCGTGCACATTGTCCCAGGATTACAATGAATAAGATATAAGATACTGCGAAAAAATCAAAATACATCCTAAAAGCATATTATGAAACAAAAACATACAGGAAGGAAATTTCATTGAATAAGAAATGTCACTAAGAAGGCAACAGCCTCCTCTTTGTATATATTATTGTACATTTATGATTCGGAACATTTAAATATGACTGGATAACTTGGAATAAGTCACCACAACAACTTGATAACTTGAAAACTTGATAGCTTGATAACTTGAGTCACAGTTGTTAGATATTGATCAGATTTCCAACGAGTCACAAATTTTAATCTCTAGTTCAATTCTCACGCTGAAAATGAGATGCAAGTGTTGAGGCCACACATTTTCTGACACGCGTTTTGCTGGTAGCTTTGAATAGCCTCAATTACAAGAACAAACGCCTTTGTTGTGGGCGGCGGACAGCCCCAGTGGTTAGCCACGAAAATGTCCGAGGCCGCCCCCGCAATGTGGCCCCCCTGGCCCCTATGTTGTTATGCATGGGGGCACGCATAATGCATTCACATTCGCATTCCGCAGCCGAACTCACTATGACAATAATGTCACCTATTCCACCTCCACCTGTTACACTGTCACATGTTTCTCCCAGTATTCAGCAAAGCTACCAACCTGTGTCAAAATTATATAATCAAAGTCAGGGCTATTTTGAATTCGATGGGAATTAGAACAATTTGAGTAGCCTACTGTGCCAAAAATATATTATCGAAGTCAGAGCTATTTTGAATTTATTAGGAATTATAACAATAAATTGAGTTGCCTACTTGGAGCAAAATATTATTGGAATGGGTATCGAGAATAAATTAGTGAAAAACTATTGAATTCTTCAAGTGATGACTATTGGAGGAATGCGATTGGATTGAACTTTTTGTCATCCTCAAAATTATGTTTTCAGTTCATTCTAAAAACTGTGTACCAGAGGTCCTCAAGTCGCATACCTCAAGTCGCAAGGGTCGCATACCCTTGAATTTTGAAAACAGTTGTTACTCCCCCTCTCTTGAAATGTAAACCCACAAAAATGTCAGTTTTAATTCTAACACTGCTGATTATTTTTCGTGGCTCCCTTCAAGATTCAATTTTGAGCTCCCCTCTCCTACAAGAATTTCAAGAACAGTCTGCGTCCCTCCCCCTTCTGTTGCCACCCCTGCAGTGTACCAAGACCAATCCTCTCATGAGTTCTCAAGTCACAAAGTTACAAATCTACAGCCTGATACTAAGAGAGAAATTGATAGCCTAATACATTAGCAAATTCTATTAGGAACTACACTTATTATATATAAGTACATTCTCTGATATGGTACGAGTAGATTTGCTAATAAGTATGAAAGGTATTTCATAAAAATCAAAAGACATATTTTTAATAGATATTTACTCATGATATTGGAAAAGGTTAATTATGTAACAAGTCCCATGCACCAAAATACATCTCAAGCATCTTGCAGCAGTTATCTGCTGTAATCACCTCATTGGTCAAGGTTGTACCAATAAACTGCAATTTTCTCAAGCAAGAGCATTTGAACAGACAAGTTCTCACGATGAGTAGCATCTGGTTTGTGGAAGAGGACCAAAGCATGAGTAAAATACGAAGGGCAAAAGGCTAACTGAAAAAATTCGTTGACTGGTGAGTAAGAGAGTTCGACCCTGCCAACCCCTCCACCACCCTACTTTTTACCTCCCCTACAACCGCCAACCCAACGCAAACCTTCTCACCAAACTTGGCGCTCCATAACTCCGTGCATAAAGATACTTTCACGCATCGTTTCAGCTTCCCTACACTTTTTGCACCCCTCACTCACGTTCCTCATATCCCACCTCTTTCCTCGTGCTCCTTTTTTCTCCACTATACTCTTCTTTTACCTCTTTTATTCTTCCGCTCTTCCGCTACTCTTCTTCCTCATTTACCTTCTTCTTCAGTCGCATTCTTTCCTGCTACCCATCTCACCACCATATTTTATCCTCTTCCACAGTTTTACTTTCTCCACAGTTTTTTCTCCTCTCCTTTATTATTTTTCCTTCTTCTCTCCCCTGTACAATTTTCTTTTTCAACAATCTTGTTCTTGTTAAACTGATTCTCCCCGTTTTCTTCCCCTCTCATTAAATTTTACCTTGACCTCTTTTGATCTTGACCTTTTTTCACCTTGACCTTGACTTTGACTTTTTTATGTTTGTGACTTTTACCTTGACCTTTGACCTAGGTTAGGTTATGTTGGGTGTAGATTGGTTAGGTTTGGTGACCTTGACCTTGACCTTAACCTTTGACCGAAGAAAACATTTCTATACAACTATCAATTACGTTTCAGGAATAAAGCTTTTATTTCCCATCCCATTTCCTCATTCCTCTCAAATCATCATCATCCCTCTATTTTTCTATCCCTCTTTTGTCGTCTTCTTCTTTTATGCTATCAACTCATTTCACTTCTATTTCCCTTTTCATTTACCCCCTTTTTTATCATTTTTGCTCAGATTTTCTTCCTCTCCTCGATCTCCTGCTCTTCTCTCAATTTTTTTTATCGATTTCTCCTCTTAATTCTTTTACCACTATCATTCACTGTTCTATCACTTCTCTCCTTTCGTTACTCGTCCACTCTTCCAATTTTTATTACAAAACTCCTTCTTGTCTATGCTACTCATTTCCACTGCTTACTTTTCAGTTCATACTTTGGTCCTGGTTCGTCTATTCTTCCCATATCTCCATTTCAACTTATTTTCCGGTCAAGCTCTCAACTCTTATATCTGATAGTATCACTCTCGAACTATTTCAAGTATGAATATGTATATAATAACAACATATCATGATACAATATTAGTATTTTCCATTGAGATGATATCAATAAAAAATTGCGTCACATCCACTCTTCCTTTACAGTACAGCCCCAATCCTCTTATTTAATGTTTTGTTCAATTTGCCTTGTTCCTTCTCACTCAACCAATCAGTATCCGTCAAGCTCTCTCAACTTTTACTCATGATATCATTTTCCTTCAAGAAATACGATTTTCAACGGGTATTAAGCCCTGAACTATAGGAACTTGTATGGGTAGAAAATGTAAATTTGGTTCTCCGTGTCCTCTCTCCATCACCATTGGATCTTTGATTTTCACTCTCTGTGTTATCAACGTGTGCGAGTTCATCGCTTTCCTGAATTTCTCTTCCGAGCGAACATATAAGGCTTCTCAACCCCGACAATGAAATTTCCTTATTTACCCGAAGAAAATGATCAGAAAGCTACAAGTTCAAATTTCTACGATCTTCCTGGTGAGTTACCAAAAACCTTCTTTTTTAGAGTACACCAATATCTGAGGTCTAAAATTTTACAAAAATCTAATAGGCCTAAATGAAGATAGCTTATTTACCATGTAAATAATACCATTTTTCCGTATTATAATTATCTCAGCATGATGGCAGAGCTACTTATTTATTTGACAAATTATGTTCTAGTTTCATTATCTAGATCATAATTATCATGGAACTGAGGTACTGAGGTACCGTCGATTTTCATCAAAATGTAGCAACGGAAACCAGTACCTCAAAATATACATATTTTCAAAATACTCGTAACTCATTGTGTAAATTTCAAGTAGTTTCATTCAACAAACTTAAACATCACCACCAGTACAACATAGTAATTTGAATATGGTATAATGTGCCAAAATTTTTTTTTTTTTTTTGAAATTATAACATTATAACTTTTCCAAGATAAAATTTTATTAGAGTGCTGGATTAACGTTGTGATTTTCTCACGGTATCGGAGTAGTTTCATGATGTCATTCCGCACATTACGTAATTAAATTCTGATATTTCCTCTATTGTTTTCAAACGTTTTCCTAGAGTACTTAGAATTCTTGTAAACGCAAAATCATCATAAAAAATCAGTTGAACGTCCATTCTGTTGCTGAGTCTGCTACTTTGATCGAGGGAATTTTCCTGTATTCTGTCTTTGTTAGTTGTATTCCTTTCTCGTTCTATTGAGGGAAATTATTGTCGTCCCCACCACGTCCTTTGTAATTTGGTATTTTTTAATGCATAATAGTACCAGTCCTGATACCTATTTTTGAGCCTGGTTCGGTCGACTTGGAGACCTGAACAGGAGACCGCTTTTATCTTCTGTAGAGTACAGACATGTTTTCTGAGCTTAATTATTTATTGACCTGATTCAATAATGTTTTTTCCAGACAGTTTTTTATTCTCTCCCGGAGACTAAAATTATATTATTGGGAATCATTTATCCCACCAGTTTTGAAATCGCTAATCCTTTTATTAAATTATTAATGGCATAGTTAATTTCCATTCAGAGCGGTTGACTGCTGCACTTTATTATTATTGTAGGCTATGGATTAGTGACAGTCGAAACCCATTTAAGGGTGAGTAATGAATATTTTATAGTATTGTTGTATTGTCTTTATTTTAATAATTTTGATATTACAGGTAACAACCCCTGATTTAACAATTCTTCGTTTTCAAATATTTTATAACTCAATTTTGTAGTCTTACATCTAACATGTATGACAATATACTAATGTACAAGAAAGCTATACTAAATGGAGTATATTCCTATTTTTTTATTGATACAGTCATTTATATCTCTGGAATTTTGTAATTGTGAGTAAAGTTTGGAATACTCACTGGTTTTACATTAACTGTTCATCATTCTTTTAACTAGTAATTTCTTTTCATAATCCCATTCATTATAGATTTCAAATTCTACAATATTAAAACCTATAATATTCCTCTAATTTCATATTTAATGTGAATTAATTGTATGTATTGTATTCATTAGATGATTTCTTGAGAAATCATTCATTGAATGCAATATTTAGTATGTTATTTATTCTAGCATTACTAAGTAGTTGTGACTTGTGTTGCAGGTTTTTTTTTTTTGTATGTGTGTATTCTTGAATACTCATTCGAGGCTCGTGCTGTAAATATGCCTTGCTGTCAAACGAGGGCTTACGAATTCGCCGACCGAGATGGCCGGTGATATCGGACATCTGACATTGCCGTGCGGGGCTGAAAGACGATCTTCGATCTGACGCCACTAGCCCGATGCCTGGAGGCCATCACCCTTCATCCTCACCCATCACCCTTTGGACACCGGACTCGAGGACGACAGATCTTAGATAAGTACTTGATACCCCCCCACTACAATATCATATGTGCCCCGTAAATTTGGTCTCTTAAAGACGTATTATGTTTGGTCTCTTAAAGACGTATTATATTTGGTCTCTTAAAGACGTATTATACTTGGTCTTTTAAAGACAGATTGATTATTCGATTATCCATGTAAAAATGTATTTTGTAATATTCTCTATTTTATTCTCATTATTATAAGAGCAGTCAGTCAACCGCATATCTATGTTTTTAATTCCAAGACCCTCAAACCACTAGAATTAGGATCACATTATTGATCAGATAAAAAATCCGCAGACCTCAGGGCCTAGCACAATTTCAACAACTAAGCCTTCTCCGACAAAATCATTTGTCACCAGGAGATTGGTTTCAATAACTTATACAGCCCAGAATATAACTCATAACTCATACAAATCAACAATCCACAATTTCGTTAATATTCCTATGTACTCCAGAGAAGTTTAGGTTTAACGTTGGTGATTTTTCGCAAACCACTCAATTACGCAAACTGTTGCTTTGGATGATGATGCTACCTACCATTCATTATGTTGTGTTTCGGACTTGGACAGCTAGATCGGAGTCATGCGCTGCACATTTGAAATAGCAAAGGCTAATTGAGCATAAAATGTTCAACACAGACATGTCGCCTCTATTTGCCAGACGATGAAAGTGCAATCATTGTGGCACTGGCCGATGCATTATATGCTAATCGCCCGTTTGATTTACATGCCTGTGTAAAGGATCCTATTAAAACGGCGCGTCATGATTTATTAAGCGATACTCTCGATGGTCGCATACAGTTTTGATTCGCGTGTTGCTATAAACCAAGGATAGTATATAGCTCCATATACTATTCTTGGCTATAAACAGCCCACCGATGCTAAACAGAGTATCCTACACTTTGTCGTTTTTGTCTCTTTCTAAACACAGTACAGTTGATTCTGCATACGAGCCGGCCAAATTTGAAGCTACGCATTCAGCTGAACTATATGGATTAGTTTGTAACCGAAGTCACTGATTGTGATGTGACTAGACGCTCATCAACTGGGTATGACAGTCAACCAAACATTCATTCACTCCAAACTGTCAGCATTCCTCATAAATAGCATCAATGCTTCCCATTCAAACAATGCTGACACAATACACTGATTCACACTTACACGCTCATAAACTGGGTAGACTGATGATAAACTAGTGAAATCCACTTCAAACTGACAAAATTGGTTGAATGAGAAACGTTGGTTCATCTATATAAGGAATTATGACAGTTTAAAGTGAATCCCACTGTGACCGTGACACAGAGGGTTGTTAATCATGTTGTTAGCCAGGGAACTAGTTGTGCGATCGTATTGGTTGTGTAGAACTATTCCAACACCGATACAGTACCACTTTGAGGATCTGAACTCTCATCCATTTTGTAATTGACTATATTACAACTTAGGATCCATTCTACCTAAATATGCTTCGCGTTGCAGAAGAGGAGCTCTTCGAATTATATATACGTATAACTATTCTTATTGTCTCTTTTATTTTAAACTATTTCTATGTATCACCTTACATATCACCATATTATACATGGAAGTACCAAATAACATCTTTTAATTTCCAAAAATGCCCTATCTTTCAAAAAACTCACTAAGAAGTTCATACTTGTACATTCATATGATGCATTGAAATAACCATTTATAAACATTGAATAATTATTCAGGATACCAGATATATAGCTTTCAATAGCACCTCGATGCTCTTGAATGAACAGAAGCCATTTCAATTATGTTCCATTCTTTTTCAAAATTATTTATTCAGCGTATGGAAGATACATAACACATATAAATCAAAGTGCTTATAAATTAAGTAGCCTCTCCTGTCAACGAAACTGGCAAATTTTCATGCAGATGAAGTGAAATTACCACTTGAAATCAAAGTTGATCTTCTACATCCATCACATCTAATATTTTCTATACATCTGAAAGTTTGATCGCAACCTGTGTTTGCAATATTGTAGATCAATTGATTGCTTGATTTACATGCTAGATATTGAGGCACTATCACAGACAGCCTACTTTCGGATAAGACTGATAATATGTCAACCAGCAATATTCATCGTTACTGGATCAAGTTGAGTGATGAATTTTGTTGAATTTTATTAATATCTTGCCCAGTAATATTAATTTTATTTTCTATATTAACTCGATAACTATAATTGAAGCCAATAAGTTTCGTCAAGTTTTACTAATATCCCAATCAGCAAGATTCATTTTTAATAAACTAATTCGATCAACTCATTATTTGTTAATTATTAAACGAAAATCCAAATTAAATTCTGTAATTCACCCCGAAGACTTCTGCTACTGCAAATATTGACAACAGGGTAAACAGCTAGATGGAAATTCGATGAGCGCTACTATTCAAAAACTATTTGTCAGCCCGGGAAATAATTCAAATAATTTTTGAATAGTAGCGCTCATCGAATTTCCATCTAGCTGTTTACCCTGTTGTCAATATTTGCAGTAGCAGAAGTCTTCGGGGTAAATTACAGGATTTAATTACAGATAAATTACAGGATTTTCGTTTAATAATAATTATTAGTTCATTGCATTTGAATAACTGAAATATCTCAGTAATATCCATCTATAAACTTATTATTTATTTATTCATTAAACCAGATACATTGTGTCGAATGTGAATGGAATCTAATCAAATACATAGGAAAGAGTTCTGGATCAACGTTACACTAAACCATCAATTCAAAGATTGAATTTGTTGATCTCATTTCCATGAATACAGCATATTTATACATTTCGTGAAATTCGACTAATATATCAATCAAGATCAGTAACATCAATATTCTTGTTCATCTTCACTCAATCAATATGCCGGAAACGTTTTGTCAAAAGTAATATTTCCGAAGTAACTTTGAAAAGTTTTCTGGGTCAATATTGCACTAAACCATTAATACAAAGGGGTGTGAGGTACTTAGTTGGAGACACTCTACTTTGTCGGGCGGAGACAGCACAGCAGAGTATGCCGACGACAGCCTTCAAAGTCTGGTCACTTTGCAGGCAACTGTAGCTTTTAAAGCTTGCCTTATGTTTGAGATCGGTGCCGGGGTCGGGGCTGAGGCATGTTTGTGTGCCTTGCCGTCACTGTGGTGGATGCTAACCAAACAATCGATGATCTGGCAGGAGCAAATTTGCTTTGATATGTCAACAGCGATATTGCTTCCTTTGTGTGCAGCAAGGCAAGGCTTGGATCAAGCATGTAACAAAAACAGATAGCCGCGTTGAGTGTGCCTTACATAAATAGGCCTGCTGCTTGAATGCTAGCAATTATCGGGCATGTGTCTTTGGGAAATCAGTCAATGAAAGATGGAAAAGAGAAGGAAGGATATTAAGTCATAAGAAGGGAAAATTACACGAACTGAGACTTCAAACACAAGTAGGAATAGTTAATTACTCGTAAAAGAAGAAGTTAGAATGAAAGTGATCTAATATATGTGCTCTCAAATTATTAAAAACAATATAAAAATCTTGAAGTACCCTTTATTTTTCAAAAACTTTGAAATAGTTTAACAACTATTATTTTTTAAAAACTTAAAAATAGTTCAACAACTACTAGTTTCGACCCTAACTTAGGTCATTTTCCTAAAGTTTTCAAAAAATAAAGGGTACTTCAAGATTTTTAGATTGTTTTTATTAATTGTTAAAAAGTAGCCCAAGTGAGTAAAGTGTTTTTATGTGTACTCAAGTATGTGAGGGTATTTTTCTTCGATTACTCTACTCATGAATAGTTATTCTGTCACAAATCTGATGGGTTAGAAATAGCCTAATATTATTTCAATAAAATGTTAGTAGATTTTGTGATCTTCTTCTGGTGAACTAGGAGTCTGGTAGCAGTATTTTTCTAATTCATTTCCTATCCAAAGGACATCATTATGCATCGATGAGCAATCAATATCGGAATTTTCAACAGATCCTGTCGGGAATCTGGAGGAATCTGTTTTGAAACTTTATAGAAATGGAGCCATTCCATCCCCACGAATAAAACGCCCCATCATCAGGTTGCACATAATCTCCCTACTAATTTATTCATAGTTAAGTCTCTAATTCTATAAGATCAGAATATCTTCCCAATGAAAGATTGCCTTATAATGCTGCACACACTCGCCCAATTACATTTTTCTTAAATTCTGTTTTTAATCCTATATTAGAATTGATGAAAGATTTTGATATTGATATGCGATATTTTATACTCGTGGGCAGTAGTAAATTTCACAAAGGATCATTGAAATTTCTAAAATTAATTTGGTTTTGATATTACATCATAGTTACTAACGAAAGATTTCCGCTGAAATTGATGCAGCCTATTCAATATCCCATATACAAGTTTCAAATTCCAAAATATATCACGCACCAAATTCCGAAAATGTTTTGTTGATAATCCTCTCATTAAAAGTTTTGGTGATGCATTGTAGTCATCTCATCTTCTGTAGACCAGACAAAATGAATATGGCATTTCCAAAAGTCTGCATCACTATTTGCAGAATAGGCTAGAGGAAGAAAATGAAAGCGGCAAGATTTTTGTAGCAGTGCAGAACACACGAAAGAACGCAGCATAAGAGAAAAGCAAACAGAGATAAAAGCATTGTAGATAGTGGATTAGATATGATATGATGCGGACCGGCCTGACAAGCAGTAAAGCACATAATGGCAAGAGTGGTGGCAGTGGCAAGCTTATTCTCATTCTCAAGCACCCTGAGTACTTTTTCATTCTTCATCAGTATTCTCTTTCACTCAACCCTCTTGCTTCCTTCATCTCACTCATATTACTTTCCCCTACTTTTTGTCTTCTTTTTCCTCCACACCAACCAGCTGTCATGCTGCAGCCTTCAGTGAAATTGAGATTCCAAAGGATTGTGAGAGCTGATGAGTAGCTCTGAACTTGATACCATCGAGTAGGGGATCCTTCATAATTAATCTCCAATAATAAACCAGAGTCCAAACAATAATTGAATATTCACTGTTCATTGTTACTCTGTTCCTCCTTTAACATAGAAAACTGCTTGACGTATTGAAATGTGCACACATTGTGTGGATGTCATAAGTAATATTATATCATATTTCATTATCATGTTACCATAGCATCATAATTACCGGAGCATTCCCACATTATATCCCGAATTCGATTATTAGTATGATTTTCGAAATAATTAGAGGATTTTTTTGTCAAGAGACTTTTCAATCTACGTTTAAACAAAGGAGCAGACATGGCTCTCACTGAAGCAGGAAACTTATAGAAGATTCTCGAAGAAATCAGCTTCGAATTCATCTGCACTCTCCTCAGCCTAGTATAAGGAACATCAATTGTCTGCCTATTTCTTGTATCTTAGTGATGAATGTCCTTCTTAAATGGATATGATTCAATATTTTTTCTTACATTTAGTGACAGCAGAAAGACAATCATGACCACGTCATCACAAGATATCTCCCATTAATTCTCTAAGTTTGTTAATTCGTATTGAAACTTGTCTATTATTATCATATCGACTTTTCATGGTTCATTGAGTTTATTTGAGGTACTATTCAGTACAATAAACATTTTGTTGAAATTCCTGATAAGTACTGGAGGATCATCCGTATCCCTCATTTTCTCCCATTCAGCTGAAGAATCAACTAACATCTGAAAAAATTGTATCGTGTGGAAATCTAAGACGGAATTTATTTGTGCAAACATATTCTGACATTGTAAGAGATTCCAACACAGATACGTATACCTCTAGTGAGAGCCATCAAGGCGAGTTTATTATTCACGTCAATCATTATGGGCGTAGTTGAGTAGATAAAATAAGGGAGTCAATATTTATAATTGCTGTAGGTATTTTGCATAGCATTTACGGCATCAGTAACATTGAGTGTAATTTTATGGAGTACTTCAGTCTTTTTTTTCAATGTTTACAACGTCTAGGGAGAAATCTTCAACAAAATTCAAGTATAATAATCATCTTAATGTGGAAGTCTACAATTTTGAATACAGTATTCCATATCAAGTTCAAGTACTCAACCTAATGAAATGTTTGTACAGCGAAAAACTCCTTGTTCTGCTGGAGCAAAGATATTTGCGCAAATGGAAATTTGTCCTATGCTAATAGATAGGAGCAGAGTCAAGTAGAGCTTTCCACTGTATGCACAAAACCATGAAGAAAAACTTCAAAAGCATTTCGGAGACTTTGCAATCCTCACCAGCTCAGTGTTCAGCTGGGTGATTAATATTCTTCAAATGACATAGTTTCCTCCCGAGAATACCTAGCTGTAATCAAAACCTGCAAAACCTTGCAACAGGGTCGTCTTAGAGGATGTCAGCTGTATTTAAAATAGTTAACAAATCTTGAAGCCGTCTACTTTTGAGGGAGAAAGGATCGGAAAGAAAGGAAGAGGAGTAAAGCAGCAAATTCCTAATTGGCAAAGAGGCTGAGAGGGGACTCTTGCAGCATGTATCATTAAAAGAGACGCTCTCCGTCTTTTAAAAGGCCTGCTAGCGCCCACTTTGCACCCCAAACGAGGCACAAGACCTTATGAAAACTACCTGAGGATGTTGATTCTCAGTGTAACCTCCTATTTGACAGTGCTCATCAGTCTCTTAACACTCTCCTCGAGAACTGAGACGGCGTCTGAAGTACAGAGCACGAAGCCATAGAGGATGAGTATTCACAACGAGTATAGACGTAGAAATATAGACTCGAGTATCTCAAATAAACAGGGCTGAATATTATCAAAAGATTTTCTTTCATTAGTGACTCTCACTCAAGGAGAAGTGGTGAACTGCATACAGGAATCACGAATTCATAGGATTAATTAGGAAATATTATAATTATGAAAGGAAGTATTCATGTGAAAGACGTCCTTCTATTTTACAAAAAAGGCGATTCAATTATATGACTATGATTGGTTCAGTTAGTGTTTATTGAGACGATGAAAACATTAAATTGAAGATCTAAGCTCTCATATGGATCTAAGCTCTAAAAATGGATTAAGCTCTCATATAGATCTAAGCTCTAAATAATTATGGATTACAATATTTATTAGCTCTAAATATGGATTAGCTCTCATATAGATCTATGCTCTAAATATGGATTTTCGTTTAATAATTAGAACATTAAAAGCTATCAAGGATTCGTAGAGTTTTATTGAATTGGTTATCACCAAGATTTTGGTTTCATTATGATTATTTTCCCGACAGCACATTTAAAGTTTGAATATATTTCTCATCATCTCATCAAAGTATTAAATTTGAGGGGAGAAGCGTTCTCACCACTCGAAATCGTAATGACTTCCATGGCATGTTTTACGTCCAAGAATATTACACATCTTTTTAACGCCACTCTTGCATGTTTAATATTTTTCAGGGCGTTGGAATTATTTCTCAACACCCTCTAATACCATTAAGGGACTTTGTGGTCCGTGAAGTATCATTGCTGCTTATTAAAAGGTGTGTACATGAACCAAATGGACCATTAAAGAGAGCTTGGAAATGCGTTGAATGAGTTGAGAATTGTCGGTGGTTAAGAGCGTGTACATGTAGCATCTAAGAAAAAAGTTGAATATAATCAAGAACTTCCACCAACTTTATAGGATTCCATAATATTAACTACAATTTTTTTTCTACTCCCAAATTCTCAATCCCTTCCTCAGTATTCATCTCCATATTCAATTTCACGTCTTCTTCTGCTTTTTTTCTTTATTCTCCATTATTTATTTCTTACAACAATTGCATCATTAAAATTATGACAGGGAAAGGGAAAATAAGGTAACCTTTTGCTATCCCTCTCCCTAAGATAAGGTTACATACATAGTCCTGAATAGGTTAGTCATGTAGCTCTTCACTTCACAAAAAATTATTTATTTATTCATTTATCACATAGTGTACAAATACTTAGCATGAGGAAAGGCACAACCGGCTCATGCCCAAATCTGTCCCATTTCCAATTTATACTATACTGACTCAATCAAAATGTTGGTTTTTTCACTTTTCAAAGTACAATTAATTTACGCTCTTCAATACTCAGATAAACTAGTAATTTTGAATTAAATAGGTACTGAAGGAGTCTAAAATCAAAAAATCTAGAACAATAACTTAGTAATTATTCAAAAAGTCTAAATATTGAATGAAACTAGAAATTTTATAACTGTAGGAAATATTTTATTTTGAAAGTTACCATTTCGTTCAAAAATACTTTCCTAGAAATAATTTTAGTAGTAAATCTTCTTTAATCTCTATGCTCACACCATTAATTACCCAACATATCAGTACCAAAATGAGCCGTATTCATAGCGAACGAAGATTTCAGCTTTAAAATTCATAAATCATTTAAGAATACTCTCAATAGTCATATTGATTATTCTATCTTATAATCACAGTCATTGTATTTAGCTGAATGTGCATTCCATCGAAATTATATTGGCCTTCGTTCAAGTGATACCATTTGAGACCTGAACTGTTTCTCGTAGTATTACAATATAACATCGCCAAACAACAAAATTTTACCCTCGAGCATTTTATGAAAGTCAATGATAATAAATAACCATTCAAGATTTCAAAAGCTGATGGCTATTCAGGGCAAGAAAAATCACACAAAGCCATTTTTCATGACTCAGCCTTGGAGAAGCCAATTGCATTGGGTGGGCTATGGATGGAGGATGAGGTAGTTACTCTTTGGAAGATGAGAGTTGGAACATTAGAGGATTGAACAGGACTATTGAGATTCTCAGCCTCAGATCGGATCGGCCAGTTAGAAATGGAGCAGGATAATCAATCGATACAACCGTTTAATGTAACGAGAGCCAATTTCATGAAACATTTCACTTCTCTTTCTATTTCGTTGGCTTCGAACTGGCAATCTTACGATCCTGTTATTGTTGCTGCGCCTCGACAATTTCTACAAGCTCCAACAGCGATTCGTTTTTTTAATCATGATGAAAGTTCATACAATTTGTTGATGGCCTGTGTGGCTCAAGCCCAGCTCTAGAGATTAAATTCTAAAGATTCTTTTCCATTTCATGTTAATTTGGAGAAAGTGAGAAGCGATTCAAGATAGATCACAAAGTTTTATATGCAGTCAAATATTTATTGACATCGCACTCAAAATAGCTTATAAAATCTGAAAAAATAATCTTTCACCTTTTATGTACTTCTTACTATAGGGGTATTTCATTCATATTCTAATGAATCGTACGTGGATCATTCCATATTTTTTTCTTATGCCGGGTCTACACGACAACGATATTTGCGCAAACTTGGCTCAAAGCCAGGTTTACGCAAATCTGGCTTTGAGCTAAGTTTGCTAAGTCTGTTCACACGACACCAACTTTAACACAAACCTCAAGAGAGTCACACCACAGAAGAAGTGCTGAGATTCTATTCAGTTCACTATCGATTGTTTTGTGCAGTGCAGTTTGTGTTCCTCACCCACACTGGACGAGCTACTCTCGTTGTTCATCTATGTTATTTGCCTTTCAAAAAAAATTTAAAAAAAGGGGGAAAAACCTAGAAGTCATAACTGTTGAATCCTCGGTTAATTAAGAATTTATATGCAGCATTTCAAGTAAATCAGTCCAGTGTAGTTCAGACGTGATGATGATTTTTCTATCCTTTACACGTGTAAACGTGTTTAAGCCAGTTCTTTCCTTTATTATAGTATAGAAGATGATAGATAGATGGATGATATATCTATCTATCTATCTATCATCTTTTATACTATATAATAAAGGAAATGAATGAGAATAAATTTTGAAAGGTTTGAGATATCGATGTGCGGTTTTCACCATACCTTTTCTCTGGAAATCCAGTATCGGAATATGACCGCATTTTAATTTAAAAAAAAGTTGGATTCAAAATGGCGGTTCCAAAATGGCGGAAAAAATTTGGGTGCGACGGAAAATCTGTTTTCATCATTTGAAAAGGATACCCAATCATACCTATCTTCTAATTTCCCTTTCAAGTGAAATGTTCTACTGCTTCCATACAACAGCTGGAAGCATGACGAATAATTGGAAACTTGACAGTCTCGAAACTTTATGTAATCAAATCTTGAAGAATTTGAAATAGCTATATAACCATCCTTGGTTAAGCAAGAATCTATATGCAACATTTCAAGTTAATCAGTCCAGTAGTTCAGACGTGATGCGTCAAATATAATTATCCTATACTTTACACCTGTATACGTTTATACAGTCTTTTTCTTTCAGTATACGTGTATAATCCAGTTCTTTCCTTTATTATAGTATAGAAAAGATGATAGATGGATGGATGATCATTGATATTTTACTAAAAGATAGAATAAGTTGAGTAGTTTCCCTTTCAGAGGGATTTTTGACAACCGACAAAACTCATTTTTCATTTGAAGATATAACGAAAAGGTGCATATGACCTTATTTTTTTGCTCAGCTTGCCAAAATACCCCTCATTCCAATATTAAAATTTTCGACTGACTGTACAGTGAGTCAGTAATTCTATCAGGGCTCGATTAGTTTTAGAATTTTAATTTAATAAAAATGGAAGAGAATAATTTCTTTATGTAAATATCAACACATTTATTCAAAGACATATTATTAACTGCATGCGTTTTCATATTGCCGATACAACATTGATGAAATTATAGACGTTTATTTAGCATTTTGTCTCAAAAAACTGTTCTAGCTGAAATATCCATACCACGTGTATGCATTTTTCATTGCATCAGGAAAACGAAGTTTCAAAACTATGTTTTTTCTAAACAGATGTTTTTGAGATAATTTCTTCGATGCATCTGATTCACATTCACCATATTATTATACAGAGTTTGTGAAAATGAAAATATTTATTAATTATCAAAACAATAGCCTACCATTGTTATATCTATAATAATTATATTATCATTATTATTAAAAATATTTATCAAATATCAAAACAATATTATCGAGGATAAGTGGTATCAGGTAGAAAGCAATAATAGAAACAGATGTTCCTTTTTTAATTTCGACCATATGATTTGGTGATTTTTTTATTTTGTTATGAAATGTGAACATTGTACCATTAATGAAATTTGAACATTAATTTTGAAAAATCTAGAAGGAAAATCGGAATTTGGTCTTCCAGGTGCACGAAATTGATATTTTTAGAATCTATGTGCAAAATTTGGAGATCTAAATCATTCCCGTTTTTCCGGTATGCAATCCACAAGTTGACATGTTTTGATGCGAACAAACGAATACACGAACAAACACAACCCTACTCTCTCTTATTATATAGATGTTTTGTATTTAAGGCAACCTATAAGGCGAGTGTATTGCGGCTGATCAAATAATTTGAATAGTTCAAAACACATTCCATTGCAACCCAGTATTCAAAAAATGTAAATGCATGTTTGGGCCTCAATAGTGCTTTTTGATCGATTCCAAACATTTTAAAACCCGATTGAAGAGGAATAAGCGGATGGGTAAGAGTGAGACGAGAACAATCCTAGAAATGTGCTTCGAGATTTCTGCATGCAGTGAGGGAGGAAGAGAGGAATTCATTCCTGGTGATGGCATACGAACCATTGTTCAGTCAGGGTTAGAGTCAATCAGATAACACCTTCCATTCCTTCCTTCAGCCAATCCTGGTACTGTGCTATATAGTCAGATTCACTTTGTACTGTCAGCATAGCGTATGAATAACACCAACGCTTGGCATTCAACTTTATGCTGGCAGTTTGTAGGTTATCACGCTCTAACAATAGCACTATTGCCGAATGAAACGTGACCATTAGGCAGGCTCACTGCCGCCTGCAGGCTTATCTGAGGGCCTAGATTTTGAGGCCGCAAAGTACACCCAAATACGACAATTTCCTCATTGTTCCGAAAAAACTCATTCTCATACAAGTTGGATGATAGAGCTAATGGTCCATACACAAATGAGAATGCTGAATTTGGATCAAGTTGATTGCATTTTTGTTCAACCTCAAAGTTGTTGTGATTATGTTCATCAAAACAACAATATTCAATCCCAAAATCAGTGGTCATTTATTAGATAGTAACAAACCATTCCCACTCTTTTCGTGTTTTAATTGATTTAATAATCAGTTAATTGGGAAATGTATTGTGTTCCAATTGCTACGTTTGCTGTTCTATCAACCGCCATTGCTGCGACATTAGTACGAGCCGCCCATTGTGGGAGGGGCTTATCTAGGTCAAAGCAGACGTTCACTCCGATTGGCCAATTATCTACCAATCATATCGCTTACTTGATACTAACAGTTTTGCTGCTTTTTAATTTGGATTGAGTTCACCAGGAATTTATAACTCTGCATTAACCAAGAACAGCAACATAAATTTGTGGTTCTGACAATTTGCAGTCAATTTTTCTAACATTTCAATCTATTTCTGCCCATTTCATCTCATAACATTGCAAAATCAAAGTAACAACAAATTACCTTATAATAAACATGTTCTCTAATGTACAATTCTGAGAACAAGACTCTACAAACATTCCAAGAATTAATTAGGCGTACAAGAAGAGAGCTATCAATTCATTTCAGATGAAAAATAAAAAAAATCAAATTTTTCACCCTAGAATCTATTTTTTACATAATATATATCTCGCAATTTTTGTTGAAGGACATCTTATTTGCCTTGATAAGTAGGAAAGTCTAAATTTTATGAAACTATAATATTGACGATTGACTAACTCTAACAATGATAGCCAATAAGTTGAGGAATCGAATGTTGATTAATTAATGTTTTTTTAAGCACGATTGAATTATATCATATGAGCGTCGAATGATAAGATGATCAGATGAATGATAAGATTCTCTCTATTTTTGTACGGAGAATATGAGACCTTTCACATTCTTAGAACAAAAAACGAGATTCATGAAACAAATTTGTCTTCTATCATTCTATATTGTTGTTCGGGGAATATAAAATCTTTCCCATTTTCATAACAAATGAAGAGATACAAGAGACAAATTTGACCATTGTCCAGCAACAGATGCACGTTTTGAACAAGTAGTATTCCCGTTTGAATTGAACCTTGCTGACCAACTCCGATGCAACTGTACTACATTTGCGAGGGAGAAGATTGTTCTAACATGAGAAGTTGGAATATGGTATAGTCAGATTCACTTTACACTGTCAGCATTGCTTGTAAATGATATAAACGCTGCCTATTCGACAAATGCTCATAGTTTGAAGTGAATCTTACGATGAGAATGTTGAGAAACGCCTTGAATGGTCGGGCCAACTTGGTGTTGGGGCTCAGCCGCTAGGGAACTCTGTATCTTCTCTCTGAGGCTTTAGTCTCTCAACAGGCCTAAACTCGAACACCTCCCCCCATGAGACAATTAAACCAAAAGTGACCATTTGCTAAACAATCTGGTCTACGATCCAACGCCTCAATTTTGGCAACTGTTGTTAAGCACTCGGTGGTTGCAGTGAGCCTTTCCGAATCATATAATTGCGGTATGAGAATAATCTAGGATTGAAGATCTCATGAAATGTGGGTTGTTGGAGATTTGATTGTTTCCGAATCATAAAATATCAACACATGATAAAAATTGAAATATTTACTGTATATTGAGACATTATATTGTGTATTATAATATGATACACATGAATATATTATTAATTCTAGCCACAGAGAAGTCCATTAGATGAATTTGTCAAGATATAATCCAGCACCGCTGCTGAATTGAGGGATATGGGAAGTGATTAAGGTAGCTACATTTTCTTCAAAATCAAATATCCTATTGATCTTCCTCACCTACTCAATGTTCTTCCTCTTCTATCTCTATCTCAGTCGACCAGCACCAGGAAACAAGAGGTATTCATGTAAGTGAATTATATATTAAGAGCGTCCAGGTTCTTATGTCGGATAATCATTAAAAAAATATCCAATGTGTTATTAACATCTGGATAATAATCATATTGCGATCTCTAGGATACATTTAATTGGATCAGAATAGAGGTGACGTTTATCATCAAGCTCTATGATCTATGACCAGTCTCGTTCAAAAGTTAAATTGGATCGTATTTCATATCAATTTTTTCATGCGATCTGCCTAGTCAGATTGGCGTTAACACGGATACAATTATGAGCTTGTCTGTTTTATTCAAATGCTTATTTGACGATAGATAAGTAATAATTTCTCGTTTAGTCAGGAAAAGTTATATATGAGATTCTTCCCTCTCCAAAATATAGCTTCGTTACAGAATTACCTTATTTTTGCATTTCCAATTCTAAAGGTGGGAATTTAACTTCAGACTTAAGTACGTCACAATTTTTTCCAAATCGACAAAGGAAATAAAACGTTGCTGTATGAAATCAAGATAAAAATACAGAGTTGAAAAATTAGATGCACTGCGAAAAATAAATTAGAGGAGGTGAACATGAAAAGAGGGTTCTGCACGGCAAGTTGAAAAATAGCACAAAACTCCTTTACTACGTGTTCCATGTAGAGCCAGCAATGTAAAAACGAATTATTTAGCTTAGCCGTGCAGCGATACAGCGTGCTAAACCCGGCAAATTCGAAAAAGAATTTTACATGAAGCCTCCTGCATGGAAAAAGCTAACTTTGAACACTCGACACGAAGAAATTGAGAGTACGTATGTTCTTTTCCACTGCTTACCTAGTATAGTCTGCTTTTTCCCGGTTTGATGATGTTATAACAACACCAGCGTACAGGGAGCGTTCAAAGAAAATGAAAACCTGCACTGATAAAACATGGAAAATGCAGAGACGGATTTCGGTTCAGAATTCGTCGTCTTGGCGTTATCAGCATACGGCTTTGCGCGTCCCTTCACGACTTTCAGTATTCCGATATTTTTCCCTTCTATTCCCACACCCTCTCTCTTACACTTTCTATCGCTCTCCCTCACACCTTCACTGTCTCCATCACTTTCTGTCTGGCTCCACTTGTTTTCGTTCCTGCTCTGTTACATTATTCAGTTGCGAATGATTTCGACATCGTTACCTCGTGCCTGAATCAGAACAGTCAGTCAGTCTGCACATCACATACACGGCTTAATATTTCACCCTGTTCCCCCCTCCCACCAACGCACCATGCCATACAAGACTATTTGTTAGTCCATGACATGCATCAAACGCGCCCAAGGGGACAAAACTGTTGTCTTGACAAATTCTCCTGCTGACTTATCATATTTTCTAATATTCTTATTCTTATAATCTTCATTCTAGATTTATGAAATACATGATGATAATAACAATAACAATATCATTTCACTTCAATTACTTCTTCATTTCACTTCTTCTTTTAATTTGTGTTGATACCAGTTCATTTCTTTGAGTTCTTCCAATAGAAACTTATCATACATTATCTACATTTTTTTACATATTATTATTCAATATGCAATTCAAATTACTCCTTGAATAATGGAAGAGAATTTTTAACAGAATTAGCAAAGAGAGAAGTAAGTATCATTCATTGTTTTATTTATACATTGGATGAAGCAAGCCAATACAAAATTCATGAGTAGTAAGGACGCAAGAAAACTCATAAATTCATTATAATTATAATATTACAATTACTATGATCAATACTAGAGATTCTATGAATAATAACGTTAGTATTATTGTTTTATTCGTATATTGGATGAAGCAAGCCAATACAATATTCATGAATGAAAACGCACCTGAACTCATGCATTTATAAAAATCATAATATAACAATAACAGTAATCAATACTTGACATTCTATCAATAGTTTTTGTTTCTAAATTAGCGGCGATAGTATATTCTGATAATCACTGAATGACTGAAATACTGGCCATGTTATAAAATTTTTAATAGAACTCATGTACAATATTATCCAATTCCCTTCGGCAGGAGAACCATTTGCATAAATTCTTCACAGAACCATGAAATTCTTCACTTTTCATTGGAAAATTCCTTCTCAGGCGAGGAACAATACTCAATTGGTAGCAGCTTTCTGGAAAATATATACTGTAATAATTGAAGATTATGTTATCATTAAATTCAGCCATCACGGAGATGGATAGCGAGTATTGAAAAATGTTAAAAGGAAAAACTGGTAAAAGTAGCCAAGTGCAGTAAATTTGCTACGGATATTAAAACGGGATGAGTGATAAGCATTTTTCTGTCAGCTGAAATCCATTGTTGGTATCATCCCTTCGTATCGGAGTGATCTATGGCTCCAGTGAATGTTTCCTGCCAACGCTTGGTAAATTTTAATTGCGCTGAGAATACGCCGGCAATAAATATTCGCAAGGCTCATCGCTCATTCCAACAGTGCTCATGTTTGTGCTTTCTCTAATTTGACTTGAAATTTACACAAATATTCTGCTCTCCCACTTCAAGTTTCACAATTCACTATGTTATGACATCACAAGAATCATCAGTTCAACTTTATCATAAAGAAAAATGTGATTTGGTTGACATTGTTTATCAAGGTCAAGTTCCAAGTTCATCTACAGAGATAGTTCTCCACATTCAAGGCAATGCACACAGCTCTTGAAAATACATGAGAAGTGTATGAAATATAACAGTTCTAATGGCAACCAAGCTAACACTACTTCTCGAGATATAATAGCTGTAAGGTTAATCAAGTTTACTGAACAAGATTACTGAAGAATAAATGTAGACAACTTCAATATTTTTGAAAAAAAATGAGTCTCCTATGAGAGTTTATTGTAAACGTGCCACTTTCATGGATGAAATTACCTTGTCAATGCCATTACTCTGTAAATTTCAATTTCAATACAGGCGTTTGAATGAACTAGGAATTCAGTTCTACTTTTCAAGAAATGTCTGACACGTACATACGTCACCTCGTTCCCATTTATCAAATAATTTCTCCTTCAGTTCAGTAATTCCAGAATGTACAATTATAGTCAATCTACAGTGGAAATATTACAAGTCACAATCTTGATTATAGACTCCCGTCTTGGAGATGTGATTTTACTTCCTCGTGTAAGTTTGCACGTGGTGATTGATCACTTATTATTCTCATTTTACAATTTATATGATGAGAGGAATACATTTTTTCACATCAAAACTAGATTCCTCATTCATCGTATCAGACAGAAATGACACAAATCAGTAAAGGAACGTTGTGGAATGTTTCATTGAATCAGAGAAATGATTTAAGATTGAGTACTTATCGTAGACATTTGAGTGGATTTGATAAGTTCAAACTAGACAGAGGATTGGACATCATTTAAAACTGAATCAGTACTCAACTTATATTTTATCAAAAGGGAATACAAATAAAAAAATTCCAATTGAAGAGAAGATAGAATAGAAAGATCAGGATAGAAGAGGAAAGAAGCGGGTGATTTGTAACATTCTCCTGTGCTGCAAAATTATAGCTAACTGTATATGCGTTAAATATAATGCTTCTAGATTATTCAAAATAGTTTCTTGAACTCCTGAATAAAAATATCCAACGGATGTGTTGACTATAATGCTTCAACTGTTCTAGATTAATCGAAATTCTCCCTTGAATTCCTTTATTTAAATATCTAACGATTCCACATGCTCAGCGAATGAAATGGTGGAGCTGACCGTGAAATAATGCGCATTAGTTTGATCCAGTTTCGACTCCCGTTACACTCATAGAAACTCAGCCACACAAGTTTGTCAGTGGAGTTTTAATGGATTAAATAGGAGCAGACTAAACAACCGACCACTTGACAGTTTTCAAAATGGGACAAGATCAAACCAAACCAACTTCAGTTTAGTGTCCGAAGTGGAACCCCATATCATGGTCGAATGTCAGTGACGTCAGTGACCAGACTGACCAATTTAGGTAATTTGGAGTACCACTCCATTATTTTGTGACACACATTTTGGAGCCCAGCATGCTTTATGGCTATATATGGCCACCCTGTAGTATGTTATCAACCTGTCCCAGACTATTGCGAGTAAATATTGTCAATCTTATCACTTCCAGTTTTGTAACACAACCTCAAGTTACAATATTTCTAGAAGGAAAAAGTTGAACATTACTTTTTAAATTGAAATTGAAATTCTTAGTTCCAAATCAACGAAGTAAAGTGGATTTTTCTTCCGATTGTCAGACTAAGAATATCAAAAGGACTGACTAGAGATAAAAATCATTGTCAATGACAGCCTTATCAATCTTGATGAGTCATTTGAATTTATTCTCCATCTATCGTCAGAAATATTCGCCTAATCCATTGGCCGATCGTCAAAATTCACTGAGAGTAGTAGCTTCTATTCTATTTGAGGTTATAGTACTAAGTACTGTATTATGTATGAGGAATACATCTTTACAAATTGTATTGATTATCAGATTATCAGAGATTGACATTGGTGTAATAACCGAAACCGGTCTTTCTAAGTATCAATAAATCTGTGGTTTTTTGACAATTTCTTAGTCTTTTTCATTCAATTGTGTTGCTCATTACATTCCTTCATGGGGAACTCGTGTCTCGCATTTCATTCATTCAAGTAGGTTGAGCAATTTCGTTTATGAAAATGAATTGTGAATGGATTCACGAATGATACAAAGTTGCAGACTGTGGCCGCAATCATTCTTCCTTATTTTTTCCTCTTATCCATCTCAATCACTATATTTTACCCCTATTCTATTGCTCAATGTTTCCTTCTATTTTTTCCATATTCAAACTCACTTTTCCCCTTTCTTTGCATCCTTTCTCTGTCTATTCATACATTCGCCTCGCTAACCTCCGGAATCTTCTCCTCTCATAATCTTTTTCTATGGTTCACCATACAATAAATATTGAACTAGCGAACTAAGAACAAGGTCAAATACTCGCTATCTATCTACCGTTGTACTATTTTCCAACTATTTATCGACAGTATCCTAGATTATGCATAAGATTCAGTCCGCGAAAGATTAATGAACTTCTTTGAGAATTGAATGTGAAGCCATTTCGTCCCGCCATTCATTCTCGCATTTATCAGCCGCTGATAAAATAGCGTCCATAGCTGAGTCCAGAGGTGCCCTATATTTCGATCAGCACTTTACTCTCCAGTCCAGCTTAAAAGGTTTTGGTTTGTTTATGTTTTTCCATTTCCCTTCATACATCATTATGGCTACCTCCTCCGCCAGCCATTTATGTGCGAGTTGATGCACGGCTTCTAATTCTTTTTCCACATACTTTCTTTTCTTTCGCTGCCTGAGGAAACTGCAGAGGAAATTGCAAATCACTGCTGGTGCGAAACTGATAGAATCTTCGAGATTGAAATATGTGTTCCATATAGGTAATGAATAGGCGGTCAAATCCTTTCATCTGGAGAAATGTGAATGGACGCTTTTATCCTGTGTAATTGAAGGTTTTATTCAGACTCAATAAGAAGGTAGATTCATAAGAATTGATACAAGATCAAGGATATCCAAGCTTTGCAAGTGATGGCTTGATATTGAACTCATATTCCATGGAAAGCCTTGGAATTTTAAGATGCATTCCGTTAGTTGTACATTGATTACTTGAGTTCAATATAATGGTTAAATATCATGATTCAATAAGATGACTGCTTCATTCATTCCAATTTGATAATTAGTTGCCCAGTTTTTGGTTCTGAATCTTATTGTATATTATCTTCTGAAGTTCATTATCTATTATTTATAATTACCTATAATAGTTGATGAACGTTTCAAGACTACTCAATATTCATGTTCAATTTCAAGATCAAACGAATTCGGAATTCTTTGAAATCTAATGTCCTACTAATAACTCATGATATCATCATGAGTTTTCTCTCACAACCACTTACTTGAATTCCCACTCCAATGCATTAATTCTTCCCAAGTCTAGAGGTTCAAATCACCTCAACTTTTTAATTATTTCAAGTTTTGAAATTTAAAAATATGTGAAGGGCACTTCCTGTGAATATGGATTCTCATAGGAGTTCAAACGTCTAAATTGATGGAAAACTGAGATTGATGTTGCTACTAAAGTGATTGATTGAATTCCAACACTTTAACCTTTGATGATCAATAATAATTATAAGCTCATTACTTCCTACCTACATACGGTGCACCTGGAAAGAAACCGTTGCTCTATATATGAAAGCGATGCAATATTGATGTATTATTGTTCAGCTTGAATATTACCAAACACATCATTAGTGTTTTCCATTCCAGCCTCAGTATTACCTGAGCTACTTGTTTGTGTACTCGAAGAAACACGACTTATTACAGGTACGTTTCAAAGTTTTTCGAATCGTAAGAAAAGAATTCAATGGAACTTCTCAAAATATTGAGGTTGTATTCGAAAGAATACGAACACGATGGAAGGGAAAAGTCTACAGAAATTGTGTCGTTTAAGGAGTTTTTTGCTTTAATGAGCTTGCAGAAGTCTAACGATACCATCCAAGGCGGAAATAATGGTGACTGAGAGTTTCATGAAAAGTTTGGCTCTGTCGGATTTCCTCCTGTAACTCGACAAGAAACTTTCGACGTCACTCTTTCTTAAATATTCTGTTTGATCCGCCAGCATTTTCATCTCTGCCAAGACAAGCTCCAAGTGAAAGTACAGTAGTTAGGTATTACTATTATGAGTGCAGTTCCAGCGTTTAAAGTAACTCGACTTAGTTTTGAACAATAATTACTTCCAGAATGCTCAACGATTCTCAGTTTAATTTCAAATGTCAGTTATATTGCAAATGATTACAAGAACAAGTGGAAAACGGCACCTCCTTAGACATATTCAAGCAGTGGATTATGCGCATTCATGATGATCGTGTTACCACGGTGACGAATTGAAAATGATTTTTTCTCTTGCAGGAAGTTTCTTTTCGAGCTTTTATTCAGGCCTTCCCAAGATTCTTGGAAAACCTCCGAGCAATTGCACTTGTAGAACTTGAATCTCATTTAAATTGGTATGAGTTTTAATTCGCATGAATTGATTTGAATGGAAGTTATAGTTCTACTGTATAATCGTTTTGCAAGCTGAATACGTTTCATTCAACTTATCATAACTTTGAAAAGTCTATTCATACAAATGCATAACCTAATAACTCTAATGAAAGCTTAGATTTTGAATGCTTCTCATGGAGCTAAGAAGTTTCTTCCAATAATCTAGATCTATTTAATGATTGTTGTTGTTGTCATTATTATCATCATCATCATCATTATCAGATTTTAGTTAGATTTTTCATTTTATTCATATTTTTCCGCAGATTAGAGTCCTCTATTTAGTTTCAAGATGGAAATTTCAATACGGTAAATGATCAGTTGATTCTCAAACAAGTATGAATATGTGAGTTCCATTACTGAATTAGAGAAGTACTAGAAAGGGCCGTTTGGTAGAATACTTTTTGTAGGAATGATCGTTATGTATTGAATAGCGTGCGGTAGAACGTCTAGACTTTAGAGCTACATATACCATAGAAGACACCGCTGAGAAATAAGAAACAGATCAATTTCAAAAAGAGGTTTCATACAACACAAAGTTTCAATTCTGAAACGCAAAATATTCCTTCAATAGTCATTCGAAGTTGCCACTCATTATAATTGACAAGAGTGGAAGCATCTCCCCCTCCCTTAAGTGCAGGAAAACAGAGGTAGAAAATAGATAGATAGACAGAGTTAGTGAGAAATCTCGACCGTCGGGGAATGCAAGTTTCAGGAGACGAAGTGTATTCTTGGAATGAGACGTTCTGTGAAAGAAAGGGTGTGTTTGTGGGAGAGGGTTCTCATAGAACAGTTCACCGGCAACAATTCTGGTGTCAAGGTTTTCTTTTTGAGAACGAAATTGCGCTGAAAATATTATTCCTCGGTAATGGGTTCTAGCAGCCGTAGCAGTCATTAGAGTAATGAGTCTATGCCGAAGTGGCGCAGACAAAAGCTTAATAAAAAGCGCAGACCGCACACTCTTGCACCCCACATTTCTTCAGACTCTCACCCCTCCAACCCTAACAAGACAATGCACGGCATATCTACTACTCTTTAATGACACATGAAACGTCATTCCCCCACCTCTCGCGTTGAGTTAACTTGGTCCTCACGGCCTCATTCGCTGCTTCTTCACATCTGCCACAATCTCTTCTTTAGTTGAAGATTTACAGTCCTGGAAAAATGAAACTTTAACGGGTGACAGTTTGAACAGAGCTTATTATTCAACTTTGTTATCAGCTGGCGCATTTCTCTTGCGCAAATAGCTTCTGATGCACTTGGTGGAGAAATTATTATGAAGCTTCGAGCGTATTTTGATTCGCAAGCATAGCTTGGCCTGAATAGATTCAGGTTTGTTGAGAGAAGAATTGAGAATCACTGTACTTTGTGTGGATGGCTATTTTTCCTTAAAATAGGAAGTATAGATTAGCGATGATAAGAGATATAGGAAAGAAGTGATGATCGTGAAGGTCTTCCCATATCATTCTCATTACTTTAACCAATGTACCTAGAATACATTATTAGTATACAATACCTAGTATTCTAGGTACCTTGACTGTAACCACTGATTTAGATGAATTTGTAACCAGCAATAAATTCGCTGGAAATGGTCGTGTTCATTGTAATATCAATTTGGGAACGAAACCGCTTTCATCCATCCCCTTCTCCTCAAGCATATTTTCAAATACGAAATAAAAACATGTGTTGGAAGACGCAATAAGATAAAGTAATAAGAATTTTTTTTGATTGTGTTTAATAAGAAGTATTTGTAGGAAGGCTATTGTAGGAATGGTACTATTTAATTGTTTGATTCAAGGCTAAAGTAGACTATGCGCTTGTCACCTATTCTTCGTGAATAGTGTGAGAGTGAGTGAGTGCAAGCAGAAAGTTGATTAAGTCATTGCGGGTGAAGTAGAGAATATGAGAGCATGTGAGAAAAAATCAGATTGTAATAATAAATTGTAATATCAGATCCAGATTATCGTACTCCTTAAATGCTACAGCTTCAAGGTCAACGATGTCATATAGGTGACAGTAGTGAAGCGCGGGTTGCATATCTCTTTCCAAGGCTCTTAAATCGTGAATCAAGTTTTTTTTTAGCTTGATGTGTGAGTAAAATTATTTAATAATTTAAGTTAAAATCATTTTAATAATTATAACAATGGATTCAAAGTTTTCATAATTTTTTCCGAGTGAGGCTGTTCCAAATAATAGGTTATTTATACATGCACTTGTAAAATGGAGTTAGATTGAAGCAGGAAGGCATTAAGAAGATTTTCTCAACTATTTGGTACAGTACCATTATTTTTATTATTATTATTATTATTATTATTATTATTATTATTATATTATTATTATTATTATTATTATTATTATTATTATTATTATTATTAGTATTATTATCATCATGCCTAGATCATGTTAATGTAAAGTTAGATCCTAACAACTCTTATATTTCATTTTTGATTGAAAGCAAAATTGCAGACCATTACTGGACAGGGATTAAATTGTTGGAAACATGTACAGATGGTACACACCAGACTATGGAAATGAATATAAAAGTGTCATTTTAACGGGGAGAGTAAATGAATTGATTCAAACTGAAAATTGGTGGCCGATTCTAGACTTAAGAGAACCATCAGATATTTATAATGATATAGTTCAGAGGTTCGAAAATATATATGCTAAAAGTGTCATAAAGGTTAACAAAAAACTAAGCAACTACATAATTCCTGGTTCAATGATAGAATTAAGCTGATGATAGAGAGAAAGAACTATTTATGGCAAATGGTTAAAAGAGATAAACATAATGTGGATTTGAGAAATCAGTTTAGAAACATACGAAATAAGTTAACAGACATGATTCGTAATGAGAAAAGGAAATATTATTATAGGGCTTTCAATGATAACTCCAACAATACTAAGAAAATTTGGGAAATCATCAATCATTTTATAAATAAGAAGAATAGGCCGTCTCTAAAGGAATCAATTAAGTTAAATTTCAATATCAATGAAGATCATCAAATTATGAACCTAACAGAGAAATTTAAAAACAGCTTTAAAGAAAAAATAGAAGAAATTACAACAGAAATGAACGGGCAACACTTTGATATAATACCATATTTAAAAGAAGGTAACTATACAATAGGGATAGGATGAGTATGAATTTTAAAAAAATGAAAGAACATCAACTTTATAGTATCATTAACAAACTAAACAATAGATCATCTGCAGGACCTGACAAAATTAGGCCAAAAGATATCATAAATAACATTTTCTATCTAAAGCTGATCCTGATGCATTTGATTAATAGGATAATTGAAACAGGAAAAATACCTCAGCGTCTAAAATAACACATCTCAGACCAATTTTCAAGAATGGAGCAAAGAAAAATGTAGGTTCTTATAGGCCAATAGGATCAATCTCAGTAATTATGAAAATTCTAGAACATTTCATTTGTATGCAATTGAATCAATACCTGATCAATCAGAACATAATAAATAATGCTCAATATGGGTTTATTCCAAAAAAATCAACAATAGATTTATTAGAAAACTAACAGAAAATATATTTGAAGCTTTAAATGACAATAAATTTGTCATAACTTTTGCAACAGATTTGACAAAAGCATATGATTTGGTTAATTATGAAATTATGTTACAAAAAATCAATAGAATAGGTATTCGTGGAAAGCTATTCAACTTGTTTGAAAACTATTTTGAAAATAGAAAAATACATGTTAGTATAGGTGAATATTAGTACCGATTATAATCATCCTGTGGACTTATTCAGGGCAGCATTTTGTCTCCTGTTCTATTTAATCTGTACGTAAACGATCTAGCTAGTCTAGTTTCAAAAGTAAGGTGCTGCAGTATGCGATGACAACCTGCTATATATGACACACACTGATTAATAATGGCATAAGATACATGCAAGAGGATCTCAATTTGGCTAATAAAATTTTTTCAACAACGGTATCAAGATAAATCACAGAAAACAAAGGTAATTATATTTAGAAATCCTAGAATTAACGTAGGTTTGTACAATTATAAATTATTTGCCATAAAGCAGAATGTCTAAGATATAATAATTTGAGAAACACATGCGGTGTCAGCATTGGAATACAGTGAGAATATTAAGCATCTAGGAGTGTTTTTGATGCAGACATGAAATTCATTCACACAATAATAGGATGCTGCGAATTATGAAAGCTGCTTTATACAAATGCTCTAGAATTAGCCACTGTTTTCCAATAAATATTAAAAGAATTATCTATTTCTCTATGATTCAAAGTATAATATTCTATGGTAGTACAATTCATAGTTTAGCACCAGTGTATTTCATTCAACTTATCATAACTTTGAAAAGTCTATTCATACAAATGCATAACCTAATAACTCTAATGAAAGCTTAGATTTTGAATGCTTCTCATGGAGCTAAGAAGTTTCTTCCAATAATCTTGACCTATTTAATGATTGTTGTTGTTGTTGTTATTATTATTATTATTATCATCATCATTATCAGATTTTAGTTTTATTTTTCATTTTATTCATATTTTTCCGCAGATTAGAGTCCTCTATTTAGTTTCAAGATAGAAATTTCAATACGGTAAATGATCAGTTGATTCTCAAACAAGTATGAATATGTGAGTTCCATTACTGAATTAGAGAAGTACTAGAAAGGGCCGTTTGGTAGAATACTTTTTGTAGGAATGATCGTTATGTATTGAATAGCGTGCGGTAGAACGTCTAGACTTTAGAGCTACATATACCATAGAAGACACCGCTGAGAAATAAGAAACAGATCAACTTCAAAAAGAGGTTTCATACAACACAAAGTTTCAATTCTGAAACGCAAAATATACCTTCAATAGTCATTCGAAGTTGCCACTCATTATAATTGACAAGAGTGGAAGCATCTCCCCCTCCCTTAAGTGCAGGAAAACAGAGGTAGAAAATAGATAGATAGACAGAGTTAGTGAGAAATCTCGACCGTCGGGGAATGCAAGTTTCAGGAGACGAAGTGTATTCTTGGAATGAGACGTTCTGTGAAAGAAAGGGTGTGTTTGTGGGAGAGGGTTCTCATAGAACAGTTCACCGGCAACAATTCTGGTGTCAAGGTTTTCTTTTTGAGAACGAAATTGCGCTGAAAATATTATTCCTCGGTAATGGGTTCTAGCAGCCGTAGCAGTCTATGCCGAAGTGGCGCAGACAAAAGCTTAATAAAAAGCGCAGACCGCACACTCTTGCACCCCACATTTCTTCAGACTCTCACCCCTCCAACCCTAACAAGACAATGCACGGCATATCTACTACTCTTTAATGACACATGAAACGTCATTCCCCCACCTCTCGCGTTGAGTTAACTTGGTCCTCACGGCCTCATTCGCTGCTTCTTCACATCTGCCACAATCTCTTCTTTAGTTGAAGATTTACAGTCCTGGAAAAATGAAACTTTAACGGGTGACAGTTTGAACAGAGCTTATTATTCAACTTTGTTATCAGCTGGCGCATTTCTCTTGCGCAAATAGCTTCTGATGCACTTGGTGGAGAAATTATTATGAAGCTTCGAGCGTATTTGATTCGCAAGCATAGCTTGGCCTGAATAGATTCAGGTTTGTTGAGAGAAGAATTGAGAATCACTGTACTTTGTGTGGATGGCTATTTTTCCTTAAAATAGGAAGTATAGATTAGCGATGATAAGAGATATAGGAAAGAAGTGATGATCGTGAAGGTCTTCCCATATCATTCTCATTACTTTAACCAATGTACCTAGAATACATTATTAGTATACAATACCTAGTATTCTAGGTACCTTGACTGTAACCACTGATTTAGATGAATTTGTAACCAGCAATAAATTCGCTGGAGATGGTCGTGTTCATTGTAATATCAATTTGGGAACGAAACCGCTTTCATCCATCCCCTTCTCCTCAAGCATATTTTCAAATACGAAATAAAAACATCTGTTGGAAGACGCAATAAGATAAAGTAATAAGAATTTTTTTGATTGTGTTTAATAAGAAGTATTTGTAGGAAGGCTATTGTAGGAATTGTACTATTTAATTGTTTGATTCAAGGCTAAAGTAGACTATGCGCTTGTCACCTATTCTTCGTGAATAGTGTGAGAGTGAGTGAGTGCAAGCAGAAGTTGATTAAATCATTGCGGGTGAAGTAGAGAATATGAGAGCATGTGAGAAAAAATCAGATTGTAATAATAAATTGTAATATTATCACATCCAGATAATCGTACTCCTTAAATGCTACAGCTTCAAGGTCAACGATGTCATATAGGTGACAGTAGTGAAGCGCGGGTTGCATATCTCTTTCCAAGGCTCTTAAATCGTGAATCAAGTTTTTTTTCAGCTTGATGTGTGAGTAAAATTATTCAATAATTTAAGTTAAAATCATTTTAATAATTATAACAATGGATTCAAAGTTTTCATAATTTTTTCCGAGTGAGGTTGTTCCAAATAATAGGTTATTTATACATTCACTTGTAAAATAGAGTTAGATTGAAGCAGGAAGGCATTAAGAAGATTTTCTCAACTATTTGGTACAGTAGCATTATTTTTATTATTATTATATTATTATTATTATATTATTATTATTATTATTATTATTATTATTATTATTATTATTATTTTATTATTATTATTATTATTATTATTATTATTATTATTATTATTATTATTATTACTATTATTATTATTATTATTACTATTATTATTATTGGATTAGAAGTGGAAGTTGATGATAGAGATAGGGAAAAATCTGGTGTGGTACACTCACACAACTTTCCATGCTCATTTAACTGTGAGCCTCATTCTCAAACGAGAATAATTTAGAAGAATAACATAATGGCAATTGGCGGCAAAATATTTGAAACTACGATCAGACTACTGTAGTACATTTTCATCTGTGTAAATTGTGAAATTCGATGATTTTTTAAAAGTCGTCAAAACAGCTGTTCTACAGATGATAATCTCGACTATGTGTTATTTTTATAAACTGCTCTACCTACCTACCTCATGCACGAGAAGGAGTTTACAAAGTTCATTTCTCAAGGATGGGGTGGACCCCATTAGTTTCCAAGGAAAAAGACTCATGCCAGTTGATAGAGCTGATATATTACTATACAGGGTATGAATTGAAATGAATCAGTCAAGTCATTTTTGAGAAAATCGTGGAAAACATGTTTTTTTAGTAATTATCCGCCATTTTTCTCAAGAATATTATGGAGCTCCTGCCATTTTCCCAGAAATAAGACTTATGTTAGTTGATAGGACTTATAAATACTGTAGCTATCCATGGTATAAATTTGAAGAAAATCGTTAGAGCCGTTTTCGAGAAAACCGTTAAAAACATGGTTTTTTAGTAATTATCCGTCATTTTTCCCGCCATCTTGAATTAAATTCTATTGAATTTCTTATTGTCGGGTCCTCATGGTATAAGGACCTCAAGTTTAAAATTTCAAGTCAATCGGTTAATTAGGAATGGAGTTATCGTGTTCACAGACATACACACATACACACATACACACACACACAGTCCAACACCCAAAAATTATGTTTTTGGACTCAGGGGACCTTGAAACGTATAGAAAACTTGAAATTGGGGTACCTTAATTTTTTTGGAAAGCAATACTTTCCTTACCTATGGTATTAGGGCAAGGAAAGTAAAACAGATTTAATTGTGCTGGATGCAAAATTAAGGAACTCAACAAGGTTTCAAATGCAATAACAAATTAAATATTTATTGAAGCATAATATTTATAGCTATATGTGAGTCGAGTTTTCTAAGTGAAGATAAACTTAAAGAAACATGAAAACACTTCCTTAAAGAATTCATCCACAGATAAGGACAGAGAATTGATATTTTAATCACAATAAACTTCGTCAACTGAGATTGTATGAAGCTTGAGTATGGATGGCATCCTCATTTAAACAACTAAGTTACTCAACCCGGTCTTGGGAATAGGGAAGCCTATTGTTTCGAATCGATACACTGAAATTACCGAGTACATAATTTTGATTACAGACGTTCAATTCCCTTGTGATTAATCATGTGACGCTGACAATTGAATCATTAGAGCATTAATAGGTGATTATCTACAGCTTGGCGATAATTGCCCTCCAAGCAACAGACTATGGCTGCCTTGTAATCAAGACCATTGCGTTAATCATAAATAAACCAGAATCGGAAGATATAATTCATAGAATCTGTTTCTCAAGATAAATAAATCGAAACCTCACAATTCAATTCAAAAATGATGAATTTTATTGTATACGAAATTGGACTTTATTACTAGTCGAAAGAATTATCACACTTCTTCTTCTTCTTCAAATGAGTCAATTGTTTCACATATCATCGTCCTCTTCAAATTCCAAAGATTATCAATCAACTCTGCTTTTTTCTCCCTTTTACAAACATGATCGACGAATATATATTTTGTACATTCATATCGCATATCATAATCATTATGGTATTAAACTATATGGTATTTATCATTATGGTCATTTTCCATTGAATATTACACGTAATTATTTAGAATAGACATATTAAAATTTATTCTGGCAGCTATGTTAGTTAGTTACTAGTTACTAGAACCTTATACCTCCATTTAACATAGATTTGTAATATATATGCAAATGCTGTAAGCTAACTAACTTATTGTTTTTCTTCTTCTTTGTAATGTTTTTTCGAAATAAATTTCATTTCAAACTTTCTATGAGAAAACCAATAGAAGACGAATCAAAACTTACAATAACCAAAATATCAAGCGTTCAATGACCGCTGATTGAGAAAAAGAACTACATGTTACAATGTCTCAAATTTTCTTTGATATATAAACCATAAATTGGAAATGTTTGGAATCTCTTTCAGTGGGTCTTAAGAAAACAAAGGGACGTCACTATTTTTCCAATATATATTCGTATTAAGTGAATAATAGCCACTTCTTTGGAAAAAATAATTGAGGATTGTAAATCACAAATTATTATCTATAAAAAAATGTTGTTAAATTGTCTCTAATTAACTAAGAGTCTTCAGATTCTTAGATACAAAATATGAAGAGTTCTGAATCTTCTCTGAGCGAACATGAATTATTTTTGTGGGAGTAGGCATATGAGAGGGAAGTTTCTTGGAGTAACTACAATAAAGTATTTGAGAGATTCCCTTTGTGACCTGCGTTGTTCCGTATACGGTACCTATATTTTTAGACCCACAAGATGAAGATGGGGGAATAAGTGTGTTTAGTAGCTTCAATCTCCCCTTTCCCCCTTAAGATGGAAACTCCCCCTCCACTCCATCACCAAGGTGGAAATCCTTTCAACACCTCCTCATAGTCATTTGAAAGCTCACTTTGAAGAGGAACCACATCGCCCATTCCTCCCCATTTTCTAATGTCGAAGTAACATGAAACATCATTATCCCCACAGCTCTTGAGCATCTTCCTTATTTCTCATCAGGCTTCATGAAATGCCAAGATGACACGAGAAACTGTGTATGAGATACAATTCATCTGTGCCATCACAGGTGCTCAATTCAAGAAAGTCTCAAGAAAAGTCTCAGTTGTTTCTTTGTAATCAGAGTTGCATCGTATTCCACGTGTTACTTAACAAGCTTATCCAACCATTGTTCTCTTCCATCTTTTAGGAAAACTCAACTCCCTGCAATATCAACGCATCCTTGACTGATTCTTGAATAGAATCAGGAGAGCTGGTAAGGTGAGCATGAGATATAACAAAAAACGACCCTGACAAATTATTTTGAGACGAGAAACTTGTTTTGAAAACAGGAAAACTCAGCAGAAATCTTCTTCGTGATTTATACTTGTTTGTGTTTTTGATGTGCGTCACCTCAAGTAAACCTCACCGTTAACACTTCAGATTAGTATGATGGTTGGATTGGAGAATGGCAAATCTGTTAAAGGAGTATTTCATGCAGATGAAGTAGATTGATCTTGATTCTCCATCGAACACTATTCAGTGGAAGACAAACTTGCACAAGATTTAAGTCTTTTCAAGGTAACGAAAAGTAGTAGAGTGTAGAGTTGATAGTAGTGATGGTGAAGAGTGAAATAGTAGTATATATTCAACTTCTACTTGTATTAGTTTCTTTGTGATTATACCTTAGCTTGGGGATATTTTGAAATCATTCTCTTTTTGCATACGAAAATTTATTGAATAAGATCTTTACCATTGAAAAATGTATAGTTGATAGATCTGGGTTATCCAGATATAAAAGCTCTGGGTTTATCCAACTGCATAAAGTTCGTATATAATATGATCAACTCAAAAACATCCATTTGATTCTAGGTTTATGGAACTGAACAAATATCGAGGATATGACGAACTCTTGAGACGGGTGAGTTTCCGGGACATTGGAGTGACCAGCGTTCATCAATGGCCTGTAACGATGTGTTGCCACCACTCCCCACTCCCCGCATCGTAGAATCCAGCACGTTTGAAGCGAACAATCACAGTTCTCATACCACAATCAATCGGACAACTGGAGACTCGGATGAGAGACAGGACCTGAGGGAGGGTTTAACGAATAGCGGGTTTGAGGCTGGGTCTAGGGTCCGATGGAATCAAGCCAGACCTCGGTAATTAGCGAGGGTGTAGATCAGTGTAGCCAACAGCATAACTGACATCGCCAGAAATTACCACAGGCAAAAACAAGGCCAGTGTTTAATGTATGTGCGGTGTAAGGTCTACGATATATCGGTGCATAAATAGCTTTGATAGTTAAGGCTCGTATGGGAATACATTATCATACATTATTCACATGCTTGAGATTTAGCTCGAAATATGTGATCATCACGACAGAGTAAGCGAAAAGTATTATTCATATACTTGAGATGTACGGTAGCTCAAAATACGTACCTGAATGAGATCATAAAGCTATAAATTGTACTACAAGTTTAATGATATCCACTTGTATATCCATATACTTGAGATGTACAGTACCTCAAAATATGTACCTGAATGAGATCATGAAGCAATAAATTATACTTCAAGTGGAATGAGATCTAAAAATATTTATATTGAAGAAATTCTGTTGAGAATTGTCAAATATTTTGAGTTGAATACGAACAAAGATGAAAATACCAATTTATTCTGAAGTACAATTAGCAGTATCTATCACATCAATCAGACGACGCTCTAACAACCATTAATTTATAAAAAAATCGAGAAATCGAATTCGATTGTTAGTGTCATCAATATGCTGTATTTTACCTGTGATGAACCACAATATTCAGCAGAGATAGACAATATATTTATCGTAGAATACGATTACTGCCACAGCTCACCATAAATTGATATTAGTGTGACAACTTCTGAACCCTTGTTGTTTATATGGATAACATTTACAAACTCACCTTCACTGCTATACAAAAAATGTTGATGATTGATGTCTGAAATATCGGCTATATGAGAAATATAGTTAGCTCATAAAGGCACATGGATGAATGAGAACATTTGAATTCATGATGGTTGAATTACCGGATAATTGCACTGTCAGTACTGGGAGATTTCGTTATTTTACAACTTGAGTTAAACGAGTTTGAGACAATGTATGATGTAAGTCTTGAAAGTACAATTAGCAGTATCTATCACATCAATCTTGTTCATAGAATAGAGATATGTACTTTTTTACAGCTCTACATTTGTGAATTTGTGTCGCTGAATAGATCCTGCCGTCCTTAATGGAAAAAATTGTGTTTGACTAAGATAGTTCAATTTGTAAATTTTGTGCCTGTGCAGTTGTACACGTCAGTCCAATAGTAATATTCAACTAGCAGATCAGAACTAGAGACTTGGACATTCATCAGGATCTCCAGTATCGGCCTAATACACGCCGTATAGTAGGGCCGTTGCCTTGGCTAGTCATGGCTCAAAATGAGCTCTAGCCGGGAATTCAATACACGCTCGCTATGCGCGGCACGTACTTTGCTTATACGTCATGCACTGCAGCGGAAATTGGAGACAAAAAGAGACGCGAAAAACAATAAGCCGAGTTGGAAATTTGTCGCCGACACTTTGCACTTTTCCCCTTTTAATGTTGGAGAAAAATTTGCAGTATGACGCTAATTTACTGGGAAATTCGCTATGCACTTATTAGAAACTTTTTCAATCTAATTTTTCACGCACACTACGTGATCTCTGACCTTACGTCCCTTGCACACTGGCATGACAGATACGATGTTTCAAAATGGATATGCAATATATTATATAATACTCGCGTTGAAGTTTTAGTGAACCTATAAGCTACTGATATTACCAATATACAATGACGATGAATAAGTCGTACAGTGCTAAGATCCAAACTTTAAAGATTGAGAAAAATTGAGAGTTCATAATAAATCTTAGTGACCAAAGCAAAGCACAAAATAAATTCAACTGATGAAATAATAATAATCTAATTTGAAAAATAATACGATTTTTACAGTGAAGTGCATTCAGTTCTTATGATTGTTAGTGAACGCCAAAAGATCATTTTTCATTTCTGAAATCTGAAAAACATACGTGTTATGTTATCGAATATTTATTCAATAGAAGATGAATAGAGGTATCCAACATTTCTCCCTGGGGTAAGGGAGACCTGGCATTATCAATAATTGATCGATTTTACTCTCCAATTTGGATTTTCTCGTCAAGCCAATATCAAGAACGCTTTCTCATTTTGAAATACTTCCTCAACAATTATGGAAAAATTTCACTTATGGTATTCATAATTGATTTTTTTTAATTCTTCTGGAATTCATCTCAATGAAAACAATGCTGATCGTTGAGAGGTTTACTCAATCTCGCTTATTAGCAGAAAATTCCTTGGTGAGAATGAACTCTTTAGCTTAAACGATAACTATTAGAGATATTTTGCAAGGAATTTGATGATTGGATACCGAAATATTCCAAATCATCAAAGAACATTCCTTCTTTCTCTCTGTGCTCAATTTGTACGTTGATTACGTAATGGAAGTGATGAATGAGTTCGTGGTGAATGTATCACTGTTACTTATCCATTGCGTTCATTCGTGACACATCTCTTCCATATTTTCTTTATTACTTTCCCATATCTCTCAAATAAATCTGGAATCACCTTCGATACCGATTCTCTATTAATTCTCCTAAAACTCAAATGCATAATCACCTAGGCTTAAAATACTTCTAGAGAGCTACCTTTGTAAATGAATAAATATATTATTGTGGAATGACAATTATGACAATTATATTATTCTCGAGAAATAGTAGTACATGAATTGAACTTGAATGTGAAGGCTATAAAAAATTAAAACTACTCTACGTCACATTACAATTAAACTCTCTAATTTTAATTGCCTTTTTCCTAGTCCATGCAATGATCTCTCATCTTAGTCGAACTCGGATAAGATTTCTATACTTCAGGAAGAATCCAACATTGAAGGAAAAAAACAACGCTTCTGCTTCGAGTTGGATTTCAGTGTGAAGTCTTCTTCGCGGTTTAATAAGATAATGCTGTAGGGAAAAGGGGACAAGCTGTCTCATCACGGAGGCATTACTCAAATCTGGCAAGACGCAAGCACAGTTTATCAAATCTGACACATCATCATATATATGCATATCAACACAAACATATATATTCGAATATATATTATATACATCATCAAGCGCAAGACGTTGGCCTTGACAGATACCATCCATCCATCCCATGCAATACCCAAGAGACAAGAATGTTTTCATTTATTTGGAAGGAGAAGCTAACACAAAATATCAGGAGATAATAGCTTTCTTGTAGCAACACCGATATCGAATTCAACTCGAAGGGGAGAAAAACTTTCCTTGTAACGGTGACAATATCAGATGCAACTCGAAGGGGAGAATGAGTACAATTTCCTGTGGTGACAATGATATTACCGATATGAATGTTTTTCAAAGTTTGAATGTTTTCCAGAATGTTTTGAGTGTTACTGTTCAAGTTTGTTTGAGTTTCAGACAATCCTTCAATAGCCTACTATTACTTGTACAATATCCTTCAAATACTTTGAAAATATTATTGTTTTTTGTTTTACAGTATTTGTTTAAGTATTGAGAGTTAGGTCAGTCACGTGGTTAGTATCCAGAATTGAATTTTAGTTGACTCTGACATTTGAGGCTCCAACTATAGACGCGCTGAATTTACTCCGCTCGTTAGCCGGATTCAATGGCCCATATGAATAAAACCAGAGCAAATGCTCATGAGCAAGAGCATGGAGCATAAGGTTTTGCTCATGAGCAGAAGGTAGAGGCAAAAGCATTAATTTGCTCATTTTTATATGGATAAGCTTCACCTTATACTCTTACCTTATGCTCCTGAACTCTGGAGCAAATGCTCACGTATTTTAGAGATTTTTCATCAGCTGATTCGCTTTTGTAGCCTTAGTTTGTTTTTATAGCTCACGGAAGCGCTAAATATGCAAATAGGGTGCACCGCTTGTGTTTGCGTCGTCTGCTCTGTTTTCTATTTATGAATAGAGTTTAAGGTTAGTTGAGTTTAGAATTTTGAAATAATATCGTGAAAAAATGTCATCTCTATAATAATCTTCAGCATATTCTTATAATATCAATAGCCTTCTTATAATCGTCCACACTCTCATCTTTTTAAATGCCTATCTCCTATTTTGTGATGGCTATCTTTTGTATTTATTCTTTTGTAGGGATAATGGTGATATATATCATGGTTGAATCTAATAAAAGTTTTATAGTTCTCAACTATTGGTTGTGATCGTATCTGGTATAGTTTCCTCTTCCTCATATTGATTAGTTGAGCCATTTTACTATGAGCAAAAGGTGATAAGCTGCTCTAGACTAGACTCATCTTTTTTGAAGCATTTGCTTCAAAAGTTGAGCAAATGCTCCAGTTTATTCATACAATTTTGAGTATAAGCTTTTACTTTTGAGCAAATGCTCAAACTATTTTGTTGATGAGCATGAGCAAAAGGTTTTGCTCACGTTTATTCATAGAAAATGAAGCAAATGCTCCATATTTTAGAAGTATAAGCAAATGCTCAACTTAATTCTTATGGCCCATTGTCTCTCATGGGGTAAACTGTAAGAGCGATACAGACGCTCCCAATAAGAAGCAAAGATGTATTCTAAGGACGCGCAAAAAATATCTCAGACGCCTGTATAGTTGGGGCCTAACAATACTGTTTTAATAATTCTATCTAATAATACTGATTGAGAATAAAATGAATATTCAACTTATTATAAAGTTTCATTGTTAAGCTTGCATATTTGTGAAGTGGCAGTTGAGAATGATTGAATTAAGACGGCTTGTAAGAAATGAGGAAAATCATAAATTAATACTGGTGCAGCAAACAAGTATTATTGATTACAACCATGTAATTCAAATTAATGTACTTTCATAAATTATCTTATTTCATTTCATTTATCAATAATTACCAACTGTAATCAACAATATATTAAACTGGATTTTTCTACTTGAGTCTTAGTTTTTGAGTTTTGAGAGTTATGCAATACGTTTGATGGAAGTAGTGAGGTGGCAATGCAATGCAGGGATAAATTCTCGTTCTCATTGCTGAGAAAGGATCCGAAGAAAGCGATTGAAAGGGACAAGGTACTCTCCAAGGAAATTAGGTGAAAATGTTCCTTCGATTCTGTCTCCTAACGTTTGTTTTTATCAGCTATAAAACTACTACCAATTCGGCGATATTCAAACATATCAAGCACACACTTTGTTTTCCAGCAACAGCAATGACGATAAATTCACTCATTATTTGCTATTGATATAAGATCTGTTCGTGTGGGATTATCTTCTTACTTCCTCGGCATTTTATTGAGAAAGTGAATTTCTTACTTCCTGGACAATTAAGGAAATATTAGTGAGATTTTAGGAAAGAGGAAACGTTTAAGATCGAGCATGATTTGAGAAAAATTGTTATTCATCTGTTTTGTGTTGTTTTCGTTCTTTTGTAGTCTTTACGAGATCGAAATGGGCCACTGAATACACTTAATATAATTCTCCACATTCATCATAATTATTTTTACTAGTATCTGAGGAAATTTTAAAAGAGTTGAATGAATAATCGATTGATCCTCTTGTAGGTTGAATTACTAGACACAATGATAATGGCTTAATATTTTATGCTCTTTTTAAACATTTATATGAAAGTCAATTCCCAACCAGCAAACGGCATTTTTTGTTGTATGAAGAATCCAAATGCGTAAGATTACTCTGAGTTTGGAAAATTTAAAACGATTTCAGAATGAAAAGTTTGAAGTATGGGACGAGCAAAAAGTTATATCTGCAGTCTCGGTTGCCGGGGTGGCTTGCTAGAGTCGTGTCGATATTATTCTCTTCTAGTACTTCTCCATCGAACAGAAGTTTCATAATTTCGCTTTCTGACCTATTCAAATACGATTTCTAATAAAACTGAATGCAGGCGACCACCATTTCCTCATGGCCTCTTTCTCCTTACCACTTGTCTCCGTTTCTCATCCATATTGTCTTCTTTCTCTTCTTCCAATGCACGCTTTTCCACTGGAGGGCTTTCAAACTTTACAGCCAGCACTGCAGGCAGCCATCTACATTCCACAGCCCAATTTCCACACAGCGCTTCCTTTTGAATTTTTCAAATGGCAATCTAAATTCTGGATAATTTGTTCGCTATTGCAGAGACATCTCTGAATGGTGTCTGCAAAGACCAACGGCCAAGTAAAAACTGTCTTACTCTGTACATAACATTAATCTCCTTTTATACTTAGTCTCACACTGACACCGTACTAAGCCAACCCCGTAAAAAATACAGCCGATGAATTAGGCTCCAAGTTAGAATGCACTACGCAAACATTACCTATTTTCTCAGTCTCGCTCCTCTTACTTGAGAATTATGGGCTCTGTTTTACCCGCGTTTCTTCATGAATGGGTAGGAAGAGCTTCACTTTCATTCCACGACGAAATTCAAGAATCTCATCAAGTAAACATTTTGATTCAGTGCTTGAATGGCTTTGTAACTGTTCTATTCAGCGGTGGACAGTAATGAATATCTCCGTCTCAAGAGGAGGAGCATCACGTAATAAAAAAGAGGATGCAGTATATAGTGTCATTGAAAATGCTCTACAAAATCTCTTCAAGACGAAGAGCTTATTCTATTGAATCTCAGTTCACCAATTCATACAAAAGATATAATTTGATTGAGAGATGCTGAGAGAGTTAATCATAATTTATCATCAAACGATCTCAGAGGAAATACATTCAACTGAGGTTTTTAATCAACAGCTACTTTCAATTCTCAAGAAAATATAGACTATCACTATTGAAATAAGTGAGTGTGCATAACCTTCTCCCTCAGTTAATGGAAATATACTGTATTTCATGAATAAATGGCTGATATAAATAAAAGAGCGCTAATAGCTCTTTTAATTAATCAAATATTTGAATAAAATTGTATTGCAATTCATTTTCCGCTTTCTCTTTATTTGTTCTATTTCAATTAGAACTATTTGTGAGAAGATATTCAGAAAGCATTACATCGTAGAAAGGATTTTTTTCAATGTTATGAGTACAAAAAAAACGTAAACAATATAAATCTCATACAATTTGAGATGATTAATTTTGTTTGAAAATTCCCTGGATTAAAATTTCTGTTTCGTGAAAAAATAAATATCACCACAGGACATATTTTTATTGAAAATGTTTTTCGACTTTAGGCTCACTCCGAAACATTCCAAATGGCAGAAAGATCAAAGCCAGCAAATGGGATTAGAGAGACAATATTTTATTGAATAGAAGGGGAAGAAGGCATGAGAAGAAAATATGAAAGTTGCAGCCGCAGGAGAGAATGAAGCAGTGTTTTCTCGCTTTATTCCCTGTGAGGCCAATGTGCTGTGGTTGGGGGCTGTTGGGGGGAAGGGGGCCGGGAAATATTTATCTTATCTTGTCCACTCACTACACCCGCAATATTTCATTCTCTCATGTCCCCCTCACACTCTTCCTCTCTTTTCTCCTCCTCTTTCCTGCTCCTCTCGCCTGCAGTTATGAATGTAACACAGCTCATAGGTCATCCGCCCTCCTCATCACAGTAACTATGTCGATTATTGGATTATGGTAGCCTGAAGCGCAACAATTTCATAGCAGAGCCCACCTGACTGCCTGCCCTGCCACTGACCAACTGCGCTCCACTCTTGCCAACTTGTAAATTCAATAAAAATAAACAACACTCCGCAACACGCCTACAAACTCTACACACCGAGATCCACTACAAACTGGCAGCATCTCCTATTAATACCATCTAGGCTTCCCATTCAACTAATGCTGACGGTTTGAAGTGGATCTCACTCTGATAAGCTGCGCTTCGACTTGCTGCCGGGTAAAAATGTCTGGAAATTGGATTGGCCGAATTACTCCCCCATCCCCTTCTGCAATCATAATTGAATTGAGAAACCAAGGATTGTCTAATCTTGAAGATAATGATTCTCATGATAAAGTTGACTATTGCCTTTCTTCGAACTATCATGAAGTGATTCAGATAATTTTTAATGCGGATGATGCCCACATGAGCTTTTTGCTTGTGCGTGGGTGATGGGAAGTGCGAGGGTGAGTTATGAGATGATCAACGTCCATGCCTATTCGATGGGATTCGGCGGGATTCGAACCCGCGACCGGGTAGCACTAGCAGCATGAAGGGTGCAACGCCTTATAATATAGTCAACTCTGCTATCTGGCGGGCAAAATACTATTGTAATTGTAAACCAATACTATACTATCACTATTGAGTCTTGAGTGTGAGCTATTGCGTATGTATTGGGTGTAAGCTATTGAAAGTTTTTAAACAATGATCATGAAATGTCAATCTAAACGGAGATTATAAATAATTAACGATGATGATTACAAATAGTAATTATCATGATTGTCTCAGTAATGGCTGATTAAGAAATTCTCATTACTTTTCCCATTAAACAAATTGAGAAGGAAGCAAAGTTGAATCTCCCATCATCAATTATTTGAATCATCACATCATGCAACGTTTCATTTTTTCCCATTCACTCGAAACCTTTGCAACCAAGAGTGGGAAAAAAATGCCATTTGAATTGGAGAAACAATTATCGTTTTGAAAATCTGTGAAAAAGAATTGCTACCTGGAAACCTCTTGGTTCGATAGCCTGCAAAACAATCATCATGAAAATTTATCTTTTCTCTTCGTGAATGAAAAAGCACTGCCAAGAGAATACCTGAATGGCTTTTGATAAGTGATCCATCAGATTGTGCGTGTGCAAAAGTAAACGTTCGAGGGGATTGGGAAGTAATGAAAGATGAAAGACGAGGAGCAACAAGAATCGATCATGACGAAGTTACTCTTTCTCGTTCATTAATCATATTAGATGAAAGGAAAATAACGGAAAAGGAGCGCAGAAGGATGCGTTTGCTGCTCAATCAAAGAGTACTCAACAATTTTTTGTGCTCTCGATAACCGCCATATTGATTTCGAACACTGAGGCAATTAAGACCGCAAGAGGGGGTTGAAAATTCTTAGCTGTCCGACTGCCATGCCGAGTTTGAATTGAGAGCTGTGGAGCTCGAACTACCGAGACTCTCCATCGAGCTCATTGACTGGGGCTCTCTATTAATAATACAAGGGGTCGGACCATCATTTCAATATTCACGCTCTCGCTTCATCGCTTCCCGAGAGTGGTATCTAACCCCCTCACCGTACCAACCCCCCCCCTTATATCACTCCCCCCTATACATTCATCCACAGCATTCAGTCGTTGTCCTTATTAAATTGTAATGTTGCTGCCATCTAATAATGGAATGAATGCCCGAAGCAATGGGGCTATTCAACTTCCAATAGATTCTTCGCATTACCAAGAAATTGTCAATTCATCTTTATTATTAGCAGCTAAATGCATCTACTAGATACTAGACTCGACTGGAGCCCAAATTCCCATTGTTCAGTAAGAGAACAATTCAGAACCAGTGGCATGGAAACAGGATTAAAGCCATTAATGATATTAAGTACTTGCATCAAGTATTTCGAGCACTCTATGTGAGCTTGCTGCATTCGATTTTTCGAGGGAAATGCATTATTCTTTGCATGTCGATTTTATGTTACTTGAGTTGACAGAACTGTTTATTAGAAAGTGAAGATGTAACTTTCCACGATTCACAAGAATAATAAAGCCACTCAATAGATCATTATCTAGCAAGGATACGATTCTAGATCAAATTAACCATTTTATGAATTTAATTTCTAGCACGTACAATGTTAACATAGTATCTATTTGAGTGTACAAAGATCTCAAACAAACACAACTCTAGACGACATTTTGCCAAAGAGAAATAAATTCTTTTGTAGTTTGTCTATTTTCTCTTAAATAATTAAGTCATTATGAACAACGGATGAAAGTTATCATTATTCATCTGTAATATTATTTATAGACCAAATACTTAAATGACGTCTTCCTGAAATACCACTCATTTCTCTATAAACCATTTCATTTATATCATTCTCTATTCCCCTCCAGCATATCACTAAAGATATTATCATATTGCTAACAATATCAAACGGGCTCCATCAATCATGTTGAGTATCATACTAATCATGCATAATATACCGATGACTTATAAACTCTAATTGAAAAACACATTTCCAGACCCCAATGATTTCAAAACTTGTGGAATGATGAAATAATATGGACAACTCAATTATTCCTCTTTTTCGACGATGGAAGTGGAGCGAACAAGGTTAAAATTCCAAACAAAATTCTCACGAGTTTTTCAGCATTATTTCCCAGAATTCATCTGTGAATCATTGCACTTTGACCGAAAGTGAAAAATCTTCAACAAAAGTTGAATGAACATTCTACTTTTCCAGATAATATGAATCAAGGAATTATAAGTCCATCATTCACCTCAAACACCCACCCTAAAGAACAGCCAAATTGTGAAGAAGAACAGCCAGCAATGATTGGAAAAATGTCACGTAGCTGATGCCAGATAGAGAACAGTTGAAGAAGCCAGGAAGCAAATAGGTGGCTGATCGTGAATCGTGATCTGGTTGAAAAGCGAGGTCAGGAAAACTTACTTGCCTCTACAAAAGTTGGCAGTTTCAGTAAATGAACTTTACAAGCTTTGATAGGCGATGATTAAGTTTGGAACTTGTAATAAGTTGTGCAACTTGGTACATACCTTTTCTACTTTACTCATTACCAAATCTTTGGCGGTGTGTCGTTATCTACGTGATTGTTCGCTTCCGTCAGTCGGCTCTCGTGTATTATTCAGAACTGCTGATCCTAATTAAAAGTCATGTCACGAGGTTGTTGTTTCGATCAGCGCGTTTGCGTGTTATCCACTTGACAGGCGTTGTTAATTAGGAATTTGTTATGAGTCAGCAGCATCAAAGATATTACTCTCAGAAATTTCATTTCAATGACTTCGACTGTGACTATAGAGAAGTATAGGCTTATATAAACCGATTGGATGAGTTGGTAGGCGTTTGCAGTGGTGGATTTCATGACAGAATCTTGAACGGTTGTTGACCTTATAACAGCTTTGTAGAGTCTGAGGTGGTAAGGAGAGTTCGAGATTGACAAATGTCTGGAAATAATTGTCATTATTGTAATCCCAGACCTCAACGTTTGAGAACCTGGACTACATTAGAAGGTTTAATTTCTAAATATGTGAATCTGAACATCTGAATCTGAAAAATAAATCTAAAAAAAAGGTTTCCAGTTGAAAATTCGGAATCAATAGCTTATTCAATATGAACCAATAGTGGATACTCGTTGCAGTGCTGATTGCAGTTTTTCTTTCATTTATCCATGTTATTTTATCTACTGTATATGGATAAGAAACTAAAAATCCTTCAAACCAAAAGCTTTCGAATTTGGAATATATTATTATGTTCAGAGGCGCACTAAAACAGATTTTAAAAATTTTCCAAGTTACGCGCAAAGTCCAAGTTTCTAGAGCAGTTTTTGCGATTAATCGGCTTTTCCATCCTGGCACATTACGAATATCTCTTTTGAATAATAGTTATTAATGGAGGAGAGTGAATCACATCAAAAAGTAGAATTTGTGTAATCTAAAACTTCCTGGAGAAGTCCTCGATTTTTTCACTGCCAAAATCGAACTCCTCTGTTGTAGCAGTGAAGGCTATTATTTTGTGGTAGGTATTCATATACTAACTTAAAGTTGTAATATAAACATTATTAATCAAAATATTGAGGCACGGGTTTAAGTTTTTGCATTATTAAACCTAGTTTACTCTGTTTTTGAAATGTTGCCTCTTTGGAAGGTAGAACAAATATATACTAGCTCATAAAGAACTGATCTCACAGAAAATTATCATTTTTTTGTACTTTCTGTCTGAAATCATTAATCAAACTCTATTCAACAATAAAGATATTTCAAAAAGCTCGATCATTTGCAACAGAAAATCTACTTTTTCATGAACTTGATTCACGAATGATATAATTATGAAATTTGAATATTATTGTCTGTTCGGTGAATATATTATGGAAGAGTTTGAATATTATGAAAGTCTATCATTGAATTAGAAGAACTGATCTCACAGTGAGAGTGTCCTATGTTTGGTTGTGGAAGAACAGACTACAGTATATCTTTTTGTAAAGCCAAGGTTGACTGTGATGGAAGTCGAAACTTCAATCAATTTCATCCATATCGAACTGTGGGTGTCATTGAAAATACAGCAAGCTGTCTGTCTATCAGGATCGTATTCATGGTGGAGCACTAGCTTCAAATTTTCGAAAAGTCTTCAGAACGGAGATGTCAGCCGCAAAGTCGATCAACGCTTGACATTTATTTGCTGCGTCCTGCTGACATTAAAAAGAGGAATCGATTGTGGGAGGACGGCATTGTGAGAAGGCAATTACTGCATAAAAGGAGAGTGAAGGTCTGAGAATATTTTCAGAGTCATCAAAGTCAACTTGCTCCCGTTCTTTGGAAAAGAGGACTTCGATCTTCAATTTCACATAGGGAAAATTCTTTATCATTATTGTGTGAAGACATTAAATTGTGTAGAAAAGTGAATGAATGATGAGGCATCAGCAACTGTTGCCACCATCATAATGGAATCAAACTTCGAAATATTTCGAATAATATGAAGACTAGACGATGAAGGTGACGCGCACGATCAAACACTCGTCATAGAGTTATTGAAGTTGTTTATGAGTCAATAATTTTCAGAAAGCGTAGAAGTGACACTAATGTGGGCTCACGAGAAGTTGACAGGAATATTGAGTTCCTGTGTATCAGTGAAGGTAATAATAATATCACAGTCGAAACAAGGTTTGAATCTCTGGTAATATTGTTTAAAGTATGTACTAGATATTGTCACAAAAACTCTTTTTCATTGTTAATGAGAACTAGTCTTGTTTGTACAGCATTTTCAATATTTGGATAAGTGAACTTGAATTCAATAGGAACACCAAGGTTTACTAGTCTGGAAGCCACTAAAAACCACAGTTTACTAAGGATTGATAATGGTTTAGCAACCAATATTAGGAAAGACGAAAATTTGCAATAAGTTCAAGTCTATTCTAGTCTAATCCAATATGATATCTACTGTTTTTAAAACTTCCATATTTAGCAAGCTAACTACAGTAAACAGTAGCACTGCTACTATTCAAGATTCTGGATTATTGGATAGAGCTGTATTATCAAAAGTGATAAGAACTACATTATTTTTATAGACTGGGCACTAATCAGTGAGAATAGAAATAATAAATTCTATACTCTTTAGCCATAATGAGTCATATTAGCGAGAAACGCTGATAGTTTCAAAATTCAGAACGTACCTATTTAAATTATTCAATAAACCATAAATATGTTTTAACAGCTCATGAAACACAATAATGCATTTTTGAATATGAATAATATCAATATTCAGACAATTCTCTGGCTATTTAGTTCAACCGTGAAACAATGATGAATATTAAATTTGTGGCTCAAAGGATTTTTCAATCAGCTTTGATAATTTAGAGCTATTCCAATTATATTGATGGAGCTCATCTCTATTTTAAATGTTAGAATAAATATGAGCATTCATCATTCTTTCCAATTTGGAATCTCACTTTGATAGTGTTCATTACATTGTGAGCCCAACTCATTCCATGATTGTACGAGTAGTCAAGCTCCATTTTCATGATTTATTTGTTCAGAGCTCTCTGCTGAAGTAGCAATTTCTAGTGATTAATTGGTACATCATAGTACTCCACTCATAGAATGAATTTGTACCCAGGTAGAGCACTATGAATACACTAAATACTGATGATTTGAATCTCGGTGAATAAATTCTCAATCTCTTTCGGAAGAATCATGAAAAATTTGTTTCTCAGTATCAGGTTTCACATGAGGATCTTGAGCTTGTATAAAACATGAAAATAAAATATCATTCACTGTTAATTATTGTCTCAATGCTTCAAAAGTGAATACTTCCTACTTAGTCCAGTCAATACAGACATGAAAAAGGGAGTGTGCTTGCAATATATATTGTAGTTCTGATTTTTTAATATATTATTTCGATACATGAGAGAAGTCTGGAACTAATAATTTCTTCATGCAAAATTTCCTTCTGAGCATTTTTATCATACCTGGAATCCTATATGAGATAGAGCATTCTAGCTGGTCTCAGATTGTAGAGCACAAAATTACGCCCAGAGGGGTATTGAATATTATCATAGCCACCTCTAATTCAAGGCCCCGGCCTACGATATTGCAACGTCGCAGCGTAGGCCTAGAATCTAATACACGATTGGTGAAAAATATCAGCTGGTATTTTTAAAAATCTTTTTCACCAATCATGTATTAGATTCTAGGCCTACGCTGCGACGTTGCAATATCGTAGGCCGGGGCCTTTTATTAGAGGTGGCTATGATATTATGCATAGTAACAATCGCAGTTATAGTAACAATTATAGTAACAATCGCAAGATATTGTTGATCGAAAACTAAAATTCATCAAAGTTTTTTTTCTAAATTCTACTCATTTTTGAAAAAAATCATAACTCCATACTCATTGGAGATAGACAGTTCCAAATGATCTCATTTTATTCAAAATTTTATATTCTAAAAACAAGGCGAGAGCAAATTGTTCTGTCCGATAACTGGATTTGGCGAAAATAGCTGGAAACTGGAAAATGGACTGAAATTCGAGGTTTTTGGGCCACTCCGTATCCAGCACAAAGAAATTAGTTCTAGACTTCCCTCATGTATCCAAATAATATAAAAAATCAGAACTACAATATATATTGAAGCACCAATGTAATAATAGTGACTGAACTAACTCTTCAGAGCTCATTGTATTGAGAATACTTTACTATAGGATGTCAATAAGATTAGAATATTACTCAAATGTATATTTCCAACCTTGATTCATGTATATGTCCAACCTTGAGGGCATCGTTTAATGTTCAACTTAATGTGTATCATCATCATCATCATCATCATCATCATCATCATCATCATCTTCATCATCATCATCATCATCTTCATCTTCATCTTCATCATCATCATCATCATCATCATCATCATCATCAGCATATATTGTATCAGATCAATCTTTATTATTTTTACTAGGCTATATCTACAAAGTATACTGTATACTTACCATACAGTATCAAATACTTCAATGAGTTATCAATCATGAATATTATCGTTTTGATAGTTTGTTATAAAAACAGGAGGCTGACTTCAAATGCTTAAGCTGGGTTTACACCAAAGCTATCAACAAAATGTTAAGATAACTTATCATACGTATGATGAACATATGTGTTTGTCAAGTTCCGTTCAATCTAATAGAATCTATAAGGATTAAGTTATTAACATTTTGTTAGTAACTTTGGTGTAAACCCAGCTTTATAATTCTAGTAAAATCATATTACTCTCATGCTTAATTTACTCTAACCGATTGATATTCTTGAACATTTTGTTAGTAAAAATGATCTCATTGTATTGTACAAATCCTAAATTCATAATTCAAATCCTCATATGAGATTGTGAGATGTAAAATCATGATGTTAACTTATTGAAAATCTTCATTGAATATATCCTTGAAGTGCTCTCAATCGCCTCCGCTTCAATTGTACATTTGCCTTAATGTTTCAAGCCGACATAGTAGAGCAACGTTTCGCCGGGTACAATTCATTAATGAGACCACAAATGTAACAGATTTGTTCTAGTAATTGGAGTGTGCGCAGGTAGAGTACTTTAGGTAGCATCGGTTGAGTACTCTGATCAATAGGTTGGCAAAGGTGGGCTTACTATCATCCGATGTGTTCTCAACTGACTAAGAGCTCCTCATCGATGGCATACAATGAAAGAATCTTATTATAAGTTATATCTGCTTGTAGCCTACAGTATGTATAGTCAACAAGGTTAACAAGCTCATCCCTATATTTAGAAGCTGAATGACTCACTAAATGTATTTTGTACAATCATACATTATATATTTTTAGTAAAAGTATAATATATTTCTGAATCTCCTTAAATTTATAAAATCCTTGTACACGTTACAGTGGTATGATTAAGAGTAGATGTGAATTTTTGATTGAAAATTTACTATTTATAGACGTTGTCCTTAAAATTTATTATTCATAGATTTTTGATGGATAGCAATTTGAATGTTCCGCCGTGAAATACAGATTTTTCTTTGTGTATTATCGATTGTAGTTGAGATGAATAGTAGTTGTTTGCTGAGGGTAATGCCATAGAGAAACAATAGCGTAAGTAGATATCCCATGGTATAGGACGTTTATGTCGCAACTTTTACTGTTATACCTCAAGCCGATAGTCCACGTAGTTCTTTCCCGTGAAACTGTGTGACGCTCGTAGTCTCTCATACTGTGCCTTTCATACACTCTTACCCCAGTAAAAATCGACAATAATCGACAGTAATCGGCTTGAGATAACAGTAAAAGTTGCATCATAAACCCCCTATATCATGGGATATCTACTTACGCTATTGTTTCTCTATGGTAATGCTCACTCAAGCTGCAGGCTTTATGTGGGTTCCAAAACTCTCGGAAGCTATTTTTAAACTCATAAATAAATGATTTTCAGCGGAGTCAGCTGATTATCGGAATATTGTAGGAATTGTCAATCCTTTTGTATTTCCTCAATGGAATTATTCAATCAAGTTTCTTATTCCATCTCATAGAAACATTTAGAAGTATGGTATAATTTAATAATTTGATCTCAACCTTATTTATCATTGAAACTGAAGCAACAATAGCGGGCTTCTATGATACAGAACTAATTTAACAAACAAATTAAAGCATAAAGATTTCATTTCCCTAAGGAATTTTCATCTGAAAGCCGAGAGAGACTTCCCTAGAGAAAGGGTCAGTAAGCAGTTCAGCAGATGTTGACATTTTTAAGCTCTGAATTACTGCTTCTGCCCGGAAATAGCCTGTGAAGGACGGTGAGCGGTTCTGGCTCATTTCCTGTTTAAACTTAGGCTCTTCCCTCTCAATCCCTCTCACTCCAACCCCATAAAATAAGTTAAAGGGTCACTTTCTCTCACCCACGTCCCTCTACTAACCTACAAATTTAGCGGCGCTAAAACAATTTGGCGATTTGCTTTAGCTAAACATTCCAGAAATGAAATGCCCTACAACTCATAATATATGTCCTTATCTTTCGACTGGACCTCCATTTTTCACACCAACTGTAGCCTACTCAAACACTGTATGAAAACAGTGTTGATAATGTGCCCCTTCCTAGGAGTGGGCGTTATTATAGATCTTTCTCTAAAATGAGAGTAACTTTTACTGATTATACAATGAGAAGCAGAGTCCACTGCAAATTCTATTATACTCAATTGGAGACTTCAATCATATTTCACAACAAAAATATGGACACTATATCTTAAATTTTATAATGGAATAACCTGTTTAGAAAGTTAATCCAATTCACATTTTCAAGGGGAAACTAAATGCCTCTCTCATGTCACAGCTTCTCCCTTTCTATCACAGATAGGTAGTGAAGTTTCAAGGCTGTCAACAAATTTAACAGTATCCCCCAGATAGAGAGTTGCCTATGATATTATCTAGATTAACATTGGATGAGATCAGAATATTTAGATAAGATCAGAAGAAAAACTTCAAGATAAACCGAGAATAAGAATGGTCGAATCAACAAGTTGGCAAAAAGACTTTTTTTGACAAAATAAAAGGATACAAAAAGCTTTTCGCACCTTTTTAGAGTTTCTGTTGCAAACGATATAATTTTATCAATATTTTCCTCAACCTAATGATCACCTAGACTGAAACGAAATTCAATCTATGAATTGAGTCTAATTGGAGACGAGCAAAGGAGACAAGGAGGATGGAAAAGGGTGAGCAGGAACAAGAGAAAATGTTAATTGGAGGCTCTTTCTTCTGTCGTTCAAAGAGTTATAATGAACAGGACAAGAGGAAAAGTTACCCAGTTGCTGTTCACGTGACTTTGAGGCAATGAAAAGCAGACCTTGTTTAAATAACGTTTGAACTCAAACTGTTATTCTCCATCACACTAGAACCATAGAACGTATGGGTGCTACTGTGGCGTTTTTTCTGATACCACCGTACTATCATAAGAAAGCATAAGCATTAGTTGTTTGTCTATTTGCCTATTTGTTTGTCTCTGGTACTATTTAATTAGCACACTAAACTTCGGTGAGTACGGTTTTATCTCATTCAACATTATATGATAAAATAAATTTAACTGAATAGGTAATAAATAATTCTACTGAACTAGATGATGAATCGAAATGAGATTTAATACTGGTTTATTGCTTATCAGTTATGTATTCTTCCAGCTTTCTCGAATCTCATTGATAAGGATTCTGGATGATAAGTAGAAATGATTTGTTAACTTATCCACTGTGGCCTGAACCTCTGGAAAGTGATTTGACACATGATTTTAATATCCTATTGAATCTCAAATGGTTTCATAGTTCACTTTATTTCCTCCCAGTCTTTTTAGGAACCTGCCTGTCTACTGTTTGAAAAGAATATGCCTACTGGTATGCCTACTGGTAGTATTTCTATAATTAATAATTTGATTGTATGGTGTTTTGGCATTTCTCCATAATTGAAAGAATAAGACGTTGATATTGTCAACTTTGAAGTGGTATTGAAGTCTTATTCTTTTAATTGAAAATATTTCTCTTTTTTCAAAATAGTCTATTCGTTCTCCTCCGAATCAATGGAAAGATAAGTTGACTAATATCTCTTTTCTTCTGAATTGCATGATATTGCTTAATTTGAAGGGAATGCTCAATTTCCCACATTGGTATACTTATCTCAACTCTTCATACTAATCGTTATGTCCTGATTTCCATCTTATTTTTATCCGTCACTCTCCATTCCTTCTATGAAGTCTAGAATCGTCATTCTATTTTTTACACTCCCAATTTCAAAATCAAAATTCATTGATTATAGAATAGTGTGGTGAAAAAAGTAGGCCAAATAATTTATCATGAAAAAGTAACAAGTATATTAAATTGTTTAAAGAATTTTTCTCTCTTCCCAATGATGTATATATAGTACGTGAATTTCCGTTCATAAATAATGGTGCTACACGTTCCAAAAGATCACATTGATCTTATAAGACATCAATCCAATATGGCTGACTACTAACACGCACTCTCAAACTCTATACATCCTTATAATGTTTGTGCTAATTGAGCAATATTTGATTTTTTGCTTGGTAACCTCCACATTATGATCTCAATAAATAACTCAATTCTGATTACTTATCAACATTCCAATTTCAGTTAATTATACTATAAGTTTCAACTACAGTATTAGACAATGGTGATGGAATGTAAATTGATATGAGAAATCATACTCAGATACGTTGAATCAGTTTCAATAGGAATCAACTCACCCTATGCTCAAAGTTTAAAACAAACTTTCCATTGGAATAGAATAAGTTCAGTCACGCAGCGAGTTAATTCCACGTTCGGCTTATCCACCACAGTATATCTATTTATTTATCAATTTAAATGTTTCTATGTACGTTCCAAAGCAAAGTTTATGCAGACAGTATGGAATATCATGCTTCAGTTATCTGACTGAGAATTAACAGTAATTATTAACTCACCAATAGGCAGTGGAAGCTCAGTAGGTAGCTGTTGTTTACTACTGTCATGAACCAGAAGGTTTGACAAACTCCCAAATACAGGTTCTTCTTTAAGAAGAGAAATAATTTTTTTCAACTTCAAAAACTAAAAGCTGATCAGACAGTTTTGGCTGACAGAGTAAAGACGCTGAGGAAAGGTAGAAGTGGGGCTAGCATTCTAGTCTCCCCTCCAGCCAGCTAGTGGAAAAAGCTTTCCACTTTTCTTCTGAATAATTACACTTTTTTCCATCGCCTACCTCCAGAGACAGACCGAGCTGACCCGTGGATGAAAATCTCCTGAATTCCATTCAGACCATGGCAACTTAGGATGGACATCAACTGTATAACGGTATCGTTCCAATTTCAATTTATTTTTCTATATTGTTATATAGTATATAGTCTATATTGTATTGTTCTATATTTTATTTTTTAGAAATTCCAAATTAATTATGCCTTGGATCATGTTTTTTGAACTGTCATATAACTTGTTTAAATAAAAAACACAATTATTAAATAGTCCAACACAATTCTGATTAGTTTTGTAAAATCATTGGGAACAAGTTCATTTAAATCTTTCAAATTGGTCAAATTCTCAAAATTCCATAACCTTCCTTAATTGTTTTGTATTAAAATAGATGTGGCATACATATTTTTATTAAACTAAAATATGTAAAAATTCATATTCAATTCTCACAGAAATTCTTCATTTCAATAAAATAAATCTGACTCCTAATAAAAAATTTTTCCTTTCAAAATCCGAAGAAACATTTAGTTGATAATCTTTGAAAAAAAACCAACTGCTTTTGCTCTACCATCAAATGCTACGCAACAACAATTTTAGTGTTCCCGTCTGGGATCTGGTGGATCGCCCCCTTTTTTTTCAAAGGTTTTTAATGTGGTAATTGAATTATTGATTTCTCTATGTTTGCTCAATTAGTTGTATCATTCGAGGAGTAAGTCGAGATGTTTGAGCTGATTGCTAGTACTCATGAGTCATTACTTTTTCAATTCCTTCCTCAAAGATTTTTAAAGATGTTTGATTAAATAATTACTTTTACAAAACAGGTCATCAATAAATTATTACAAATGATGGATACCACTGTTCAATCATTTAATGTTGCACTACATGCCATGAAACATCATGCTATTTGGAACAAAAAGACTTGAGAATTTCACAGCCATTTATTCATTTCTGGAAAATCATATCATATTCATATTATTGTAACAATCCGTAAATGAACAATAATCTGATAATAAAAAATAATAACTCCTAATATTATTATACTGGTATTGGAGTAGAACTCACAAAAACATACTTTTGAAATATTCTAACATCCTATTGTTTACTGTAGGGAACTGCCCTTCCACCTGTCTCATACCTAAAATATTATAATATCCTAGTGAACTTTGAATTGGAAAAAGTCAGGATCTAGTCATTTGTGATTGATACAGCAATATTTTTCCACAGTAACGGAAGACCTTATCTAGTGATGCCGAATTTGAAGAAATGTTTATTGTATATTTCACATATTATGCATTGAATTGATAATAAGGCAACGGGTTGATCCGAGCAATGTTCAGCTCAAATCAAATTTAGGCAAATATACAACGTTTCCACCAAATCCCACTGTTTCAAATCATTTTGAAGTAATACTGTATTCAAATTTGTCTGACGGATAAATTAGGACAGTTTTGGTTGACACTATGATCTTGTGTCGTGTTATAGTGGATATTTCTTTTCACCCATTTCACAGCATTTCTTCTTTTGATGTTCCTCTATTTGTATAATCTTGAGTTAACTGCTCCACCTGAGAGTTGCAATAGAATGACAGTTTGAGAAAACTGGGAATACATTTCGATTTTCTCATTCACCTTCTGAGAAGGCCCCAGGCTTTCTAAGCCGGCCATGACACTGAGCCAGCCACTGCGTTAGAATTGGAGCAATTAAAGGGAGCTGTTGTCTGAAACAATTGCAGTAGCTGTTTGATTAGGCTGCCTGATCAGCCTTTCCAAGCCGGCATACCATTCCTATTCTGTTCCTTTGAAACCCTAGCAGCCAAACCTTTCCTCAATTTGTTCAGCCGGCACTGAGAAATTCTAACAATTGAAATTAGGCTACACTGCTACTACAGTACAACGTCAGCAGAGTAAACAAGCTTGTAAGCTTCAAAACATTTCTGTGTTCCTAGAATTTTCTCTCTAATCTCTCCTGGAAAAACTGAGGATCAACCCTATCTGTAGGTGCATATTGGATGGAAAAGTTTGTTCTGGAAATTGGATAAACAATCTAAAACAGTTCGTGGAATCTCGCATTTCGATGAAATGTGTGTTCCTGAGCGTTTTTCCAGCAGTCACAAAATCCTCTACCAACTCATAGTATTTTATAAATCAAACTATGTGGTTATTCTAACTGGATGTAGGCTAAACTTTCAACATATTGTAATTAACATTCAATTTCGAAAGTATTTGTGAAAAAGTCTAGGACACTTTAATTTGAAAGAATTTATATTATATTCATTGAGATTTCACTCATATTGTGAAATATGTGTTTGAGTTGAATTGGAGTTAACGAAAGTGATCATTTCTAACCTCTCTCGCTTCTAAGGATAAAGCTAGGACTTCCTAAGGGGTTAATCATGAGGTTTCCAATAAGGTGTAATAAAAAAACATACCACTGTTGAAAAAAAATCCAAACAACAGATCAGGAACAGATCACATTAGTATGATCTCCAATCAAGACGATGGAGAATGATTGCTTTGGATCCATTCACTTACTGACTACAATATGGTGCAATAAACAAATTATCAGTTTCTTGTTTATTTGGATAAGTACAAGTCCTTATTGTACTGCTACTTGAAATTTACCAAGTGTACTAAACTACAGACAACTCGTTATTGGAGATACTTATATTAGAATGCTCCCCTATTACTTGGATAATGTAGGAATAATATTGCTGGAAATAGTTTGACAAGTGTTCAAAGAGGAAGGATCAGCTCAGCCCTTCCATCATCTCACTTTTAGTGGAGCAAGTATTCAACGTTGCAAGCTTTATAGAAAGGGAGTTGATCAGTTGCTCTATTTTGATGTCGAACAAAGTTCTGATGTCTAGTGTTTGAACTTAGTTTAGTCTTCGTGTTCAACCATCATACCACAATAGTTTCGCTATAGATGTGTTTGGCTATTCGCTCTTATCAAAGGATTATTCCAGGCTATTGAGAGCTACTCAATTTATTGTATGCTTCATCGATCTCAGAAATGCGCTTCTGTTTCGAACAAGTAGCGTTCAACACGCTGTATGAATAATAATGTTTCATCGATACTTGCAAAACTCACTCTGCTATTCAACAGCTCAGTAATGAATATAAATAGAAATACAAATCTCAGTAACTTTTTTGAATTATTTTATCACAACATGTTTCGGACATTCATGCCATTTTCAAGTGAAAAGAGACTCAGTAATGAATTTATTTCCCCAAATGATTGTTTTCTTGAGCTCCCTATCACCACCTCATCAACTAAATTACTATTAAAATCACTTGTATGGGCTACTTTATTAAAATTGATTAAACAATATAAAAACATGAAGTACCCTTTTCATCTAAAACATTTTAAAACTTTAAAATTTTAAAATGTTTTAGATAAAAAGGGTACTTCATGTTTTTATATTGGTTTTATCAATTTTAAATTACTATTCTATATCACTAATAGTAATTCACTAATCTTTATGTATTGAATCCAATCTAATATTCTATATTATGATTGACAGTTATTCACTGTGTTATTCACTCATCTCTTTACAAAGAGGTTTCAGCTGTTTGAAGTCAATGTATCTCCTCTCACACTTTATGTCCTCTGCTTCTTCATATCAAAGATATCCCTCTCTGAAAAACTACGGTACTACTCTACGTATGCAGTACTCTTGGAACTTCAATTTCAATTTACTATTTTTTCAACTCACTAATCCAACTTGCTAATTTCAATTACGTATTTATTACTTTTTCTTAATATTTTTCGATATTTGATGATAGATAGCAACAATATATTATGATATAATTCAAGTAATAATAATTATATTTCAATGTGAGTATAGCACCGATGATATCAATGTAGATGACTCTGGAGAATCAGTCACGTTTTGACCAGATCATTCTGGGGTGGCGATCATGCCTTACCAGACTTCTAGAATAAAACAAACTGTTCTTGACTTTTTTCTTCCTCTTTTTCCCCATTTTCTCGCCATTCCCTCTGCCCGAGAGAACAATTAGAAAGAGTCGTGGAGAATTTCCCGGTTCGCCAGTTTTCTTTTTTGTTTCGAATTACATCAGCCTGTGAGAACTCTTACCGTGTTCTCATTTATAGGGGGGGAAACGGCCCTTTGCATTGTAATTAAAGCTTGCCTTTAAAGCTCCCAGCTCTAGTTCACAACAGAAGACTTCTTATAATCTTTTGATTAGGCTCTGACGGTATATTAAAAATAGATGGGGCAAATTTTCACTCATTCTCTTCTGCCTTTGAATACTTCTTAAGCTGTCAAAAAGGTTGAACTATTCTCGCTATTGATTTCATTCAATTTCTTCCTAATTCCTCTTTTAAAGACAATGGTATTGAAATATGAAAGGATCTGAATTCCCATTGGATGGATGGATTCACTTTGTTCCACCTTTACAGAAGATTTCTTACATCTTTTCCATGCTCAATGATTCTACTTCTTCAGATAGAGAAAAATTCAAGGTGTAAGGGAGGATTCTATTCTTAATTGCAAGCTCACTCATTTCTGCTGTAGTTATAATTTTCTTCTGTGAATTGAAATGATTAAATATTTATGAGCTGGCTTCATTGAGAATAAATTCCAAATGGATGTTCCATCACGGGAGGTCTCCGGGATTCGTAGCCTATTACGATCTCAACAATATCACACAACACTTAACATTTCAGCAATGAGATACTTAGAAGTAATACTCAAAGTAATACTCAGAAGCAAGCAATGCTGCTAGCAGGATGCAATGAAGCTGAAAGCATCTGAAAATTACCATCGGAGGAGAACTATTTTTCAATGGACTAAACAGTATACGTCCAACCTGAACCAGAAACTCTGTTAATTTCCCTCTAGTAGGAAACACGAATACGAGCTTCAAAAGCTCGAAACCTTAAAATCAATTTTACTTTTCCATTTCATTCTTCCCTCATTTTCCCAGTTTCTTTCATCATACTGTCGCCAGAATGAACTGTGAACTTTACTTAGCGGCGACACTAGTGCATTAGAGACTGACGCTCGTTTCGAAAATGAATTACAAACGAAGAACAGAGCAGGTAATTCGGCGGCTACCTTCCCTCACAACTCACAACTACAGCTATATTCCCAGCCACAGAGAACCGGACAGAATAAACAAAAGCAAGAACGTTTTCCCCTTCCTCCTCATCCCATCTCACTTCCTTTGTCCCTTCACTATCATCTCTCTCATTCCATTTCTCTTCTGGTCAGCAGACATATGAGTAGCTAACATTCGTAGTCAAACAGTATCCGTAGTATAGTGACCGTATTATTAAATATAATGTTTCCATGGTGGTTTGCAGGGTTTGTTATCAAATAATAAGATAAACTCGCACTACAACGACCAACAGACAAATAGATATAAGATTCACTTTATATTGTCAGAATTCCCCTTGAAAAACATTTCCCATTCAGCCCTAGCTGACAGTTTGAAATGCATCCAATTGTAGGTTACACGGTCTTGTTCTACCTCAACCTTCTCTGATGAGCGTCACTACATATGTTTTGTCATAGTGCACTTTTGCCCTAGTTGTTGCTTTGAAAGCGGTAGAAAGAGAGAATGGAGATGTGTAGTGAGTGTGAAATTACCTGTGTTTTGGTGGGACAAAGAAAGTGATAGAAAACAATAATGTGGAATCATTGATTCTACAATGATTATGGAATAATGAATATGTGGAACAAAGATTCCACATTATTGTTTACTGTCATTTTCTGTATACTGGAATAGGATGGATGAATATCCATAGGTGAGAGTTAGGTGGAAGAATTGAATTGAATTGTTGCCTGTATTTATATCCTAGGAGGGCGAAGCTGGGGCACAGACTTCTTCACTTATAGTGGAGGACACTTAACCCTTCAATAGAATTCTAACTTATAAACTAATTCAGAACATCTCACAAATAGTAACAAAATGAATGAATTTGAGACATGGAGGAGTAGTGAAATTTATTGTAGTTTCCAGTCTCTGATTAAGATTTCTGAGGTTCTGAGATTGATGTTTTCAACATAAATAGAGCATACAACCCGTAACCCCCGTTCCCCTCGTATGTATAAAAACCTATTCTTTTATTATTTTGTGTAGGACACAGTAAGTTTGAGCCAAACTAAGTAGGTAATTTTCGGAATTTTGAAATAGTAAAATTTCCCGCACAAACCCGACGCTCCAAATGCTGTAACTTCTTATCAAAAAATATTGGGGTTGCATAGAACTAGAGATAGTATAGAACAGTTTGGCGTTAAAGAGAAACTTTTACTATATATGTTGAGATGAGACCATTTTTGGACTAATTTCGCCGTACTGTATGACCCACCTTTGGAGGCTTATTTATTTTTGCTATCATAATAATATCAAAACACAGAAAACATACTCAAGAAAGATATTTAGATCGCAACCCCGTTTTCAGTCACTTCTTCACGCTCCTACTACTCTCTCCTGATTCGTCAACAATATTAATCAAGACATAGTTTCAAACTCTGCAGTAGCCTATAACTACAGTAGAAACTGAAAAATGTAATGCAGGAAATTGAGGATTTTACCGACTGTAGTTACTATAGTTTCTATTACTATTTCAAACCTTTTTCTGAACATTGAATCACGAAATAGTTATTTGTGCAACTATTGCACAAAGTGACAGTTTGCTGCACCGGAAGAAACGTTTACGCCCGAGCCGTAGGCGAGGGCGGAATGGCTTCTTGAGTGCAGCAGAGGAACTTTGCTCACGTATTCCACATTAAACTTTTCCTACAGTTACCATAGAATATGAGAAGTGGTTGATTAAATGATTATGGGTAAAATGATGGCTGAAATCCATCAAATGTTTGTGTGTGTGTGTGATGCTGTTAATCCAATTGAAGTTGAAAATTCTCAGCCAAAGTTCTCATTTTCATTCATTCAAGAATCAGAAGAAATACAGATAGAACAAAAAATTTGCATTCAAAATACACACCAACAGCTGATTGGGATGGCTGCAAGATGGCTGAGCCGACAAGCGCGCAACCTAGCGGGAAGAATCATACCTAAGTTTGTTTCATCCAGCTTTTGAAACAGGATTCAGAAATTTAGACTTTTGCTCAAATTACCGAGAAAAATGCTCAAAGTAAACTGAAAAATATTTATAAAAATAACATAGACAACAGAGAATATTTATTGTAGTATTGCTATGTTTCTTATTATTTTTATTTATATGAATATCGAATGGTAATCATTTAACCTCAAAATTCGAATTTTATAATGTACATTTGCTACTTTTCTCATTTCTTGCAGTTGAAATGATAGAAAAGAGCAATTATTCATTATTAAATGATGAGAGTTTGTAAATTATGATTATTTAATTATGATTTAGATTAACATTATTCTTGTTTTGGATTTCTAGATTGGGATTTTATCATAAATGTAGGGTAGTCATTGAAATGATTCTTATCTAAATCTAACCACAGTCATTGTTACCAACTTAATTTTTGTTTTCGTGCACTAATACTCCATATAACCCACCAACTATTTTGTGTTGTCATGTTACAAATCTTGAGTGCAGAAAAAATTTTTCGCCACACTGCACAGAAAGCAGCTGTTTTCCAGTCTCTACGTAGATCTGAAAGACCTTGTTTGCAGACGACTCTCGTCTGACGTCAGAAAAGGGTTTCTTTTCCGGTCTAGGCCAGAAAGTGGTCACTTTCCAGCCGCTCATGGAAGTCCGTAGTTAATGAGTCATCCGCTAGATCGGGCAAGTGTCCACATATTGTAAAGTGGTAAATTTTTGCCATCCATGTTGGGCGACATTATGTAATGGGGTGAATTGCCAACCACTCATATGTGATGTGGTATATTTGATATAAACGGGAGCAGTTGCTAAAATCCCTAATTCGCAAATAAATTTGCAGAAAGTTAAGGCCGTCTGGCTCGCAAATATGCTGGGTTCAAACCGCAGCTCTAGCTAAGTAGTAGATGCATGAATATTCCAAATATATTTAATCACCACAGGGTTCAATGACTGGTGATTAATAATTCTTACCGCTGCATCCATGGAGTTGTTGAGGAATACCAATAAGGAAGTCAAAAAGATAGCCGGTGACTGATTATCAGTAACCATATATTCAATCGAGAATAATGAGAATCAACTATGGTTTTTCTAATTGACTCTTAAAACGCTTGTCATGAATACAGGTATGCACCAATTTACCCTTTTGAAATTCCTTGGAACTTACAGCGCCAGTTCTTTAAGCTCTCTGGATCCTTATATGATATACTGTAGACTTTTCAATATAAATATCAGTAAGATTTTTCTGGCTGACTAGTGCGACTATCATCAAGGGATGACAAATAATAGATGCTCTGAATAAGATCAATGTTAATTGATTCGCTGATTTGATATGCTGCAGAAGATTTTTGCTTGGTACCAAGACAGCTCAAACTGTATATCACGAGATGAATTAGGAAATAATAAAAACTTCTAAGATTTTGTATGCTGACATAAAACATAAAATATATTCCCATAAAATAATATATATAAAATATTCTTATATCTATAATTTTCTTTAAATAAATAAATTTTCTAATATTTTAATAATTATCACAAGACTTATTAGCATTCACAGTTGTGAGCTGTAAAAATATTTGTATTCTCAATACTAATATATAGACTTCAAGTCGGTTCAGAACTAGACAAATTGGAACCTGTTCAGTATATAGATTTACTAGAACATACTTTAATCAATGAACAAATAATAATTAATAAGAATAACAATTTAATATCTCAGGGTTTATGAGTTCATGCCGTGCATGGGAATAAGCTTCCTACATATATCAATAAATTCATGAACGAGTTTTTATAACTTATATGATAGTAGTCGACACGTTGTGAATTTCTTAAACTTGAATAAATTTATATAGCGCTTTAATTAATTCCCCAATTCACTGATAAAGGCCGGCTAATGAGCTCATTAGAACTAATACACTCAAAGTAATGATGTTCTTGTAGTTCTTGTAGAAAACTTAATTATCTCCAATAATTAATTAGGCAGGTCCTTTTCGTCTCTGCTGGGCTCGTGCATGGTCCAGATTTCTTATAAATTTCAATCAGTATTAAAAATATATTTACGGGAATAAATTACAATTAAGAACTCTTTAGCAACACTGAGTTCACAAATAAACAAACATTAATCACATATACTTGACATTTAAAAAGGGATTGGCTTGATGCTTTTAAAAATTAATAGGACGGAAGAACCCTAATCTCCATGTGCTCCTCACAGATCGAGATCACAAGCCAGAGAGAATGATTTTCAGAAAAATGTCATCTCTTCCTTAAACGATTTATAAGCTTCCTTCTGATTGGCTTTCTACTCTTAGTAAGACGTGATGTAATTGGTTCTTTAAGATTCAGGGTTTTCCTGACTTTGTTATACAAAGATAAATAAAAATTTCTAAATACATAAGTTAAGTAATAGTCTGAGAGTATTCTAATAAATAAATCTCGATATATGATGCTATAATACAATATACATTTAATTTTGTATGTGAGCTTTGTGTACTCTTTGTTTTCATACTTTTTTAGATTTCAATAAATACTCGTGTAACAATAATAGTTAACCTTATCTATTTACATAAACCTTCCCTAGTATATATAATATATATTTTATGAGTAAAACTTATAATTCAATTTGTAATAGTTGATTGAGCAATCAGCTGTTTGTTAGGTATCGATTCAAAAAACTGTCAATTGATCCTAGATCGATTGATGTATTAAATCAAATAAAGCATTCTAACCTCAAAATGTACATGCAAACTTTTATTTTTTATAATCTGCCAATAATAAATAAGCCGCTTTATAATTTTTATTTCTGCCAAGGAATTCTCATTATTGTTTAATTACAATTTTGCATGGTTCTCTTATCACTTAATAGATAACATGATTTCTCTTTATCATGAATAACATTCGATTTTACTTGAGCGGTACCTTGACTAGGCTATCTATTCTTTCTATTTTATAATTCTATTAAAGCTCAATAGTTTATTTCAAAAGTATTCCATGGTGCTACAACACCACATCACAATATCTGAAGTCGCCATGATTTCGAATCAAACTAATTCAGCATTCGCTTCGCAACCATTTTTATTCAATTATTTATTGTTGATTAGCACATTCCGAATTTTCAAAAATGCTTGAAGATGACGACGCCCGTGATATTCCATGTGAAATTTTAAAAGAATCTGAAATCCTGACTGCAAATCTTCTACCATGGAAGTCCGTAGTTGATAAGTCATCCGCTAGATCGGGCAAGTGTCCAATTTCTTCATTAGCTGAAGTTGCCATGATTTCAGTTAGAGTTTCAAATCAAACTAATCCAGCATTCGCTTCGCAACCAGTTCTATTCAATTATTTATTGTTCATTAGCACACTCCAAATTTTCAAAAATGCTTGAAGATGACAACGCCCGTGATATTCCAAGTGAAATTTTAAAAGAATCTGAAATCCTGACTGCAAATCTTCTACCACCAAAATCAAGAGATAGGTACGATAACAAGTATTCTTTATTTCGTATTCTTTATTTATTTTGTCAGCAATACCTGTAGTGTGGCGAAAAATATCGTTCACACCACGGGCAAAAATGTTTTTCCGGCTCTCAATCTTTTCTAGTCCTCAGCCTACGGTCTCGGACTTGAAAACCGATTACGAGCCGGAAAAATCTCATTTTCTACTCGAAATATACCATTTTCCGCACTAGAGCGGAAAAGTGTATCTTTGGGTATTGTAATCAGTACAGGAACAGCAACTTTCCAAGTTAGCTGTAGGGAAAATAAATTGAAACTCACCTATGAAAAAATTGAAATATTCAAGTGGGAAGCGATGCTGAAACCATATAGAGAATATTATATTATCAGGCTTGATATAGCCTGATGAGAATATGAAGGACATGGATTCTCATTTTGATAATACATAAAGAGAGAGAAGAATATTAGATTGTGAGATAGGTAGATAGTTTGATTGATTGATTGATTGAGTACTTTATTTATGTAGATTACAATATATACTGGCTTATACACTTATATACAATAGCTTACAATACAGCAAAATTATAGATGAATTTACATAATATAGACTAGGAAAATAACTATAGAACTGTATATGATATGAAAAAGCAATTGTAATATAATAACTATAGATAATAATCATATTGTTATGCATCTACATAAATGGCGGAGCTTTGGACATATCAATGTCCATTCTTTGGGAAGAATAATAAAAATATCCTCCCCACTAACTCTCTACCAAAACGTTAATTTCGTTATTTAAACTAAGGATTTATTTATTAATGGAATATTGTAAAAGTTTTAATCAATATGAATATTGAAGAGAAAAATAATTGATTAATAAAATGAAGTAGGCTGAAAGTAGATCAGGGTTATCAAATTTCAGTAATATACAGCAGTGTGCAGTGGATAGTTGAAATAACATGAGTTTATATAATATATATATATATATATAATATATATATATATATATATATATATATATATACAATTCGTACTATAACATGGTTTAAAGGTTTATGTTGGTGGAATGGGTGAGGGATGGTTGTCATGTGATCGTTCTAGGGCCGGACAGTTTCAGTCATTTGCTCCAAAATATGTTTTTTTAAAGTCAGGTTGAAGCTCGCTCGGCTCTCGATAGACCTGATAGAAACAGGAAGTGTATTCCATGCACGACAGGCACTGACTAAGAAGGATTTTGTGAAAATAGTAGTTCGATGATTGGGTATCCTTAAAGTACTTTCTCCGGTTCTAGTATGTGAAGCATCTATCCTCCTACCTTCAGAGACAAATTTGAAATCATCTTTAAAATAGTTCGGATTACCGTATTTCAAGATATCTCTAACAAGCTTGACTATTCGAAAAAGCCTCTGATCGGGAAGCTTCAATGTTGAACTAGCAATGTGGGCTGGGGTGATATGATCATGGCGTTGGAGAGAGTAGACGAAACGTAGACAATAATTTTGGCAACGCTGTAGTTTATCATTCAGAGTGACTTGCATATCGTTAAGAACAGAATTACAATACATTTAATGTGGGAAGATGAGAGATTGAACCAATAATAATTTAATGTTTCTAGGGAGGATATCGTGCATTTTCTTCAATGCATGCATGGCTGAGAATACCTTTTTACAAGTTTTGTTCACTTGTTCTGACCAGTCAAGAGTATTATTCATAATAATGCCTGAATTTTTAACTGAGTTACAGTAAGGAATGTCATTACCGTCTACACTAATTTTGTGAATCGATTCAAGGTCAATATTGTTTATAAGACGAGAATATCCAATTATAATGGGTTGTGTTTTGATGGGATTAAGCTTAAGGCCATTTTTCTTTGTCCATTCCACTATCGAATTGATATCCTGATTCATTATTCCAACTGTTTCATTAATTTTTGTTATGGGACAGCTTAAATAGATTTGAAGGTCGTCTGCATAAGTATGGAAACTGGAGAATTTGATAATGGAAGAAAGGTCATTAGCATACAAAGTGAAGAGGAGAGGGCCTAAAATTGAACCTTGTGGTACTCCATGCATAACGTTTTTCCAAGTTGACTTTTTGTCACCGACAGATACACATTGTTTCCTACCTAATAGATAGGATTTAAACCAAACTAACGAGTTGCGACTGAAACCAAGAATAGCCAACTTATTCAGAAGGACTGTATGATCAACAGTATCGAATGCTTTAGAAAAATCAAATAGGTGAGGATGGTGCATTTTCTTTGGTCCATAGCTAACCTTATATCATCAGTGACACGAAGCAGAGCTGTCTCAGTTGAATGGAATTTTCTAAAGCCTGATTGAAAGTTATGAAGCTTACTATTGTTGTCTAGAAATTTTACAACTTGAGCTTGAATGAGTCTTTCTAGCACTTTGGACAATGCAGGTAAAATACTGATTGGTCTAAAATCCTCAACTTTATGGGTGATGGAACTTTATTCAGAGGGCGAACCAGAGCAAACTTCCAGTTTTCAGGGAAAATGCCTTCTTCAAGTGACTTGTTGAAAATGTATGTAATGGTTGGTAAAACAGCAAATAACATCTTCTTGATAAATTTAATAGGAATTTTGTCTACACCCGTAGCATTACTATGAATACATTGAATTGCTCTGAAAGTGTCTTCTTCTGAGATTGGATGGAAATGAAATTGATCAGTGATTGGTAAATCTAAGTTTGTAACCTGCTCTTCAAGATCATCTATATGATTAGCAATGACAACTTCGTCGCGTTGGTTAGAGTGTGAAACGAAATGGTCATTTATATTATTCAATGGTAAGTCAATTTGTGGATTCGATTTCTGTTTGCCAAGCCCGAATTCTTTTATTCCCTGCCAAAGTGATTTAGAGTCTTGTCTATTGTTTGTCATAAACGAATTCAAGTACCTAATCTTTGAGTTCCGTAATTCCTGTTTAACCCTATTTCTAAGGCTCCTATACTCTATCAAACTGTCCAAGTCAAATGTCTTTTTAATTTTCTATGTGCTTTGTCTCTACGTCCCATCATCTTAAGTATGTCTTCAGTCATCCACGGTACTCGTCGTTTTCTATTAATCCTCCTTGTCACATAAGGTGCATGTTTGTCATACAAAGTCAAAGTCCAATTCTCGAAAGTCTTGACCATGTCATCAACTGAGGGTAATGCTTCAATTTGATGCCATGGAGTCTGAGCCACATCAGTCAGGAAGGCGGCTTCATCAAAGTTTTTGAAGTCTCTATAAGTGATAATTTTCTGTTCTGGCTTGGGTATCTTATGGGAAAGTACACAGTAGATCAAATCATGTCTAGAAATAGCTGGGACTGAGATTTGGCCTGCTTGAACAACCTCATTGGGATCACTAACAATGAGAAGGTCAATGAGTGTGTCTGATTCATTAGTATGATGAGTTGGATCGAGGGGTAAAATAGTCATGTTTAAGCATTGGAAAATTGTAGTCAGTTGAAAGTAGTCAAAGTTACGATTCGTCATGTTCAAGTCGGTGTTCATATCCCCCATAACTAGTATACGGTTATAACAAGGCATAAGAGAAAGCAAGGCATTTTCGAAATCTGTGAAATGACCTATTTTTGGTGGGCGATAACAGATACCAACGAGTAATTTATCATTACTAGATAAGGATAATTCAAGTAGCATAAACTCTGGTCTGGAACAATACTCTTGTTTAGATGTGATTAAAACTTTTGTTTTGATACCATCTTTCACATAAATTGCTACACCCCCACAAGCTTTATTTAATCTATCATTCCGGAAAAGATTATATCCAGGCAATGCAACAAAATTTGATGTAATACTAGGCTTCAAAAATGATTCGGAAATTCCGATTATATTGAAGTCCTGAAAACGGAAGATTGCTCTGAGTTCATCAATGTGGCAACTGAGGGATTGTACGTTAAGGTGAGCAGCCTTGAAAAGTTTTTTGAAAGAGTGGAGCTTATTTGCTAGAAACATACCTGCGTCATTATTACTATTATTGAAATAATCATACCTACTTGAGGGCGAGCGAGCTGACGTGTCAGTAAGAGGCATCATGGAAGCAGCAGACCAATCGTGAACCGACCTCAGAACGACACATGACGGGGGAAATGGGGATGAAACTGATAAAACTTAACCTAAATGAAAAAGTCTCTTGATTCGAGTGCATTCAGTATGCCTTGACAGTTCGGCTCCCTTCACTATTTAAAGCACTAGTTCAGAAATTCACTAAACACAATAAGATGTAGATGTGTGGAGTTTCGGTGATGAATAATCCTAATGGTGAATAAGATGAAGATTGAGGAAGAACTGGTAATGGGAGATCTGATCCAAGTGGAGATAGAGCGAGTAGGTATCCAGTAGTGGAAGAATCGGGTCCAAGTGGAGGTAGAGCGAGAAGGAATCCAGTAGTGGAAGATCGAGTCCAAGTGGAGACAGAGAGAGATGGAATCCAGTGGTGGAAAATCGAGTCCAAGTGGAGATAGAGAGAGATGAATCCAGTAGTGGAAGATCGTGTTCATGGTGGAGATAGAGCGAAATGGGATCCAGTAAAAACTGAAAAAGAGAAGAAGAAGCCAGCAGAAAAACGAAAAATCTTTGAAGAAGTTATCAATAGAGGAAAGATACATAATATAACTGATAATGAATAATATTCGCATAAAATTGAAGAGGAATAGTATGATTTAATGTGGGAAAGAATCGAATATATATGGATAAATATATGGATATTATAATATAATATATGGATATTAGTAGAAGGTAATCAGATAGAAAGAGAAAAGGTAGAAAGATAAATAGATATAGAAAGAAAAATAAACATTTGAACATGCTGGATAGCTAGTGGAAAAATCACAGGGAAAATAATGATAATAATAGGGAAGAAAAGAAGAGAAAGAAGGAATGTGCACAAATCGCGAAGAACTTATGAAACTGAACTATAGAATAAGAAACAGAACATCGCATTGTGATCTTGAATTAATCAAGGAGAGAAGAAAAAGAAGAAAAAGAAGAAGAAAAGAAGAGAAGAAGAAGAAGAAGAAGAAGAAGAAGAAGAAGAAGAAGAAGAAGAAGAAGAAGAAGAAAAAGAAGAAGAAGAAAAAGAAGAAGAAAAAGAAGAAGAAGAAAAAGAAGAAGAAGAATAGAAAAGAATAATAATCATCATCGCAAACAACAATATTCAAGTAATCATTATAAATATAAGATCAAGAAGAGAAACGAGAAAGAAAAAATAAGGAGTAGAGGAGACGATGGAGAAAGTGCTAGATTATTTTAGATGAGTTTTAAATAGTATTGAACGGTGAAGTATGAAAAATATTATATAGTATTAGAAGTATAATTAACTATTGGGAGTTGCAATAACGATAAAAGTAGTAAATTGAGAACTGTAATAGTTTAGTGATGAATGTCTAAGATAACGTTAAATGAAACACAGCCCCTATATAAGCATATGAACAGACTACCCACCCCTCTGTTCTATCAATAATTCTTCACACATTAGCTTCTATTGTTCAAGCTGTGGCAACAGTAGAAGATATCATTATATAGAAGAGATTACTATCTTTACCTATAGATTACATCCATATCTATAACGTATGTTAATCATCCAATTGATTTGAAATTCAGCATTTCGAAAATTATTAATTATGGAAACAATTTTGGTAAGAGATGTAATAATTATTAGTAAGAATAGAGATAATGATTCTCTAAGTACCCTCTGGAGTATAGTAGTTGATGCATTGAACGTAGTTTTGGGAATTAATATCAAGATAAATTATTAATCAGTATTAACAAATGTGGATCTCCTTAGTTTGAAATAATTGCCTCATGTATAATCATAAATAGCAGTGGAAAGATTCATTATAGAACAGAAAGCCAGCTCATGAAAAATGCCAAGGTATATCTACTGTGAAATGTATTAATACGAATTTCCTATTATTGTAGTGAAGGGCACCTTAGTCATCGAATCCTGAAATGATTTAATTTACCTTTATTTTTTGAAGGTCGGTCATCCTCTCGACTGTGTGGACCCTCTTGGATCCTCCCTCGCCGATAGAGATCTTGATCCTCCCGTCCGATGACCAGACATTCCTATGCCATGACGGTCGGCCGCAGCGTTGAGGATCTTGAGACGCTCCGCAGTCAGATCCTCGCGAATGGTGACGCCGGAACCCTTCAGCTTCCTCTTAGCGTCAAAGATCATCTTCCTGGTCCGGTAGCTGCAGAGTCGTACTATGATGGGTCGGTCCTTGGGTTTAGCTTGCCCTTGTTGAGGTGGTTGACGCCTTCCAACGCGATGCGAGCGGTTGACATCCGCCAGAGTCACGGGCACGTTCAGCTTCTTGTTGAAGACATCGAGCGCCAGCAGGTCCGTGTCTTCTTTGTCGCTCTCCGGGATCCCAAAAATACGTATGGAATGTCGGCGCCCATATTGCTCGAGGTCGTCGACCTTCAGGTGACAAGACACCTCTAGCTCACGAATTCTATCGTGCAGCTGTTTGTTCTCCTCCTTCAATGCCTGAAGTTCCTCAAAGATAGACTTCACTGCCATTGATACAGCACAATGGACAGACTCTTCGATTTGCTGTCAAATAATTCGGAGGGTCTCTTCAGACAGTGATCCAGAAATAGCTGGCCCTGGCTTCGGAGAATTGACCTCATTCCTCGGCGTGCCTCTGTTCGGTCGAACCATCGTGTACCGTTAGGTGGATTTACACTTTTACAGGCGAGAAGGTAGACTGAAGAATTAGGAATGTTTTTTCAAGATAAATAAAAAGAGTGTGAGTTAATCAAAAATATAATTTCACTATTGAATTAAGCTCGAGAAACTGAATAACTAGATGTATAATTTGAAGTGAATTGTACTGTATAACCCTACGAAATATCTGTTAGAAGACGGAGCCGAACTGACACACGTTTACTCACTCGACATAACCGAGGACGAAGACGAATAGTGAGAGAGGGAGAAGAAATATTAAAATACCAAAACCAAGTGATGGATAGATTACAATGAGACGAGAACAGGAGACAAGTGATAAAAGGAAGGTATTGGGGTGAGGGATTTTCAGAGAAGACAAGTTAGCGTTTAGAAAAAGAAAGGTTGAGGGGATGAGCAAGGAAGAAGGCGCGGCAGAGCAAGGAAGGAAAATTAAAAGAAGTTTATGAATGGACAGTAAGTTCCAAGGTCGAGATCAGCTAAATAGCTCTCCCTTCTATGGCACAATTTTCAGTTGGACGATGATGTCTTAAGATTTCATCAGCAAGCATCTTCTTCTCAAACTCAGTTTTGTAGTTCGCCATTTCTGAACGGCTTTCATTTTCGGCTGGCGTCGTTTGAGACAATATTGGAAGAAAACTTCTAAAGTATGGTCAGTCAGCTCCAACCTTCAGCGTTTAGCTTCTGAGTGGAATCGAGTTAGGGTTATTATGAGAAAGTCTTTAAGAGCCACTGTACCTTGAATTTGATGGCCGCTTCATTGCCACAATGGAATTGAGCTTTTACCAACAGCATAAAGTGAATAAGCTAACTTCAAAACAAGCTGAAAGTAAACCGTGCTTTAGCTGAGTATATGGCAATCACATTCCAGTTCTAAAATTACAATAGGAGCGTTTTGATAGTAAATTTTCAATAGGATTCCAAAAGATTAATGATAAAACCACTGATGATTTTACTTTCCTTGACAAGTTTTTGTGGATACAGTCTATTTTTCCTATCTGTCGTTCGATCATTGGTTAATGAATTCTCTTCACATTCACTCTTATTTTCTTATGATTCATAATCCAATATACCATAGCTTGATATGATATCCAACAATAGTACAGTTATTTTCGAATAATTCATCTTACAAGTTAGATCTATTTCATTCAATCAATCATTATCACGATAGATGATAGCTGTTGATTATTAATTCACTGTCAGAGGTATTACTCACAAGGCTTTCTCAAATAAAAGATGCCCATTATTTAATAAAAATTACAAGAGAAAAGAGATTTTCCTCTTAAAAATTTGTGAATTTGAAAATTGCATGTTTGATTATCGTTATTTGAATAGTACAGCACTTGACCGTGAAGGAGATAAAATAACAATTCAACATTGAGAATTGAAATCAAACATCTAGTAAACACCTGCGACTTGGATAAATCCATGATGAGAATGATACTGAAACATATTATATTATTATTATAATAATAGCAATGATTCAGATCAGATAGCACGTACAAAAGCTATGATAATTAACAGTGGCGTAGCGAATTGTGGTTGGGGGGGGGTGGTTCCAGGTTACTACCCCCTTCCCCATCAGGCCCAAAAATCCAAGACAGCCCCCTCCCTCGCTCAGCAAATTTCACTGGTCAAGTCTATGGGGGGCCCAAAATTTTTGGGTAACCCCCCTTACCATTTCAAAATCCTGAATTAAGCCTTGAATATTTAAAACAAACAAGCAGTTTATCCTTGATAGTACTTACACAATACTGGAAGTCATGTAGAATTTATCACAGAAGGATATTTATTATTCAGAGTGAAATAAACCTTGGCGAGAAGTGTTATTGACACTTTCTCAATATACACTCATGCAGGGGAAGAAGATAATACTAGAAGCTAAAAGTCATGCGGAACCTATCACAATAGGATCACGATAATTCAAGCAGATAACTTGCAGTTCTCAGAATAGAATTGTGGCGAACATTGCAGTGATGCTGGTGGGAAGATGGATGACCTACAGCACCAGTCTGTGTGTCATGGAGGTGCTTACACTAACACTTACACTACTTACACTGCTTAAACTTACACTTATACACTAACAAGAAGTGTTGGGAGGTGGAAGGCACTGGCTTGGAAAATCCAAATGGGCTTGAGCACTCGAGGCAAGTGGGCCAGCTCAATGGATAGCTTTCCACAGTCAATTGGGCTGCTACTGTGCACCTCAAATTTATGACGACCAGCATCGACTTGTGCTCTGTTTTGAAAACGGCCAAGAAACACTGAATGGTGCGAGGGAGGGCGAGTGTTTACTGTTCTAGGTCACTTGTCTCTCAATGAGCAAATACACTTGGAATGCTAGAATGATCACTCGAGTTGTTTGTGAATGATCTGATTGAAAGAGCAAATACACTGTTAGAGCAGTTACACTGCGATATATTGTTAGTAGTTGTTCGTGAACTATTAGGTTGATATATTGATTCAACGACCCCTAGATCAATTAAGCTAGTTACAAACATCGATTTTTAGACGTACGAATTTATTCCGTCCTCATAAATAATTATACCAGAATAAATGGAACTTTACAAACACATGATCACATCATATGTGTCAAGTTTGTCAAGTTATGTTTATTCTAATAGAGTTTATAAGGACGGCAAAGCCCCGTACGTCCAAGAGTCGATGTGTGTGTATATGTAACTTAACTAAGGCTAGTCGCATATTGAGACGCAACGCGACGTAATATGACGTGACCCGACTCTGCTAGATGAGTTAACATGATATCATATTATCACATGCTAGCTCATAGTTCACACGTGCTAGCTTCGTCTCAATGTAAACATTATAATATGACCATATTATAATAACTCATCTGAAAGACTCGGGTCACACATATAGACGCGCGTGACTCGTGTCGTTTCTCAATATATGCGACTACCCTAGAAATAAGTACGGTAACGTTAAAAATTATAACACCTGTATCAATAATTCTGATTCGGTAAATACACTGGAGTAGTTGGTTATAAGTTTAAATATAAATAAAAATATAAATCTGAGTAGGCCTACCCTTTTGAATTATATTTTCACGACATTTTTCGGCTACTAATGCCATTTTCAAATCTTCAAGATTTATATTTCTATTCATATTAAAAGTATCCCTGAAGAAAAAAGGCAATTGTTAGAAGTAGCTTGAAGACTAGTGGGGTGAACTTTAGATTCAACTTTACCCAGATCAAGGATGAGGAAGGTAAGTGATGGCAACCAGTCAAGGATGTATGATTTGTTATGGAGTTCGTAGAATTGAAACGAATAAGAATTGATCACGAATAATTACAACCACATTCCACTCTTATTGAGCAAATATCGCATTAAATTTTAAATAGGAAACTTTGAGGAAGGGAAACGTCGCCTCTATACACAAGTTACAGAACAGAACCCATAGAATACAATTCAATTTCAATTCAATTCAATTCAATTTTATTTCCTCAAAAAAATCATATACATATCAGTTATACAAAATAACTAATAACAATAATAGTTATGCAAAAACAAATCAAGGAAATATATTTCCCCACTTAGGCTATAAATCCGTGTGTGGGGAAAGAATTCCTATCTAGAAAAGCCTTTAATAAATACAGGATAATCGAAATCATTTCTTGAAAAACTTTTAAATTTTACTTTCTTTTATAAACAAAAAATCAACTTTAATTAAACAATAACTTCAAATGTAGAAAATAAAATAGGTTAAATCTATTACTGATATAGGTTGGTGGTATAAGGTCGAAAGAGTTAATAGAGCGCTGCATCAAAAACAAGAAACTAAACACAAGCAAGAAGAGAGAGAGAAAAAGAAAAAATATCGAAACACGGAAAAACTAATGGCTTATAACAAAATGAAAAATGGGAATATCTGTAGACAAATATCCAAGACGAAACCTAGGTGTAGGGTGAATTGACAAGGACCTCCAAAGCATCCCTACCAATGTTGAATAGCCATTGGACTATTTTTCTTTTGTAAACAGGTATACTGCGCCCCTCAGCCTCCTGGATTGATGTAGGCAAATTTCGGTAGAGGAGGTGCACAATGTGGAATGGGGTGTTATTTGCTGGAGCTAAAGTGGCTCTAGGAGTACCAAATCTGAAATTTAATCTATGTCTAGTTTGGTAATTGTGTGGTGATTCAGTAAATATTTCTGCTTTTTAGGATTTGGTAAAGGAGAGGAGGGTTTTTATGTATATTAGTCTGGACATTCTTGCCTTTTGACATGTAGGAGCCTAGAGTTGGTTCTTAGGGGTGAATTATTCATTTTGGAGTTGTGTTTTGGGTGGCATTCTCGGGTGTTGGATTTCAAAATAATATAATCATGAGAAGCACAAATAAGAAATAGAATGGATCTAGATAAATGAGTAGTATTGAGATTTGAGATTGAGATATCGAGATTGCATCTCAAACAGAATTAAGTAGTATTGATTGTGACACTAATTCGAAGAGATCAGTAGTCCTGGTTGATAGTTTATAGTTTCAGCTAACTCATCCAAACAGCAAATCCAATCAAAATCGAACATATGCATTTTCATTTTTGCACATCTATATGTGAGTGGACTGTTCCATCAATTGTGAAGCATTATTAAAGAGGAGATCAATTAGGCAAAAACTGAAATCAGCTTTGAACATTAATTTGAGAACCAGAAGAGCTAGTTACAAGTTCCCTTTTGTAATTTTGTAAACAAGGCAACAGATGAATAAATAAGAGCGACGATAATCATTTAGCTGATTGTTTGCTGAACAAATGAAGCAAAAGGTAGATACGTAATTTAGGACTGCAATAATTATTTGAATATGGTGTGGAATTGGCAAATGCATTATTCAAGAAATACAATGCATTGAATAATGCAGCATACTTGATAACACAAAATAGAGCCAACTCATTCTTTGCACTTCATCTATTCTGTTAACTATCACTGCTGCCTTTGCTATTGCACCATTCAATTGACTTTATTTCGTTTCTCCATTCCTGTACTCTACTTTTTCTTCGATGATCCTTCAGTTTAAACTTATGTGTGCCAAATGAGATATGGTGTTTTGTTCCACAAGGCTTACTGCTTATTATCAGATCAGGAAAACTTTTGTTTTGGATCAGCATAACAAACTAGGCCTTATCTGAGTATTCCAATAGAAAAATCTCATTACATCAACTCGATTATGTAGGTATTATTATTCCTAACTCAATCGATAACTTCTCAGAAATAAAATGAAAATTGGTTCAATTTTACGTCACACTTATATGGGAGATACATAGCCTGAATTTGCAAATCACTTCATTCACTTCAACAAACTCTTATTCGAGAAAATCTAGCTTGATATATTATGCTACCAGCACAATGATTACTATCTTAAGTACTGAGATGGTGAACTATACAACTCAATAATTGTTACATCTTATCAATCATGATAATAATTTCAATCCTCCATTTTTATTTATTCCATAGTATTGTAATTTGAATTTTTCATTGCTTATTGTATTTTTGATCTTATATTCCTGTATTTGTGAAGAAAACAAATTAGGGTAGCCCGCTGCTGCCATAAATAAATAAATATACAACCATTGAAATATTGTAGCTACAAAACAAACTACAAGCACAGCTCAAAACTGTTTCTCTCCCCTATTACACATAACTTGAGCTAAAATTATCAAAAAATACGGTTTCCTCTCCACTTTGTCAATTCAAGTCCAATAATAGTTGTATATAGAGCAGTTATGGCCTAGGCCTGTTGCTCTCGCTCAGTCATAATTATTTATGTTATGAAAATATCATGTAACTGTATTGATCAATCAATCAATGAATAAATAAAATGGAAATTTAAGCAGAATAACAATTTAATACCAATACTTCAAAATGATATCCCAAGTAAATTATCGAAGTTTCCAGTGAGAATCAAAGTGAGTTACCGTGACTCTGTTGAATGTGAGAGATTGGTGCAGTTGCCTATTCTCAAGTTTTGGCAAATAGCTGTGCCAGCTGTATCCTACCGAGTCACCCGACATATGTATAATTGAGAGTTCCGTAGAGCACACATCCCGTTCTGTAAATATTGAAGCAGCGCTGATCCTTCATAATATACGGACACAAGTGAAAGTAATCTACGGCAAGTGTCAACACGCAAAACTTGACGTTATGAAAAGCTGGAAACATTCAAGTTAACGGTGCCCGTGTAAAGTGTGATTTGTTTCTGTAACCATAAAGAACTCGCCAACCAACAGACCGTAATCTGTGAGCCCGAGAGCGTTCGTTGAATTCAATAATGAAGAGTACCTCCTCAATATTATTATTCTCATAATTATGTTTACGTTGATGATTTTTTTCTAAAACCGCCGACTCCATTCATCAGCCCTGTTGCTCGTTCCTATTCCAATTTAGAAAAGTCAACATCATTTCAGCCGTTCCACAAACATTGCCATCATTAACTTCTTTTCGTTCAATTTGTATGCTAAACAGCATGAATCTGAAATATGAATAGGACTACAGTTTTTGGTTAAATTCATGAATGGCGTGAATGCGATACTGTGCGCGAAAATGACTTAGAACAAAATAGTTCCCGAGGCCTGAGCAAGGCAACCATTTTTTAATTTGGATTCGGCTTTCAGTTTTAATAGAGATTGTGTGATCATTATGAAGAATATATGGGGATGAACAATGTTCTGGGTGTTTTTCAGTTCCGTATTCATATAGGGTTGAGATAAACATTCCAGTTATCTAGTGTGATGGAACTAAACATCATGTAGAACTAAAAAAATTGAAGGTTTATCATATAGATCTACAAAATAGTGATTATTATTTTTTATAATTTCCACGTGATTTATTTTCTTTGTCAACTAATTAAATTTACTGTTATTACCATTTATCTAATTGGAGCAATCCTGCATAAGGAATTTAGAAAAATTATATCAATATTATAATATATATCTCATAAGCATTTTTGCAAAAGTGTGATGGAATTATCGATATTCATTGATAATGAATCTAGTAAAATCAAGTATTGATTCTTGAATAATAATTGAGATTATGATAGAATCAATAATGAGTTCAAGTGCTAAAAATCAAACTGGAAACAAGGAAGTCATTCTAGAAGCTCATGCTCAAATCGGTAAAGTTATTTAGTCATGTATCAATTATTGGTCCAAAAATTAAAACTGGAAACAGGAAGTAGTAGCCTGTCAACTCATTATTTAAAACTCACGCTACGAATTTACATGTAGTAAGTTCCGTGTCAATTATTTGTATTTACAGAAATAATAATTGATACACCTACACTACTCAGCGGTCTTTTATGTACGAGCAATAACCTTACACACTCAATTTTTACATGTCGTAGTTGTAGTAAAAACCTAAAATGATAATGTGAAACATAAAAATATAGAGAGGTCGCGCTCATTCAATATCAGTACACCGCCTGCGAGCTGTCAGATACATTTTGCATTACATCTCTGAGTGTGACATGTAAAGACTGAGCAATAAATAATAAAAAATAGTAGACCTTCCCGTTGAATTTGCATGAGTGTAACCTAGTTGTTGAATTTAATTTTAAATGGAAACGCCAACATGCTGAGCTACTCCCACTATAGTTAAATTCACTTCATACTGTCAGCATTAATTAAATGGGAAGCATTGATGTTATTAATAAGGAATGTTGACAGTGAAACAAGTACAGTAGTGGACAGTGTTTCTCATTCGAATTGGGATAGAAAAAGGAAGCATTTTGACGAAGGAAACCACTGTCAAGTCTACTGAATTTATTTTAGATAATACCAGTTGCTCGTCAACACTAAGCCGTGAAACTACACCCAGACCTCGTGCAATGAAAAAAGCGTTGACGTGCTTCTCGTGTTCGGACGTCTATTAATCTTCGGAGCTTGTAAAAGTGAACTTGCTCTTCCATTTTTAGCTGCTGTTTGTTTTCCAAATTGATTGGACATGTTTTCACCCAACCTGAGGTCAATGGTGCGTCGCTCATTCAAAACAAAGGTCAAGGTCAGTGGAATTATTCATTATTTCTGACGATACAACCCTTAAATTGTTCAAATCTTACGATATGAAAGTAATTGAAGGTCGAGGTCAGTGAAATTATTCAAAATTTCTAACGATATAATCCTTAAAATTTCTCAAATCTGACAATACGATTGAAAAGATCAACATAATAAATATGACATAATTATCAGATTGTAGAGATTAGTTTACTTAAAGATATGAGTGTTTAAATTATTTTTCTCTCAGGCATTTTCTTGTTAGAGAGGAAAGAAAACTCGTTCTATACATGTATTTTTGCATGTGAGTTGACAGTATGGAATACATCAAGAAACACTGTAGGATATCCATTTAGATTGATCACTGTGGATTATACTCGAAATCTAAATTATTATCTCTCAATTTGCAACGCCTACCCTATTTTGAGAGAGAAGAGAAAATATTAGGTCATTTTTGTTAATGTTAATTTCTCACTCTGTACTGTAGTAAAAAACACTAGCTCTATCAAGTTTTACCCTAGCCAGGATATCAAGAAAAATAATAAAATATTTTCATCCTTTGACTGGAAAAGTCTTAATCATCAAGATGTTTTGGATGGAACGAAGAGAGCTATCTCTGTCTCTCAAACTATCAAAGCAATGACAGTGCTGGAAAATATTGGTACCCAAAAATTTTCCTCACGAAATATTCTCTACCTTGGAATAAATGTCCATGCTTATTGTCCGCACTACTTGTTTCCGCACTTTACTTGGCCGGCACTGTGAAAGTGCATGGTCCTTGTTGAAGAGAGTGTAAGCTTCTGCTATCTATCAGCTAATTCTAGAACTGCTACGATACGGTACGGTACTCCGTCTATAGTGAGGTCCACGTTATAATGGCAGTGTTTGATTAGCAATAGTATTGCTATCCTTGTCTATCATTCGACAAAGCGAATAGGACTATCTCTCTCGCTTTGCTCTGTTGCCAGATCGTCTTTTAATAATGTATAATTAATAATTAATGAACAAAATATTTAATCTTAATTATTATAAAAGTTCATTATGTAATATTATTGAAAAATACAATCTCTTGCTTAATAAAATATAATCGAATACTTTTAACGAGAATTAACAGTTAATGTTACATCAATGAACCTTTATCATTTACCATCTATAGAAGGCATTGACAGGACAGAGAATTGGCAACGTGGCCCTCCTATCTCTCTCTCTACTGCCATAATATGACGAGGACCTCACTAAGAGGTCCTAATACTCCCATATTTTCACTTCTCCCTGTCAGCATAGGTTGAATAGGAAGCATCTAAATTCTATTGATTTATTTATGAGAAATGCTGACAGTTTAAAGTGAATGTCACTGTATAACGTCATTATTTTAAAATGTATTTTTGCTCCCTCTTTTCGATATTAATTTACAAATTTCACGCATCAGAGTAACGTTAATTCACATAATAATAATTGGGTACATCATACAGAAATTCAGAATATACTCTATTCTAGAAATAATAAAAATAAATTAGATATAACATAACTGAAATCCCAGTTATACTCATTTTACCGGCAGTAATTGCTAGCAGAGACACGTGTCTGATCGCTAGCAATGAGTTCAGTTCAAATCATTGAAAGATTTTTTCTCCTTGACTGAAACACAAAAGTTGAAATTCACAAAATCACAATTTTATTTTAGGTATTCACCAAAATCAATCTATTATGTTTAATTTTATGATTAAAAGTCTATTTTGAAAAATATTCTAGTTTTTACCCATTCATCAATATCTTTTGTAAGTTTTTTGTTTATTTTATGGGTGAATAAGTTTAAGGGAATCATATTAATCAGCATATTGCAGTTGTGCTCATCTACTGTCTTCTACTTACTGGAAGTCTGGAGAATCTGACCATGAATTTCATTGTAATCGATGGACGAGTGTTGTAATTGAGAGCACGGATTGTTGGTAAATGTTTAGTTTTATTAATAGAAAGGATTATTTAGAAACGTTGTTTCATCAAATAGTTTCTAAACTATTAAAATTACTTTATTTCAATATTGAGAAAAGTAAGCGTATAACTTTTAGAAGTGGATAGTCCAAGAATATATTTTTTCATTCTATTGTCTAGGTAAAAACATGAATAGTTGATAATGACAATATAATTTCATGAAACTTATCTAAACTGTTATCTGCAAGATAATAACGTACGATAATGTGTGATCTAATCTCTCTTATGAATTCTCTTTGAAGACCAATGATATGTAATATATTGTAAGTCACTGCTATTTGTTACACGATTAGGTACCGTAATACAAGCCTCTTCCAACAGTAATAAGTATCAGTCAAAAAATATAATATTTTCTCGTTACCTGTATCGTAGGGTAACTAGCAAGTGCATGAGAATAGTCAAGAAATATAGAATAGAATAGAATAGAAAATATATTTATTGATACAAGAAAAAACATAGCATGACAATCAATCAATAATAATTTGATGATTACAAAAATATATATATTAGGCCTATGACATGACCTGTTGGTCGTCTGCCAAGTTGACCTATTTATTGATTTAAAATTTACATGCAAGTATTTGAAATTTAATTTTATCCTATTTGGAAAATTCCAAATTTGAAACAATTTTGAAATCAATTAAAAATGGACTACATTTTAAAAAAGTGAAACTATAACCCTATTTCGGACTTTTAAAATGTTATATAAATCTGGGAGAGAAATAATAGTACAAGGAGTATCCTTAGTTTTTCTCTCCCAATCAGTGCTACTTTGTAAAAATTATAAATAAATATATAAAAATCAACCAGAGAGATTAAGGCAACAGAAGAATTACATAAATAATTACATCATTCTACATATGAAAATGAGTAAAGACAGCGGAACCATTAAGTACTATATTCCTGTATTAGCACTTTTCTGTAAGCCCAATCATTCCTCACAAAACTTATCAGCGCCCTCCAATCACTACCATTCAAAAACCCTGCCACCTAATCCTCTGATAGCTCTCTATCGCCTAAATGCGCTCCTCTTTATCTCTGCTAGGACTGGACACCTTCCGATAAAATGCATTGTATCCTCCCTTTCCATCCTATTGCACAACGTACATATGGTCTGAATTTCCTCTCGTCCCACACTACTATTCAAGTACCATAGACCTCAAGAAATATGCGTTTCATAATATTGTAATTACAGGAATTATTTTATATTTTGATCGATAAAATTTGATTTGATATTATTGTGAAATCAAAAAAAAAATCAAAATTGTTATTCACAATACAAACAATTTAGGGTCCTGCCAAACCGAAAGGTTTTTCGGCGGGTGCCCAGTTACAGAAAAAAACGAGTTACAAAAGATAAATAAACTTAGATAAAATAAATATTACACTTCAAAGATTTTAAGTATGAAATGAAAAAAAAACTATTACAAAATGCAAAAATAAAATAAGAAATATACATCAGATTTTGATACAGAATTAATAAAAAAAGGAAAATCTATTAGAAAGGAATGAAATAAAAAGGAAAAGGGACAAATTGTTTTACACAAGTAATAGTACATTTTTATCGTTGAAGCAGGCGGCAGTGACAAGTAGAGGAAAATTTTAAAACTTCAGCCAGCAAAAATTTAGAAATTCTAATAATGTAAGCATAGCTGTCTTGCAAAGACCCAAATAATTCAAAACGCTAGACTTCATTGGTAATCTAGACCAATCTACTCTCAGGATGTAGCCACCCAATTGTTTACAATATTGATGAAATAAATATAAAACTTGAAACGCCTGATGTTTTGATGTTGCTCTATTAGATGAATGGAAATGATTTATCATCAAAGGAGAGAAGAATGCAGATATCAAGTTCAAATTAAGATATTTCAAGATTGAAGATTGAATTTACAAACATTATTGATTCTTTGAGCGTGCAACAACACAAATAATGAGAATAAGTGGGCAGGACTCTTCCATTCAGTCCAATTTAAAAGAGGAATCCTATTTCAATCTCCATGGAGATGAGATAAACAACCCCTATTGAGTTGTCCCGAATGTGGACTGATCCCTTGATCAACAGTGGAGACCTTTCTTCATGATTGTCACGTTTTATTGTGCTCAAAATATCCAGGTGGAATGATTCAGGTAGCATGAAACATTTACTTATTCAATACCGTACTGTACCTATCTCAAGAACAAATTCTATTAGTTGGTGAAATTCCAATTAATTTTATATAATCGGATGAAAGTTGAAACTTGTTTCACAATCAATAGAAATGAAGTTTTATTTCACCATAAAACTTGAACTTATAAAATGTCAAATAGAAAAATATCATTGATTTATAGATTTTGAAAATGTTTAGTACTCTTTCAAAAATTTATTTGAAATATGCTCGGATACTTTATAATTGAATAAAAAATATCAATTCCTTTCGCATAGTTCTTCAATTATACCTTATTCAAAAATAATATTATGCCTGTATAAGTAGTAAAAATAAAGCTCTAAGGCATTCCAATTCCTCGTGTTTTCCTCTACATGAATCCATCAAATTCAAATTTCACAACGTTTTTTCAATAATTCTACAAATTTCCTACAAAAAAATGTATATATTTCTACTGGATATCATCTGCAATGTTCAACTAAGGTAAATTCTAATATTGAAGTAGCCTATGGTACTTTTCTTTCATCATTTATGGAAATAAAAATTTAGCTGAATATTTATCAGCGTGGAGTATTAAGTGGTCTAGCCCAAGCTTGAGTGGATTAACTTTATTGATACAGGATGCATAGTTTTGTGTACGGTATATTACATTTTTATTCAATACCTAATATTTATTATTTGGTGTTCGAAAAGTAATCCTAAACTCATTCTATTATATTAGCCAATTTTATTTCTATCAGTTTTGTGCTGATATTTTCTGCTGATATCTAATTTATTAATTTGGTATGATAGACTGCATTATTAAGATTTTGTCTTAGCATTATTGAATCTAAGAATAGATCATTTTTTATAGAAAAATCAGAGTAAAGTTATTGATTCAAATTATTGTTGTGTTAATGTTACTGTTGTAGCGTTGTAGGCTATAATATTGAGAAGATTCCTATATTGTTTTGCCCATCTATGTGTAACGTACGATCCCTTGAAATGATGTATTGTTTCGATCCCATTGTTTAGGCCAAACTTTACCCGTACAATATTGAATTCAAGTAAAGATATCACACTTTGATATCTTAAAACGTTGATTTCTTAATATCACACTTTGTTGCAAAAATGAATAATTCATAATTATAATTACACGGTAGTTTACTAGTATGACTTTTGAAAGTCGAACAAATTTGAAAGACAAACAAAAGAAAATCTACAATATCCTATATTCAGTCAGTACAGTATTGTAAAAATTATCTGTTAGAAGGATATGATATTCAATGAGAGAAATGGCTATAATAGTTATTTGTGCAACTAGTGCGCAAAGTGACAGTTTGCTGCACCGAAAGAAACGTTTATGCACGAGCCATAGGCGAGTGCGGAATGAAGGTTTCTTGAGTGCAGCAAACTAACATTGCGCATGTATTTCACATTAAATTTTTCCTAGAGTTACCATTGAATATGAAAAGTGATTAATTATAGGTAAAATTCCCTGAAATCCATCAAATGTGTTTCTGTGTAATTTTGTTATTAATAAAAACCTTAATTTGTTTAAAATAAAATAATAATAATTTAACTATAATGATTAGTAATTCAATTGAAAATTTATTTCAATTAATAATTGAAATAAACCAATTAATTTGCAAATGTGAATAATTTTCAATTTCTAAATAATTTATCAACCAATCAATTTTTAAATAAAAAATTATATAGTATGAAATAATGAATGATAAATAAAATTCAAAATTTATAATTGAATATATTTAGATATTTTATATTCAGTATTTTAGTATTTATAATAATATCAAATTATTTATTCATCATTTATTGAATTATTAAATTGGTTTATTAATTATTCCATCATTAATTATTTTAATTTCAATATTAAATATTTTTATAAATTATATTATTCCAAATAATAAGAATATAAGTGAATTTATTCATTATTAATTCATCAATTAGTAATTAGAACAATTTCCATTTCTAATTCTAATAATTTATTTTAAATATTTAGTTTGTCAAAATAACATGAATAATTGTTATTGAAGTTGAAAATTCTCAGCAGAAGTTCTCAGTTTTATAATATTATACTAAAATAGCAAAGAATACAGATAGAACAAATTCGCATTCAAAATTCTCAGTCAACAACAATGTTGATAGCTGATTGGGATGGCTGCAAAATGGCTGAACCGACAAGCGCACGACCTAGTGGAGAGAATTTTATCAGATATTTAGACTTATGGTTAACTAATAGTTAACTATTTTGTGTTGTCATGCTGCAAATCTGGAGTACACAAAGTAATACTTTGCGCACTAGAGCAGAAAAGTGATTCTTTGCGACCAGCAATCAGTGCAAAAATGGTCACTTTTCAAGGAATCTGTAGGAAAAAAATATTTTGTTGATCTTGTAGGCTATCCTCTTAGCTTTTAAATGCTATCCTTTTTTCATAATTCACCAAGCGAAGTGAGGTCTAAGATTCAAGTCTGACGGTTTGGCATTTCTCTTAACGTTTAAATGTTTATATGTTGCACATTTACATCGAAATGCAGTAATAGATTTTCATGAAATTTGACAGGTATGTTCCTTTTCAAATTGCGCGTCGACTTATATACAAGGTTTTTGGAAATTTTGCATTTCAAGGATAATATAAAAGGAAAAAGGAGCCTCCTTCATATGCCAATATTGGAGTAAAAATCAGACTATAGAATTATTCATTATAAATCAGCTGTCGAGTGGATTATAAATAGCATGCCATGACGCATGCGATTCAATATCTCAATGTAACTTGCTAAAAAATCAGCAGCTATGTAGACTATAAATTGCATGCCTCATTGCATGCATAATTGAATGCAATTTTTATGCACTATTAAATAGGATGCAAAGAACTTAAAACAGCTTGTCTGGGCGCCTAGATGTCTTCTGGTTTTCTTGCGCTAAATTCCGGAAAGTGTTATAAATGATAATTAAATCTTGTGTAAGCATGATCTGATCAAATAAATAGTTGGTGTATCAGTGTGGATGTGCATATGGTTTGGGACGTCGTTCAGTTATAGATGTTATTTATTACATTGATAAGATTTTTGCTCATTATTTGTTATTATATTCTTTAATTTTTATAAGTTTTGAATATTCTCAATTTGTTTTATTTTTACTTTTTTTAAGTATTTGAAATCTTTGTATTTGTCATTATTTTTTGAATTAGGCCTAGGTGGTATTTTTGTTGTTTGTATTATTATCGCATAAGTTCGTATTATTTTTCTTTTCTCACTTGTATCCGTACAATTTTTATTGTTGAGGATACATATATTTGGGGAAACCCGTTGTCTCCATTGTGAATAAATAAATAAACTATTGATTTCGTGCAATAACGCATGCAATAAATACCGTAACTAAAATAACATAGTATTGTCACAGAATAGGTATTCTGTGGTATTGTCTCTCGAACTTTCTCTGCTTTGAACTTGGGCTGTCCCAAGTATGTCTTGAAGGAGATTAGCTTTTGATGTTAGCATTTTTGATAGACCAACCCCAACAGCCATTAGCCGTTTTCACAACGATATCTCGCCGACACGACATACAGACAGGATTTACTCTGATGGACAGTATAAGAGGAGGCTGCAGTTTATTACTGCGCGAGTTATACTGTTCACAGAGCTACTAGTTATAATAATTTATATTATATGAGAATCCACTACACTATAAGGGCCTGTAATCACATTACAGGAAAATATACAGAGATAATAATTTTCCTCATCACAATAGGTTGTAAAAAATAAAATATTGATAGAAGTGTTAAAAAAGTTTAAAATCAATCATATCAGCCAACTTGTGTTAAATTTTAAAACTCCCGCTTTCATGCACAGCTGGTTACCAATTGCAAATGGCGACACCCATGAACATGAGTTTGCCGCCCGCCGATCAATATTTTCAGTTGGCTTTTCAATTTCAAGTTGTGAGATGGCGTGTGTTGTTGTCAGTATTTTATTGTGTAAATAATATTAATTCAATATGCTCTTTAATCTTGAATTTTACAAACGTATTAGTTGAATCTATTAATTCTTAATTATTTGCAATTGCTTGGGATAACTTGTAAATATTTTTCTGCATTCTGAGGTGAGCAAAACTATTAATACTGATTTAGGTTATGAACGATTATAATTTTTTATTGATAACAGATATGTTTGTTTTATTAAATTTTAAATTACAATCAATTGAAATTTATGCTCAAACTTACTATATCCTCCATTTATTTTTGAGTAAATCAAGATGATTTATTCATCGATTAAATTGATAATAACATAAACATTAGAATCAAAATAAGTTATTAAGCTTAGTTTGGCTGTGTTGATAAAATAAAAGCGTCTTGTGTGTTTTATGTCTTAATATTTTTATACTAAATTTTAAATTGGGTATTAAATTTTCTACTAAATTTCCACTAGAAAACAAATTCAGTGTATTTTCTTTACATCTAAAGAAATTTTTTTGAGCTTCTAAAAGTTCTTTTAGGGGTTGATTTAATGTGTAAGGACTTAGAATATTTTGATTTCAGTCAATATCAAATAGCTACCTGTACTGTGTAGGCCTTCTCAATTTATTTTATAAAGTATAATGACTTTACGTTGGCCTTCTATTTATCAATTTAATTCATAAAATTAAAAAAGCAATCTATTCTTATGATCATATATAAGGAAGTATATTTATGCCTAAATAATATCCAAAATTCCAGTACCTATTAAAATACGCCTGCTCCAGTATTCCAGTATATATTATTTTAATTGGTTCTAAAAAACTATTTTTTAACTAAAAAATATTTCTATAGGCTAATTAAGTTATCTCAATTTGATTTCGATGAAAATTCGAAATATAAATAGAAAATGACGAAGTGTCATCCAGGTTACATTAATAACCCTTTTTGTACTGTACAGAGACCCATATTATTATGTCGCCAATTTTTTTTTATTATTTACTCTGAACTGGTATTATTGTATTTTTTATCATCATCGTTATCAGACTAGATTATTAAAGTAGGATATTAGGCCGGCTCATTAGGCCACCTTAATGAGTAAAGCCTTTTTTTAATCTTATTTTTGCAGTGGCCTATTACTGACCTCCTCTATCGATCTATGTAGGTCTCACTGCTAGATTCCGCGGCCCATAAACTAAAGTGCCCCCAAATCATTTTTAACACAGAATTATCAAATGTGAATGTAAATTTATCTTCATCTTGTTGTTTTATTCATTGAATTACCTTGGTACAGTAGTCTACTTGCTAGGTTGCCAGTTATCTAGTTTAGGGTTAACTATGAATAAACAAAAAACATTTTTTGGGCTAATAATTTTTGTTTTTCATAAAATGTCAAAAATCCCAAAAAGGATCCGCAATAAATTATTATTCTAACCAATATATTTAGAGTAGAAGGACCATCCAAATTAATTAATAGTAATTACATTACGGTTCTACAAAGATAATTTGTAACATACAGTGCCGTAAATTGAAAGAGGGCAATTTTTAGGAGTTGAACATTCCTTTATAGCTATAAAATTCACCTATAGCCTACAAAATATTTTGTTGAAAAATTACTCCACATGCAAAATAATTCAACTCGGTCTATAAATTTAATATCTAATCCATTCATTCGTTTTTGTGTCTACATAGGACTATGTAATAGGCTATAATTATTTAACACATATCTATATATTGGATTTCCAGTCATCAGCAGCTATTTCGGCTTTTTCATTAGCTAATATATCACGGAGTGAAGTACAACGGAGTCTTTCCTTATTTTGTGCTAAGTCCTCAGAGTACATGTTTCTTGGAGCAACCCGAAAGTCACTATGTTCTGGATGGCAGAACCTGGATATCTGCACATTTGCATAGAGTATCCCTACCAGGGAGTATTTTCCATTTCAGGAAGTATGTTCGTCTAGCATCTGGGCACTAGCATCTGAGTTCTCAACTTATTCAGTGACTTCCACACTGTATCCAGATTATATCCAACACTTATTTCGTCTAATAGATGGGTGAAGAAGCTCACCTAAATTCATAAAAAATTCACCTCCCATAAATTAACTACCCTAAAAAAGGTCGTTAGTCATTTTAATCACTGCTTATCTTTTTTGGAACTCCCCTCAAGATTTGATTTTAAGCCCCCTCACCCTCACCCCAAAGAATTTCAAGGACACAGTCTGTGTCTAAACCCCCCTGTACCCCTGTCTAATCAATTGCATGTGTATGTTAATATATATTTGGCGTTGAATTTAGGCTACATTGAATTTAGAGATTTATCTTATTCCATAGAAGTGTAAAAATAGTAGCAGTAGATCTAGGGTTTCACAAAGTCATTTATTAATAGCTGATCATTAGATTATTTTTTTTAATTGTACTTATCTACTGTGTCTCATTATATTAACATATTAAGCTGTTATTCAATTTTTAATCCAAGCTCCATCGAACTACTGTACAATATTGTATTTTACTATTTTTATTCAGGCCTAAACTATTTCATGATAATCTCCCATCATCTTATTTCTTGAACCACATAAGAAGAAAGACTACGTTCTTCCATTTGTGCTTGAACTAACCACAGTGTAATATTACAGTAGTACTAGCTCAACAAAAAATAGATGGACGCGGAATAAGATCACTGTTCTATTTTACTATTTTTCATTGATAAATGCCAGATATCATGAATGATTGATGACTTATGAAAAACGCTCCCTGGCCTCATCGTTGCTAATGACAGGTCTATTTAGCGCCCCCCCCCCTCCTTTCTCCAGCTGCCCCTGACTTTTGTGTGGAGTTTCGAGCTATCAGTCACCGAGTCACCGCCGACGCTGAACAAGTAAACACTCTTCCCAGTCTCTCAGCTCTCAGTCAGTCAGTGTTGTGACTTCGTACAGTGAACAGTACAGTGCGCTTTCGTGAACTACGTTATCAGTTGTTTGTAACTAGTGACAATTTGTAACTTTTTCGGAAGTAATTATTACATTTTTGAAATGTGAATACTATTTTCATTCTTATCATCTTGAGTTATTATTACTTCAAATATACCAGCACTCCTCATTATTATCACGTGAATTTTAAGGTAAGGTTTATTCGTTTGCATATGTGCATTTGGAACTTGTGGGCTCTTATCAGTCCACTTATATACTTTGGTTTTGTCATGGATATATCCACTCATTTTCTTCGAAAGCGTCATCTTTATCGACACTACAATTTCACATTGAATGTGTACGTGTTACATTGTGAATCGACAATAATTCCTAGATTAAAGTACAATATTCTATTCTGAATCAATAACAGATATTTTTTTAATTTATAAAAGATTTACAGTGCATCATCTCCAATTATACCTATTCGTCATAAATTCAGAAAGTATTAATTTTCAAAATATTGGAGTTAATTATGCATCTATCCCAAAATAACAATTACGGAAATAAAAATTTGCAATAACAATCTTAAGGGTAGAAATAATAACTTATGTCGAATTGCAATAGCTTTATAATTTATAACACATCTTGACTGAAGAAACAAATTTAACTGTTGACTAACCAAATAATAATGAGCAATTCAGTTGCAATTATTGGAATAGTTAAGAATAATAGTTAAAAGATATAATATTCTATTCTCTATAAGATCTATTATAAAATCTAACTATTATTCTTATATCCTAATTGGAATATTGATACAGTATTACCAAACTCATAAATATTATATATAAATTGTATGTATCATTTTCAGTTGGGTAATATAGAATACTATTCCATTATCAGGCTTAGGTAACGAAGTAGCATTCACATGAATTGGACTATCATTTGTATATTTTTGAATTAGTGATTATAAATACAGTACCAATATTTCCCTCTATTATAATATCGATTTTGTGAAGAGATACGCTTATAGCATGTGTGGATAGTTTACTATTTCGGAAATTTTGATTTTGCCTAATACTGTTTGAAGTTTGATTAGTATTTATAATTACAATGTCATATTCATTTTGATTGTAGCTAAATTATGTTATCAGTGCTTCTTCTATCTATTGGAATTGACCAAAGAATGTGTTTCATATCAATATTTGATTGCACCTACCAAATTTCATTAAACATTTATTATAGCCGCAGTGTTTTCATTTTTTGAGCAGTGCGAATAGCTTGCGTCAATGAAAAGAACGTCATTTAGTTGGGGGTTTCCTTGGCGCTAAAGCATCTCTGACTCATCAAAGCTCAAGTAGATGCTTTAAATATGCAAAAACTTCTAGTTTTTTACACTGAAGCATAATGTGGTTTTTGTTCGGCTCATTATGGAGGCCAAGGAAAGAAGTCGTTTCAAAATACTTGAGTCTGCGTCACCATGGTTTCATCTGAAATGTAGAACACTTGAGATTCTCTTCTGCTTCTTAGTATATTTTCATCTTTATTTTTATATTACAGTACTGAAATTATAGTTGATGCTGTCACATATTGCACATTTTGTACTACTATAAATCCATATTATATCACATCTATATTTACTCTACATTTTTTAAATACATCTAGTCACTTTTGCTCGAGCCACATGTGATGATATCTTAGAATTTTGAATTTATTATGAATATCTATGAAACTTTAAGCAAAAGCCGATTTAATTTTAACCGTGATTAATTTCACGAGAACCAATCAGAGAAGGCCTTTCAGAAGAGACTGCTTTTATGCAACCGGCAGTAAAAGTTATTAATTGGACTTAATTTCTCAGCTCATAAACTCAAGGCACAGTTGTAGCTCTATCCTCCCAATACATTAGTATTTTCTTTCAAAATTCAAGGACTCTGCCTCTCTTGTTTATCTTTCATTTTTATGAATAATTCCTCATTTCTATTATTCATGACTCACCACACCCTTTTCCTAGTAATATATTTCCCAGTGTATGTCCAACTTTGCATTTTTCACTCCATTCATCATTCTCTATTCTGTGAAACATTTCAAGGTTGTTCTTAGAGCAATCACGATCTTGTTCTCGAAAGAAACCCATCTGTCATAGATCAAAAACTAAATTCATTCAAAATATTGCACGTTTCAAAATCCTGAATTATTTTAAAAGAACTGTCACCAAATAAACAAAGACGTCACAGAATTGGACAAATGGGAAAGGCCAGTTTTCCATTCAGTCGCAATTGAGTAGGAGGCTGTCCTATTTTCCCGAACATTTATTTCTTCGCAGTCCCATTCTGTTGGTTCATAGTGTCCATTATTTTCGGCTTTTCATCGATATGACGTAATAATCTCTATAGAACAGAGTTTATGGCGTAATAAATGGAAGTGAAAGCATGCTTCCCTCCGCTGCTCCAGTTCAATTAAATGCCTCTGGTATTGCCGTACTGGTGTTTACGTAGTACAGTAGCCAGATTTTCATCACAATAAAATAGGTCCACTCTAGTTCTCACCAATGGGAAAACTGTTGATCGTTTTTGTAAGGCTGTTTATTACATTTGTCAAAGCTGATATTATCTAGTCATCTCCATAAACAGTAAAATTGGACACCATTGTTCAAATGTTATCCATTTGAATTGATATTTACTGCAATTGAAATACTAATTCAAATCTACATATGAAAAGAAATTGATGCTATCTAGTTCATATTTATTCAGTTGATATATTTGTATCCAATCGATTATGCCCTTAAAATATTTCTACATAGCCTATTATTTTTGTATGAGTGTATTAAATTTATGTTATGTTCATATAATACAATTCTACTGTACTTATCCATTGTATCACACTTACTAGAAAATTAAAAATATGAGATGTTCCGACATTACTTTTCTACTCTGGCTCTCTATGATAATACAATAATTACAATTTCAGAAATATTTGATTATTCAACCCAACTATAACTTAATCAATTTAAGGCTAATTAAGCTGAAATGAAATTATTCTTCAATCTATAAAATAGAATTATAGTACCCTTTGAAATTAATAAAATAATAGAGTAAGAATACAAATTATAACTACTAGAGTAAACATTTATTTGAAATTTATTTTATAACCTGACGTTGGTGTGGTCACCGAAACTAGTAGTCTTAGTTTGTATTCTTATTCTGTTATTTTATTAATTTCAAAGGGTACTATAATTCTATTTTATAAATACAAGAATGTAGCCCTAAATTCATACATTTTAAGAAGATTTTCTTCAATTGTTTATCATGATCATATCCTTGAAAAAACTTATTTCAGCACTTATCTGAAGCTGAACTTGATAAATCTTCCGATATTATTTTGTTAGGTATAAAGAAAAATCACTAAAATAATACTTTTCCAATCAAATAACTATTTAAGCAATCTATCAGACCTACAGGCCTATTTGGAATTGAAATTTATTTGTGAAGCCATGAAGTCACTTGAGCAGAAAAAACTTATTGCAATAAATTCTCATTGAAGCTGTTATTGAACTTATGATGTTGTGAATAATAATTTGAAGGTGAACATCCTGAATGTAGTTCAATGGGACGTTTGAGCTTTCATCAAACAGCCCACAAATTAATCTCCTCCTAACATCAACTCCTTTTCAAGTTGTCTCATAGCTTCGCTTAGCGAAGTTGTCTCGCTATTCATACTTGATCCGCTTGTTAGCTTTGGCATGCATCAACCCATTGTTCACTTGTCTGCCTCAACGCATACGGCTGCACTTGATTTAAATTTGCATTGCATTTTAAACTGCAGCTATGCACTTCAGTTGTGGGTGTCAAGTTCTAGTGCGCTGGTATCATTGTATCAAACTTAATATTCAAACTTTGTTCTCGCAAAACGTTACACTTGTAACTGTTTCAAAATGTGGAGCGGATGTTACAAAATTAGGAATTATGACTATTTTTGTTTCGTGACTAAAAGCTTTTGTTGAGACCGTGCTAAATTCTAGATTGAGTGGAAATTTAGCTTGTTCTATGAAGTTTTGTACCGGTGTATTGTTATATTTTGTACCGGCAGTTTTCAAGTAAATTTATTAAACTTGTTAAAATATTGTGTGTTGCATTTTCCATTTGTCTGATCATAGATGAGCTCAGTCATTTTTTACTATTAAAATATTAATACAGTACCTTTATAATTTTTTAAAATTATTACTAAATATTATTGCAATAACTTTACTTGTAGATAAGGTATGGGCGTATTGTGTGTACTATTTGATTGCCAATTTATTTTATTCTGCATAAATATGATAGAATTTTTTGAATTTTTTTCATCTATTATTCTTACAAGAGATAACTGACCGGGAGAGAAAAACTAAAGATACTCTTTGTACTATTTCAATTTTATTGAAATTATTCAATTGAGTGATTATGAAAAGATACATTATGATAATTTTGATTAAAAAACTCTTTATCACATTAGACTTCTTGGTAAATAGAATAAGATTGACAATACAGTAATGTATAGCTTATTCTGTTAGAAAGGATCTGTTAGAAGGATTCATCTATACTCAATCACCATAGTTTAAAAATATTCAACTTATTTCTAAATATAATCTTTATGATTTATCAAGGATAAAATAACAAAAATCGTGGGTAAAACAAAACTATTATTTTAAAATTGAAAAATTGAGTTGGCTAAATCACCAATTTTGGCAATATTAATTATTGTGTAAAAATTATTAAATCTCGACAATTATATTATTTTTCTGTGGACTTATAATTATTCCATTTTTGTTATCATTTTCGTACACCCAGCTTACATATTTGGTGAAGGTTCTCTCTTCTAGCTTACATATTCGGTATTGTTTACATATCTTGTATCGTGTTTATCAAATACTTGGATTATTGATAAAATCCAATATCCATAGATTATCATCCATCAACAGAATTGATTCATATTTTGTGTTTCTTATTTTTAAAACTCGTGACTGGAGCTCAAGGCTACTTTTTCCAGTCACGCCAAAAACTATTGTATTATAATGTATATTTTTACAAATATTGTAAAAATATTTCTTGTATTTAGCAATAATTATACCTAAGATTTATCACATTAGATATATCGGTTATTGGAATTCGATAGATAGCTATGTATTTCATTGGAAAGAATCATGATTCATAGATACGGTACTTAGTCATACCGTACAGTATTTTAAATTTAGGAAACATTCAACTTTTAACCAACTGTACCTTATGTTTTCATCATAGCAAAGTCTCCGTCCCCAGCCATGACATCATGTTAGAATGACGTGTCAGACATCATGACGTCAAGTCTATTTTGTTATTTGCGCGCCAAAACCGGTTGTAACGTTTATTGCACCATTCAAGTGCATGATGGTGTTAATCGGTACCGTTGCGTCCGTGAACCGTCAACCGTCAGTGCAGTGAAAGTGCCTCAAGCGTGGCTGGCTATAATTGTTATCATCGGTGGCCGTAACTCCAAACACAAATGTTCCTTGTAGGGAGATTCACTTTATAACTGTCAGCATTGGTTGAATGGGAAGCATTCATGTTATTTATAGGGAATGTTGACAGTTTGAATTCAATCTCAATATAGTAAAGGTTTTATGCTTGTTGAAAGTGTCCGATTCAAGCAGTGAGGCCCTTTAAATACAGTACTCCTTCAGCCTCCTGTGACAATAGTAACGTCCACTAGTTGCCGCTATCATTTATTTATGCCTTCATAATCTATTTATTTATTCATTCAATCACAAATAATATAGTGATCATATCATCAATGGCCAAAGCCATCACTCGGGGACTTTATATAGCAGTGTCCGAACCCCTTCTCACAGGGACAATAGTCAGAATTTCAGTAGCCGCTACCAATAGCAAAATCTAGTTGACGCCACAATAATTGTCCTTATGTGCAAGGAGCTAAAGGAACAATAGTGACATCTACTGCACCACTCATTAGTTGTAGTTTCCAAAGTCCGTCCATTGCCCTTTGGATGCTGTTGCTAATCAAGAATAGTATAAAGTTATATACAATCCTTGGTTGCTTATGTCCCTGTCTAATGGCGTTTTGCCACTACTGGCGGCTACCAGTGTAAGCCACTATTGTTCCTGTGTGCAGGAGGCTTCAGATCCGAAACCCCCTCCTCAATATTCACAGATGTCCAGTTTTATATTCATGTGTACTTCTAATTTTGTTCAGTTTGACCTGCGTATATTGTGAGGAATAATTAAGCTAAGGGCAGCATTTGATTTGAGTCATAAAAATGAATCAGATCATTTCAATGATGAGTTTTGATTTTGAATCATAATCAGCATTTTATTTGAGTCATAAAAAGGAATCTTAGAATTTCAATGAATCTGTCTGGCCCTACAAAATTGAATTACGGTTTAATTTTAATTTATATTTAAATTAATGTATTCTATTTGTAATTTAATTTATGTAATTTTACATAATTTTTTATTGTAATGCAATGTGTAAAATTGATTTGATTCGAAGGTTCATCCTTATAAATTTTACACATTTGTCCAATTTGTTACTTCTTGCACTCCATTAAATTTTTAATTAATTCGCACTCTATTGCTACTCCTTATAGTCCATAGATAGGCTAAGTAAACGTTAGATCTGTGTCCTTATATAGACTTGGTAGGGTAGGCTATAGCAACTAAGTTTATATACAATGAATTTTCTTGAAATCAAACGACATTTCTTCTCACCTTTGAGAACTCTATTCTAGTCTGCATTTATAAACTAGCGGTCTGGCTGGAGACAATGTTTTTATCTGGAAAGAATTGATTCTTAACGTTTATTTCTGTTGGCAAGAACTGTTTCTATGTTGAGCTGGAAGTTGCTGTTGTGGAACAATTCCCAGTTTCCAGATGATACCGCAAAGGTGTCAATTGTCGTGCGGTTGTTAAGACGTAAAGAAACGGTTCATTTGCAATTTGAGAGCATGATTTGGTTTCGAGTCTTGAAGCAAGCTCTACTGAACTTGAATCTGTTCAATAGGTGTCTACTTGAAAGTTTGATTTTCCAAGGTTACATTCATTTCCTTGATATTGAGTGAAAAATCAACGTTCAGTTACTGTAATCTAGAATTGAAGTATTGATACTATATTTCTACTACATTTAGTACAATGACAATGAGAGAATAGAAATATACTAATTAAAATTCCATCTATATTAATATGATGAGAGAATAGGAATATTACTAACTCCAATTCCATATAATATGAGTACTATGAAATGAAATGGAGGGTTATTGTAGTGTAGCATTAGAAGGAAAACAAAAAATATGAATGATTCCTCTAAAGCTCCAGAATGTTTTCAAAATCAATAAATTGCTGGTCCTAGTTTATGACTGAGAGAAAAGAAATACACTAATTAAAATACTGTAATATAGCATGAGTTTTATAGTATGAAGTAAAAGGTTAGTACAGTATATCGTATAAAGGTAAACAAAAATTAATGGAGTCTTCAACGTTCCATCATGTTTTAAGAGAAAATAAATTGCTTGTCCTAGTTATGAAAATCCATTATTGTTCTCAACATAAATTAAATTTCTCGCCACAAATCCAATTATTGGTAACGGTTTCTTTCAAAATAATGGATAAATCGAAATCTTTATTTGTCCACTAGTTGCACACAGTAGGCTACATGAATCAGCAGTTGTTTTTTTGTGAATTAATTGATTTTTAACAAGTTTTGCTGATCAAAGTGTTCTAAATATCACCAACTTCCTCTTCCTGCGTTGTGAAAATTTGTTGCTAAAATGTCAATCAACTTCTCACGTGAACTGATTAGTTTCTGAGCATGCAATTTTCTCTTGGAAACTACTAAACTGTAATTAGCATATCACTCTGCATCCTACTTTCTAGTAGGTCCCGTGCATTTTCAACCCATCGAAGTTTGAATTATCGAATCACATTGATCTCTAAACTTACTAAAAAAAATATTCAATGTATTTCAATTTAATTTCAATTTTAATCACGTATTGTTTACGTTTACTTTTATTGTTTACTTTTGGTATCTGTGAGGATGATTAACGCTTTCAAATTGTCAAATTAGAGAAAAATATGGACATTTGTTTCGTTATTATATAAGTTAGGCTGTTTAAATTGTACTTTTTTGTTTGAATTCTAGTAATATATTTCTTCTTTTATAGATTAAGTTCACGAGTGCTCTACCTCTAAACATGGTGGACACAACCAAAGGTGAGTAAAACAATAATTTAATATAGACCTAATTTAATTTATAATTTTGTTGTTTAAGTTCAATAATTGAAAATATGTTAACAGATTATCAATATACTCATCAAAATCACATACACTAAACACTCATCATGCTTCAGCAACGTTTTACAAAAGTCAATCTAAATTAATTTCCAATCATTTTTGGTATTTGTTGTTGTTGATCGGAGATCAAACTTGGAGTGATTTTCATGTCACTGACCGGTTTGTCAAATGAAAGTACTTTCCGGTATCAACTGAATCAGTGTGATTGAAATCAGTGAAAAAAGCAAAAAAGAATTTCCTTTTCAGTGTGATGGAATAAAATTTAAACGAACTTAAAATTATCATGATTTAAAATTCCATTCAGGCTTCAGAACAACTCCACCGTTTAGTATTTGCACGGGAACTTCGAATCATCCCACAATAATATTTTTTCTAGCTTGATTAAAGTTTAACAATTTTTATAAGTCTTTCTATGTTCTTGAATACATTTGATTTTCACTTAATGCAAATGCTTATCTCAGATGAATAGCTCTTCTTCCAAGGAAGACACTTGTGGAAGTCTTATCAATTTTTTCTTAGGGCCGTGAGCTTTAAGTGTAAACAAAATTGTATCAGCTGGTAGTTTTAACTCGTAATTTAACACAGCATTTATGAATAAATTCGAACATAGATTAAATCCTGGATGAAGTGAAACTTGAATTGAACTGCTATTGATCAATTCAATAATTTATCTCAGATGAATATCTCCTCTACCAAGGAAGATACTCTTATGAAGGAATGATCAATCTTTTTCTAAATCGGATGCACTTGTAAACCGAAATAAAACTACATCAGTCGGAAATTTATTTTGATCTGGCATGTGCATCTCGACTAGACTAGTCAAAAATATCTAATTGTTTCCTGTTTCAAGTGGCGAGGCAAGTCAGAATTAGACGCTGGAAATGAAAACCAAAACACACCAGAATTGAATCCAGTAGCTATACAGTGTATAGTGAGATTCACTTCCAACTGAAGCGTTAATGTTATTTATATGAAATGCTGACAGTCTGAAGTGAATTTCAGTATAGCATTTGGAACCAACTGTTCCGACTTTCTCCAATGATAACTTAATGAATTTCATTCTTTCTTTGTGAAGACGTTTTCATAAACTTTGTTGAACGGCTGGAAAGGCAATAGCGGGCTCTAAAATAGATTTCCATAGCTTGTGTTTACGTAGCGTATCTCAAATGTGTTCTGAATGTTTACGATTCTCTTTGTTAACTGCTCAGTCAATCATAAGAAATTACCACATTCATCACTGGTCAGTGTTTAGTGTTCACAGCTGAACTCTGGCAAATATGAGTTCAAACTTCATCAGGGATTTTCCGAAATGAGAAATTGTACTATAGAAATTGAGTTTAAATTATATTTTTCTGAAATTCAATTACTCGTGACTAATACTGAAAAATCACTTTCACCATAGAAGACCAAATAACGTTTTAGTGCATTTCAATTATTAAACATTGTAATTTTTCACTGTAAAATTTGTTCTACCTGAGATATCAAACATGAAGTACAAGAAACTAATAGGAAAGACCATGCAGCTAATTCTTCCTGCAGATTTGTTACTTGTCATTTGTATATCGATGTGGAGCTATAACTTGTGTGGAAGAATGAATCTATGGAAATTTCTCTTTAACTTGGAAAAAGTTTCCCACAGTTGAAAAGTTTTCCGATGCAAATTGTAGCTTCCCTGACTGTCATAATTTTTTTAAAGACATTTGAACGACAAACTTCACGTTTAATGAAACATTAAACATCAAGTAGTTAAAAAACAACTGAGAAACGAAGAAACAAAGTCATTCTAACAATGTAGTCAATACTTTTCATGGGACAGAAGCCTAGTTACTTTTATCAGAGACAAGAAATATAGATTTAAATATAAATATGTAAATATGAATATTAAATATAGTATTAAATATAAATATATAAATATACCTTATGCTTATCTATGTATGCTTTTATTGATATCCATTGGAAGAATTAATACAAAAATTCCAAAAATCTAAAACTATATCTATTACCCTAAGCATCACCTAGTACAAAGATACTAAACCGAGGTACTATTTTCTACATATAAATTACCTTATTTAAAAAGAATACTGCTTAAATCTAAATCCTACTTACTATTAGTTCCTCACTACTTTGTATCCCAATACTGAATAACCAATGTCTAATTTTTCTTTTGAACCTATTGAAATTTTCCTCTCCTTTGATTTCTAATGGTATTCTATTAGATATTGTAGGCCCTAAATATCCTAGTGATCTTTGCCCAAACGCTGTATTCATTCTTGGTACTTCTTGATTGTAACGTTCTCTTATTCTAGTATTATGGCTATGATTTATGATATGGTTCCTATTTTGATGTTTTTTCATATACCCTAATAACAACAATATATACAATTGCCTAACGCTGAGTACTCTATTTTCTATAAATAATTCTACAGTTGAAAACTGGATTTCCCTGTTTCCCATTATTTTCAAAATGCGTTTTTGAGTTTTAAATAATGGATCTATAAAACTGAAGTTAGCTGCACCCCAAACTAACAGACCGTACCTTAAAAGAGATTCAACTAATGTTAAGTATACAGTTTTTAACATTTCTTTGTCTATGATACGCCTTAATTGATAGAATTTGTATATAAGCTTCCTTATTTTGGCAGTTGTATATGTTATGTGTTTGTTCCATTTCAATGAATCATCTACTATTATTCCTAAATACTTTATATTGTCAGAGCGTTCTATTAGTGGGCAATTACAATTATTGTTACAATTTCTATCACAATTATGGAGCTTCATTGTTGTCATGTGTGGTTTTGTGCTATTTGTTAAAGAAAAAGCTAAAAATTTTGTTTTTTCTGAATTCAATGACAATAAGTTATTTCTTAACCAACTAGTGATTTTTGTGAGTTCTATCTCTGCTGTTTGGAACACTTCTTCCCAGTTTTTTCCTTGAAAAAGGAGTGCTGTATCGTCAGCAAAGGCTATAACTCTACCTTGAATTTGAATGGAGCACAACTCATTTGCAAAGATCGAATACAAAATTGGTCCTAAAACTGTTCCTTGAGGTATTCCAAACTTCATGGAGCCCTCTGCACTCATATGGTTCTCAACCTTTGTTTTTTGCTGTCGATTGCTGAGGTAGGATCTGAACCATTCAAGTGGCACTCCTCTTATACCTATTGCCTCAAGCTTTTTATTAATAAGTCATGGGAAACAGAGTCGAAGGCCTTTGCTAAATCTAAAAATACTGCTAGACATTTATTCTTTTCCTCTAAATTCTAGTTACAAATTTTGATAATTCTAGTACAGCTAATTCTGTACTTATACCTTTGCGGAAGCCAAATTGGTTAGGAGAAAGAATATTATTAATTTCTAAAAAGCTTATTAATCTTGATTTAACTAGTTTTTCTAAAATTTTTGATACATTGCTAATCAGTGAAATAGGTCTATAATTACTAATAATTAGTTTATCGCCTGCTTTATGTATAGGTCTGACACAGATTTGCTTCATTGCTCTTGGAAAAATACCATATAACAAGCTCAGATTAAAAATATGAGTTAAAGGCTTAGAAATTAAATCTTTTATTCCTTTCAAGGTCCTGTTATCTAATCCATCTAGGCCTGGTGCACTATTGATGTGTAAAGAATCAATTGTGTTTATTATTTCCTTTTCATCTATGGGGAAAAGAAACATATTACTCTGTACATGCAATTCTGGTACATTATCTGCTATAATTTCGTTAATATTTTTATTCAGACTCTCAGATATTTTGTTAGCCATACTCTCTCCAATATTAACAAAGAAATTATTTACATGACTCAATAGTTCTCTAGGATTATCTTTCAGTGTGACTATGTCACCATTAATTTTCAAAGCATTCAGTTGTATATCCTTTTTCTGTTCTGAATCTGTAGCATCCTTGATTATTTTCCATGTCTTCCTTACATCATTGTTTGCTTCATTTAGTTGCATCTTGAAATAATTTTCTTTTGTAGTTTGGATGAGTGACGTCAGTGTATTTCTGTATCTTCGGTAGTAGTTAGCGAGTTCTCCGTTCTCTGGGTCCAGCTTCCTTCTTCTATTTAGAGAATCCCTTGTTCTTATAGCTGAGATAAGTCCTCGTGTTATCCATGGTTTTATGCTCTTGATCCTCTTCTTTTGTCTGTAATGATGTGTATTGCTCTCCATATGTTTTTGTAGAATTTCTAGGAACTTTTCGTAAGCTGAGTCTGTGTTATTTGACTCAAAAACCTCCGTCCATTGTTCCACTCGCAGTCCTCTCCTCAAGCCGTTCAAGTTGACAGATTTACAGTTAGTTGAGAGTTGACAGTTAGTTGAGCTCTGTTCATCCCCATTTGTTCTGTCTAACTGATGTTCTTCCAGTCCAAGAATTGTAATGAAGTGGTCTGTGATACTCGAGTGATACACGATTGGATGGATTTTACTTTTACAGTTGGTCAACATATGATCCAAACAAGAAGACGTTCCCGCTGTTACTCTGGTAGCCTTTTTAATGCAGTTCTTCAAACCGTGTTCACTCAATAAGTCGTAATAATCATCAAGTTGATAATGCTGATGTGGCTGTAGCGTATTAATGTTGAAGTCTCCTGCGCAAATAATAAGTTGACCTCTCAGTCTACCAAGCACTGTTTCAAAGTCCTCTAAAAACTCTGTTATGCTGGCGTAGGAAGGTGATCTGTACACTGCCAATATATATATACACTTTAAACTATCAGTATTTCTCACAAATAACATCAATACTATCCATTTGATTAATGCTGGCAATGCTTCACTATAGAAACCAGAATGTTGTAGTCAAGGGCAGGTGAGGTTAGACGATAAATTAAAGCCACCGTTTTTATTATGGTGGCCAAGGTTATGTGTTGGAGCGCTTAACTTAATTCAGCGCTCAACTGCATGCTTAGTTGAGAGTGAAGTTGATGATTGCAAATCCGGACTCTGCTCCAAATAGAAATGCCGGTACCATGGATGTGCAAGTTATGCAAATGCTGGACTATTGTTTTAACGGCTCGCGTTTGATGTGTTGGTGGGTGCTGGTCTATTGATTTCTGTACATTTGAATGTGGGCTCTCATGCGATTACGTCATTGTGTTCTGCCACACATCATACTGAGATTCACTCAAAACTTTCAGTATTCGTTAAATGAGGAGCTTTAATGTTATTCATGTGAGGAATGCTGACTGACATGAATCTCTCATTAGAATATTATAATTTGTTGGCGGCTTTTAGTGAGTTTTACATCGAACCATGGAATTAACAATCTAGTAGGCTATAGAAGTTTTCTCTGATCGAACTTTTAGCATTGGCAGAGAAAACTTCTATACTAAATTGCTCATTATATGGCATTGGTTAAATGGGAAGAAGTGATTTTATTCATTAGGAAGTGAATTCACAGTTTGAATTAAACTCAAAGTTAGAATATTTGGGCGGCTTTTGATGACGCATGGAGATACCAAGAACTGTCCGACGAGGAAGTATGAATCACGCGTGTTTTTTATCGCTAACCATTTCACAAGTTTTGAAAATAAGTTTCGATCAACAATGTTGTCTCTTTCTGCTGATAAGAAGTTTATTTTCTCCACAACTTGATAAGTGATCATTGTTGGAAATTTGGAGGTCACTAATGTTATAAATATTAGTATTGAAAAATAGGACAGCTACTGAAGGATATGATAGGATCATATACAAGCCACATTATCAATTTCTCATTATAGTAGGGTATAGTTACTGTAGGCCTACAATGATTGTCAATTTAGTGGAAATGAGATTTCCGAAAATAAATAATCTTTCTGAATATTCAGCATGGGTTACAATTTCATTTCCTTTTATTCCTTCAGGTTCTGATAGGAACTAATGAGTTTTATTATCTTTTTCTTATACTCAGCAGTAGAAGAAGTTATAATATTGTGGTTCAATTCTTATCATCCCTTCAGTTCTGATAGGAAGTAATTATAAAATTGAAGTAGACCTACTGTACTGTATTTTATTATAAAAATAGTGCTTTGAAAATGAAGTATAGCATAAGTTTACATAATATAATACAAATATCAATATCATCATTCAAATAATATTAAATATTGGGGCACCGAGCCTCGCTCCGGAGTACAAAAGCTTAGAAGCATAAAAGCATAGTTTATATTTATTTAATTAAGTTTGTAGCGTGAATGTTGATGTTGTGGAACTTTTCCATAATTGAATAGACTTAAAACGTTGTCAAAAATCCACTTTAATTGAATAAAAATTAATATTTTACAGGAGCATGTATGAGCACACACGAAAGCATGCCCCTGTAAAATATTAATTTTTATTTAATTAAAGTGGATTTTTGACAACGTTTTAAGTCTATTCATTTATATTTATTCATTGATAAACAGAACACAATTCTTTAAAATGATTGGGGAAGGACTAACAGGCACAGCCCAAAACTGTTTCTTCGCTGAATTTTTATTTATACACTATAAATAGTCCAAAAGGTACCTAGGTTATGTTCCATACACTTTAATTCAGGTCCAATTTTCAGTCCAAACATTTGAAAACAGAAAAGTTCGAATTTAGATTGTTCACAAACCAAATTGAATAATAAAATAACACTCACTAATCACTTGAAACTGTAAAATAATTATTAACTTTGAAATATTAATAGATTGCAAGAGGAATATGATTATTTTTTTCGTTACATTAATGATGAATTGAACGTGACATGCTTCAAGTAGATGAGAGTTCTATCACGGAGTAAAGAACACTGCTGGTTTCCTTATTCCGTGGTTCTATATAACGTTGAGAACATTAATTTCAAAGTTCAAATTAGCTGGAGTGTTGTCAAAAACAATCCACCAGCTCACCAACTATAGGCCTACTGCTGGACTTTTCGTGGAGAGTTGCTCATTTCAGAAGAAATGTTGGTTGACAGCATGTCCCGAAGTTTAGTCTGCAGTCTGCACTTCGTCTTCTCGAATTTGATGTTACAGTATTGACATTTATCCGACTCATCTATTATGAAGTTGATACAGAGATCCAGTAAATTCTCATAGGAGAGTAGATAATTTTGTCAATTCATAATATCTTGGCTGTTCGTTATGAAATTATAAAATGCAGTATCAAGAAATTGGACAATCTAGATTTGAATAACTTAGCCAAGTTGTATTTTTTAAACAAAATAAATTTAGCCAGTTCAGCTCAGTACTCAATAGTTTTTCAGATTAACTTTTCCGATCAACAAATAGTTGATTAATTTTTAAAGGAAAAATTGTTATTTTTTTAATTTGATAGGCTTACAAAACTATTTTCTGTTTTTTGAAGACACATTATGGATTATATCGGTTATATTATTTTTCAAGTGATAAATTTTAGTCTTTCATTCAATTTTTATAGTTTTCCACTTAATTTCAATGTTTTTCCTCTAGTTTATGTCTTGAAAATGGCAGAATTGGCCAAAACTAGGTGAATCTTTGAAAAAAGAGCACCTATTAGCACAGCCCCCTTTACTGTAATAAGAGGTAGCTGTATCACTAGTCTTATCAAATTCAAAATATGTTTATTCATATCTATATTTTATCAAAAATCATTTAATTCGTTGTATGATTTGTATTATAATCAGCAATCAATTGTAGACCATTTTATTATCAATTCCTTGCCGTAATTCAATTCAAATCTTGTTGAAACATAACCGCAAAATCCAGTCGAGGGAATTGTTAGCGGAACGGTATTTTATCCGCAAACTGAAACCAGCCAGCAATGAACGTGTGTTGGGTATCTGGGCCACTTTAAAAAGGTGCAAGAGAGAGGGAGTGGGCCACTTCAAATAGGTGCAAGCGAGAGGGAGTGGGCCACTTCAAATAGGTGCAAGCGAGAGGGAGTGAGTGAGGGCTGGTAAACGGGTCAATTGTGAGGGGCCAGGGCCCCAGGGATGTGAAGCGACTCTCTGGACACTTGTCTGTCCTGCTCCGTATAACTGAATGCACCAATTATCGCTCTCACTCGATGTCACCGTGGTCAGGTCATTGTTATCTTTCTATTACACCTCCCATTCATTTCAGTCCGCCTTATATTTGATCGGTCTTCTTTACTGCTTCTCTTCTCAACGTCATTTGTCCGAGATGCTGTAGAACAAATACTGTAATTTTATTATTTTGTTTCCTAGTACACTTCTTCCAACTACTTCTCCAACAAATTATTGGTTTCTTCAATAATGTAATTAAATAACTACACATTTTTCATTCAGTTTTTCAGTAGCCTATTTCAATTTTTACATTCATTTTCTCAACTACTCATGTTTTCAATTTATTTTTACCAATTCTTCCGTTGTGTTAATTGAAATACTCCCTTAGTACAAATATAGATAGTAATATTAATCTGAATATAAAATATTAATAATAATTTTCAAATGACATAGTTAATTGAAAATGGCATTAGTAGCCGAAACATGTCGTGACAAAATAAGTCGTTTTATAAGGGTACTCAGATTAATATTTTTATTTATACTAAAAGTAGCCCTAAAGAAAAAAGACAATAAAATGGCGTATCCCTTAGTAGTATTGTATTACTTCGTAACTTTCATATTTCCACTCCATTCTGAACTTCCTATATAGACTTCCTTTCTCACTTTCCTTTATATTCTTCCTCTTTTAATATTTCAGTTCAATATTTGTTATCATTCCATCAAAGTCAAATTATTTGTCTAGTCCAATGTATTTTTTATTATAAGATATATGCAACATGATTCCTATATTTCTAATCCCTTTTCACCTCTCTCCTGTTCATTTTCTACCTCTATATGTAATTCTCTCATTCCACTTATCATACTTCCTCAATTTTTTCCTATTACATTAAAAATTCTACTCCTCTATCATATTCTTCTCATAAATAATGTAATCTACCAACATAACAGAATCTTTTAATTTGCATTAACTCCTTACAATCTGCTCTTTCTATTCCTCTCTATCTAGTCTCCTTATAATTTTCAATTCACGCGAATATTATTCTTTCGACTTACAAAATCCATTTCACTATTTTTTTTTTCTATATCCATCTAGATCTATATTTCTACTCTCTTTTCCTCTCCATCTTCATCTCTCCAACTCTTTTCGCTCAGCACTAATCACTATTATAGTGATGATGAGCCAAAAATAGGGCGGCATTTCCGCCTATGAAGTCACCGCCGCTTGACAGAAATTCGCGGGGGCCGCCACACATTATCAACCTGATTGGTAGAACTTGCACTTCTATCTCCATTATCATTAGTTCCAATAAGCAATCCTCGAATTCAGTTCAAAGAAATTGATGGAACTAATTCCACTCGTACTAGTAACAATCATCAATTGAATAAGCAGATTCCACTCCTCAGTGGAACTTCTAATTATCTTAATTACTCAATTAGACCCACAAAAATAAAATTCATAAATCGTTCATGAGCTTTCAGAAATTAGTAATGGTATAGAATAGAATGACTGCCTTTATTTTTCCTAGAGAGCGAAGCTAGGAGTCATTCGGCCCCCTCTTACATTCAACTCTTTATATTGTATACTGTATACTGTAATTAATTCTCACAATATACATGAATCAGTGCATCTTTCAATCTTTTATGTTCAATCGCCCATAAAACAATAATAATTCATAAAACCTGATTTCACAAAAAAAAAATAGAAGAATTGTCTCGTAAAGCCATGCATACCATTATTTTTTGGTTATATTTCATTATTATTTGGTCGGGGATAGTGATTCACTATACATTGAAGCTATAAATTGTAATAATTGAAGCTATATAATCGAAGTTGCTATGTTGTAATGATACATCTAATCCAATAATCTAAAATTTCCAATTTGATGTTTGAAATTTGAATGAACTTGAAAAAATTTAGCGATAGTTTTTTCATCCCATTTTAGAGAATATTGTTAGTACACTAAAATACCTAACATTGAATTTAGATACTCTCCACTTATATTTCATTTCTGAAATGGAAAAAATTCAAGTACCCTATTTTTAATAGTATATTTCGCACCTAGGGCCGAAAATGAGATATTTCCGGCTCAAAATCGGTTTTTAAGTCCGAGGCCGTAGGCCGAGGACTAGAAAAGATTGAGAGCCGGAAATACATGGTGCGAACGCTATTTTTCGCCACACCCAAAAAAAACTTCCCAATATATAAGAAATTAAAAAATAAATAAAATTCAAACAGCCTATTTTGATAGTTTGAATCTTCGTTATGACAACTTTTACTGTCAATTAATTTCAATATTACTAATTAATAATTTACAATAATGACCATATTTTTATACTATTAATATTAGGCGCGAGCTTTGCGCCCGGTGCAATATCATGGATAGATGGATGAATAGAATTTTCATTACTATTTTGAAATAATGTGATGAAAAAATTAATATAATTGCATATTTCACAGTTTTGTCTCAAAATATATCTAAAAAATTGATTGAAATTTAAATTACGGTAACTAATATAAAAAATAGGTAATAAAAGTCAAAATTCATCGACAAAAAAAAGTCATTGACCGAGATTCGAACCTAGATCATGTTTGTTCACTGAGCATTGAGTTCTGACTGATGTATTACGCCTTTACGCTCTCGGCCATTCCGTACTGTTGAATATTAGGGCCTGACTGATAACCCTTAGCATACACGTAATACTGTAATACTAGACTTCTAAAAAAGTTTACTTCACTCCTAAAAAGCGTACCGTACAACAGACTTTGGCTCATGACTTATATTATTAAAATTAATATTATTATCTGTCTCACAATAAAATTTTCACTCTGAATTAAGTCAGATAACGTAGGCTATGTAGGCTACTATAATAATAGAGTATAGCGCAAATTTGAAGCCGGTTTGCTGGCATTTTCACAACAAAATATTGCTCTGAAAATAGTTAAATCATAGAGAAAACATTCGAAGATTCAATCTTGAGTGGGCCTAATGTTTTCTCTATATGGTTTAATATTGAAGAAAAATTATCTAGAAGTTTTAATAATGAATTACGGAAAAATTACTAGGTATTTTTCAGTCAAGGCTGAGTTTCACCAGTAGGCTTACCTTAAACTTCAGATCTGTGCTGTATTTGCTTATTATTATTGTTGATTGTATTGCATTAAGAAGTGGAATTCGATAATAAAAAAGAAACAATTATTACTCTACCTCACTTTTAAATATTGATACAATTATTGTACTTTGAATTCAAATTCGATTCTTCACTTTTAAATACTTGCGATACGTACCTTTCTGACAATGGACAATGTAGCCAACATTATATTGTTGAGGCTATGGAGATATATCATCGTATTCTATTGTTTGATATCAAAAACACAATAATAAATATTAAATTATGAAACAGTAATTTATAAAATATATTATTATAGACATAATACCGCGATTCACGATACATAATTATATAGATTATTACAGTCATTATGAGATTATCTCTCTATGATTTTTGTGAGATCGGACACGATCAGCTGTTATTCAAGGTCATTTTACAGCCCTAGGGCCGTAAAGTTTTACCGGCCTGGTCGGAAAACAATCACTTTCGGCCTCCATATGACGCACGTAAACCAGCTCATTACATCCAAGTGTGGCGAAAAATTGTTTACTTAAAACATGTTTCAGCCATGATGCCATTTTCAAGATTTTTTACTTTCCTTGCCCTATTACCATTGGTAAGGAAAGTATTGCTTTCCGAAAAAAATCAAGGTACCCCAATTTCGAAATTTCTATACGTTTCAAGGTCCCCTGAGTCCAAAAAACTGGTTTTTGGGTATTGGTCTGTGTGTGTGTGTGTGTGTGTGTGTGTGTGTGTGTGTGTGTGTGTGTGTGTGTGTGTGTGTGTGTGTGTGTTGTGTGTGTGTGTGTGTGTGTGTGTGTGTGTGTGTGTGTGTGTGTGTGTGTGTGTGTGTGTGTGTGTGTGTGTGTATGAGTGTATGTGCGTCTGTGTACACGATATCTCATCTCCCAATTAACGGAATGACTTGAAATTTGGAACTTAAGGTCCTTTCACTATAAGGATCCGACACGAACAATTTCGATCAAATGCAATTCAAGATGGCAGCTAAAATGGCGAAAATGTTGTCAAAAACATGGTTTTTCGTGATTTTCTCGGAAACGGCTCCAACGATTTTGATCAAATTCATACCTAAAATAGTCATCGATAAGCTCTATCAACTGCCACAAGTCCCATATCTGTAAAAATTTCAGGAGCTCCGCCCCATCAATGCAGATAGATTCCCAGTTATCAGGCTTCAGATACAATTGAAACAAAAAAAATCAAGTGGAGTAGATTGAGCATGAAAATCTCTACAATTAATGTTCAGTAACATTTTCACCTTAAATTGAAAAAAAGCTTTAAATTCGAGAAAATGTGATTATTCAATTGCAAATTATTGTTGATTCTATTAAATCATTCACTATCAAGAGATAGCAGACCTCATGTGTGTCTCCAGCGTTATTGCCCTGTCACCAGCTGGCTCAAATCTTTGAATAGTAGACTTGAGATGCGCGGTAACACTAGCGTCAGGTGATCAATTTTCATAACGGCAAGGAAAGTTGTGTGAGTGCGTCACACCAGATTTTTTCTATTCAAGATTAGCCATAACGAAGAAAGACAATTTGATGGCGAATTCAACCTAATAGATTTCATTTCTGAAATATGTTTTTCAGCCAATATAGAATGCAACATCCTTTGAAATGAGAATTTTATAGGACTCACATTTTTGGCGTTTGAAGTGTTAAAGCTATCTCCAGTCTGCTTTAGTACCATTACAGATAAGATATATAACTAACAACTGTTTGATATTACCTAGTGTTTGTTCAGTAAATGGCCTTGCTAAAAAGATAACTTGAAAATCATGAATTTCAACTGAATTTCCATTCGAATTGTATGTTGCCAGTTGAAAAAATCCAGGTGTTTGAATTTTCACATTTCATTAAGAAAACTTGAGGGATAAGAAACTTGAAACGTATTAATAGGTTCTTCACACTTTTATATATAACGGATCAACTATTATCAATTTCATGTAAATAATAGTGATTCTATTCTTTGATTTCCTTCTTAAGCCAATGTAAATCTTGAAGCTGCATCCATGTTTTGTTGTAATGTAAAGTACATACTGTACTATGAGGTACAATAAATCATTCATTGTAGTTCCAATTATCATTTGCAACACCTCTAAATTATATTGAGCATTGAAATTGCTATTGAATTAAAACTGATTTAAATTGATGCCATGCTCATTTCCCCATTGAATTCAAACGTCTAAACTGATCTTAAGTTGTTGAACCTGTTTGATTGTCAATCTTCTTGTTTAGACAAGAATAGTGGTGCTCAGTGCTCCCCTATAGCTGCAGTTGTTTCAAAGATGAAGAAGGAGAAGGAAAAGAAGAAGAAGAAGAAAGAGAAGAGGGAAATAGGAGTTTGACAAAAGAGAGTTATGTAGTGGAAGAGGACTATTCAATGAAGAATAGGAGGATAGTTATTGGAAGTTGTTAGAGAAGTACGGAGGCAAATGTTTGTCAAATATTTTGGAATTGAAAATATTTCCATTGTCTAAAAATATTTCTCATTGGAATTTAATGCAAAGGTATTAATTTTTAATTCATATCAATCAAACTTTCGTACTTTTTGTTCAATATTCAATAACGGTATGAATTAATAAAAAAGAATAAGTCATTCAATAATACAATTGTATCGGGTCATCTCACTAATCATTATAATACCCAGGTTGACCATGTTCAAGTCAGGCAAAAAACTACCTACTAATTTAATTTCATCCATGCTGTACCTGTTATTTGAGTTTTTTTCAATACCGTACCCACTTTATTTACATGTGGCTAGCTACATAAAATTATATTATTTGCAGTTTTTATAAACATGTAGGTGGAGGTAAAATGTTGTGTATATCACGAGTGGAAAATGCTTTTTCTCTCTCAGGGAAATTGTTGCCCGAGGCGAAACCGATATTATTTATTTAAGACTATATTTCTCGGCTTCGCCTCGGGCATCAATCTTTCCCCTCTGGGAGAAAAAATGGCATTTTTCACTCTAGATATACAAATAACTATATCATAAAATACAATTTTATCTCTTTTACAATTACTTGACTTTTAGTTTTGTAAAAAATATAGTCTTTCCTGGAATTATTTAGATTTCCATTATTATATTAATTTTTGTGTGCTCTAAAACCATATTCCATCCAATGTTTAATTCTTTATTTAGCAAGTAAGATGTACTACTCCACTTTAGTAGTAGTTGATCTTTTATAGTGTTGATCTTCTTGATCACCATGATCAGGGTGAGAGTAAATGACATCAGGAAAGTTTGAGAAAGGAAAGATAAAAATAAAGAAACCAATAATAAAGCTATAAAAATGCCCTTGATACACCTATTATTAAAATGTCTTTACCGAATGTACCTTTACAAATGCATCGAAATATAATTCGTGCAAAAACCGAGGCAAATCGGAACCGCTCACTTTGGATTTAGGTTAGCCATCCATCCACTTACCGCTTTCACGAAAATTTGATAAATTGATAGCAGAAGATCGTGACAGTGATTTAGTCCGCTTTTGCTGGTTAGGCACGGTGATTTGGGATACTTTTCTTGCCATCTTTTCTATAAAAAATGGTTTCACTGTTTACTTGATGGTAGGCTACATCAATGGTATCGATACGTGACTTAGAAGGTGGTCAGTATATTTCGTGGTTTTTGCACCATTCGTGTGAAAATCATGCAGTTCAGTGTTGTATGAAAAGAAACCCATATTTTGGCGTACAAAAAACTAGAAGTAGGCTACTATCTTTAGCCTAGCCTGAAAGAGAAAATATAAATATTATATGGACAAAAAATATGTAGATCTATGGTGATAGATGATCAGATCATCTATATTTATACAAGGTCTTGAGTTTTGGCATAGGGCTAGTCCCTAGTAATTTTAATAAATCACTAGTCCCTAGGTATTATTATTTATATAAGTAATATGCTTTGCTATTCTGCTAATATCAGCTCAGTCTCTTCAAACTTTTGTTCAACTTGCCCAAAATAATAAAGTTATATTTGAAATTAATATTCTTGTACTCTTCTAATCTCTTTATATTATTCATTTTCTGAGTCTTCAAATTGTTCTTAGTCTTTAGAAAGGACTAAGCTATGTTGATAGGTGATATATATTTATACAAGGGGTTGAGTCTTGCATGCAAATTTTAGTCTCATATTATTCTCTAGAAATTTAAATTGACTTTATTTTTAGACTTTATATTAATTATCCTCTCAAAAATGAACTTAGACTTCACTTTAGACTTTATACTATCCTCTCCTCAACAAGTGATAATAGTCGTCAATTGTTGGATCAATAATGGTTGTTATCAGGACCAATATGATACTTCCTGTTTCCCATGGGGGCTGAATGAGTGAGTCAACACCGTTTTAATAGAATCACTGCTCTCAAGTACTCTCGGTTATCACTTCGAGTTCATTCTCCCTGGTTATTTCAATCTAGTTACTGTAGAAGAAAATGAATAGGCTTATAGATTTTCTTAGTTTTAAATTTTACTTCCAATGTATAAATGCAAAGTGGGCCAATGATGAGCTCTTTTCGAATGCTCACATTTAATAAGGAATTTCCATATCATATTTCCATTCTTCTCATTATTTCCCTGTATAATCAGTTGAAATTATCATTTGCAACACCTCTTCAACTTCCTTCTCTAATTGTCAACTAAAACTTCCTCTGTCATCTTGTGATTGCGTGTGACTTACTCAATGCTAGCTTTAAAGGAAGTGAATGAATCATGTCTGATCCAAGTGTTCGATAAAGATAGAACGTGATTGATGGTATATAAGTATGTGTACAACTATATACATATTACTTGTACATAGTCTACCTATTGCACAATAAATCCTTTGTGCGAATCTGTGCTGGAGTAATCAAACACTGGTCATGCATTGGAACTAGTTGCAGTCTTTTTTCATTCTCAAAGAAATTATTGAAATAGAATACCGTGCATGTTCATGATACGAAAACCACAGTATTATTGGTCAGAGGCTTGGTTCACTGTTATCCAATCCAATCCAATGAGATCAGGCCGACCACGCATAGCTTAGAATTCCTGTAATTTAATCACATTCATTTGAGGATTCTGAATTACTTGGGAACAAGTAATTTAGTGGAAGATGTTCTCACAAAAAAAATATCCAACTCGAGTTGTTATTTTGGTTTTGGCTGTTTTCAAGTTTCTTGTATTTGTCTCCACAAATATAGTTGCGAAGCTAAGATTTTCTCGCAAATAATTTTCCCATGGAGAGGGGATCAATAATTATGATAATAAGCTACAAATTAACTCCAAATTTGGCTTCTCTCAGGATCACATTTATAGAATGGATTACTCGTAGATGGAATTGAATTAGTAGAGAAACATAATTTGTTAAAATTATCAAAATAATTGAGACATTTCATATTATGATATTATTCAAATACAGTATTATTTGGTACATCAGTTGCACTACCAATCTATTGTTGATATTCTAAGTGGACTGGTTCTGATGTTATCAATAATGTATTTAAAATGGGAATAGATACTCTGATCTACAACACAAACTTTTATGAACGAACTACAAACAGGCTACATTAGAACCAGTAACAGTAAAGCTACAGTATAAAAAGATATAAACTATCCAATATTTTTCATCTGTTTTAGAAATTGTTGCAAAAGTACCTTGTCTTATTCTGGAGTAGTAGATACTATCTTAATAGAAAAGTGGTAATGATACTATTGGATATTTCTAAAAAATCAGTTATCAAATTAATGATGTCACCTTGTCATTCTTCAACTTATTCCTGATTTTCATTTGAGTTAGTTAACCAATTAAATGTTGTTACTGTCATTCGATAAAAATGTTGATTCGCATTGAATGTAATTATTTTATATACTTTCTGACATCTATTTCAGTTTGTAAATTTATAATTCGCTATGAATTTATCATCTTTGCATTCTATAATATTAAAATTTATTAATTTCTGTGTAATTTTGTTCTGTTTGCAGAGCAAATAGTGATGACCCCGAAGGGTCGCACGGCCAACCAAACCAACCTGATAATCGAACGCAAGGCTGTGAAGATAGAGAACAACTCTGACAAAGATAACATCCATGTGGCTGGAGGCGATCATCAGGGCATTGTCATCAACAAGTTTGTCGCTTCAGGTAAACCAATCTATTCCACTTTCACTCAAATTTGCAAATAAGTAATAAACGTATCAGAATACTAAATAGAATGAATCAATTCACACATCATAAGAATGTGTTATCTATGTCTTTTGAAATTGGAAAGTTGTATGTAGTTGATTTAATCAATATTCTAGGTGAAATGAAAGAGATGTTGTCAGTTCCTCCATAGAGAAAAGATAGCATAAGAAGATATCGCATGGTATTGGTTGTTTATGTTCCAAATTTTAAGCCAATTTTTGTCAACTCAAACCGATTACTGTCGTCTACTGTTATTCTTACTGTTTTGGCCAGGTGAGAGTGTAAGAATGGCACAGTATGAGAGATTGCCAGCGTCACATAGCTTCACGAAAAATAACTAGGCCTACTAGGACTATCGGCTTAAGTTAGCAATTAAATTTGGAACATAAACGCCCTATACCGTGGGATATCTTCTTATGCTTTCTTTTCTATATGGTTTTACATAAGTTCGAGCCAAACTGCATTGAAACTATAGTTTGGCTCAAATAATTTATTTGGAACTGACAACATATCTTTCATTTCATGTTAATATGGAGAACATAAATTCCCTATACCATGGGATATCTAGTCACGCTATTGTTTCTCTATGGTAAAACTCTAAGAAAAAGTATCAATTTCGATGAATTTCAGTTTTTAATCAACAATATCCTCCGATTGTCACCATTAAAATATAGAATTAATTAAAAATTTATCTGGGCCTAATTTTGTGCTCTACAACCTAAGACCAGGATATTTTTATCTCATATCGATTTTAATAGGTGTACCTATTTTTTATATTCACTGAATAGGTTACTCCAGTTTTTTTTTTTTGTTTTTTCTTTACTAAACTGATACTATCAAACATTTTCTTACTTCTTTGTGTGTTTTTTTTCCAGATTACGTAGGATTCATAAAAAAGCTCATGAAACTAATGCAGCTGAAATACACTTCCATCAAGAAAGTAGAAGTTATTATAAGGAAATTAGATGAGCCAGAGAAGCTACCGTCTCGACCTTGTAAGTACCTCTCACTTTTGACGTTCATAACGCTCATTGAACGATACTGCAACTACTCTTTGTGTTCTATGTTGTCTCTGACAATAAATTGCTGCTCTTTCGAAATGATAGCTCCAATGCACATAGTTTCCATTCATGAAAATGTAACCTCTGTCTCTATTTTTATTGATAAAAATGTAGATATATTAGTATTTTCCTCTTGAGAACAAATTCGTACACATTCATACTCAATGGAGAAAATGTGGTTGAATAAATATTAATTTTTATTGCTCAAATTATTTGAATGAATTCAAGGCTGAATTATTATTTATCTAATCTATGAATTTCACAATAAATACTGTAGTATTCATCTTGAAAATACTTTTAAAGGTTGTATCACTTATTAATAACTTGATTGAAGAGATTCTTCCTGTAGCAGAGAATGTAATATTACAGTATGTATGAGAGTTCTGTTTCAAAAATATTCATTTATCAGAGCTCTAAATATTTTTTTTAACAATCTGAAGTTTCAAATAAATCAATATTATCTAACTTTCATTTTTTTTCATTTCAATTCAGTCTCCTTCCTCTTCTCACTTGTTTCGATCAATTTACTAAATATTCTTTCTTACTGAAATCGTTGAATAGTTCTTTCAAATTTTCCAACTCGATATAATATGAGTCATTAACTCTGTTTTGACATCTAGACACCATGTTATGATGAAACAGGAGACAATCATAATTCATAATAGACGGATAACTCTTAGCTCGAAATAGCCTGAGGCTTTTATCTAGCTATGCTTTCAAAGCCATTAGCGATGGAAATTATTTTATTTGTTCACATTCCTTCTGTAGTACAGAAGCCGTGTTATTATAAACCGTCAAATACTTCCAGAGCTGATATCCTGTTAATGACAATATTTTTTAAATAATGATGATTCAGAATACGTGTGAAAGTATTTATTGAGAACTTAAATTCTCGCTTCGGGGTTAATTTTTCGCTATTAATCTTGAACACGATGCCGATCGTTAGAAAATTGATCAGACTCTCATTTGTATTATAATATACTCGTATGTGTTAAGTTAAATCTCATTATTCTTAACCTGAGTTAAGAGTCAGGATATAGTGCCATCAACATTTGGTGATTTAGGAAAATGTCTGTACTGAATCAAATTTGCAACTGAAGCGCTCCAACTCTAAAATTATTCGGCGTGCAATTTTTCTGTTCTTGAACGCTGGAAAGGGGCCGGGGGGAGCGTAACCTGGAGGATTGCTTTTTCGAAAAAGAAGCTCGCATGAACAGTGCATTCTATCTGAGGCAATTTCACTATGGTTTCTTCTACTCTTATCTGTAGCTAAGAGAGCAGGAGTGTCGCAACATCGTCTGGATAGACTAGTGAATCTCACAGAACCAGAGAGCTTTCATTGAGAATTATATTCGAATTGGAGCGCTTTAGTCGCAAATTTAATCCTGTACAGACTTTTTCCCAGATCATCTAAAGTTGTCTAATTTGATCTAGACGTCCTATCTGTTGACTGAAATAATTGTTGTTGAATGTTAAAATAATCCATGAGGCACCCAACAGTTACATCACTCAAATCAAACTCATTTGATTCTATCTTCTTGAGCCTGCCGTTATTCACATTCTTCTATGAATCTCCAGTTTTGGTTTATTAATAACCTTTGTTATAGGAGAATATGAAGTGACTTGATCAATTGATTACTCATTATTATAAATACTTCCACTTATTGTAAATTCAAATGTAGCAATTGGTTTATGGAGAGGTTTAGCACTTCCACACTCACATTGAAGCTGGTAGCCTCAACTATGGTTGAAAAATTATCAATTAAGACACTAGTCATTCGTCAATGAACAGTAAAATTTAAATGAAGAATATATTATACAGAGTGAGTCATATATGTATGGGAACCCTTCAATAGATTTGAGACTGTTGTAGATATAATACTGTAACTTTCAGGATAAGTTATTGGTCAAATACTCTATCTTTTGACGTACAAGTGAATTTTAACCCCTCATAAGGGTGTCACTTGGGGGTTGTAACTCAAATATTTTGAATGTAAACACCCATTTTATGGTACATCATTTTCAAGGTATTTCTGAAACAAGAGAGATGACATCAATAAAAATGTTCTATCATACTTTTATCCAAAATGGCGGCTGATTGAAGTTTTAGTTTTTAAGAAAATAATTGATAAAGTTTAATCAGCCGCCATTTTGTATAAAAGAATCGTCTAGCATTTTTATTGGTGTCATCTTTCTTTTTTGAAAAGGCCGTTATAATGATGTATGTACCATACAATGGGTGTTTACATTTAAAATATTCTAGTTACAACCCCTGAGTGACTTCCTTATGTGGGGTCGAAATTCAGTTGTACGTTGAAAGGTAGAGTATTTGACCAATAACTTATCCTGAAAGTTACAGTATTATATCTACAACAGTCTCCAACTTATTGAAGGGTTCCCATACATATGACTCACTCTGTATATTATTTAAGCTTATGGCGTGGCAAGGTCAACAGTTCAGTGTAGTTTATGATCAACACATAAAAATGCCTGCAAACATACAAAAATACATGCTAGTAGTGTGGATTTGTCATAAGTTGATGAATGAATAAAAATGTATAGAAACCCGTTCCAATAAATATAATAGTTGGTAGAAGTAATTTGGTGGTGGAAGTAAGTTGAATGTATTTTGTAGCCCAAGGAGGATGTCTGCTGATTTCTTTCTCGGGCGTTTATGGATTTGAATCAGGTTTGCCTACCATTTGGATCCTTCATTCGTCTGCCGTTTGATCTGATTTTCTAGTGATTAGAGTAGATTAGCAATTGATTTTTTTTTAAATGACTACTAGCGAAAAATAGTGGAATGTTAATAAACATTGCTTTGAAGACGAGAACAAAAAGTAACTTTTCTATTTTATTGCTATTAACTGAATTAATTATTCGTTATCCTTATGTTATTTAAAGGTATAAATACATAAACGTTAATATAAAATGGTTAATGCTTGATCTTCCAACAAATTCCATGCTTCAACATTTAACAGACTTTTATCGATTGTTATCTTTCTCATTTCTGGAGTGATCCGTGGTCTAGTGGATAGAGTGCTTGCGTAGCAGCATAGAGATCCCGGGTTCAAACCCTCTCAATACCAAAAGTTTTTTAACCAGATCACTCCCGTGTTATCGGATGGGCACGTTAAACTGTCGGTCCCGGCTGAAGTATGACATTCGTAAGGCTCATTGACGGCTTAAATTATACATTCAGGCGGTGGGACCTTCCCACAAGGGACTCCCCACCAACAAAAGCCATACGAATTTAATTTAATTTTTTCTCATTTCTCATTATAATGTGAACATCAACGAAACACAAATACACACACCTATTATTTTATGAAGTTACTACTGACATTCGAATAAATTTGATTGGAAAAATCCAACTGCATCGAATAAAAAAAGATTCCATTTTTTATTTTTATTCTATTTCATAGAATAAAAAAAATGTAATTGCTACTAATTATTATTTTGGAAGTGGTGATTACCAAATCATGTTAACTTTAACATAATTTTTCAAATCAATGAACTTCATTAATCATTACAATTAATTTTGAGAGTAGAGATTCCTCAAAGTACAACATACACATAATAATAGAAGTATAATAAATAAGAAAATATATTGAGAATAGACATTGCAGGTCACATTGAAACATCTACTTGCAACTGAACATGAGCTTCCTTAGAATGGCTTCTCAGACTGTAATTTCTTGATATTATATAGAAAGCTCTAACCTTTGTATATAAACCTTCAACGTATGTGGAGTAGAAATAACATATTTAAATAGTTGGCATGAGAAAATTCTCTCTAATAAGCCCTTTCATTCTAAAAGCTATTTTGTAAATTAATCATAACATAATTTATTGTCAAATCTACTTAACATGCTATTAAATTGACTGCAATTTATGAATTTCTTGAAATGCGAAATTGTAACATTTAATATTAATAACTCAGTGGCTTTCAGTAATTGGAAGTATAACCTCTTCTAATTTATTCATTTATTGATCCAATTATTCACATTTCATTAAAATATCTAAAGATTTGGAAAACTATTCAAACTATCTTGAATTCTAACATAAAAAATGTAAATTGGTTAATATTCTATTTTAGAAGGAAGTTGGGTAAAATAGTTAGCTGTACTGATATTAGGTACTGTAATTCTTTTCTACATTTTCTGTAATATCTACATTTTGAATATTATAAGATGAACAATAAGATAAAATAATGTTGATTAGTAGAACTAAATTACTATCCAAATTGATATGATGATTGTAAGTCAGTTTTTATTTATTAAATTTAGTTTTCAAAGTTTCTCCTATTTCAACTAAACTTGACTTTTCAATCCGTATCCTGTCTTTTTTAGACTGTTAGAAATATAATATAATCAATTTTCTTATTTTTGCAGTATCTGCTGATGAAAGCATCTTTGGCAAGCAGATTCCAATAACAGAGGAGAGAGTTTTGGAACTGATCGAATCTTCCTACCCGAATCCAGTCACTATCAAAGACATGGTCAAGTAAGTTCCTATACATTTAATGCATGTATTTATTGATCATCATGGGCTGCATCTTTCATCAACATTTTCAGATTATTGACGACTTGTAGGCTATATAATTTAACAGTCTATTGGCAATGGATCCCGAGCAATCCATAACCATGCTTTAATCATTGAGTAAATATTTTATATTTAAGCTATCTTTATTTGAATGAATGAATGAAAAAGTATTTATTCTCAAGAAGCATCATGTTACACACATTTGAAATGTCAACTTTACAATAATTTCAAATAATAGTACTCCTCACCTAGAACGAGTCCAATCTCATTGATATGAAGCTATATACTATAAGACAGTATATGATGAATTTTCACAGTATATGAAGCTATATACTGTAAGACATTTACATCTTGTAAGTAGCTGATATTGTCAAAAACGTGAATGAGACTCGACCATCCAGGCTGGGTCGCCAGTAAAGCACCAGCAGTGAGCCACCAATGGTGATGACAGTGTGTAAATCAAGCTAGGACACCAATGAGACACCAGGATTGGTGGCCGGGCTGATGACCCGAGTAAGACACCTATACTAAAGCATTCATTGACGCAACAAATGTGTTCCAAGTGAACACTGATTTCAAGGAATTTGCAATATCAGTTCCTCGTAAATTCTATAATGGAAAACGCATTTAAGTAAACTCGTGTATGCTTCCTCTATATTCTGATTTTTATATATTTGTAAAACTTTTAATTCACAATCAATTATTCATAATTTTCAGAGAACACAGTTGGTCTGATGAAGATATTGTAATCCATATAAAAGAACTGCAAAAGAAGAAACTAGTCAAAGCCATGGAACATGGTGCGTTCACCAGAGTTGTCAGCCATGATCCTGATATACAGGTAAGGAAAAACTCCTCCCTCAATTCATAAAGCTGATAAAAATATTCAGCTTTTAAATATATAAATGACTACAATTTATGGTTAGCGAATTGTTGAATTATGTTGTCAATAGATTGAAGCTGTGCGTCACATTTTCTGCTGAAAAGATGAAATAAATGCTGAATTAAAAATTTGCCATTAAAGAAATCTATACGATTGTTTCACTAACCCATTCTCTTATACTTATCATTCAGTCTTTTGATAATAGCCTTGTCAATAGATTGAAACTGTGAGCCACATTTTTTGCTAGAACGATGCAAAAAATGCTGAATTTTAAATATTTTATTAAATCAATTTATAAGATTGATTCACTAGCCTATTCTCCTATACTTATCAATCAGTCTCTCGATGTAATTCTCTTCATTCTCCTCAGCCACTTATCATTAGTCTCTAGCCAAATAGCCTCAGCCACTTGTCTTCACCCTCTAGCCAAAACTAAATTTATCGTTAACTCTGTGATGTCCACAATTAACTAGAGATTCTTTTATGGAGTAGATTATATTAATGGTAACAATAACTGTAAATAATCTTGTCAATAACCTAATGGACTTGTAGATTCACCATAGAAATTCGCTACAGGCTATATCATATAAAAGTTTACGAGAGTATTCTTTATGTAAGGCTGTACTGAGTTGTATTCTTTGTTTGTTTGCAGATAGTGAAGCAAATGCCGACAATGGTAAAGGCGAAACAGCCGACCATCGCTATAATCACGGCCCAGTATTGTGAAAAGCTTGCAGTTGACGCAATGATTGAGAATAAAGAAACATTTGTGCGTTACACCACAGTGGGTGAGTAAACCATTTATAATAATCATTCAGTTTTAGAAATACATTCCATTTCTATTTCCGCAGGTTCATTTATAAAATCGAGGATATTGAAGTACTGGGTATCTTCACAAAGAAAAAGAAATTAAGATTTTCACAGGAATGTATTTTGAGTATCAGATGAATAAGGAAACTCGTATTTTCAAGATTTGAAAACTTACTGGGTATTGTTTCTCACAAAAATGGACTGAGAATATTAAAAATAAGGGAAACTCATCATTTAGAACTTGAAAAACATTTCATTTATATTTCCGCAGGTTCATTTCAAAAATCGAGGATATTGATGCACTGGGTATCTTCTTATGGAAAATGAAATTAAGATTTCTACAGGAATGTATTTTGAGTATCAGATGAATTAGGAAACTCGTATTTCCAAGATTTGAAAACTTACTGGATATAGTTTCTCAAAAATTGATTGAGAAATTAAAAAGAAATGAAACTCATTATTTAAAACTTGAGAATGTCAGGTTTTCAGAAACATAGGTATGGCTTATGGCAGAGCCATAATTTGATTTTTTTATTTTATTTGTAATTTAAATCTTGTTAAATGCTTTCAAGTGCTAGAACAGAATATGTATGTGAAACTAAACTTTCATGTATTTCATATAAACATACCTACCCAATTAAACTTGAATATCTCCTCAATAATGTTCCTCCACGAGAATGATATAACTTTGACATTTAAGATGATTAGTGTTTCAGTAGGAAACATTTTTTCATTTGCTGGGATAGTAAGGTTCAAGAGCTTTGAGAAGCTCTGCTGGTATAGTTCATATTGAACATGTAGGCTATAATATATTAAACTATTGCGATAATAAAACGCTGAAAATTCCATTACTAACCGACACAGGCCCGGTTGCACAAAAGTACTAATTAAAGACTTTTGATAGACCTTGTGCAACCTGGTCACAGTCCCTTTCCGATAAGGTTAATAATCCCTTCTTGTCAAGTGCTAGTTAAAAAAATTATGAGTTCTTCATCAATTCGAAACTTTGAGGTATAAACACACGATTTTTATACTCTTTCACCTACATGCAGACTATTTAAGAAAAATTAAGCTACTTTAAGACTATTTAAATTTAAGAGAAAATTTGTTTACTCACAGGACTGTAGCTTTTTCAAGTTCCATTAACTTATTGTAATACTCTAGCTCTAGTTTCAATTGAGAACAATTTCCATGTCCAGGTGTGAAAGAATACAGCAAAGATGGAGCAACCATAAAGAGACAAACCCGGTTTGGTAAGGTATTTCATCTGAGGCTCCTCCTTATTTCAACGTTACGCTTCATGTTCTGGCACACAGCTTCAAAATGGTTTCGTTCAGTTTTCGTCAGACTTTGTTGTGTTTTCGTTTGCCTCATGTGTTGTGCATTTGAAAAGGTTCTGTTGTTTTTGTGATGTCATTTTCCACTCAGCAATAATAATGAAAATGCTCACAACCAGTCACAGCTTATTTATGTTAGTGTTACTAATAATAATTTCTAGTCATAACACATTACAAGATTGTTTTTATATCAATATTATGATCGCTGAACTGCTGCCGTCGAAGTTGCGACACATTTCAATGTGATATGTGAAGTGGATTCAATACTGTATTGCTATGAAGGTCCATATTTTTCAGTTCTTCATTCACTGTATTATAAAGCACATTAAATTAATGTTACTTTTTAGTTGGCACTTCATCATCAGATAGATAGATCTACTTACAAGCGAAACTCATTATTCCTTCGTCAATGTCTAAAAATTGTTTTTTTACTTTCAAAACAATGAATAAATTATTAGTTTATATTTATTCACAAAATGCCATCTCTAGAATAATGTTTCTAGCCCTTACACAAATTAATTACATGGGTAATTACTGGATTCTCTCAATTTTGTGTATTTATTTTGTCGAATCTAGTAACTGAAAGGATTCAAGATTGTTTGCTTTTGATGTCTTAATTTTGGATTTGGATTGTGATGTTTCCACTGTACATATAATGGTTATTGTCTGAATCAATGTCATACTAATGAAATGTCTGTATATATAGAAAAATTATTGTATTTATAGAGAAAATCATTATATATATATATATATATATATATATATATATATATATATATATATATATATATATATATATATAGAAATGTCTGTATATAGAGAAAAATTAATTTCACTTGGGTTGAGATATTTTTAGACTGTGATACTTATTGTCATATATTAAAGTGTTTCAAAAGATGCAGTTCAGTAATTGAGAATTATTATCAATCCGTGACCAACACTTGCTGGGTAGATTTCGTCAAGATTAAAACAACACACTCCTAGCTGGATCAGTCTTTACAATAATTTTTGCCCTCACTTACGTTCATTACTTTTGCATGTTTATTTTTTAGTTTTAAAACGGCCAAGAAATCTACGGGTATATTTATGGTCAAGAGTATGCTCATGCATTTCCATGGTTATGAAACGTCATGTTTCTTATATACATCTAACTGAATATGAACACATTTTAACTGTTCTCCTAATATTGTTAGTCATTTTCCCCCGTACATTCCAAAATAAACTTTTTGATAGACTGTATGTTTCAATTCAAGTGTTTACGAGTTTGTGTTTCTTGAATAGTTCCAAATTTCTTAAATAACTCAATATTATTCGATAAAAGTGGTAATTGAGTGGAATAGTTCTAATTAATTTATCAATTTAAGCCATCTAAATTCAAAATTTATAGTTTTAATGTTTATTTTGGACCAAAATTTTATAAAAATTGTACACGTGAAATTCTGACCTTGTCTTGGACTTTGTCATCTATAAATTTGGAAGAAAAATAGCACAAGGACTACCTTATTATTTTATATTTCAATGTTATTACATTAGTGTTATTTGCATTGTAAATTGTAAATTCTGTTCAATTCAGTGGAAGGGGGAGGCTGTCAATAGTACTACTTCCCCTAGATTACTGTATGCACTATGCATAGTATCACATAGTTATCAGTAGTTTCACATAGTAGGCCTATTACATTTAGAATGCGGAATTAGAGACAATATCTAGACATGTATCTATCTGAAAAGCTAGATACTGTTACTTTGGAAACAATTAATAATTGAATGTTGTTAGTTACACAGCAGTGAGATTCTCTTGAAACTATCAGCATTGATCGAAAAGCTAGATTTGTGATAGAATTTGGAGCTACCACTAATTTGGAACTATCATAACCAATGCTAGCTTTTCATAAGAATTGCTAAAATTGTTACTGTTTCCCTACTTCGACTCAATGTTAGAATTGCTTGGTTTTAGTCTATAGTCTTCATAATAATATTGCTGAAATTGTTACTGGTTTCCTAATTTTAACCCAATTTAAGAATTGCTTAGTTGTCATACGTATTGCTGAAATTGTAACTGGTTTTCTAATTGTGACCGTGTTTGCCTACAGGAGAGTCGAACGTCTATACCCTGGGCAACATGGGCGCGCATCGCATTGTCTGCACCAAACTGCCAACTGTCGGCCACACGAGGGAAGCCATGACTGCGGCCGGCAACACAACCACTCGACTGCTGGGCACTTTCCAGAAGGTTGACTATGTCATACTAGTTGGCTTGGGAGGCGGAGTGCCTCACTACACCGATTTCAACAAACACGTCAGGCTGGGAGATGTGGTTGTGGCGCATTCTACAAATAATAACAGGTAAGATTTTTGTTGAATCCATAATGATGTTGCGGAACTTCTCCACACTTGAAAAGCATTCAGATTGATAAAATTGGATTTGAAACTGATGCAATGTTTTCAAATTACAGTTGAATTCACATTTTTCTCAAAACAAAATTTAATACAGTATTTTTAAAAACTGAAACAATATCTAGACATGTATCTATCTGAAAAGCTAGATACTGTTACTTTGAAAACAATTAATAATTGAATGTTGTTAGTTACACAGCAGTGAGATTCACTTGAAACTTTCAGCATTGATCGAAAAGCTAGATTTGTGATAGAATTTGGAGCTACCACTAATTTGGAACTATCATAACCAATGCTAGCTTTTCATAAGAATTGCTAAAATTGTTACTGTTTCCCTACTTCGACTCAATGTTAGAATTGCTTAGTCTTAGTCTATAGTCTTCATAATAATATTGCTGAAATTGTTACTGGTTTCCTAATTTTGACCCAATTTCAGAATTGCTTAGTTGTCATACGTATTGCTGAAATTGTTACTGGTTTCCTAATTTTGACCCAATTTCAGAATTGCTTAGTTTTCATGCGAATTGCTGAAATTGTAACTGGTTTTCTAATTGTGACCGTGTTTGCCTACAGGAGAGTCGAACGTCTATACCCTGGGCAACATGGGCGCGCATCGCATTGTCTGCACCAAACTGCCAACTGTCGGCCACACGAGGGAAGCCATGACTGCGGCCGGCAACACAACCACTCGACTGCTGGGCACTTTCCAGAAGGTTGATTACGTCATACTAGTTGGCTTGGGAGGCGGAGTGCCTCACTACACCGATTTCAACAAACACGTCAGGCTGGGAGATGTGGTTGTGGCGCATTCCACAAACAATAACAGGTAAGATTTTTGTTGAATCCATAATGATGTTGCGGAACTTCTTCACACTTGAAAAGCATTTAGATTGATAAAATTGGATTTGAAACGGATGAAATGTTTTCTAATTACAGTTGAATTCACATTTCTCTAATACCTTTCCATGCGAAAGATTAATAGATGAAACGATTCATATCAGATTAACGTTTATATAGAATAAACTATTTTTGTTTCAGTATTTCTCAAAACAAAATTTAATACAGTATTTTTAAAAACTGAAACAATATTTTTCAAAATCAGCTGTTGAATTCACAGTTTCCTAATACCTTTCCATGCGAACAGAACCTTTTTCCATGAGACCTTCGTATGTATCCCGAACCAATGTCAACATAGTCTCACGATCATGTAATATATCTCACACACTATTCATTTTATTAAGTTTTGATGGTGAATGTTTCTCCCGATAATCTAATAAGTTGTACCATTAGGATTTGTCGAAAAAGTATTATCATAGACAAATAATGTTGATAATAATATAATCTAACGTTTATTTCTATAAGGCTAGTTGACAGTATTATTATACAACATCGAAGAAAATGAGGAAGGTATTAGTGATACTACTGTATATGATAAGAATAATGTATATAATATTGATAAAAGTAATCGTATTTATGTGAAACCATCTCTAAAAACTATAATCCCAATTCAAATGCTTCTATTCATCAAGTTATTGGACAGACAATGAAAACATTGTGAAATTCTTATTGTAAATATACGTTATGATCTACAAGAATACTGTTACCGTCTCAAATATTTATTGAGTTTTCTATAGTTGATCCATAAGGTTGATTGAAGAGGATAGGATGAGAATTATTTAAATGAGATGTCCAACCAAATTTATCTGTTCGGTGATGGAACTTTTGATGGTTGATTCCTACTGGTTTTTAATTTTTATTCTATTCCAGAATATAATGTTGTTTTTCTTCTAATCAACCTTGAATTATTGAAACGTTTCTATTTTATTTCAGGGCAGTCTATACTTACTGTGAAAACGCAAATGAAAGGCCTGATGGTCAGTTGGCATTCGACCACAAAGACTACCAACCATCGAACTTCTGTTTGCAGCACATCGCATCTCAGCTCAAAGCACAAGTATGTTATTTATCAAACAGATTGTACTGCAAGTCAATTCTAACATAAATAAATAGAATAGTTTTGTGTATTACATTCCATCAATATAGACAGAATTATAAATTATTGAAATGAAAGTAAATTAGTTGTCTTGTATCTATGCCAACTAGGCTACTGTCTGTGTCGTTATCAAACTTCAGTATAAAATAGCTATATATGATATAATAATAGCTATAATAGCTATATATTAAGAGCATAATGCGCGACTTTATCGTTCGCGCAAAACAGTTACCACGGGACGCGAAGCGGAGCGTGATAATTTTGCAAGAGCGATAAAGAAGCATTACGCGCGAATTACATACAAAATTTTTCCTACAACTGCCCAAACCTGTTAAATTACTTATATCGGCGGAGTTAATAATAATTTGTCTTCACTGATATCCATCATGGCTGCATAGTGCAGAACCGGTACAATTACCGACTTTTTAGGTTAAGATCTGACCTTCTTTTGGCGAGCTGCTTACCATCAGCTGATTAGCGAGCGTAAAGAAACTCTTCTGCGCATGCGCAGTTGGTTAGCGAGCTAAAAAGTAGATTCTCCTCAGAAATAAGCTGTTTTACGAGGAGAATTGAGTATGTTAATTCTTTTTTTATGCGCAGTTGTAAATTAAATGATTTCTATTTTATCATCAAATTCAGTGTGTATTTAACTATAACAATTTCTGAGAAAATATAAATTTCTATTGTTAGCCAACTCCTTCATATTTATTTTGAATCACTTTGAAAAAATGAATTTGTTATTCAATAACAAGTTTTACAATGCACAAAAGAAAAGAGACTACAATAATTTATTCATTACAAATGCCAGTAGACTCGAGAAATTGATGTTTCCTTTGCAGTTTGCTTCAAGTTTTATGATGACAAATTATGTATTGTTTTGCAGTCTGAAGCAGAGGGCGATGCTGCACCATGGCTGAAATATTTAGTCGAGGCTGAAAATATGCTGAGCTCAGCAGAAGCCGAGAGTGATTTCCGAAGACCTCCAAAAGAGACCGACAAGCTTTACATGAGTATAGGCGAGGAAGGAGTCATTGAAGTGGCCCATCCCACTTCCACCGACCCAGATTTACAGAAAAGGTAATTTATAAACACATGTTTATTCATTTATACAGGAACAAATCATACAATGATCGGGAGCGATCGAACACTTCGCTTGAAACTGCTCCTCTCCTCAATTTTCATAGATAAAGATGATTCTAAAATAAAGTCATTTCAAGTTATTGTTGTAGTTAACCTATTGTTGCTTCAAAGTCAGCATATGTGTAAATTATCCACCTTTCAATTTATGTAGTCTATTTCTATGAATAAACATGTAACGATGTAACACGTTTTTCTAAACAATGTTTTATTTTTAAATGTCCCAAGTCTATTAAATAAATAAAAGTCTATTTTTCAATCTGATCAATCTTTATGCTGATTATTCCTAGGAAAGAGAATTAATTTCCTCAATCTTCCTGTAATGTATTCCTAATGTTAAGGCTGTTCGTACACCTTTTTATTTTTATTTAAATTGTATAATCTTTTTCAATATAATAATTGTTAAGATCATTATAAGATTGAGAAAAAGGGGCAACTGAAACTTTCAAGTGGTCTAATAAGCGAGTTATGGGTTACAATTATATTGAAAAAGATTATATCCAATTTAAATAATAAAAAAAGTGTACGGAACAGCCGTAATATATCAGAGAGTGGTTTTTGAAACCAATATAACGATTTAGTCCAGTCAAATGGTCGTTTTTCAGGAAACAGCCCCGAAAGAATTTTTCTCGACGGTTCTATATGTATTTTGGGGCGCTGAATTCGAATCTGAAATTTTCTGACACGCCAGAGGGCGGCTTCACACCCAAAATCCCCCGAAATTTCGGACTTCAATTTTTCAATTTTACCATTTTATCTCGTAAACCTTGAGTTTCTCAAGAAAAATCATTCTCGTCAAAATTAAAGAGAATAAAATTTCCAATAAATTGAGTGGTCGCGCAGGATTCTACCATTTTTGGTTCCGGAGCTACGAATTTTCAAAAAAGGGGTATTTTTAAGGGGTTTTCAAAATTATGCAAACCTACCACTTCCGAATTTTCGAAATTCGGGGGATTTTGGGGGTGAAGCCGCCCTCTGGCGTGTCAGAAAATTTCAGATTCGAATTCAGCGCCCCAAAATACATATAGAACCGTCGAGAAAAATTCTTTCGGGGCTGTTTCCTGAAAAACGACCATTTGACTGGACTAATTATCAAAATTATAAGAAGGCTTGATAGTGGGTAGGCTTTTTATCATTGACTTTCAATTTTCAACTTCATTGCAATGAGGTCTCAGGCTTATTCTGGGAAATCTCAATTTGTGGTTTGGAGTTTTTCAGGCCGTACACAAGTGTATGAAATTGTCCTCCGGCTTCATAGACCAAACTAGGCTCAAATTAAAGTATACACTCATGAATTGTCCAATAACGATTGTTTTTGAAACTTATTCTTTCACGATTATGGAATGACAGAAGTAAAATAATTACGTTAATTATTCTAATTGGATTGTTGCAGATTGGAGGGCCGCTCCCGTATCCACACAGGAGTGATCGCGTCGGGCCGCGCCGTCTGCCGCAACGAACAGCTGCGTCAACAGTTCTCTGAGCAGCGAGTGGCGCTGGCCTGGGACTCTGAGTTCGACTCGGTCATCGAATCGGTGCAGGGCAACTGCAAGGACTGCTTTGCACTGGTGAGGGGCATCTCCGACTACAAGGACGGCACACGCAAGTCGCCCTGGCAGCCGTACGCCGCTCTGGCCGCCGCCGCCGTCGTCAAGGCTATTGTCTGTGCTATGGACCCGCCTACTGATGCCTAGACTCAAATGGCTCATTATTTCTATTCATAGACAAAAACTGAAGTTTCATTCGTTTCATTTTTATTGTTCAGGCATTGGTTACATTGCTTTTTCAAACAGACTTACGCCCAATACACACTGAGGTGGTGTGGCGCTGACGTGGCACAGATGTGGCGAAGGCGTGGTGCTGACGTTTGTAACTTCCATGTAAACATTGGTTCAATGCAAACAGAAATGGCGTGGCGAAACGCCACTCCAATTTGCATTGGACCATATTATGTTTATATAGGAGTGTCGTGAAAGTGGCAAAACTTCGGTGCCAGCGCCACGTGACTCCAGTGTAAATTGGGCCTAAGATTTAAAATAAAAAATACATTAAATTTCAATCCCACTTTCCATTAAGAGCTGCTAGTTTATGTATAAATTTTAATACCTTTTTTGAAGACATAGTGACCTGTTTTCTAGGACACTTATTAAATCCAATCATATCTGTGGGTTTGATGGTCTATTATATTTAATAAGTGTCCTAGAAACCGGGCCTAACTTTTGTAAATAATAGCAAAACGTCTACTCACGTTGTAGAGTGCTTTAAGACAACATACATCCTTAACAATGTCTTAGTGATTATTAACTAGAAGTTTGATTTGATTCATTAACTAGCAGCTCTTAATGAAAAGTGGAATTGAAAATAATCAATTTGTTTGATTTGAAATTGTAGACTGTTGAAAATAAATATTGTAACCAATGCCTGAACGGAACTCAGACTTTTCCTTGGTTTCCTATCATTCTCGTTTCAAGTAAAGCATCGAAAAAATGCAATATTGTTAATGTATTCCTATTGGTAGGAATCTCTTTCTTCAACCGAATTGAGGAATTTAATGAAAAGTATCAAACAAATGCATTACTTGGTGATTTAACAAGTGGAATTTCCAGCTGATGCTTGAATACAAGACACTTGTTTGATCTTTTAATCGTAGACTCTTGGCGAAAGCATTTCAACCGATTGATTCAATAATTTCAATTTAGTTTTTATTTCGTTTTAAACCACTAACTATTGATGAAAGGTTATAGCTACGGTACGCATTAGAAGAGTGGTCATCGAAAGATATTCTCTTGAATTTTCCCGACCAGCTTATGCGTATATCGACTGAATGAGAATATGCAGTTAACGTTTCCAAAGCTATAGTCTGTGCAGTAAACTGAACAATTTATACTTCAAATGCGTATGTATTTGTTTAATCGTAGGTGCTGGTTTTATTTAAAGGTGACTTGTTTAGTCTTGGTCTATTGATTATAATTATTCAGATACTAGACTGTTAGTCTTAAGAAATAGATTTGACCTGTGATACATTTCACTTGGGCCTATCTCTCCCATTCCTTCGACTTGAACAATATCCATTCAATTCTATGTTTCTATTTTATTTTGCCTGTTTATTGGGATTATCCAGAACATGAGAATTATCTCATCAACTCAATATCAAGATTTAGGAAAATTATCTGATTCAATTCTTTTAATATTTGTGATCACCACCAATACTTGTTATATTCGATATACGAGATTGTATTTCTATTCAGTTCCAAAAATTTTAGGATTATAGAAGTTAATGATAGGTATAAAATTCAAAGATAAAAATAAGTACGAGTAGATATGACTTATTGAAATTTAAAAGTATAGATATAATATCTATTGATAGTATAATACTACTTTAAACAGAATCTAGATTAATATTATCACAATCATAAAAAGGACTGAAAAATGGAACTCATTTTCCATTCGAGATTGATATTGAATGTTAGGAAAACATCCGTCATTAGAATATATTCCACAAGAGAATGTCGATGTACTGAGTGGTAGATACCGACTTCAACTGACCATTTGAAAGCACCAATTACGCATTGAGATCGGTTACAGTTGCAGGCCTATTCAAGTGTTGTTTGCTATTTCAAGAAGGAGTATCAAAATAAATGAAGAAATATTTCAAACAAAATATTTATAGAGTAAACAATTTTATGTATATTCTTATTGAAGCCAATCTCAAATATGCAAATTATAGAATTGTATCTCAATAGACTTATTATATTTATAGTGTTATTGAATAAAAGCGTCTCTTGTAAACCTTGAGAATTTTATAAAGACGTTTTGTTTAGAACTTTATATTATTACTCTGTTTGTTTGATATTATAAAAGTAATTTTTGAGTGGCTCATTAACATGTGTAAGTATTTCTCATAATATCTTCTCTATCAGCCTTTCATTTCGATTATTCTTGAGATTCCGTATAAAATTCCAGATATTTTATCATACTTATAGATACTGTATATATTTTATGAAAATTTCAAACAAATATTAATTTGTTGAATGAACAAAAATGAGTTTGTTTCTACAAAAGCTCTTGTCCCATAAGAGCTCTTGCCACATTTTTGTGTATGCCTATTTCATGTTCTATTTTGTGTGGCAATAAGTGGAAACTTCCAAACAGCTTTCCATTTTCCCAATTTTGTTTCATGTCACATATTGCCTGTTTTGCTATGTCATGTGTTGTAAAATAAGGCATCTTTCATGCTTTGTTTTGAGTATTGTATTTCTATTGTCTTGAATATTGTATTATTACTTAAAATAATGGTTTATTTCAAGTGGAATTCCTTAAAGAGATTTAATTGCAAATAGTTTTGTAAGATAAAATAGATAGTAATCTTCTATATATATCATAGAAACAATATCATAAAAAGATTTATATAATAATATTAATTTACTAAAAAGATTGGAAATATACAAATAATGTACAATACATATCATGCCTTGAGTTTCCACTCTGCTTGTTTTTGACTGACATGTGAGTTGATTCAATTGAAATCAGTGCAATTATTAACTTGACCTTAGTAAAGTAATACATTAAAGCTTCAACAAACAAGAATTTCATAAATAACTAGACCAAGAATTCTCAATCTGTTCACAAAGGCTTCTTGACATCAATAAGTTGCAAATTTTATAAATTATCTAATCATATTTCCTCATCTTCCCATTGTAGTGACGTAGTGTTCACCCCATTGTTATACTTTTATAATATTTCTATCCTAATATGTAAAACGTGGCTTAAATGAACGAATTCTGTCAGAGAATTTGTGTTTTTGTGAGGAGTAACAGCTAACAATAATTTTTGGGCGAGATCTATAATTTCTATTATGTCCGCTTCTTCAAATTGTGTAATTTTAGTGTCTTCCTAATGATTAGTTGTGTTTATTGTGTATCATGCTAGCTTCTTTGAAGGTTCAGTGATTATAGTAATATTGTGGCTTCCTTGCTTAGAGATTTGTGTCTTTTTGAGTGAACAGACTTGACTAAATGTGTGTGATGTCCTATAGAATTGTGATATAATACAGAAAAATTTTATTTATTTTTTATGTTTTGTTGGAATTTGTAATTTTAAGAAATTGATTATGTAATTTAATTATGATTTTGCACACAGTGTCTTCTATATGTGAAGATAATGTAATTTATATTTGTACTATTTTTGCTAAGTGAAATATGGCAATCTGTAAGTTGTTACCAAATTATTCTATTTTTGTTGAATATTGAGCACCTATATTTATTTTCTCACATTCTATTAATATTATTTTCGGCTAGAACTTGAAAAATAAACATTTGAACTATAATAATGACAAGTTATTTGATCCTTTCTGAATTATTAGAACCTATTTTTTTAACGATTCTCAATAATGTTCTTGGCGCAGTAATATTTGGATGAAAGGCAACCGAAACGCGCATGGACGAGTTTGTTTTTAAAAATTATTGTTCAAAACATTATTTGCGAACTGAGGAACAGGATTCTGTCATTAGATTTGCGTAAAATTGATACATTCATTGATAGTATATATATTGTATACGTTTGTTATTTAGTATACGTTTTTATTATTTTTTTATTCTTCTATATACAGTATCTACAAGAAACTTAGAACATCGCTATTTAAAACAATAAGCGTTCCAAGCTACTGGTTCGCATGTAACAGTGGGTATTTGAGTTCTAAAACTACATTAATTATTAAAAAAATTAACTTGGTGCAGATTTTTGTTGTTGACAGCATCCCGTTGATTGGGGTGCAGAGGCGCTTGAGGAGGCTGCACCACTTATGAATGGCGCATTATTTTCATAACGAATATCTGGCCTCATTTGCAATTCTGAAAGAAAATCATCCCGTTGAGTTCAATCTCAATCTAAATTTACAGTACATTCGTGCAATTTTGCATCAAGCAATTCACAATTCTGGAACAAGGACATTCCAGTTTAATTTGTAATATATGCAAACCATTAAATTTGCTATTCTACCATTCCCACTTGAAGTAGAGTTGAAAAATTATACCAATACCAAATATGTTAGAAATTTGACCATTCGTTCAAACACTTTTCACAAAAGTACTACTCTGAAAAGTACTATTATAACTCTTAAGTTATATAATTACTAATATAACTCTACACAAGTCCAGAATACCTAATTAGGTGCTTCATAGTGATACTGTGTTAACTATGTTAACTGACATCCTATTGGTCATATCCGATTTTCTCATAATTTTCAAGTATTTCTCACCTAAAAAACGATCACATATTTAATGTTACAGTCTATAACTCCCGATATAGTTTGATCGTCCGTTTAACGAACCTCAAATTTAACCATTAGTTTGATCATGGTTGAACGTAACCGGTGTTGGTAAAACATGATTTGGCTTATTTGACCAATGGAGAAAGACAGAGATAGTTGGAAGATGATTGTGGAGGAGGCCAAAGCCCACATCGGGCTGTAGCGCCAGGATAAGTAAGTAAGACATTCAAACACGTTGAAATCAAATGTCTTGACCGAGCTTGGTGAAACCATGCATAAGTAATTAGCTTAATTCCAAAAATGGTTGAAAAAATTATATAGGATATTTCTGTGCACCCTTAGTTACATTATAAATACTGTATGCTGAAAAACATCCACGTCACTTGAATATTATAAAAGAATTTGACTTACCATAAATACCAGGGTCTTTCTCTTTAGCTTGCACCACTCTTGTCCGTAGTTCCTCTTCGACGGAAATAGAAAATTTAACCAACTGAAACAAAAACCATAAAATGATACATTACTGTAAAAAAATGACAACACGTTGAAATCTCTTGACCAAGCTTAGTGAAACCGTGCATAAGTAATTTCCTTAATTCCAAAAATGAAAACATAATATTTGAAAAAATACATTTATTAAATAAGAATACAAGATATACTTGATTGCAATTTGAACGATTGAATTAAACCTATTGTTAATTGAACGATTAAATTTGTATAGAATCTATGTGATTCTGAAAAATATCTTAATATTTCCTCCAAAATGTTAATTTAGTTCTATATAAGTTTTTTTGTTTATTAATACAAACTATTTTGCATCAACATCACAGAGAAATAGTTGAAGAGAAAAATCCAATAAATAACATTCATTACTTTCCTCTCTATTTTAGTGTTCAGTGAAGCAGAGCAGTTCTACGTGAAAAAATACAATGGGCATGCCTTCCGAGCTTTTCCAGCTTATTTGGCAATTTATCTTGAAATTTGGAAGAGCCAAGTACAAAACTTGAAGATTCTTCTAACTAGACCCGCTTATATCATTATACTGCTCTGAGATTCACTTTAAACTATCAGCATTTGTTGAAAATAACGTCAATGCTTCCCATTAAATAAATTCTGGCAGTTTAAAGTGAACCTTACAATCGCTTTAGGGCAATTGTTTAAAATCAGCCAGTAGATGAAACCAATGTACCTAGAATACAAGGTAGTGGCCGCAAAGATGCGCAATAACAAATCCAAACCAGCTGGTCGGTGTGACGTCATTGGTGCTCTAATATCTATTCTTCCTATCTTTTCAATGTTAAATATTGAGCAACTTTGTAAGTCTTTTTCTCAAAAAGTAAATAACTTTCAACTCCCATCGACATCTCCTATGATTCATACAATATTTATCTTCAATTTTTCTAGAAATGTGATACTTTTAAACGGCTGGATCTTTCAGAATGATCGATTTTGTAAGAGCCTGCACATCGAATTGCTCCCTTATTGAAAATTAACATGCTTTTCCTGGCTCTTTTGTAATTCGATTACTCAATGTTAATGCATTTTATGAATCGATCATTGAATAAGAAATTAAAAACGTGATAACATTGATTGTACTATAATATTATTTCTCTCACAATTCTTTATCTTGTATGTGTAGCCTACTGTATATTACATAGAATCAGTAGAACATCTTGCCGGTTCAACATCTTTAATCCTTCAGGAGTGCACTCCTAATTCAGGAAAAAAATTATTTACACATATCCACATACTTTAACCAGGTGATAGTTGTGTGTTACGGTCATATACAACATTTATCTTATTTTTCTCGAGCAACTTTGTAAGTCTTTCTCTAAAATAGTAAATAACTTTCAAGTATCATCGACATCTCCTACGATTTATACAATATTGTATAAATTGCAATTTGAAAAAATATGTTGAAATATGCCCAACTATCATCTCTCCGGTTATAGGAAAATAATGTGGAGATTGAAAAGAATTGGAATTCACCACACATTATCCTTTTTTAAGTGTATGAGAGTTTAATTTCTAGAATAGAAATGCCCTCAGAGTTGGTTGAAGATATTTCATCCTTACGTAGTCTTTCAAACAGGCATTCAACCGATCACTTGTCTTAAAGAATTATCAAGTTTATTAGAAGGTATATATTGTAGGATCCTTATAGTATGAATTCATATTCATACGTATACTTTTCAATCTATGATTCATTTTTATTAAATCATGACGAGTTGGTTTTCCCTTTCACAAATAAAGAATTAGAGTTTTAAAATAAGAGAACAAGTATCAATTGAAGATTCCTCTCACTAATAATAAATGAGAAATATGTGTTTCACAATACGAGAGCAAGTATTCAATACAATTCTCAATTATTGAGAATTCCCCACGCGGTATGCATGCTTTAATATCGCCCTTATATTTTGCTGTAGTTTCCAATTGGAGAGATAGAGCCAGAAAACTATTTCCTGATCAAGTATGTGGAAGCCATAATTTATCTGAAAAAAGAGATCCTCCTAAGGGATTGGGCAAGATGTTCTTTTGGTTCTACATATAATATAGATCAAAAGATCATCAGCTGTTCTTAGTGAGAATTTGTGTGTATTTTTGGCTTCAAAATTCATAAAATAACTTAATACAATGTGCAGTGATAATTGAGTGTAATATTTAACTATAATTTGGTGTTTAATTTTTCTAAATTTAAAATTTGCATCTCATATTTATTTTTGGACGAAAGTTGAGCTTGAACTTCTTACTGAAGAAACATAACCTATTTTTTGGACATGTAATCAAAATTTGGGAATGGAATAGTTTTGGGCCAAGCCTGTTGTTCCTTCCCAATCATATTTATATGATTTGTTATTGTATCCACGTATAAATAAATAAATAAAATAAATAAATAAATAAATATACAGTATACACAACTATCACCTGGTTAAAGTATGTGGATATGTTTATATCATTTTTTTCCTGAATTAAGAGTGAACTCCTGAAGGATTAAAGATGTTGAACCGGCAAGATGTTCTACTGATTCTATGTAGTAGGCTATACAGTAGGCTACACATACAAGATAAAGGATTGTAAGAGAAATAATATTATAGTACAATCAATGTTATCACGTTTTTAATTCCTTATTCAATGATCGATTTATCAAATGCACCAACATTGAGTAATTGAATTACAAAAGAGCCAGGAAAAGCATGTTAATTTTCAATAAGAGAGCAACAGGTATTCGATGTGCAGGCTCTTACAAAATCGATCATTCTGAAAGATCCAGCCGTCCAAAAGTATTACATTTCTAGAAAAATTGAAGATAAATATTGTATGAATTGTAGGAGATGTCGATGGGAGTTAAAAGTATTTAATTTTTGAGAAAAAAGACTTACAAAGTTGCTCAATTAAATATTGATAATTAGATAAATTAGCTTAATTAGATAAATATTGTATGAATCGTAGGAGATGTCGATGGGAGTTAAAAGTATTTACTTTTTTAGAAAAAGACTTACAAAGTTGCTCAATTTAACATTGAAAAGATAGGAAGAATAGATATTTAGAGCACCAATGACGTCACACCGATCATCTGACTCTGATCATTAAAAGATCGAGATGCGCGTGGCCAGTACCTTTTATTCTAGGTACCTTGGATGAAACTGCTACAGGTTTAAAGTATTATTAATACTATATACCATACTGAAATAACAAGTAGTATTTGTAAATGATAAGTAGCTTGAATAAAATTAAAGTGAACAAAACATTCCTTTACACACCTCTTGGATTGACTCGACAGCACTCACATGCTTGTTCTTCTTGAATTCCTCATTTATCTTGTTTCTGGTGACTGCGGAAAACAAAAACTCAATTACGGTACCAATTTGACCCAAATTTATCGAATTTCTTCAAAACTTGACACAACTACATTTAATTTATTCAATTTAATAATCAAAAAGTTACTGCTGATCAACGGTTGACCACTGCTTTCAGAAACAAATTGAAATGGTTTGGAACCCTCCTCACCTAAGCCTGTAGTTCCATACATTAATTTTTTAAGGCACAAGCCGTAGTTCTATGTGGACATCATAATTTGAATGATCATACTTCATTATCATATTTTATGTCATCATAGTTTATAGTAAAACCATATTTTATATCATCATTCAATATTGATGTCTGAACTGACGCTAATAACGTGGATAGAGCCAAGTATTTTCACTTGAAAACCCAGTTATCACCAATACTTTTTAACCAGGTAACTCCAGTGATATCGAATGGGCACGTTAAACTGTCAGTCCCGGCTGAAGTATTGCAGTCGTAAGACTAAATTTTGTGTTCAGGCGAGGTGGGGCCTACCCGCAAGGAATTTCCCATCTACAAAAACCATACGAATTATTACCTTACGCGGCATTTCAATTAATAATTTAATTCAAGTAAAAGGGAAAGTTTGTTATGATTAATTCCAACTTGAAATCCAATTCATCATTCGAGAAAGTGAGCAGTTTTTTTTCTATAGTGAGGTCCACGTTATGATAGCAGAGTTTGATTAGCAATGGTGTAGCTATACTTGTCTATCATTCAACAAAGCTGATAGCTCTATCTCTTTCTCACTTAGCTCTGTTGCCAAATCGACTTTTAACAATGTAGAACTAATAATGATTAACAAAATATTTCATCTCAATTTTGAAAATTCATTATGAAATTATTGAAAAATATAATTTCTTGCTTAATAAAATATAATTGATTATTTTAAACGAGAATGAACAGTTAATATTACATCAATAAACCTGTATCAGCTACCGTCTATAGAAGACAATGGCCAATATGAATAAAGTTGAGCATTTGCTTATCTTCTAAAATATGAAGCATTTGCTTCATTTTCCATGAATAAACGTGAGCAAAACTTTTTGCTCATGCTCATCAAAAAAATAGTTTCAGCATTTTGCTCAAAAGTAAAAGCTTCTACTCAAAATTGTATGAATAAACTAGAGCATTTGCTCAACTTTTGAAGCAAATGCTTCAAAAAAGGTGAGTCTAGTCTAGAGCAGCTTATCACCTTTTGCTCATAGTAAAATGGCTCAACTAATTCGTATGAGGAAGAGGAAACTATACCAGATACGATTACAACCAATAGTTGAGAACTACAAAACTCTTTTTAGATTCAACTATGATATATATCACCATTATTCCTACAAAAGAATAAATACAGCTAGAATAAAGATATACAGATAGCTGTATATACAGATATACCTGATATACAGATAGCCATCAAAAAATAGGAAAATAGGCATTTAAGTGTAGACGAGAGTCTACTTACGTGCAGATGAGAGTGTAGACGATTATAAAAAGGCTATTGATATTAAAAGAATATGCTGAAGATTATTATAGAGATGACATTTTTTCACGCTATTATTTCAAAATTCTAATCTCAACTAACCTAAAACTCTATTCATAAATAGAAAACAGAGCAGACGACGCAAACACAAGTGGTGCCCCCTACTTGCATATTTAGCGCTTCCGTGAGCTATCAAAACAAAGTAAGGCTACCAAAGCGAATCAGCTGATCAAAAATCTTTAAAATACGTGAGCATTTGCTCCAGAGTTCAGGAGCATAAGGTAAGAGTATAAGATAAAGCTTATTCATATAAAATGAGCAAATGCTTATGCTTCTACATAATGCTCATGAGCAAAACCTTATGCTCCATGCTCTCGCTCATGAGCGTTTGCTCTGGTTTTATTCATATGGGCCATTGACAAGACAGAGGATATCGGCAACGTTGTTCTCCTATCTTTCTCTACTGCCATTATAACGTAGACCTAACTAGAGCACATGAAGATTTCTCAACCTACAGACTCTCAGGGGGACAGAAATGAGTGATATAACAAGTAGCAGCAGTAGTAGTAGTACCTAGTAGTAGAAATTGTATTGTTGAAAAAGCGTCCTTGGGTAGAGATTCATGATTTCGAATTGGGCTCTCCGAGCCACATATAATTGCAGTGAATTATATGTGTTGATTCTAGAGAATGTATACAATCATCAAAATTAATAAATTGAATCTTACCATTAAGAGCAAAGTTGTCCCCTTTGAATACGGATTGCCTCACTCTGTGTAGTCTTTTGAATGTTCGCAATACCTGGACAGATTTTAATTTATTAGAAAGATATTTCTTAGCATCCAAGAAGTACAATGGACAGTGTTTTATGATGACACACGGTAATAAGTAAAAAAATTATTTTTTCCTTCAGCTCTTCACGTCACTTATAAAATTTTCGAAACCGGTACAAATAAGTAGTCTTATTTGGTTGCGGTGATGAGCTATCGATAAGATGAGTCAATCTCCAAGCACTTGCTACTCCCTTTGTGACGGTGCCAACTTCAAGAGCCGAACTCCTCTAATGCCTAGGCCACATGTTGGCCCAGTCGCTAGCTCAGCCTGGTAAGCTTATTGGCCGCGTTGGTCTTGCTATACACACTGCAATGTGTCCAGTGCCCAATTAAGGCGAGGGGTAGTCAGCAACATATCCTTGATAGAAATTGAAAAACAATAAAAAACGCAATAATTAATAACAATAGCAACTCAATTACACAGAGAAGACAGCAGAGCAAACGACAAAACAGGGAACAGCAAGCATAGGTTTATATAGTGTGGATTGGTGGTTTTCCAGCGCTGGCTTTCACTTGCCTTTGGTCGACAAAAATCGGAGCGATGGCTATTGAAGGCTAGCAGTGGCAAACCACCCATCCACACTCTGGTGCTGGTCGTCATTTCTACGCATTGGGCCAACATGTGGATGCATCATGAATGTCATTTAAGAGTTTAAAAACCGCTTCCCGCTAGACTAAGCTTAAGACTGTAAGCCCCTATAACTGTCTTTAAACTCCTCTTATTATCAAGATAAAAATTCTAGATATAGGTTAATCATAATATTATTAGCAAAAAGCTAAAAATAAAATAATTATGTGCCAACAAACCGTCATATGATAGCCCATCTTTAACCATACTGTGAATGTACTAATTCTTAAATTATATTGTAATTCGATTGACTTATTATAAAAGAATTAATAATGAGTTGAATATCCAATGTGGGCCAACTTCAAAAAAAATAATAACCCAAGACTGTGGTCAAGAAGGCTACCGTACCCAATATAGAATCGACCAAGGGGAAAAAATGAGAATAATTATAAAAATTTCAAGTTATTGCTCAACTTACCTCGCCTTTTAAGGATGCAGCCATTTAATAGCAAACCTTTTGAATGTTCTAAAATAATAGAAATTGTATAATTTGAAAAAATAACTAGAATTTATTTGAAGAATAGAAGCACAGGTCAACAGCGACGACGACGACAGGAGAAAAACATAACCTATAACCTTACTTTTTTGAAATTACAATACACACAGAAGTAGTCATGACAGCAGTGGTTTTATACAACGTCAAAACAGCCGCCATTGAGGGGATTGACAATATTTATTTTCTATGAATGAATAAATAAAAAAATAGATTTCCAATTGAATCTAGAATTGTGGAATATATTATTGTTGGCTGAGTTATATTTTGAATCGGGAATATTCGTTATATTAAATAATACTTTTTTGTGTTTCAGTCAAGAAGAAAAAAAAAAGAAAAAAATCTTTATTATTTGAACTGAACTCATTGCTAGCGATCAGACACGTGTCTCTGCTAGCAATTACTGCCGGTAAAATGAGTACAACTGGGATTTCGGTTATGTTATAGGCTACTGTATATAATTTATTTTTATTATTTCTGGAATAGAGTATATTCTGAATTTCTGTATGATGTACCCAATTATTATGTGAATTTGTAATTGTAAAAATCTTGTATATATGGCAAATAAATTGAATTGAATACCTATAAATCTCAAGTAGGTTACACCCAGCCAAATAGGAAATTCAAATAAATCTAAAGATTTTCACAAAATCTTAAAAAAGAAGATTAGAAATGCCTGTTTTACAGAAACTAGGATTACTCGTATAACATTATGCCACCAGAGAGATAAACCATTGGCGGTCCTGTGTAATGCCGCATCCACACTACCGCTCAATGAGGCAATGAGTGAAAATAGAATAACGACGAGCGCTCGTGTGGATGGCTGGCTTGCCAGCGCTCGCCTTCACTGGTCTTCACTCGCCGATTTTTGCCGACCACAAATGGTAACATTGCAGTGTGAACGGCAAGACCAACGTGGCTAAGCTTGCCAGCGACTTGGTGATTGTGAGGATAAGCATAAACACAGTCCTTTTAACTTTGTGGCATTTGACGCAACTCATCCGGCCATGCTGGTATTGGCGAAGAGGAAGGTAATATGGTAATATTCAGGGGCAAGGAAAGCTTTGGACTTTCTATTGCTGATGGCTTTGCAGAACTTACCGGTCAATTTGGAAATTTTGACAAAGACAAGAATTGGAATGACACTGGGCACCCTGTGGCTGGCTGGCGACCTGGTTGGTGTATGCCAGCGCCATACTGTCAATACTTTTGGCTGATTATTTATTTATTTATTTATTTATTCAAGGTGATACACATACTATAATTAGGAAAGAAAAAACAGGTAATTGCCCAAAACTTCTTCAGTTCCTGGATTTTCACATATTAAAAATAGTCCAAACAATTAGGTTAAGTTCAAATTTTGATTTCTGCCAAAGTTTCCGCACCATCCGAGGAAGATAACACAGATATAAAATTGATTTTGAATTTCACAATGTTGATATAAAGCCGAAAAACAATAATCAATCCGAAATTCGATTAAATTAATTGAAATAAATTAAAAATTTGAAGACAAAAATTAGACACTCACTTTCAGCTACTTTACAGCTGTTTATTATACAAAGTGCGCCAGAGAAACTTACTTTATTTGAAAAAATATTGTACGTTTAATTGGTCGTGTAGAGGGGCAGGAGGAGGTGCATCTGGAGGGGGAAGTTCTCAGATTTATCCTCCCTGAAGTAAATTAGCCATCATGCTCTGGTCTAGAGAGCAACGGGCCTTCGCAATTGAGAGCTTATTCTTTTCTAATGGTCAATCACATTCCGCGCTCGATTTGAAATTCCTCCCCAAAGACTCGTGGCCATAATTCGATTCTGTCGTGGGTTAACCCATTTCAGGAGTGTGGATGTGTCGCTAAACCCAGAAATGGTCTTTAACGAATCATCAGAACTCCAGAAAATATCGAAAGAGTGAGGCAGTCAGTTGTGAGTTCTCCAAGGCGTTCGGCTCGCAAACACGCAGCTGCTATGGCAATTTCTGACTCCACTGTTCGACGAATACCTCCACTGTTTGACGATTTAAATGAAGACCTTCAACTTCATCCCTATAAATTGACTGTTGTTCAAGAATTGACTGAACGCGATTTTGTTGCCCGTCAAAATGCATGTGATATGCTGATTGACAACCTGCCTGAAGACGCGGTCATTTTTTATGACAAGGCTCATTTCCACATGCGGTTTGTCAATGTGATTTTTTATGGGGTTATTTAAAATCTCTGGTTCATGTCGATCGACATCGGACCATAGCACACCTCAAGAACAACATTCGCGACGCCCTTGCCAACATACTGATTGACATAATTTCAAAAAATCGACCTCATCAGTGTATGCGCAACCCCCATTGTCTTAAGTATTTTTGTTTTATTGACCTTTCAAATAAGTACGGTACCTCAAGTTTCTCTGGCGCACCTTGTACAAAACTATTGTTTTTCCGACCAAATATGGGGTGAACAGTGGCAGTCATGCAATCCTGAATCAGCATTCGAAGAGGCCACATCAATATGCTGCTCCGAAATGTTCAATATCAACTGAATAAACACAAAAATTCTCCAATATAATTATAGTATCTACGTGCCCAAGGGTGTTTGTGGGTCCGTGGTGAGGGGGTATGACTAATTCTCTTCACCAAGAGAATGAAAAAAGTTCTGTACGGTATAATTGAGAAGTGATTTGTAATCACTGGGATTGCATTGTTAATAGGTATTATTATAAATTATACGTAATAGCATAGAATTTATATTTAGACTTGAGAATAAGCAATATGTGAACATTCTTATTTCCACTCATTCCATTTTCAATGCCATGTACCTTAATTCTCATTTTTTCAATATGAGGTGGAAAATGTTATTTTTCAATTTGAATTTTGTAGGAGAAGGTTGGATAATTATTATGCTCTGACAAAATAGAACAGCAAGTGTTCACAAATAGTCATTTATTTCAAATATAGGTAATACAATTCCATTTAAAGTAGAATAATAAATTTTACAACTTAGAAATGCAGTAAAATCCAAGCATTATCAAAGTATCATGCAGTTTCAAACTTACTAATTCAAATAAAACTTGGAACTCGAAAAAGTAAAGAAAGCGATAGAAGATTACTTAATAATGTTATTTTACAACTAATTTATATACAAACTAAGTATTGAAAACATATAGTTTAAAATCATTACGATAATATAATATAGTATTGAAATAAATGCTTAATTTAGAGTAGAGAACCTTTCAATAGATCAAATAAAATAATGTTAACCCCTAAAAATGTTCTCATTAGTTTAATTGATTGAGCTTAGTAAATGACACTTTTTCAGGAAAAGCGAGTGAGTTATGGATTTCGAAAAGGCACAACAGGTTACCCAATCAAGTAATACGGATTAGCAAGCACAATTATTATCTTCACAATAAATAGATGGGGAGTTGAAATCCAATTTTCATAAAATGAAAATACTTTTAATTACAATATACTCATCAAACTATTACGGTATTAGAAAATGTAGTTATTTTTCTTCTATTCATTGTTTATTTGAATTCTGTTTAATAAAAACTATGACTAATTAATAAATATTAATTCATGAATTAATTTATTAATTCATGAATATTTTGTAATTCATTGATAGTGTTCTAATGCCTATTAGGATAAAATACAAAATTGAAACCTCATAGGATGCTCAATTTTTCAAAGCACATTCGTTAAGCAAGGCACAGTTAGCTATTCAAACCAGATGTAAGTCGAAAAATGCCTAGATATTATAATTATTACAAAATGACTATAGTTCTAAAATCTATAGAGTTCCAACATCAATTTATTCTTTCAAGAAATCGAGAGTCTAAAACTATAGATAAATCCTGATCCAAATGATTGTACAAGATTCCACATCCAAATTAATTGTCAAGCATAAATTTCTTTATAAATACTCCAGCCTAAAACGATAAAATTATGCTGGTTCAAATGGTTACAATGTTTTAAATACAATTATTTTTATGTAAATCCTTATTCTAAACCATGTATCAGAATAACATTTACATTTTCCACGAAATTGATGCTGATATTAAAAATAAGAGTAAGTACAAAATTGTTTTATTGTCATTCAACAAGATATTGCTTAGCATTCCCCTGACAAACATGTAGTATTAGAAAGCGTGCCAAAAATATTTCAAGGTGAAATATTATTGTTAAGATCGCATTATAAATTGAATTAGTTTTTGTAGATATTTTATTAGATTTTCACTTCATTATTTCGAATGACTTTTAAAAAGTAAGTCTCAGACATTATGAATAAAAAAATCAATCATTATTTTCATGACAGTCATTGTATTCACAATATATTGCCCATGTTCTGTTCATTTGTACTGTACCAATATAAAAACAAGTTGAGCGGATTCAATATTTGAAAGCACTATGATAAGTTTTAAGAGAAAAAATACCATTGAATCAAATACAAGAACACTAGGGGAAAAAACATTACAATACAGATTTACAAGGACTGAAACTTCAGTGATCACACAAATTTTGAGCAGAAAATTTTGATTAATTATAAAAATAATTTAGAAATAGAATGCTACTCAGATAAGTACAATACATCAATCACAAATCTCGCAATTTTTTCAAATCAATTTTATCTTAAATTAACAACAGAAATACATTTATAAAAGCTTTATATAAATGCTAATCACGACATAATGATCATGTTTTACAGGATTACAACATCTATTCCACAGCAAACTACATAAATGTATCATTTTTTGACAACTACATGCATCATAAATACTAATCATGAAATAAGACAAACCCACAATTATTCATCAGAACATTTTCCAATGTAATATTCCAAGCACAATTTTGAACTGCAACAAGAAACTAGAAAATATCGGTCACATTCAACATCAAGCCATTAAAAATATTTTAATTGCATTGCTAATTTAATTAGCAATGTTCTTATAAAGTACTATTTCATACTTTATCCTGATCTGGTTTAAAATTTCAAATTCAACTACACACTTTCAATTTTTCAAAGATTCTCAAAAATTAATATATTATATTATTTTAACCTGAGCTGGTTTTAAATCTAAAATTTTACCACACATAGTTGTTGAATAAACCAAAAATTGAATGCTTCAAATTTTGCATTCATTAAAGTGAATATTGTGTAAGTTTTTTTCGAAAAAGGAGTGGGCCCAAGTCTTTTTTTTATACGCACTTAATAAAAAACGGTCAATTAAAATTCAATTACCAACTTTTCAATCTAGCTCAATCTCTCAATACATTCGTTAGTTAATTAATGTGTTAGACAATTAAATGATTGTTCCTATTTATATTGCACATACATTTATAAAATTAATATAGTATTATATAGTAACCGCAAATGAACTTCATGTTTACAAAAATTAATATATAAACCAGTGAACATATTTTCTATTTACTCATGTGAATAGGATTATTGAATTCGTATTTTTGACATAACTATATTTTGATTTTTTCTACTTTGGTGATGGATAGAACATTGATTTCTATTTTTCCTAGAATTATCCGACTTAAGTATGCTTGAAATTGAATAATATAACATTTTACCGCCGCTTTGTAGCAAGGAATAAAAGAAAACTGGCACACCTGGGAATTATTCTGAGCAAAATCAATAATAATTTATTGATTCAAATAAATTAAAATCAAGTAACAGAAATCTACAGGAGCAAAATAGTAATTGGGGGTGAGTTTCAAAAAAGCCTTGGGTAAATATATTTTTATAAGGTAAATAGCCTATAGTAGCAATTTTTCAATGAAAAGGAGAACAAATCAAAATTAAAAGGAATGATGTTTTCAGCAGATATTAATACTGCTCCCTTATCACAGCTCTCCCTATCACGAAAATGTAATATAAACTTTCTATTTATGACACACGGCAAAAGTTCAATAAACCTAAAAATCACACAAAGTGAGAACACTTAAGAAATCAATGAGAATGCAACTCGTGAATTTATTCAAGTTGAGGTTGAGTACATATTTTTTTTGCTGTGGAATTTCGAGGAATTATTAATTTATTTCATCTAATAGCATACAAATTACAGATTGGGAGAAAGGTAACAATCTTGACTCAAAAGCTGTTCGTCTCCCAAGCTTTAAAACATTTTATATACCGAACTATTATCCAATGTTTAGCCATAATTTCTGCAATACTTTACCAAATCAGCTTAGCTAATCTGATAAATTTTCTTAAAGCTATTCTATTTCTTACAGTTAGTCTGCAAGTTTCGTCACTGAGTTGGTTAATTGATAGAACAAATTATTTTATAATTTATTTGTTTATTCGTAGTAATAATATATTTTTACTGATAACTAAATATACTCTTAGAAGTCATTGTCTTGATGAACATTTGTGTACAGTTTATCATGTAATTTATAACATTGTAGAATAAAAATGATAATTACAGAAAAAATATATTCAAGTTTGTGACATAAATCAATCGGTAACAAAAATTATTACATAATTTTATTATTTTGCATTACAAATACATTTATTATTGATGGTACACAATACATTGAATATTTAACTCTCTTAAATAATATTTTATAGTCACACAATTATTTCAAGGCGGAATATACCATTTAAAAAGTTGTAAGATTAAATATATTAAAAATAAAATAATTTTTATAAAAGTGTATTGATCTTAATTGTATTGTTCAACTGGAATACTTCAAAAATTAATAGATACATAGTGGATCTAAAAAGTGTAGATATCAATAGATATATTGTATAATGCACGTGGGAAGAAATAATTCGGAAGGCTACCTACACTCTCTTATCATAATGTTACATCCTTTTGTGAGAGTGAAGGCTTGGGTTAAGGCTTACCTTCTGTTCCGTTGCAGTCAACATGCGGTATATCTGTGAAAATATAAAGAAGAAAACATGCATAAACAAGGTTAGATAAAAACTTCAAATGAAGGAAAAACAAAAAATAGTTCAAGAGTTATGAAATCCTTTAAAAGTTTAAAGTTTTTAAATCCTTTAAAAAATTGTCAAAGAGTTATGAAATCCTCTAAAAGTTTTCTCATCCACTAGCGCATGGCATCTATAAACATTTCAGGAAATGTTAAAATCAGAGACGTGGTGTGGAAACCTGGTAATATGTTGTATGAGCTCTCTTTGCCGTGCAATTTCTATTTTTATCAACCGACAGGGCAGCCAACCACACAAGTCAACCCGATTCTCGTGACCAAGTCTTGTTTGAACGTGGAGAAACCCAACATTAATTCCATCTCACCATAAAACCCAATGTTCCCAAATGTTACAGGAACATGATGAGCAAAACAATGCGCGTTTTCTCAAATGTATTGTGAAAGTCTCTCTGCGTTAGTCGTATTGTTCTGTGGTATGTCGGTCCCACATCCCACATGCGATAGTGGTTCGTCTGCAACCGGCCTTAATTGACCGAGCGAAGTGAGGGCTAAGATTCAAGTCGACGGTTTTGCATTTCTCTTTATGTTTGAATGTTTATATGTTGCGCAATTACGGCGAAACGCAGCAATAGATTTTCTTGAAATTTGACAGGTGTGTTCCTTTTAAAATTGCGCGTCGACCTATATAGGTTTTTGGAAATTTTTAATTTCAAGGATAATATAAAAGGAAATGGAGCCTCCTTCATACGCCAATATTAAAGTAAAAATCAGACTATAGAATTATTCATCATAAATCAGCTGTTGAGTGGATTATAAATTGCAAGCCATGACGCATGCAATTCAATATCTCAATGTAACTTGGTGAAAAATCAGCTTCTGTGTGGACTATTAATTGCATGCCTCATTGAATGCAAATTTTATGCACTATTAAATGAACTATTGATTGCATGCAATCAATAACTATAATAACATAGTATTGTCTCTCGACCTTTCTCTGCTTTGAACTCGGGCTGTCCTGTTGCCAGTATGTCTTAAAGGAGATTAGCTTTCGATGTTAACATTTTTGATACACCAACCCCAACACCCATTAGCCGTTTTCACACCGATATCTCGCCGACACGACGTACAGAAAAAAATACTCTGATGGACAGTATAAGAGGAGGCTCTGATTTATAACTGTGCAAGGTTTACTGTTCACAGAACTAATAGTATTAACCTGCTACATTCTTCAAAAGGTGAAAGAGAGAGTCAATTTCGTCTGGTGTAACAAACCGGGGCTGAATAGATAAATCAGATATCCCACAAATAAACAACAAGTCCAGGATCTAATCATCAGTAAGAATCTTTTACGATCGTTCAATTAATAATAATTTATCAAAGTTTCATGAAATAGTAATGAAAGAACCTTTGGTGTTGTGTAGCTCGGCATTAATCCTTCCAGTCTTTGCGGATGTCGAAGCACCACTCCCACTTGAGGTGTACGTTCTTGTCGTCGTCGGTGAAGAGCGAATGCACCGTGTAGCTTCCCCGCGACACCATGCCGGTGGGCGCGTCCTCCACTGGTGTCGTGTAGCTCTGCAGCTCCGTCTTCGGCGGGTACGAACCCACCATATGCGTCATCTTGTCCACTAAACAAAAACGAATTAAAGAAAAACTATAAGCACTAAAAGATTAAACTGACGATGGACACAAAATCTAAATCGATAAAACCGTAGATAAATATCGATCATTTTTCTTCCTCGAGGAAAAGACTTCAAAAATTCTATGCAGAGCTGAAAATACTCTCCAAACACAGACTTACATGTTATTTACTTTAGCTGCTGAAAAACAAAGGCATGGAGTGAACTCGACAATTTTTTTTAATTGACCGAGCGAAGTGAGGTCTAAGATTCAAGTCGACGGTTTGGTATTTCTATCAATGTTTAAATGTTTATATGTTGCGCATTTACGGCGAAACGCGGTAATAGATTTTCATGAAATTTGACAGGTATGTTCCTTTTTTAATTGCGCGTCGACGTATACACAAGGTTTTTGGAAATTTTGCATTCAAAGGATAATATAAAAGGAAAAAGGAGCCACCTCCATAAGCCAATATTAGAGTAAAAATCAGACTATAGAATTATTATTCATCATAAATCAGCTGACAAGTGATTACACAGATGTGTGGAGAAGCCAGTCTATTGTTGTATTTCCATAAGGTTTATAGTTTCAATCAGGTACTTGTGGATGAGAATACTGCGTGAGGTCTACTGTTCACAGAACTACTAGTAAGGAGGATTTGAATTTGAAAATGACTTTTCAAACTTTGAAAAGACCTTACATGTGTCAAAAAATATTTAGAAGATATTATCACAAATCATATCATCGCAATTTATGAAGGCACTAAGTGGACAATGGTAATTCAACAAGGGTTTAATCCCTAAGAGGAAAATCATTGGTACAAAGTGGTCAGATTGAAGAAAGAAAAACATGAGAGAAAAGATGATAAGTGTTATGGGCGAATCGCAGTAAGAACCATAAACCATAAACCTTCACATTATCCATAAACAGGGCATAATAAATTAAGAAAAAATATTCATATCCGACTCAAGCCTCAAGTTAAAAGTAGGAACTCGCTACGCTTGTTCAAAAACTTATACAATACGAATCTACACTAATGAATACGGTAGCTTTTCTTGAAAGCATATGAATGTGTCAGTACGGAGTGAATAGAATAAACAAATAACTATATAGTTTATATCGTAGAAACCAATGCTAAACAAATTTACAAAAAAAAAATGCAGTAATATATTATGCCTTATAATGTTAATAATATATGAGAAACAATATGGATTCACAAAAATGAATAGGTAGCCTACTCTTGAATCGTCAAGATATGAATGTGTAAAAGTGAATAAATTATTATTCCTACAACACTACATTTCCTACAGAAAATCATAAAAACTATCAAAGATTAACTAGTTCGAAAGATGGAAATAATTCATGCCAATGAAAATAATTTCATCTATTGATACTAGCTTATCTGTGAAACAGTTTCATGTCTTAATTCTATCAAATCTATACGCATGTGGTTTCTATACACAAGCTACAGAACCAGTTTATCTGCGTGCATTCTGCCTGAGAACACAAATATTTGCTATAATCGATCAACTATTGTAACATATTGTGTAAATTATGTACAAAACGCAAAAGGAAGATTAGATAGAAGCAAGAAACATGGTGACAAGCATTAAATTTCAAATACTTTGGTATCTATTACCAGTCCCTGGAATGGCATAGTTCCACCGTTTGCAACCAGAGTCGCTTGAATCGTTTCCACAACCAACTGATGAATATATGCGCTCGATACATAGATATATGATTTACAGTGTTGCCGTATTGACTCATCACAGTCTTGTAAACAAACGGCGTTTGGTTCTTCTTGCTCCCTATTCATAATAATATATAATTTATTGTGCTTGGCAACTGTCCAAGTGTAGTTGGACATCTTATTTACATAGCCTACTATCGCCTCTCTCCCTTCCTTTTCTTTTTGTCCATAATATAAAATGATTCTCCCTTCTGTCTCACCTGTAGGCTTACCAAATAATTCAAAATATTACAGTAAGAGCTATTTCATTATTACATTTCATTTTTTAAAATAAAAAGTAAGTTGAAGTCTCATACATATGAGATACTTTATTCATCAAATGTAATAAGCCTTGGTATTTCTCAAACTGAGGATTGTTAATTTTTGGTTAATTTTAATGAGTTGTATGTGGTTATGAAAAATGTATTGATTACAAAGTTAGGTGGAAAGAAGGCCACATACATAAGTTGAAGTCTAATACATATGAAATACTTTATTCATCAAATGTAATAAGCTTAAGTATGTAATCAGCTTGTAATAAGCTGAAATAATCAAATGTAATAAGCTTAAGCTTGTAATCAAGCCGTAATAAGCCTTAGTATTTCTCAAACTGAGAAATTGTTAATTTTAATGAGTTGTACGTGGTTATGAAAAATGTATTGATTACAAAGTTTGGTGGAAAGAAGGCCACATATTGTAGTGCGACCATAATTATAATATACTATTATTAGGTGTCTAATCACATCCAGTTAATCTTTGTAATCAATCCTTTATCCTGTTCTATTCTCAATTTACAGTCAAGAATTATATTAAATTGTAACTTCTGTGTAAGCTGCAAAGTAGCATGGAATTAATTATATTTTAGTGCTGTCTCTTTATAAAATTTGCAATTTATTATTTTTGCAAATCTTGTTTTGTTATGTGGATAGTAATAGAATAACTTTTTTATTTGATTACGTGACGAAATTAGGACATTAATGTCCACTCTACCACTTAACCACATAATAATGGCAGAGGATTGTACATTTTTCATCAAATCTATAATTCTAATTTCTTGGATCTTCATGGAGGTACCAACTTTATAATTCCCCCTAGTAAAACTAGCTGAGAATTAAAATGAAACCAACTTTATAATTCCCTCTAGTAAAACTAGCTACACACGTTTCAAGACACTCCCAGTCCATTATTTTTTTTTTGGCCAGAGGAGGGTGAATCAACACAGAGAATGGAAATGACCGTAAAGTATTTCTATTCATAATTTCCACCCTCGGCCAAAATCTGCCTGCAAACGTGACTTTCAAAAACGGAAAAGAATTCTGTGAGAGCATTTCTCAGTCGTTCTTCAAAGTGGAAAGGTTTCGTGAGTGAATGAGGTCTCTGTATAAAGATTGAATTGATTGTTTGATGTATCAGTGATTGAAACTAAAATGAAGGTTCAACATTTTTTAAATGATTAACTTTTAAATTTAATATTAGTTTTTAATATAATATAGTTAGATTGTGAATATTCATAGTTAGTTATCATGCCAATACTCGTTGTTCATATAAAAACTGTACCAAAAGCCGATTCAAGAATAGAGGAATCAAAATGCACAGATTTCCCAAAGAAAACAGCGATGCTTGGATCACAAGAGCAGGTAAGATGATGTAAAACTTTTTTTATCATTTATTTTCAATTGAATTATTGTGACATCCCTACTTTTAAAGTTTCGTTTCATTTTGGACCATCATTTTTATGAATATAACTTGTCAAGATTTCATATTTCAAGATGTTGACTCTATATTGATTTTTCGAACATCAAATAGATTAAAAGCCTGTTGTTCATTACCTATCATATTTATACGATTTGTAATAATTGTATCCACAAATAATAATACATGAATACATAAAATCATCATAATAAATACATCATTACCTTTTCAATCTCGAATCTACATAAAAATCTTTTTCTTTCTCTTCTCCTCTTATTCTTCTACTTCTTTCCGTCTTCTTCATTTTCTTTTTCTTCATCTACTTCTTTTTTTCTTTCTTCTTATTCTTTTCATTTTTCTTCTTCTTCTTTTTTTCTTCTTCTTCTTCTCTTCTTCTTCTTCTTCTCTTCTTCCTCCACTTCTTCTCAGACGTTTCTATTATATTGTATCCGACTCGTTTGAGAGACTCTTGATTAACAGTAAAATCACGAAAAAATGAATAACTAAAATTGCTTTTTTTTTAATTGGCTGTAACTTTCGAATTGTATTGAAACCAAAGAATTGTTCATTGGAGTGAGAAGAGGAGAAACTTTTTTACATCTTTTCAAGATTTAGAAATTTTATTGGAAGCATTCCACAAGATACGCAGCTTTGAATAGGCACTATAAAAATGGACCATTTTCTTATGTTTGGAAATATGGGTTGGAGTATACTCAACAATAATTTTCATTTCTTAAACGAATTTGACTCATGATACATAATTTTTTCAAAATACATGGAGCATTCTTATCAGGTGTACCTGGAATTCTATGTGATACAGCGCAGGATTTTGAATTATACATTCAAATTCTGACAATCGGAAGATATTAGTTGACTAAATACTGAAATTCGTCAAAATTGATTTTTCTTAAAATTTTACTCATTTAAAATCATTAAAAATCTTTCATTTAAAATCTTCATTAGGTCTACATTATGAGATCGTGATGATGATAAGTCAAAATCACAAGCAAACACCTCGAAAACAAGATGGCCGCCAAAATTTTCAGGGTTTTACTATATCGCTTTTATTTCAATAACCGTTCAAGAAATTCAACCGTTTTTTTAGACGAAAATATTTTTAAAATCTTACTCTACAATTTTTGTTTCATAAAATTTTCCTATAAACGCATATTTTTTAGTTACAACCATGGATTATTCATTGAATGCATTACACACTACACAGATGTCTGGTCATGTCTATTTCTATAAGGTAGGGTTTCAATATTTTTTATGATGCGTGCCCATCAGTATCAATATTCTCACATTTGAAAAACAAATTTAAAAGGTAATTGAAAATAAAATAAAAAAATGATTAAATGAACTAAATAATGCTGAAGAAATTATAATATTATTGATTGAAAAAAATTAATTTAAAATAGTTGAGAAATATTATTAACAGATGGAAAGATTATCACGGAACTGGATAAGTTATGGGAGACAAATTCAAAAGTGAACTGAGTTTATTAACATGAGTGAGTTTTTGATCTTGGAGAAAACAATAACAGTTTTTAAGAGTAAATTATTATTCAACTGTGAATTGTGATTCAACTGAATCAACTAGAACAGGTGACATCAGAAACTTGTGGATGAGAAAACTGTGTGAGGTCTACTGTTCACAGAACTACTAGTTATAAAGTATTGATTTAGTATAGTTCAGAGATTAGTCTCACATGACTATTACATTTTATCAGTTTGAATGATTTTAAGAACATTTCCATGAAAATTGAATCGTCCATGGATTGATAATAATGAGTAGAAAATGTAATTTCTACATTTGTATTTCTACATTTCAATTTCAGCATTGGAAAGTCAAGAGAAATACTGTAGTTCAATATTAAATTTTCTTCACCTCTAGAGCTGCTTTCATCCATAGTAACCTGTTATCCATTTGTCATTTTATATGTAGAAATTTATGCAACAATAAATATTTCAACTGAAAATAATTTTAAAACTATCAAGTTGCTCCAAGCACCATATTATTTTTATGGTTTGTATAAATATTTTTGTAGAGACTTTTGTAGAAGTGAAAATCGAAAAGACCTAATGTAACTCTATTTCTGACTTTTTAAAATATGTAAACTGAATTTTGGTTGCAGAGACAAGGTTCATTATAATTTATGACTCAATTAAAATAATAAATTCAAAAATTTTGCAATTTTTTCATTTGTTTATCACCAACTATCTATTTGCTAACATTTACTTTACAAGTAAGTTTGCATATGAATTTTATCACAAACTCTACTTAATCTGGGAAGCAATTAATTCCAATAATAGAATTATGAGGTAAAACAGTTGCATCTATAATTTGAGAGCAGCTTTGCATTTTATTTCAAATAGATTACTTGTTTGATGATCACTGGTTTATTCATTCAAAAAGTTGGAGATCACATTGAAAACACTGTTAATTAATGTTGAGATTCAAAGTCTCGCTGCTTTCTCTAAATCTATAGTGTACAGTCATTATTAATTAATTAAACATTATAATATTATAATATTTATGTATGATAATTATATTAAAGTCAAATCAATTCTAGTAAGACCGCATTGCCTAGATCAGATCATGATTGTTCATGTAAAGAACTCTGAACAAATGGCAATTATAGTAATCATCATTAGTGAGCCAAGTTTTATCATCTTGGGCCTCTCTGTCGCACAATTAATTCCCACTCACTCACACCTTCTCACAACATGCTGTGTTCAGTCATTGACAGAGAATCTTGTCAAACGAGTCGCTCTCTGTTCCACACTTCATTCCTACTCGCTCACACCAACTCACGCCCAATCTGGCAACACTGTGAAAGTGCTCACTGTTGAAGTATATTTATAGGTAAGAGTTGATCTGTGATATTTGCTCAGTGATTGTAGCGCTCCAAAGTGAATGTCGCAGCAAGATGGGCTACGCGCACGCCCATTGCCAATCTGTATAGGACTTAGTTTATCTGTGCTATTACTGAAGGATAATTGGTCGATTGATTGACAAAAAGAAACAAACAACAACTAGCCTTCCTTAAAACCTACAAATAATGAATTATGCACATGATGTGCCTATAAGCAGGGGTTTAGCTAATTTACAGATCAAGAAGATTACGACAAACCTTCTGAGCAGCGAAAATTATTTGAATTGTCATCTACTTCTAAAACAGTGCACAGTTTCACTACATGATTTCAAATGCCTAGTAAATTTTTCAGAGAAACTATTGATTTACCGTCTCACCTTCCACAGCTTCTAAACCTGCTCCAACCAAGAATGAAAGCAGAAGCAAGAAAGCACAGCACTTGAGGGTCGATCAACTTTTTAAACTTCAACTTCAACTCAAAACTGGATAGTTCAACTATTTTCTTATCCATCTTCCATTCAATTTTTGTATGGGGAGATTTCAATAAATATCATTGTAAGCCAAGAGAAAATTCTAAACAACCTCCACTTGACAGAAAGTAGAAAAAAGAGCTTAAAATGTTCGATTTTGTGCAGGTCTACATTATTTGTTTTGAGATTTAGTTACCAAAACTTCATTTGTAGACTAGATTAGATTCGGATTGAGATGAAAAATAAATTTACAAATTTAATTCTCGTGCTATACGACATATAAGATTAGATCATTTTCCCTAGTTAACGATCTATTTTGACAACTACCAGGATTGGTAGACGATAGTAGGCTATTAGTGAAGAATAATGTATATATGAACGTATAAATTATTCATACGGTTTTTCAGTTATGTTTTGAAACTTGCTTCTCTATAGTCGAATTATGAAGTGTTGAATTTGTAATCAACCTAGCCTACATGTTGATGGCATAGTTATGCCAGACCCATATTTTTTTATTCAACAAACAGGACTGACAAGCTTCAACAGAATCTAGCATACTCAAATATTGAGTATACAGTCATAAGTCATGACTATATATTTAGTATTCACACTTATTTTGGTATTTTACTTGACAGAAAGGATACAGATAAATTCAGTTCTTTTGGAACGATAAGATATTTGATTATAATTTTTTCAGCCTGTATTATGTATAAGAAGCAAATCTTAGGTAAGTTATTAGGTAAGCTCAAGGTGATTAAAGTTATCTAAGGAATTGTAAAATGTTATGTTTTCGCCAATAAACAAATTATTATTATTAATTTGAGGCGACAGTCAGTTGTTAAGTGAAGAAACTAATAATAAGAAGGATAACATAAATATATTGAAGTAATACACCAATCAGACACAAACAACCAAGGATCAGCAAGCACATTTCCAAATGTTGTAAGTTTCAGATCATGCATGAAAATATTCTGACATTTAAATAATTTTTGAATATTGCTTATTATTCAAGGTGAAAACATTCTTAGTGTGAGTTCCAAGTCACCACTCGATAGACAAACACATGAAGAACCCTACAATTCAAGGTGAATTTCAAACGAAAAAGTAGGTATAGAAGTGATCATCTATCATGATCAATTATCCACTGACAATGTTGATGGCGTAAAAGAAGTGCATGAGATAAATTTTCTTTCTAAACAAATCACAGCATAAAACAAGTATAATGCGGTTGAATCGTAATTTCAATTTGTAGCAGCTCATTCCGTTCAAGGGGGGTATCTTCATTCATCACAATAACAATTACATGCAAACCTGACTTAAAACAGTTCGTGGGTTAAGTTTGTACTATCACTTTTCCAATAGGTCTTGAAATGGACGATTGTTTCATTTGTTTTCCATGTGACATCGAAAGAACAGCAAAAGTTTTGAGAAATTGGTAATTTCTATTCATCAATCACAAGAATTACCTTGCCTTCATGTTACTTGATTCAGAAAGTTTTTGGCAGAACTGGAAGGTTTTAGATTTGGTTTGAAGTGAATATGAATATAGAAATTAATAAAAAATAACTTACCGGGAACACCCATTCTGCAAGTCTTCTGTACATATTTCAGTCCATGCACAATCTCTCGTTGTACAATGAAGTCTATCCTTATCTTGTATGAAATACCTTCCTTGATCACAAACACCTAGCAAAAACAAATGTTTCAATTAAAATTCAAAGTCAAAAAATTATATTATTATTATAGGAAAAAATTCAAATCAAATCAAGTATTATTGTTTACGATAGGCCTACATAAGTTTAGAACAAAATACACAACATAAAAAAAGTAATTAACTAGGTACCAAGAAGAATTCAATTAACTTAACGCTTAAATCAATTAACTTAAGATTTAATTTTCTTTGCTGGTGATTATTCCCATATAATGAGTTATTTCTATGCTTTTGCATTATTTATGACAGGTTACCCGTGCACCGCAAGGATCTATTTTAAAACTTGAGAAACTGAAAACTTGACGCAATAAAATTTTGAAGAATTGAAGATAGGTCTATAAACATCCCCGGTTAATTAGGAATATATAATTATGCAAAATTTGAAGTTAATCAGTCCAGTAGTTCAGACGTGATGATGCGTCAAATATAATTTTCTTATCCCGTATGTGTGTAATCCAGTTCTTTCCTTTATTACCGTATACTATAGATGATGAAAAAACAGAGATGAAACATTTTTCACCGAAATCCGAGCCACCTTGAACCAATTTTTGAAGGAACCAGCTCAAGTGGTCACCCGCTCAACGAGATTAACCTGCAAATGTCTCTCCTAATCTGATTTAGGCTATTAGAAAAACGGAACATCCCTCATTTTTACAGATTTAACTTCTTGTTTCAATGCTGAATTTGCTTTATTATCTTTCGGAGGAGACGATAAGCCGTCGGTCCCGTCTACCTAAAAAGTACATCAAAAGTAGTGATGTGGGCATTACCCTCAGTATTATTATTAATATCATCTGTTTTTAAGATACCAACTTAACTTACCTGTTTTTTAAGCTGGGTAAGATCGGAAGTAAGGTCTAGCTCCATGTCAGGTCGGTCTTGAACGCAGAGTGCTAAACGTTTCACAATCACTTTGCGCTCGTCCGAAGGATCTATAGAAACAATGTTACAGTGATAAGAAATTCAAGCATTTTATGCAATGGATAACTAAACACTTCAATAATTATTAATGAAAAGCTAATTACCATAAAAAACGCAAGTTGAAAAAATAGTATGAGGTATTATAGTCCAGTCAATATAGTCATAAAAAAGGGGGTGTGCTTGCAATTTATATTGTAGTTCTGATTTTCTAATATTATTTGCGTACATAAGAGAAGTCCAGAACCAATTTCTTCATGCAAAATTTCCTTGTGCTAGATACAGGGTGGCCCAAAAGCCTCGGATTTTCGGCTCATATTCCAGTTTTCAGCTATTTCTGCCAAATCTCGTAATCGGACAGAAAATTTTGCTCTCGCCTTTTTTTAGATTATAAAATTCTGAATAAAATGAGATCATTCGGAACTCTCTATCTCCAATGAGTACTGGGTTATGATTTTTCAAAAATGAGTGAAATTTGAAGAAAAAATCAATTTTAATGAATTTTAGTTTTTGATCAACAGTATCTTCCAATTGTTGCCCTTTATATGTATAATTCAAAATCCCTCTGGGCGTATTTTTGTGCTCTACAATCTGAGATCAGGTGGCGCGCTCTATCTCATATGGATTTCCAGGAACACCTGACAACAATGCTCCTCGTATTGTAAAAAACACCTTTTTTCAGTTTCAACTATCATCACCAACTACATTGTCCTCACATTGATATTTCGCACAATGACATAGGTTCATGAGATTATGTTCTATCAGAGTCACCCGTTAGATGCACTTAATTTCAGTATTTCCTAGTGTAGAGGTGCGCTTAAGGACACCTCAAGGATCACAATTTCAAACACTTATAACTCTTGACACAATTTTCAGATTTCATCGTACTACACTTCATTCTTCTCGGCTCGTCAAGGTGGTTGAAAATCATGCATCATAAGTCAAATTCGGTCGAAAAATGGAAAATTTATTGTTGAGTGTACTTAATCTTTATATTTTTTCTGTCCGATCACGAGATTTGGCAGAAATAGCTGAAAATGAAAAATGAGCCGAAAATCCGAGGTTTTTGGGCCACCCTGTATCTAGCACAAGGAAATTTTGCAGGAAGAAATTGGTTCTGGACTTCTCTTATGTACCCAAATAATATATTGAAAAATCAGAACTACAATATAAATTGCATGCACCAATGTATATAGTGACTGGTCTATTAGGTCAATGTTTTAAATTGATAAAAAATTAAATCCACGATTTTGATTTTTACATTGTTGACTTGCTAGAAAGCTCTTTCAAAAATTATGATATTAAACTCTTAATTACTTAAAAAACACTTCATTCACATGAGCTACTTTTTAAATTAATAAAAAAATATAAAATGTATGTCATGAAGAACCAGCAGTACATGTTGACTCGGACTGATGTGCATGAACATAACACCAGACATCGAGAGCTGATTGATATTCCCAGAGTACGCCTTCAGAGATCACAGGTGTGCTTCAGGAGTTCGGCATTGCGATACTTCAATAGGCTGCCTACAGGAGTAAAACAGTTAGATCTAAGAGCGTTCGAGAGAGTTGTATCCAAGCACTTGAAAAGCAAGGCGGGCTACTACAGTGTTAGTGAATATATGAGTGATGATTTGTCGGAAATGCTGTCTTGCTAAACATGCCTTATGTATGTTTTGTTTTGTGTATTGTATTTGAATTTTATGTTTTTGACGCCATCGATCCCTTATTATTGGTAAAGGATGCAGATTTAGGTAAAGGTAAAAATCTTAAAGCTATAGTTGTTAAACTATTCTATTTTTTTTAATAAAGGGTGCCTTAAGATTTTATATTGTTTTATTAATTTATTAATTACTTTTATGCGAATTATTAAAACTCAACATTTTTTTATCAAGATGTGAATGATTTACTCTTTATTATGGTCTAAATCATGAATGAAATGTGTATTCTTTAGAAAATTGAAAATTTGTCAAAATCAACATTATTTTAATGCCGCTTACAAACACAGTCAACATTCAACGCGATGGTTTTCATGGCCATAAGAAAAATTAACACAACATATATATAGCATACCTAAGAAGGTAAAAGGTACTAACCTACAATAACCTTCCCTTCCTTAGCTTCTCCCAATAGCATTTCCTTGTACTTTTGGAGACTTTCATCCTCGCGATCCGCTTCCAATATCTGCTCAATGGTTTTCTCGGGGGGAGGGCGGTAGGATAATGAGGTCTCCTCAGTATCTCCACCTTCAACTTCAGCCAACACTTCTTCTTTTTCAGTCATCTAAAAAATAAAATTCTTTTAAAAAAACATCTGACAAATTTAATAAATAATGATTCTTAACACAGAAAAATAATAGGCATCGAATCTAAATATAGAAAATGTTGCAGCATGAATCACAGCCGGAAATTTTGTGGTTGATAATATCGTTTATCGTACGGTTCTCTAGTTATTAGCTAAATGTCAGGCTACAATATAAGACTATCAATTACTGCATACTTACATTTATGTTTGAAGCACAAAAATTGGAAAATTTCTTATCGTAGAAAAGACACACCTCTTCCTGCCGATAAATGACAATGAAATTCACTTCTTGCAGAGAATCAACAAATTTGCAGAAACACAGAAAATTGAGAGAACTCCATCAAAGATTTGAGATCCACTGCCATTGAGATTAATTTCATTCCAGAGTTTGAAGTCAATTTTATATAAATGGTGACAGAATAAATTAGTATGAACATTGTAATGAATATTTCATGAAGAGAATAAAATATATTTTCAAAAATAAAATTAGCTCTCTTGTTATACGGATAAAAAACTTTTCAGATTCAATAATAAGTGCACTATCAAAGTGAGACAACGACAAACTGGGACTGTGTCAGAGTTCACAACATTCCTCAGTGGTGTCAGTTTGACAGTGAGTGTATTAACAAATAGGGACAAATCTTGTTTGATTGAATCACAAAGTAGGAGAACATTCTCTTCTCTGTGATTGAATCCTCAAGTAGAAGGAATTTTAAAAGAGAGTAAAGTAGATGGAATGAATATTCCTTCCACTTTGTGTCAAATCTTGTGTCCAACTTGATGGAGCAACTTAGTAACATAGTTTACTTTGATAAGAACAAAGTAAACATGTTACTAAGTTGCTTCATTTACTGAGCTCAGGGTTGTAAATATCAGGGTTGAAAATCATGTAAATTCCAAACTTGAGATTGATTACTACATGGAATTTTCAACAAGAAATGATCAGTAAAATACTTTTTTTTGGAAATATGTTGATTCTTTGATAATTTTTAAAAACGTAAATAACTAGAAAACTATTAGTCAAAATCTAATTTTAAGGATATGACTGTGATGAAGGAATTTATAATAATATTAATACAATTTGTTACTTTGTTTGATGTTTATGGATTTTTTTTAGTGCTGGAAGTTGAACAAAGTGCATTAATAAAGTTTAAAGTCAAACATTTTGAACGCTCATAAAAAGTTCAAAAACATTAAAGAAATATTGATTTTTTAACATATATCAAAAACAAAAGTCATATAAGGAATAAGAGAAATTTTAATGGTCATTTTTTGTAGCGAATTCCATGTAGAATCCATGGTCTTTGGCTGTTACACCCTGTCCCTGACCTGTATATATTTGAGCACTGTACGGTACATGATTGTGATGGTGTTGATGATATAAGATGAATTTCTGCAATAATATTACAACTGGAGAAATTATTTCCTTTATATTTGAGCGCATTACCTGTAGCCTACATGTCAAGGTGAATTTCTGCAATTACAACAGGAGGAACGACTTCCACAATCATAGCACCAAACAGATTCACAATCGATGTACTGTTTTGCCACTTTCTAGGACTCAGGACCCATTTCCTACTCTGGCTCTGAAGATCTTCAACAAGCTTCCAACAAAATTAAAGAGCTCATCAGTGCTCAGGAATTCAGAGTGAAACTTAAGCGTTTGCTACAAGTCAACCCAATCTATAGGTTGCATTAGTTTTTTAATTAACAGTGGACAACTTGCTGTATCTTGGCCTATCAAGTTCTATTGTTGACCAACTTTTCTAGGTTCAACATGAGCTGTTGTTGCACTCATCCTAATCTCTCCAATTATTACCCGCAAACTAACTCACAAAAAATCTTGGATAAAAATTATAAGATTCAAGGGAAAAAATAAAAATGGAGCATCACTCCAATCAATCTTCTAGAATCACAGTCTATATTTTCAAATATAAAACAATACATTTTATTTTGATGCAACCAAACTGGCTTAGCTGGTCTCGGTTCAGAATAAGTGTGTTCAAGTTCTCTATAAATCAAATGTATGAAAATTAAAGGTTTATGCAAAATTTGATCAGTTTTTGTGCCGGCTGCCTAAAAACAGTAGTTAGGTCATGTCAGAGGCCCTGAAATTGATCAGGTGCGACCTAAAAACTCTGACATCAGACCTGAGCCAGCCAGGTCACTAGATATTATTATAATTAGTATATTATATGTTGTATTATAAGTTACCATATGGCTATCAGAGTAAGAGTTATAATGTAAGTTATGACAAAGTCCGACAGTGCCCTAAATATCTCACGAGTTATTTGTTTAACTTGTAAGCAGAATAGGTACATCTGTTGCATAGACACTAATTTATCTGCGGTTACTACTAGGATATAGAATATAGCTTTCTTTAATCTTAATGGGCCTAAGCGTTAATTTCATATTATTAATTGCTGCTAGGCTATGACAAAAACAGGTACCCTTATCCCTCATGGTAGAAGGGTTGAGGAATACAGTAGGTGAATAGCTTGCCTATTTAACTACCAAATCGCATTTCGCTTACAAAAAGCAAGCCATTATCTACTTAATTTCAAAGAGGTTAATAATCAACTGCTTCTTAGCCCACCTTAAGCTGTTGTTGCACTCATCCTAATCTCTCCAATTATTACCCGCAAACTAACTCACAAAAAATCTTGGATGAAAATTATAAGGGAAAAAATAAAAATTGAGCATCACTCCAATCAATCTTCTAGAATCACAGTCTATATTTTCAAAGATAAAACGATACATAAAAACATTCTATAAATATTTTATGAGAAAACAAAACACGTCATAATTGAATGAAATTCTATTTAAAAAACTAATCTAAAGCAAAAAAAGCATGAGTAGGTTACACTCACAACTTATTCTAAAACTCTTTTGGTATAGTAAAGCATTGTCAATGGAATAATTATGACTGTAATATTCACTCTGGTATTTGGAATGATGTTTGTTAAGTACGGCACTTTGCTCAATTCAATCTGTGCTTGATTGTGAATGTTATTTCAGAGTTCAAATTCACAACCAAGGTATAACTTTATTTCATAACTATATACCTATACATTAGCCTTGACTACTACAAAAAACAAGTTTCAAGACACAACAGATAAATTATCATAAATTAACATCAAACACTACGGTATATTATTAATACTTTAAATTTAACTCGAATATGAGTGTATGGAAAATAGTAACGATAGATGAACAGTCTTCATGAAACAGGCTCCAGGTGAGCTTGAAATTCTATAATTTGGCGACAAAAGCTACATAAATTTGGAATAACAAGATTTTTAAAAAATGTGGAATTATATTACTCTCATGTCTATCCAGTGAACTCTAATTTGCATGTATTTACTTTCAAATACAACAGGAGAAAGGAAATATAGATAGTACATTGAGATAATGTTAATCACAGGTATACTAGTAAAAATAAGTTACGCAATGAGAATGTTAGCAGTCTTCTTTGAATACTGTGTTATTATTTTCAACAGTAAGTTAACTAACTCACTGTTAAATAAAACTGGAATCAATGTAAAATGCAAACGGAGAGAGAAGGAAACACGAATTGACTACCGTATATTTTTCATAGTTCATAGAATGTTTGAGTTCAACATTATTAAGATGATATAGCAAAGTTTAATTGACAAGAATTTCATTAATACTACTGGTATGATAGATACTTTCAAATTCTGGAAAACGGAGGAATTAAATATCACATAAACCGAACACTGATTATTATTTTCATGGATAAATTTATCTAATAAAAAATCCTGTCGAAGGAATTTGATGAAAATAATTATGTGTTAAATGAATTTGTGGTAACTTCAATTTGAAATTGAGTATTCTAATAGAGATTTCATAGTATACTTAGCACCACGAAACTTGAGTTTCGTAAGGAGATTATTATATAAGTAGTAATATTTTAAAATTATTTAAGTAGTCGTATTTTTAAATTATATAAGTAGTAGTACTTTTAAATTATATAAGTAGATGTATTTTTAAATTAATCTAAATGGCTTTACACTTGTATTCATCAAGATTTTAACTATATGAGTTTCATATTTTGATAAGTTGATGAAGGAGTTGTCTCATTTTCTAAAATAATTGAGTAAGATAATACTGTACATTAAGATGAATATTTTTGGTACAGGTTTCATTATAACAAGTATAATATCTATCACATAGAAAATGGGAGTTCTCAGAGAGATCATTGAGTATTCATAATACACTAAATAAAATACACATGAAATAATACTACTGGTAATAAAGAGTAGAGTGCTTGTAGATATTTCAATAAAGAAATGGATTATATTAAGGAGATTGATAATTTCTCATTTGTCAGGAATAATTAAAAAGAGTATATATAATATAATTAAAGAGGATTTTATTGGAATAGAATGTAGTCGTACCTTCTCAGGTTGTCAATACGTCACAAGGGATTGGAGTAAAAATTTCAATCTTTGAGACTGTTGATAGTACTCATTGAGAAATAATTTTCTTTGTCTAATGTGAAATGGACTAAACAAGTTTAATATGATCTCTCAAGTCAATAAATAAATTATCTAGCAAGGGTCTCAAAAATTACAGATCTAAAAGAATGAAACAAAAAATAATTATAACCTCCACTGCCCGATTATTAACTTCAACACAGCTACATAAATTATTATTTCAATAAACATAAAATTTAATAGCTTTAAGCAAGAGTTTTATTAGAAAAAACCAGGAACGAACATATTATTCATACATTTCTATCGCTTGCATGAATTTGGCTAAACAAATAACGATCTAGAACTTTTGTGACAAACACACAGTGTGATAGGTGAACAACCATATAAACACGTGGAGAATTATACATAATCTTAGAGAGAGCTCAAAAAGTAGTAATCATTGGCTTTTGTAAGTTTGATTCTTGACAAACACCTCAAAGCCCAAATCAAACCTTCCTTAATCCCTAAACCTATCCCCTCCCGCATCCCCAATCATTCACAAAACGGCCGTTTTGAAGATTAGTCGTCAAAACGGTCGTTTTGAAGAAGTAATTTGTGAAACAACGATAACAATTGGATACGTTTGCGAGGAATTACTTGGAAAAACTGCAAGAGCATTTGTACTTCCCTCTACTAACGGGCGGCAAAAAGTGACATTTTTATATAAATTATCTGTCAACAAGAGACAAAACTGTCGCTTGATTGTTGGCTGAGGTGACTGTGATCGTTGCTGGCTGCTGAAGCCAGGGTTCGCCATCGACCTGCATCGCTGTCTTGCTCTTCATTTTGATCTGAAAAAGAATGTTACAGTAATTTTAATAGAAAACCATCCTCTATCAGTCAAGAGAAAACGTTTCGAATTACAGATGCGTGGGAAGTTCTAGAGTACTACTCATTTGCTCTGTCTCTTTCTTGTAATTTGTTTTGCGATAGTCGGCAGGACTACTCCTGAATTATCAGAGTGGATTAGGCTTAATAAAACTATCAAATCAATTTCTAGAAAGTAATAATCTGTTTCAAATTCATTCGAGAACTCTTCATTACGGTTTATCAACATTACCTTCAACTACTTGATATCGAGTAAAACTAAAATTACCTAATCACATATTCAACGTTTTAAATACATAATTATTAGTAACTTCTTCAGCCTTCAGTGATGGGATGAAGAAGACTTTTTTTACAAGAAAGACGCAACGGGGACAAGAGTTGTTCATTTACTACAAAAAGAGTTGATTATTGATATTCATAGGGAGCTGATAGCAATGTGACTAATCCATCCATGGAGTTGGTCAAGTTTCCGTCACGTTTTTATCACTCAGTTGGTCACCGTGTGTAATAACTAGATGTGAAACCTGAGAGTAGGCATGAGTTCATTAAATAATGTAAATTTAGAATTGAAATGTTGAGTGTGTAGTTGTGAAATTTTCAATTTTTCCAAACATCTATAAAGAAATAAACAAATAAAAAAAATTGTGAGAGAAATATGAAGTGAAGATTTCTTCAAAATGAAAATAATATCCATTTTTATAGTTATTAATATTATCGAGACATTATTTTATATTACATTATATCGAGACATTTTTATATTATTTAATATTAGCGAGACATTATTTCTTACCTTAACACACTTGGCTTGACCGATACGGAGTGGCTCAGACAGACCAACCTGAAGCTGAGCGATGTGGAATGATGAATAGACCGCCACCACTTCAAGAAGACCGTCATTCACACTCTGTTCTGGCAGGTCACTGTTCTCATCTAAACGCAAAACATAAATACATTTAATAAATTGATAAAACATTATTTGAGTTGACGAGTGATTTATTACCTGTGATAGAGACCTACTAATAATTGATTAAAGTCTGATTAGTTATAAAACAATTTTTTCATAGTGAATGAATGTGAACGTCAGTTACAAACTTTATTTACAATTAAATTTATGGATATACTTGGAATATGGTCCTGTCTGTTTATAACAATTACTTGAAAAACAATTAATATTATAGTGAATAAATGTGAAAGTCAGTTACAAAATGTATTCACAATTCAATTCACGGATATACATTGAATACAGAAATAGTCTATTTATAACGATTGCCATGGGCAAAAATAACATGCTTATTCAGTTAGTTGTCTGCAAAATATATCTACAGTGTCTTATACAAGCTCATCATTTACAAACAATTTACCGAAATTTTGAGCTGACAGGTGAAAAGTTTTCTGTAACAGTTGAACATCAAGAGCAAAAAAACTCTATTACAACAGCATTGGAAGCGGAAGCCAATAACATTCCGGTTTTCAATTTATTGTACAATCGAAAACGTTAGTCCAAATACAACTTTAATGGCTGGTCTAAAGCATAATCGATAGATGAATGAATGGAGTAGAGACAATGTAGAAAACTGTGTATTGTAAATTGTGTAGTGTAGGCTAAATGTAGTAAATATTGTGGAAATGAATGTGTAAATATTGTAAATTTAGTGTATTGTGTAATGTAAAAACTGTGTATTGGCCGAATCAGAGAGACCAGTAATAAAAGTGATAAACTAACCTGATCCAACTTGCCACAAGTTGACACCAGCTCCCCATGATGGAATGTTGAGCACAACTATGGCCTCAATTGAAGGCAATTCCTGTCTCACTCCATCCAGGTACAACTCAATACGCTGGTCAAGATCTTGGCAGCTCCTCTCCATCACTTGTTGTGTACCAAACAATAGATAAAGCACCTGAAAATCAATAAATTCTGAAAATATTATCAAAATGAAGAATAGAAATAATTGAAATGGGTTCAGGAACACTCATTGGGATACAACAATCTATAGTTTTATGAATAATTACAGAATATCTAATTATCGGTGTTGTGATAAAATAATGGGTACTTGATAAATTTTATTGGGTTTCAATAATTCCAGTAGCGCCAAAAAGAAAAGTTAGTATCCACAGCCCATACAAACCTTATTTTGCAGAATAGAAACCATAGTTTCTTACGAGAATAGAGGCACTCTTGCCTTTTTTATGCTTATTCTATAAAAAAATCTACATTCTCTTTTTTGCCCTTTCACTTACACGATTAGCTCACTAGCTTTCTGGCTTCTGCACAACACTCCATAAAAGCAATGCTGCAATGTAAGGTATGCACAGACAACAAGAGATTTCCTGAATTTCAACTAAGCAACTTCAAATACACAACTCGCAGCAAACAAAAATACAAATAGGCAAAAAAAGTAATTGAATGGAAATATAACGTTATAGATTTTATGAAAGTATAATAATCGAATATTATTCTGGGAAACGCACCTTATTGAAAAGTCTGCTACTGACTATGTAGAAGGGGGAATGCCGGGTACGATGGAAATCAAGAGTTACTTGGGCATCGACTCCCACACTCAGGTAGTTGTACATGCAGAGGCCTTTCTTCTTCCCTAAACCCAGAGGCCGCGTGACTTCCACTTCTACAAGCCACCTGAAACAAAATTTCAAATATATTTTCAGTTGGTAGACTATCAACCGATCTTCAAACCTCTTCGAATTCAGTTATGAATATTGTTGATTCGTATTAAATGTAATGTCATAAATAATAATAATATCGTATAAGAGTGATCCGTGGTCTAGTGGATAGAGTGCCTGCATAGCAGCATAGAGATCCCGTTTTCAAACCCTCTCAATACCAAAAGTTTTTTAACCAGATCACTCCCGTCTTATCGGATGGGCACGTTAAACTGTCGGTCCCGGCTGAAGTATGACAGTCATAAGGCCCATTGACGGCTTAAATTATATATTCAGGCGGTGGGACCTTCCAGCAAGGGACTCCCCACCAACGAAAGCCATACGAATTTACTTTACTTTATATCGTATAAGAGATTATATTGATTATTCACTAGTATAATTATTTTAAATTTAATGTATAAGAGGAGGGCGGTTTGACTCAGAGTTCGCGCAGATAAGCTATCGCTTAGATAAGTTGAGAATCAACCGGTATTCCCGTAGTAACGGTGTCCACTTGAGCCAACTCCTCTGAATATGATCCATGAGTTGAAAAATCGCTTCCCGGTAGTTCAGAACCCACCTAAAACTGTAGGTGTACTCGTCTCTCATCAGCATCTGTTTCATTATCACACACAAGCCTAGAGCATATGTGGGGCATCACTCAGAAAAAAAGTAAATCCAGTAATAATCAAGAGCGCATAATGTAATAGAGCCTAGAGCGTAAAATGCAATTTCACTTATACTTCAGTAGTATTGCTATCCTTTCAACGTAAATGGGGTAATGGCAATATAAGTTTTTCTTGAATTTTCAATTCTCGTTCAGTTTACATTTTCAGTTATGAATAGACCAGATCAATTATAAATGATCCCATTTGCATTTGAAATAATCAATAAATTAATGATGAATGTAGTAGACAATATTATGATTTATTACTTCTCTCATATTCGATTTCTTTTCAAACTGCTGACTTTTCCAGACGTATTTCTGAAGTGGAGAACACATGCTATAATAAATCATTAATAAGTGATTTTTATTTATAAATTTCCCACTTACAAGTTACCTATTTATCTAAGCAAATTTAGTGGGACAATATTAAAAATCCTGCCCGTGATAAGGAGTTCACAACAGTTCAATACATACATGAAAAAATTGCAACGAAATATTTCCCATACCATAAAAATGATACATTAAGGAATATTGAAAAAACATAGGACAAACGAATCTTCAAATGAGATCCATGCAAGTGATACTACTGTATTTGCATATCTTCACAAAACCTTTTCCCCATTATTTATTCTCTTATAGTGTTCTATTGATTTTACGTCCCCTTTTTTAGAGAATCCTTACATCCATCAAACTGATGAATTTCAAGGGATTACAATCTATTTCCTAGGTGAGAAGTATTATTCTAAAACTGCATTTCTCATTTAACTTCAAAGTCTTTTTCGTTCAAGGCGATCTTACCTGTCAAGAGGAATGTGTTTGGCAGCTTGCACTTTGGTGAGAATCTGCAGTCCACCGTCGTCAGTCGGAGTGTAGGAGGATCCCCAGCCCAGCACTCTTGCCAGATCGTTGCCCGTACCAAGCGGAATCACACACACGGCCGGAGAAGGCTGTAAGCAAAACTTCATAAGAATCCATTGCCAAATAAATACAATAATTAATAATCATTATTATGAATTATACATAATTAATAGATCATAGTAAAATAATTAAGATAATAATATTATTCAAGATTGAGATTTACAAGTATTAATAATTATTTTAAGAAGGATTATTTCATCACTAATTTTATGATTTAAAAACGCAGTAACTAACAGTTCCTGTATTTTTTACTACAAGTTATTTATTGACTTTAGTGCAGTCACCTATTCTTATTTCAACCTCTGAGTGAGGCTGATGTTGAGGCTGATAAAGCTCCTTCTCAGGATTGAAATGCATTCCTCAATACGCCAAAAAATTAAGTGTTTTTCAAATATTTACAAAGTAACACAGTGTCAAAACTCAACAAAGTTACGATATAGTGTTTCGTCATGGAAAACAACATCAAGAATGAATAAATTCATTCATTCAAGAGTCTAACAACAGTATAAGCCTAACGAGCTGAAACCTTTAACAAATGCTGGAGCACAGGCCTTGAAACGTCAATAATATACTGAATGTAACAGTGCTGCTGGCGATACCCAATGCAGTGTTGCCACATCGAATACATAAACTTGAGCGATCATAGATAGACGATCAAATATTGTTGTTGCCAGATCGACAATGATTGCCAGAGGTGATGGAGGTCAAAGTACATGATGGACTGTTGTGCCGGATAAAAAGAAAAAATTGACAATCCTTTATTCTTAATTTTTACGAAAAGCACATCATTTAAATGATCGGGGAAGAAGAAATGATGTTACCTCGTCTGATATAAATTATGTCAGTCTGATATAGCATTATTAGATATGTGGTCCCTTTAATGACGTCATAACCAAGTTCCGCTGTATTTTATTAATTATTTTCTTAGTACTAGCCTTGATGTTGAGCCGATGCGCGGTGGTGAGGAACCAGGCGACCGTGCCATCACCGCCCGCAATGAGGAAGAGGGGACGGACGCGGGGGCCTAACAGTGCACACCACTCGAGCACCGCCTCCATGGGCACCGCCCCCAAGTCAACCACCTGCGCTGGGTTCAGGAGGCGGCGGAACATCGACAGCACCCGTCCCCCGTCCTTGTTGCCTGATGTCTTGTTCGCTGCAAAAACAAAACGGTACTAATTAGTTTCAATCAGAATATCGATATTTTTATAAGCTTGTGATTGAGACACTTACAAGTATTTTATTCAACATTAGTAATTATTGTGCAATACAAACTTCATTACGTTAAACTGAAACTCGAAACCGCGCCAGTCTGTGAGTGTGCGAAAAAACCTAGTACACGACGAGAAGGCACCTGGTTTTCATTGTTGGGAATGGTTTCAAATGGTAGCAGGAGTCTTCTCATCGTACACTCGGTAAAGAAATGTTCCTTACATTTACATTTTCTGGATGCCGATGTTTAGAGTGAACAGAATAGTATTTGTGTACATTAGAAATGGATCGTGGAATCATCACGTTTGATTTGATAGTTTTTATACAATTTTGATTTAGAATTGATGAGGATGTGAAAGATTTATTTATTTATAATTTTTACAAAGTAGCACTGGTTGGGAGAGAAAAACTAAGGATACTCCTTTTACCATTTTTCTCCCAGATAGATGGATGGATAAAAATCTTAATCTTCACACTTTCATGCATTATTATAAGTTTTGTAAAGAGAGTTCATGCAATAAGAGGCCACTCTTCCAACCAAAATAATAGAGATAATCATTAATAATGCATCATTGGAGACAATTAGGGTTTTAGAGTGTTACAAGGCAGATGCCGTCAAATAAGTTCATGGATTTGAACTCATATTCCAAAGTACTCTTTAGAATGATCCACTCCAAGTTTTAAAACTGTTATGCCCACTTTTCACGACTACAGTAGACGATCCATTCAACGGAGGCAAGTTACTGTGAGCATATAGCTCGAATTGAGCTATACAAGTAGGTGCCTACTTGAATCTACTTGAACTGTGCCAACTTGAATCAAGTGGACACTTAATTGAGCCTGTAACCTGTTCAAGTACTTGCCCACATGGTTAATGGTTCCGGTAACCTACCTGCCGTAACTATTGAAAGCCAAAAACTAGCATCTAACAAAAACTCTACTGGTGGAAAATAATTAGAAACAGTTGCGAGGCAATAGGCTTTCCTATATTTATTGAATTTCAACAAATTCTATGAGATAACTCATGATGTTACCTCGTTTTTTATCAATTTACTCACCCAATACGATGATGGGAGTCCATTCAGGCCAGTCGACAGGTTTAATACTTTGAATCCGAAGTCGATTGGATATGCTCGCCCTCCGACCGGCTAGCTCCAAACTATGGGGTGGCACTATGAACTGCCTCAGTCTTCCAAAATCACACACCTGAAGAATTGGAAGAGTTTATTTATATATTTATTAATTTATTTCTACATTAGGAATATGTCAATTGAGTAATAGTAGATAATTACTTATTATAGTTCAAATTTCCATCGAAAATAATCAATAACAATTAATAATAGTTAATAAATTCAATTCAAACGGATAAATATTCGATATATTTAAATAGGACAACAGAATGAGGCTAAAGGTGCCTTTTCGTTTGTGCGTAAATTTCCGCAGTCGACGACGACAAGCATTGTTGAAATTCATATTGTCCAAATTTCAAGTGTGCTAAAACAGCTGATCAAATAACTTTTCATTATTTGTGCTTATTATTCAAGAATCAAAACATTTCAAATAATATCAACATATTGCAATTTAAAAGTATAAAAAATTATAAATTCAACCTCCCCCATTAAAACATGATTGAACATATTCTTCTAGGTTATTTAGACAAATTGAAATCTACCCAATCTGAGATCCTCACCCTGTCGTGGTCGATGACGGCATTTACGTATAAACGAAAACCTAGCTTAAGATATAATCAAGATATACACAGAGATGTACAGCTATTGACCCAAATAACTTCAATTCAGATTCAGAGTGTTTCTTGGTGGGGGAAAATTCTATAGCTTCAACTGCCTCTTGGATTTACCCGTGATTATGCCTCAATCATGCCATTAGTGCGTTTGGTTTCAAAGACAAAAACAGAACCGTTTTCAATAATACCCAGCTAACACATTTTTCGAATTTACCAATCTTTTCAATTCCAATGCACGATTGTCCGGAAAATAGCTAGGAGGAAATCAAGGAACGTTATAACAAAAAAGTTGCAATACTGATATTTCATGTTCCGTCCACAAGTATATTCTACTGAGATGCAACATCGAAGCATTTGGATACGTGGGGCATTGGAAAATTTTATTACACAGAATCAACTCATCTACTGTTGTTGAATAATAATATCGAGTGACCTGGCTAGCTCAGTTCTGGTGTAAGAGAGTCAGGTCGCAACTGATCAATTTCAGGTCCTCTGACATGACCTAACAACAGCTTTTTAGGCAATCTGCTATTGAATAATTTGACTCAATATGCGATATTCATCCAAATCAATCAATGTATTTACAATGTATTCTTTCTTACAAGCCGATTGATCTTTTCGACAGTAAGAGTCTATATTTGATGCGTGCTACATCTACTCATAAATTCTTCTTTGCAAAAAATACTTTGATTGCAGCACCTGATTGCTTGTTTCTCAGCAAACAGTAGTAGTTGTTGACTCAAGTATTGATTGAAATGGAATTAATTGGACAGGCATTGTTGATAGTTGACTTACATTAGCTAGCTTGGCTCGACAGGAGGAGTGAACAGCTCGATGACACCAGCAGCACTCCAAATCCAGATCCCCTCCTTCACCCCCTCCACACGTGCTGCCACTGCACTCATCCTCGCAAACCTCACATTTGGCATCCAGCGATGTGTTACCTGTCACATTAAACAAATCAACTTTCACTCAACAATAAATATGGTTGATAAGGAAAATATAGCAGAGAAAATATAGTGGAATTGGCAATATAATATGTATCTATATAATAAGAGAGAGTGTTTGTTCGCATCAAAACATGTCAACTTGTGGATTACATACCGGAAAAACGGGAATGATTTAGATCTCCTAATTTTGCACATAGATTCTAAAAATATCAATTTCGTGCACCTTGAAGTCCAAATTTCAATTTTCCATCTAGATTTTTCAGAATTAATGTTCAAATTTCATTCATGCTACCGTACATGAAGTTCCATACGGCATAGACTACATTGTTGTAGGCCAGAAGTGTGTTTTTTTATAAGGAGGTTATAATGCTGTTACAAGCTAATCATTTTCAAACGGAGCCGTGTAGCGTAATGGTAGAACACACGCTTTCGGAGCGATGGTTTCTCGGTTCCCATCCCGATTCTTCCTAATTTTTTGTTCTAAATTTTTTCCCTCGAAACGTATTATTATAAATTATTTTTTTGGAGGAATTTGTTTTCATTACAATTGTACTTCATGCACGGGCTTCATGCTGTATCATTGAATTTCATAAGAAAAACATGAATAGATCACAATAAAATAAGTAATAATTTATATTCTTCAGTTATAATGTACTATCAGACACAAATTCGGAGTGAAACGAATATTTTGAGTATTTTGTTTAGAATTTTTGAATCAAAGCTGCCTGATTCAAATTAAGGAGGATCTAATCGATATTAAAATTTATTGATGTATTGATAAAGACTCTTTATCATAAAGACTGCATAAAGACTCTTTATTAACCGAGGATAATTATAGGCCTATTTTCAAATTTCGAATATTTTATTACGTCAAGTTTTCAGTTTGCAAAGTTTTAAAATAGACCATTGCGAAGCACGGGTTACCTGCTAGTAAATGTATAATAAGTAGAACATATTGTGTGAAGGATGCAAAATGGGTTTCCACCTTATATTCACTTTATAACACTTATATTCTGAATTATTTTAAAATAGTTATGTTGAATCTTAAAACTAAAACTTCAATCAGCCGCCATTTTGGGTAAAAGCATCATAGAACATTTCTATTGATGTCATCTTTCTTGTTTCGAAAAGGCCTTTGAAATAATGTGCCACACAATGGGTGTTTACATTTGAAATATTTGAGTTACAACCCCTCATTTCTTTGAAAAATAAAACTTCAATCAGCCGCCATTTTGGATACAGATACCATAGAACATTTTTATTGTTGCCATCTTTCTTGTTTTAAAATGCCTTTGAAATGATGTACCACACAATGGGTGTTTACATTTGAAATATTGGAGTTACAACCCCTAAGTCACCCCCTTATAAGGAGTTGAAATTCAGTTGTACTTCAAAAGATGGAGTATTCGACCAATAACTTATCCTGAAAATTACAGTATTATATCTACAACAGTCTTCAACTTATTGAAGGGTTCCCATACATGTGATTCACTCTGTATATCTCTGTATATCGATCCTGACTTGTTGCCACCATCTCTGTCTTCCGCGAAGTATGAATTTAAATTCTGAATTGAATTAAATAATTGCCTTCATTTCGGTAGATTATTACCATATCTGCCTCTGGGCAGATTCTTAAAATTTAAAAGAATTAATGGATGTCTTATTGATCAACCCATTTTCTTTTCTACTCTATCAACATGGCTTTATTTACTTTTACCTTTGACGAGAATGATGACCTTTGACTAAAATTTACCTTTGACGAAATGATGTCGCCAAGGCGTTCCAGCCGGCTGCCGAGTGGAGACCGCTTTGCAGGGCTGATGTCTGTCGGCGGTTCGCATACATCCGCGATCCACGCACAAGCCACAGCAGTCGCAGTAAACACCCTCTACCAGCAATGCCTCGCAAACACCGCAATGAGACGCCTGTGCCAAACATAATTACAATTGTGTTATTGTTATTCCATTGAATCATTGATACATTTTGAATGAGATGTTAACGTTAACACACAGATTATCTGATAATCAAATTTTATTAGGGTGGCTATTTGCTAATAAAATTGTGCTTAATTTATAATACTGAACAGCAAGATTACGAAACATAGATTCAATGCAGTGCACTTGCAAGAAGTTATTGAAGTGTACAAAATGTAAACCCAGCATTAACTTTTTTGTAATATTAAGTTACATCACGTCGAAAAAAATAAATAGATAGATTTTTTCATGATATTTTCATAATACGCTCCAATTTTCTAGTCCTTTTACCCAAATTTTAATGTAATCTATGAAATAGAAATTCAGTAGTAATAAAAAATGTATAGTTAAACAGTAAATTTAACAGTATGCCGCAAACAGTTCATATACATGAGTAAATTGATAAATATTTTGCCACACCAATTAATTTGAGATAGATTTAATAAATTAGCCATTAAAAATATAGAGTGATGGATCAGAAGTAACAATGTTTTTCGCCTCATGTAGGCTACAGTTAGAATCTACTTTATTGAAAAAAGTTTTCTTTGTTATTATTTTCACTAAGTTACTTTTTCAGATATATTATATTACTACAATTATTATTATTATTTATTTATTATGACTACTATTTAAATAAAATGTTTAATCATCTTTTATGTTTCTGTTAAATTGAATGACATCTTCTGGTACTCGTTGCTAGCACACATACTTGGGTTTTGCTGGCAACGCCAATTAAAAATTTAAGTTTAAATTTTATTTTTATTCTGTATAAGTATAAAGTATTTGTTTTATTTATTACTGATCTCTTTAATTGACAAATAAATAATTTTAATTTTTTTTGTGTTGTTATATACAAAATGAATATAATATTTTACAACTAATTCCTTAGTTACTGCAGTAGCATAGCCAGGATTTTGAATTGGAGGGTTGTACAACAATTTTGGGCTACCTATAGACTTCAATAGTGGAATTTGATGAGCGGGGGGTTATCATGGATTTTTGAGCCTCTTCTCCGGGCTCATCCCCCCTTCACTACGCCGCTGAGTAAAGATTAAAGAATATGCTAAAAACGTCCGCCCATTGAAGTTAGCCCATATGCTTTGACTCTGTTCACCATAATATTCATGAATTCATGTCATGGTAGAAGACATTCTGTTCAGCACAGAACATCACACAGCAAGGATAATTAACTCGCACTGTCAAGTTTCGTGTGTGAACAGATTTAGAAGGGCTAAATTTCGTGCAACGGAAAAAAATTTCCTTTATTAGAAATAAATTGCCACAGACTTGCAACTTACAATAGAATAACAGGACTAGAAAATCATTCTGTATATTCATAACTGTTGAAGATATTGTTGCATGAATGAGCTTCGGATTGGTTTGCGCAATGCACTCACCTTTGGCAAAGCATCAAGACTCGTCCATGAATGAGTGGCACCGCTAGGTGCATCAACGTGGACATCGGACAGAAATGAACTGAGCAATTGCACACTCACGTAGATAACGATGCAGGCCGAAACTACTGGCACAAACACCGTTACTGACTCCCAGTCAAGCATCTACAACACAAAAAAGAACAATATTCTGCGGTTAGAGAACAACTTATATTCCAATTGAACTATTCCTAAGATATTGTAGAAGGTAGAACTTTAGTTCAATAGGCTTAGGTGTATTGTAAAATTTATTATTTATAACGAATGATCTCAAATAGAAAATCCATTAGGATCATAAGAATATTGTTTCCTTTCATTTTTATAGAATTGCAAGGCATACAATCATCAAAGACTAAATTTGCTTTATGGTCTATGAATTATTGTGACTTCAATTTTCTGAGATACATTTGTTGGATGCATCTCAATAATATTGCTTCATCAATATGAATGATCAAGTTGTGAGTTTTTCATCTATTTGCATTGTTAAAAACATGCTTTTTTACTCAACCTATTATACAAGTTACTTGAAAGAGGAAATAAAGGTAACACACTAATTAAACCTAAGTTGGAATAAAGAAAACCAACAAAACAAGAATAAACTTTGAAAAATCAATTTTTAATTATTATAAAATAGAGAATTTTGTTCGATATTGAAGTGATAGGTAGTAGAATAGAAATTTATAAGATTATAATCATCAAAGAGCATAACCTCAACCTTACCTAGCTCGGATGATTAACGCAGAATTTATCAAGATTACCTCATAAAATTATTATGAGAATGGTTAGCAGGCTTCAAATTACCGGTAAGTAAGAAAACCATGTAGATTTCAAAATGTCCATGTTGAACGTTAACAATAAAACGCCTTATCACTCCCATTATTTTGACATTTCAATTTTATTATCACATAATAATTTTTAGGTTATGATTGTTTCGATCCAGGTGAGCCAACCAAGGCAGGAAAATAATATAATTCAGTTACTTTACATAACAGTCAATTTTTTTCTTCTATGATTCGAGAAAACAGTATGCAGAAGAATAATTCTTTATAAATTATTATTATCTATTGAAGGGTTGATAATCTACATAGAATAGTTTCGTTTTTGAAAATAGTGTTGGTATTCTGGAACGGCGGCAAATTTTACTAACTTTGAATTACAGTATTGTATTCCATAAAAGTGGAATAAAGTTCTCAAATATTTGTTTCGAAAATTTTATTATTCTGTGTGATGAATAATACCTGCAAACTTTTATGTTTAGAATTTATTCCGCATGCATTTATCTGCTGAAAATTAAAGCAAAAATATCTGTTCCAAAAATATAGTGAGTCTATTATCGTCAACTTACTCTCTAGTGAGGTCCACGTTATAATGGCGGTATTTGATGGAATTTGATTGGTGTTGCCATAATCCTTGTCTATCATTCGACACAGCAGACAGCGCAATCCTTTTTTAGCTCTGCAACGTTTCCAGATCGTTTCTAACAATATGTATTAAATATAATTAATTGACAAGATATGCAATCTCAATTATGAAAATGCATACGGTAATCAAATAATTGAACAATAATATGTTTTCTTGATGAGTAAAATATATTTAATCATTATTAACAAAAATGAACTGATGATATTTCATTAGCTTTCTTCTACAGAAGGCATTGGCAAGGCAGAGAATCGGCAACGATACTCTCCTATCTTCCTCCACTGTCATTATAACGTGGACCTCACTATAGACATAATAGCACAAATATCTCACAAACTAATAAAAAACCTTTTTAGGAATTTATTCAATTTTGATTACTTGGTAGTAGGTCTATTGCATAGTATCCAAATAGAAAAACTAGTAATGTCACCAGACGAAGAATCCTTTCAAAAAAGTATAGGATGCACAGCCTTATTGATTAATGTAAATGCGTTTTGTATAGACAGAAACCCCATTCAATTGCTTTTGCATTGGGTGATGATCTTCTTCTGATAATAATATTATTAATAAATCATGGCATTGTATGTGATGAAAATGACAAGTACCTAGTCACGTAAAGTAAAAGATAGTAAAGTTAATCAAGATGAATGGGTAAAAAGTAATATTAATTTATAATAAAAAGTATAATTCCATCTCCTCTTACTTAGTAGAGAAGTAGTTAAAATGTTCGAATTTGATTTGAAACACACTAAAAATTCTGATACATCCACAAGTAGGCTATACACATATTTAATGTTTCTCAAATTATTTTTAGTGAATCACTTTTCCTCCCCATATAGAAAAAATATGTTGCAGAAGTAGCTGCCTTTATCTCATGTATGAAAACTTGAAATTTTAATAATTACCCTATCAGGCTATTATTCAAAAGTTGCTGGCCTAGAATGAGCAACTGAACACTGGGATGATGATAGCAGGGGAAGGGAATGTCTAAAATAATTTATCAATTCATCCACTTTTTTAAACTTGAATCAATCTCCTCACTGAATACATATCATTATAACAGCAACAGTTGATTGTCACTTCCACTGCATAACAATTTGAACAACATGTTTGTTATGTTTTCAGAGAACTGCTTTGCATTGTGACGTCAGAGGCTCGGAGCAAATGGAAGGGTATGGAGCTGGTTACATTGTTGGTTGGTGGTCAAGGCTGAATGAAGAGGTCCCAACAAGTTCCAGTAAAGTCATGGCTGATGAGTGTCAAGTTCTTTGAAATCTTCAATGTTACTTGAAAATTGTTTTAATCAACCATGATAATTGCTTGCAGCTATTAGATGACAGTCATAATGTCTCAATAATATTTATGTTTGCTTCAAATTGATTTAAAATTGTTTGCTCTATCCAAAAATTAAATATTATTGTAATAGATGATAAGAGCGGTATATATTATACTTTACACTTAACAGATAATAATATTGTAAGAGTGTTAAACAACTATTCAATCAAGAACACAATGGGATTTTTCTATAACGAATCTCAAATATTCTAGCTAAAGAAGGAACTCTAATGAAATACGGAAGAATCGTCAATTATGTGTTGCCAGACTCATACATTTTTCTTTGGAACTCCTTAGTAGATGAGTTTTCCATTTAGTTTTCTCTCTCTTTTGAAATTATTGTAATTAGTAAAAAACCTTTTGCCACAATACATGATACAGAAATCTATTTGAAACTTCCATGGTATAAAAGCTTCACGAATCTCAAAAGTTTGAAACAGATGTACCACATTTTATAATTCTTTTAAAAATAAACTACAATAATTAATTGTTCCTGAAAGTTCATAAATTCATAATGAAGACACTAGAAAGAACTAGTTCAGTTTCTTTAACAATAGATATCAGCTTTATATATTATTATTTCTCTGAGATGAACTGAGAGCTCAAGACCTAGCCTGGAAAATTTACAGGATAATACATGAAAGGATTGGATTAAGGAAGACGTTCTACACCTGAACTCAGGTTTAGACAAAGATTCATTTCTGACAAGCTTGGCTGCTAGTCTGATTGTCAGAGCATGCAAAACGCTGTGACAATACCAGGATTTGAATGCTATTCTGCCGGAATAAATTAAATTCTATTTTTCACTCCTAAAATCCTAAGAGAATCAGAGAAGATAGAACCTGATCTCCTTGAATAAAATGCGAGATTTTATCATACATTATTCCGTGCTTTGACTTTGAATTTTTGAATGTTTCGTAATGTTCAGATTAAATGCAAGCAGTGTGTGTAGGTGTGTTATAATGAAAGGTCAACTGCCGAATCAGTCTAGAATATATCGTCTCTAATAATAACAATCCTACGTCTTTAATGACAGGAACTGAATAGTAAATTACAGAAATTCTCCAGAATCGTTAATTTTGATGTTCCTAATTTACCCAAACCTCAACTACGGTACTGCAAGATTTTATAGATTGATGAAAAAACTATCATATTATACAGAGTGAGTCATATGTATGGGAACCCTTCAATAAATTGGAGACTGTTGTAGATATAATACTGCAACTTTCAGGATGAGTTATGGTCGAAAACTCTACCTTTTGACGAACAACTGAATTTCGATGAAGGGTTTCCATTTATATGACTCACTCTTTATTAAACAATATGGCTGACTCATTTTTAATAATTAATTTCGAATAACTTTTCATCTCTCAAGTCCTTTCATCTCAATATACACACAGTAGTTTGTCCTAAATAAAAAAGAGTATAGGCTCTAGTAGGTGCTCTATAAAATTATTGTTATTAAAAGTCCAATAAACTAAAAAAGCAAGCAGTTACCACATCATTAGCAATAATAAATTGGAGTTGGCGAATGAGGTCATTCTAATTCATTCATTGGATAATTTGGTTTTTCGCTGAATAATAACTTAGTAATTGAATGGAGGAATAATTTAAATCACCGCAGATTGATGCATGTGAGTCCTCACTTATTGAACTCGAGAATGGTTTTCAGCAAGTGAATATTATGTATGAATGACTGGCAAAAAGTCAGTGAGAATATTGCGAGAACAAATGGTACACAGGTCAGAATTTATATTGAGATCATAGAGTTTTCCATTGCATTTTCATTGAATGATTTTTTCTAAATATATTTATCGTAAGAAAACATTTATATCGGTATGAAGCCTTGATAATATTCAATTTATATCATAAACTGTACGGTATCGTCATATTCATGTTATGTCAATGAGTTGAAAAATATACGTATATAATACATGAAATTTGAGTAAAATAAACAATATGTGTTAGATTTATAGCCTACATCTAGTTTTTCCAGCCACTGCAGTGCATCAGGTGTACAATACACGAACATTTTTTTCTAAATATGATTTGCTTATAAGAGAGATCTATATAGACTTGAGTTAAGGTGATTGAAGGAAAATGATGAGAGAAGAGAGATCAACGTTTTAATATTCCAGAAAAATACATTGCATCAGAGATTAATAGTCGACCATTTTAATTTTTGGAGTGCTGTTGATATAACAAGTTGAAATGAGACAAGTTTGGTCAGCGACTATTCAGACACAAATCAACTACTTAAAATCGGAACCAACTTTATGATGAGAGAAGAGAGCTCAACTTTTTAATATTCCTAAAAAATGCATTGCATCAGAGATTAATTTTGTCGACTATTTTAATTTTTCGAGTGCAGTTAATGTAACAGGTTGAAATGAGACAAGTTTGGTCAGCGACTATTCAGACACAAATCAACTATTTAAAATCGGAACCAACTTTGACCGGTCATTCAGGAACAGGAAGGAAGCAATTACTAAAATGATCACCTCTTCCAGCTGATAATAATCTTGCCAAACTACGTTATTTTCCTCGTGGCCAGTCTCGTTCCAGCAGGTATCAGGTATATCTGAGTTAAATGCAGTTCTTTATTGATTTTTAATCGGATGTTTGTTCATTTGAAGATTCAATTCCACCTTCTTCCTATTTTAATTTTCTTCTAGTTGATCGCTCTGAAATTACGTAATGAATTCTGATCTGAGTTGTCTAAAGGTAATTTTTTCAAATCCAAACTTTATTCTTTTCAAGAAACTGTTTACAAAATAATGTAAAATACATCACAGAACCCACAAAAATGAACAATAGTGATACAACATTTCACAGAAAAAGCAGTTTATGATCATTACCACGAAATCAATAATAGCTTTCGCAGAGGTATTGAAAGAATACGGTAGTGTTTCTACCCGACAGCTCTTTCTAGGAATGCATACTAATGCATAATGGTAAGTATATTCGGGGAAATAGAAAGGACGTCGATGCATAGTATTTCTCCAAGACTATTAATCTCCAAGTATATTTCTCCAAGTCACTCACAAGAGTATTAATATTGTTCAAAGAATCCAAAATAAAATCGCAAAAATTGTAAAATAACGTGAAACATGCCATGAAGATAATATTTCAAAATACTTTTGAATTTGGTCACATTTTTCCAAATCAATGTAGTCTTTCTATTCTTTGTTATCAGGTCTCACAGCTTGAATTTGAATCAAGACGACTCAAATTGTATTATGAAACTGTCGTATTTGAGGGCTCCCTTCGCAAGATGAGAGCCCCACATTTCCTGAAAACTATTGATTCCTCTATCAATTCATAATGCAATACTCTTATACCGACTACCTTTCACCTTTTCCAGGGCTTAGTTTTGAATATGGTACTGACTCACAAATCTGACCCTTGAATACGCTCTTCAAGTTAATAACAAAGTTTATTGCAACCTTCATATTATTGCTCCAATCGAATCAAAAATAATATGATCTACTGTATCTCGATGATTGCTCCTACATAGAAGAACAAAACCATGCGGCTATCCTATAGTAGTTATTCCATATTAACCCATTAGGTGGCCACGACAAAACAGTTTAGTACAAGACTTGAGAACTGTGAATACTAATATATACTATATGTATAGTATGTGATCATACTGTAGCTCATTGTCAAACTTGATAGATTTTTATTTGGGATTATCAAATTCCATATGCGAAAGATTTATACTACTTGCATCTTTTTTATATGTCACTGTATCACATATAAATCGATAATAACTAGCCTATTTTACTATACTTATACCGTATAACTTCACTTACAGTATAAGTTTATAAGTTTACTACCGTACCCATTTACTTATTCCAATTATTTATTTGCAACTTCAATGTCCATGATGGAATGTTCCAAAAGAGATCAGCTATTATTGAGTTTGAGGGAGCAGATCTCTAGGTCGGTCCCTTTCCGGTTGGACGATACTAATTATTGAACTTTTGTGACGTCACGATTGAAATTTACCGGAAAGTCCGGTTAGATGTTGCGTCAATGCGACTGCCGCAGCCGTAGACATACCAGCCTTGCAGGTTGAGAGGCGCTAAGGTGACGTGCTCTAATCTTATAAAAATAGTATTAGGATATTATACAGTCGAATCCACTTTGATCTGACAGCTTTGGATGATGGGAAGCGTTGATGGTATTTATAAGGAATGCTGATATTACTAAAAGTAGATCTCAGTAGATAAGTAATTGACTGTAGTAGAACATGCACCATTGCGCAAGCGCAAACAACGTATATAAACACCTCTGATTGATGTCCTCCAAACTCTATTTTTGTGTGTAAATGTGTAATTTAAAATTAATTACGACAGGAAAAACTTGAAGAGAAGATTTGGATTGCAAGTTCCAATAATATCAGCCATCACTCAAACTTCAAACACTAATGATACATAAAAATTATTGTAATCAACTTGAAATTAGAGGGAATAGAAGTTTGTAGACCTAGTAATATATTATTAATACTTGTCCAGTACTTAGCATTGTATTTGAATGAAAAAGGTTGTTTTTGAAAGGCGGGTTACCTTTTTTGATCTGGAAGAGAATGCGTGATTCAAAGACATCTGGATCGACTTATCAATCGAAATCTCTAATCATAAGTTGTATCTTATCAGTATATTATTCATCTTATCAGGAGAGACCTCATAAATTACCAGTTTTTTAAAAACTTCTTATGATTACAGTGGTGATAATATAGACCTAATATCGATCTGTATCCAAATCTGAAGAATCAAGTTATTCTGGAAATAATAGCAGGCTATTCCAGTGGTTCTCAAACTTTTTACTTCAAGCCCTCCTGCATAATTCAGCTGTGAGCCGGACCCCCTACATGTATAAGCATAGACTACTACACATTTTGTACATATACATATACGTACGTATATACCTACATATTTTACACTCAATAATATTTTTTTAAGTTGAGTTTTGCACATTCTATACATAACCCAATGTTGCAATAGTTTAAATCATAATAAAACAACAAATTCTATACAAACAATAAATTATAATTTATTCAGGTACTACAGCTAGGTACTATAGTACATAGTTATTATTGTTTCTCATAGAAATTAACATTACAAAAAGCGTCAGTGTGAAGGATTAGCTTGTTTTTTTTTGCATAGAGTTTGTTGAAACGAGGTGTCAGCTCCGATAACGCTACTCTAAGTTTCTGGGTCACATCCAGTCTTGGTCTATACCGTATTCACTTTTCATGGCAGCTAGAGCAGAAAACCCAGTTTTACATGGATAAATTGTAGCAAATAGAGTCTATATCTTCAATGCCTTTTCACTGAAAATTGGGTGTTCCTTTAGCACACCAATCCAGATTCAAGGATGTAAGAGAATATTCTTCAAACTTCATTTTAAGCGCAAAGATCAATGATATTTTCTTTTCCTAACATGTTGAGGGAGCACTTATTGATTGAGAATTTGAATTTGACAATACTGTTGATACAAATATTTTATGAGTAAAAATTACTCACATGTACTTTTAAAAATAGAAAGATAGCTTATCGTAATTATTTTAGAAGTAAATTTAAAACATTTTCCAACCAAGCTTTGCGCCCCCCCCCCCCCCTGAGCATTCATCGCGCCCCCCTTGGGGGTCGCGCCCCACACTTTGAGAACCACTGGGCTATTCAATACTGATAATGTGTTGATATGCTGGCATAGGGAGTCTCAAAGTTCAGGGTGGGTTTTCATATCAGTTCTGCCAAATGACCAACATAACTTTACTCTAATATCAGTATTTTCGATTTTGTATTCTACTCTTCTGGGAAAAATTATTACGAAAAGGGCAAAATCTAGACAACTACAATGATTAGTATCTTGCCAAGGGAGTTTTATCACTCATCCACATTTAACAAAGTGAGTATAGTTTGGTTCTTGTTTAAAAACTCTTTTCCACTTTTATCATGAAGTAATTTTTGAGTAGCTTATATAGTGGAGTGAATAACTACTCCTTTTCCTGCAATGCTATGGAATGAGAATATTACCCTCAAGTACTCTATTTCACTTCTTACTAAAGAATCTCTTATCGTTAATTTTTTTCTTTTCGAATAGACAATGCATTTTTCCGGCAAATTGACTCAACCAATAATGTGCTTTCGGTAATTAGGAAATCATCCTCATTGCCCTTGATAAAATCTATGAGTTCAGCTGAGTAGATGAGTTTTGAGAGAGTCATTATTCAACTGATCAGAATCCGAAATAAGGTTAAGTTACACTCTTCACTGCACGGTCTCTTCTACTATTTATTTTTATCTGTAAATGGAACAAGAGGGGATAAATAGTTGATAGTCAGTTGAGTTAGTGGAAAAATTATTATTTTCAATTGTTTTTTTTAAACTAAATTATCAGAAATATAAATTTTAGTACCTAAGAAAACAGGAAATGTTTCGGGAAGAGTTCTTTGGAGCACTTACACATCATTCAACTGCTAGATTCAAGATTCATTTTCATTGACCATCAGGCTACAACAAGAGCAATAGGCAAGTCATTTATACATTTTAAAAGTACACGCAATTGGATTCAATATTATTTTCTAGAATAACGATTGTATATACTTATATCCTATTATATTAGGCGAGCAATTTCTGTATATTTATATCTGGTTATTTATGTTCAACGGATCTCGAAAACGGCTCTAACGATTTTCACGAAATTTTGGAACATGGTAGGTTTATGATATAAAAATTCGATTGCACCAGATCTCATCCTTGGGGAAAACTCGCTGATTGACATTAAAAGGATAATTCATCCTTGGCTGAAACAGCTGTGGATAGTAAAAAAGTGAGTGAGCGAATATGTGAAAAATCAAAATATCGCATTCCCGAAATTCAAAAGATGACATATAGCAAGCTGTGAAATATAAACACGATCATTTTAGAGAATTGTGTTCTGTTTATCAATAAATAAAAATAACGAGCGAAGCTCGGTGCCCCGATATTATAAATTGAAGGCAATGCAGGAGGGGAATGAACCTTATTAATATAATCTCGGTCAGGTACCTACCGTTAATCGAGTAAATGCACTGTTCTTAAAATTCCATTAATCTGTCTCCAGACATTTAATATTATTGTAAAATATTCATGGCATACTTATATGGTTGTAACATCAGGCCACACAACTTGAATAATCACGTCCTTGACGACACTGTTGCCTCAAGTTATAAGTAGGTAGGTAGCTAGGTACTACAGTATATTGTACAATAATATTGACCATCATCTAGGGACCGCTTGAAATTTCATCAAGAAACATCCCGGTTTTTTCAGCTTCTCATGATGTGATCGCTCTCAATGAAGCCTGATGCTGCGTTCATATCTTGTGATTATGAAATGAGAATTCAACACACTATTACGTATGTGATGTTATTTTAGGATCATAAGCTTTCATCTCATGGAAGCTTGGACCTATCTCCGAGAGGTTTGTGGAGATTTACTTCAATATGATCAGGCCTACAATAAGCTTCCTTATTCTCGTGGGTGCAAGAAATTAATGACATTAACCACGTATGTTGTTATTGTTGTTTCTGTTGTTGTTGTGGTAGTTGTTGAAGTATTTATTATGAACAATGTTACGTTCAATATTGTGGCCTGTAATTGTGGTTGAGTAATGTCTAATGACATTCGAAAAACGCACTTTCATCCTATCTTTTTCATTCCCATGCACTTTACTCCATAAGTGGAGTTACTTTCACTTTCTTAATGCCTGAGCAGAGAGCTCTGATACTCCGCTATTCATGCAGTCGATATTTATGCATAAGAAAAGTTACGATCATATTTTTTGCAAGACTCACTCAGAGTAGCGCAATAGAGTATCGGAAGATGAGTGATTCGAATTATGATGTGCGTTCAGTTTAGTACAGGTCCAGCTTACAGGTACATTATTAGAAGAATAAGGCTATGTCAGCTTAATATGCTTCCACACTGGAAGTGAGACTTACTCCTACTCATCTTCCTCCTCATCTTCATCCTCACACTCATCCTCCTCCTGCTTCTCCTCTTCCTCCTCCTCCTCTTTCTCCTCCTGCTTCTCCTCTTCCTCCCCCTCCTCATTCTCCTCCTCCTTATCCTCTTGCTCCTCCTCCTCCTACTCCTCCTCTTCCTCCTCCTCCTCCTCCTCCTCCTCCTCCAATTAACAATATCAAATACCTTTGATGATCATCGGAAAAATCTTTCAAGTCTAATATAATATCAACCTAGTACGAGGAAAGATATAGAAATTGATATTTCAATTTCAAGATGTGACAGGTATTGAGGTATGACACATACCGTTTCATCGTTTCGAATTGCTGTACAGTATTTATCCGTATATTTGTATAATGAACTGTCACATTTCCTCACATAAGAGTAAAATTATTGTAAATAATTTCTCCTCCTTAATAATAAATTATTATTCATAGCAGCTGAAAATTCAAAATTACATATCTTTATTGATAGTCGTATTTTACAGTCAACTGTAAAGTGTAAGTTCTCTTACTTCTTTCAAAGGTAAGATTGTAGAATCTCAATAAATTTTAATTCGTATTAAAAATAACTAATAACTTTGATTCAATAACTTACTATTCTATTGGAACTCTTAACCCAGCAACAGCTCTACCTACTGGCAGAGTTTAGAATGAGATAAATTACGAACTGTCGACCAATCAGGAGAGAGTAGGCGGAGTTTGAGACATTACCCAACAACTGCTACAGCCTCGTGGCAGAGGAGTTCCGAGTTAGATTACAAGCTGTTGCCCAATCAGAAGAGACGAAAGAGCAGACGGAGTCGGAAGTAAAAAAAATTGTAATCTGCTTCTTACTAACAGAACTCTTACTAACAGAACTTGCTATCAGGCCCTGGTGCAGTGATAGAAGTTTCCAATCCTAGGATATCATGAGCTCTCATAGAAGTAAACTTTGTCATAGAGGTACTACAGTTGGACTCATTGGGTGAAATAGATTGATAATTGATGTACCTTATCTGTTGATGCTAGCATATTGAGATTCTCAAATCAAACTTCCTTGGAGAGAGTCCCCACTTATAAATTAATGTCTCATGTAACAAAATATGAATCTTTTAATTTCAAACATCATGATTAGAGTACTTATTTTCTGTAGGATTAGACCTGGATGTTAGTATCAATTATTAGGTTAATTTATTATTCTGAGGAAGGAAAAATTGAATCGATTTAAAGCCAAACTTGGAAACCAATCAAGAATGATTAAAGACTATTGTATGGTGATGATTATCGTGGACGGAATTAATGGAGGAAAAATTGATGAAAAGTCTAGAATTATTATTTTCTGTTTATTGTTTCAGATCTTACAGGACAGTTGGCGTCAATATTCATGAATTGAGACCGATCATAAATTTGAAATTTATGTCTGCACTTTATCCAATCAGCATTAATTAGAATTTCAAAGAGTGGAAATTGCATTAGTATAAAGGTTGAAGGTCTTCAGAATACACCGTATTGCATTAATTATATCTTTTATCAGCTTGCAGTAAGCCTATTCTGTATTTTCAAAATCTAATTCGTGAAAGAAAAGCTTCATTCATGAACGCTTTTATTCAAAACAGCTTACAGATGAAGTCTTCTGATTATTTTGTTACTTGAAATCGTGAAAGTGTGATAGATTATCACTCGATTGGGAATGCAGAGATTAATTAGAAACATTACTCTTGGAACATAACTTAGCTCAAGCACAGAAGCATGAACCTTGGAAAAAGAAAGTGGTGATTAGTTAAGGTAGAACCACCTACCTATCCAATTCAGACGTGCGGGCAAGTTGTTTCAAGAGAAAGAGGTCGATTATCATTGAAGAAACATGACTTGTAGATTTCATTATAATAGTATTTCCAATATTCACTGAAAAAATGAGTTTCAAGTACTCGTATCACAGAATTGGCAAGTGGCCTAACATTATATAATAGATAGGATAGAGACCCAATAGTATGATTAGAGGCAAGATAGATAGATTTCATTATTGTGTCGTATATTCAAGATATTGAAAAAATCTTATAAAATAGGTTGGATTGAATTTTTGAATTCAATTGAGAACATAATTTAATTAGTGTTAACGAGCTATGTTGAGGCAGTGTGAGTGAGTGTAGAAATGCTGAGGTTACAATCATAAAAAACTAAAAACTAGATTATTCGTAATAATTATAAGATATAAAAATCCAGACCTGAAAACCAAATTATATAGAAAGCTAATGGTGAGGAGAGGTTGAGTGAAAGACTAAACCCCCACTGAGTGATTTTTGGATTTTTGGGTGGTGGGCCAAAAAGTAGCTTGCCTTCCAGAATATGACTACTATTTCATGACAGGCCTGTTATTAAGGTAGTAGCCTAAAGAGCTTCAGTGACCCAGCACGTACCAAGGAAATCGAGAAGATCCTTCATCTTCCTACAAAAAGCATCAACGCATCTTAAAATACTGCATCAACTTAATGGACTATCATATGCGTGAATACAGTTAGAAAGTCAGGAAACATGGAATGTTTCTCACCACAAAAAAATCTTATCGGATGGTTGGAGATATTGCGCCAATTGTTTTGCTGGAGAAGGAATAGTAGGCCTAATCTGTCTTTTTCCACGCTATTTGAAAGTGAAAGTGACATTAAAAATTCATCAACCTTTCATATTACTAATCATGTTTGAACTGAAAATATACTCCTTCACGACTGTATCAAATCACTAAGCTGTATTTCCTTATACTAAGAATGAGCGAGCTCTATGTCATTTGGCCTTCTAAAGTGCTTGCTAATTTCAAATCATCCTCAATTGGACACAAACACAAATAACAACAATGAAGTTAGTCGACATTTTGTGTGCCTCTATTTTTAAATAGAAACCAGTTGCTTTGTGAACTTGTATTATATTGAAGTTACCGGTTTCCTTATTTTGGACAGGCCAATTAAATTCAACTATCGAAGTAAGAGACTGATACATTATGAAAAACTTGAACTGAAGGTTCTGTCAGCTCGTATATTATCCATTGTACTGGATTTGCTTCTTAAAATTTCAACCGTTTCCGTTTAGTTTTCCTATTTTTGTTATTATCACCGAGGAAATTTGATTTTTATTATTTCTGTTGCTACTTATCCTGTAATATAACTGCTTTGAATAATGATTATTCAATTATTATTTTTTATTCAATTATTAAAATAATAATTGAACTTATACATTTTCTAATGTAATATCAGAGACAAACAAGTTTACGCCTATCTTATCTTACGCTTATCTTTTCTCTATGGTAATATCCCTATCCCTTATATTATTTCTTTCTATGATTTAATCGACTATGAACACTGTATCTCTATTCCTTCTCCCATATTATGAAACATACTTAGATTACTTTAAAACAATCCTCAAATTGTTTAATTTTCAAAATGAATATAATTTGCGAACTGATCTTGTCGCCTTTTAAAAAATTAGAATTCCATGATAGGTGATTGATACAGGCTGGTCTATAGTGTTACAAGTTTATTTGTTACATTTAAATCCAGTTGCTTTTTATTCATTGCAGTATATTAATTTTAAAACTAAACTCATTGTATTGGAAAATAACTCAATCGAGCAACCCTTTGCAGTGGGGGAATGATGAAAATTTAGTTGAATATTTCCTTGCATAGATGGCGTGATTAAATGGAATAGGTACGATAGCATTGGCAACTAGCAACCAACTGCCAATTTCTGTGAATGGCTCCTCCATTCAGACGATAAAAAAGTTGTCTTTTTCTGCTATAATGTTATTAGATAATCCATAGAAATGTATGAGCAATCGTTGGCTGTAATAATCATCCATAAACAATAAACAATATGCTAAATATTCACTGTAATTATTATAAAAGCTTGAAATACGTATAGATAGTCAACTTGTTTAGAATGTTGAGTGACCATTGTATCGTGCAACTTGAACAACTGCTTTCAACCCGTCTCAATAATGCCATATTCGTAATGGAGTGTCTCATTGTTAGCGATAAAGGCTGCATTGTTTTTGAATGTGTTTTCTCATCATCCAATAGCCCATGAATTAACTGTTATATAACAGGATAGCATCACTTTGTAATGATAGGGTAGTGATAGCATCTATACATGGTTACGATTGCATAAGAGATTCATAAATGTTTGCAATTTTGGAGAATCAAAACCTAATCCTCTTCAATCTAATCATCTACTCTGGAAAAAGTAGAATAGCTCGTATTGAAATGATATTGATAATGATAAAACAGTTCAAGGTGGAAACGATATCACGAAAAGAAGCTGAATTTTCGGTAGTTGTAATGTAGTACAGCTGTAAGTTTGTAATGTAGCGGGGAAAACAGCAAATGATAGAGGAAAGAGAAAACCACTATCACAATCGACAAAACTTGATAATAATAATTTAGGTGATTAATTCTGTCGAACATTATGCAAAGAAGGTGAAAATTTGATAAGCTCTGAAAATGCATAACCTCTGCTCCCCTATTGATTAACAAGTAAAAGTGAGTGTTTCCATTGATCAGTAAATCAGTAACGTAAGGATTTTATGAATCGAGGAAATACGAGAGATGAGAGATACGAGGAATACTATATGTATAATAATTATGGAACTACGAGTACAAGCACACTTCATTTGAACATCTATGATTTTTTTGTTTTGGACTTGGAGGTAGAATTACAATAGAAGCGTTACAATCCTATTCTTTCTACAGATTCTATCTAACAATTCTATCATTTTTAGAGAACCAACAAGAGTCATTCAGAAATCTAAACTCATAGGTCTTTTTTATTATTTTAGTCTTTATCCATACAATAAGTACATCATCAAAATGATAGGGAGAGGAAAAATAAGGTAACCTTGTACTATTCCTCTCCCAAATTTAGATGAGATTACACATGGGTAAGGTCTAATGCACTTATTTGTGTAACTATTGTAATGTGGTCGATCGCGATATCAATAAGAATTGATTGAATTGGACATAAACTTGAAATGAGGGAAATTTAATCAATAGTTTTCTTGAGACGATTTGAGAAATAATGAGACAATGAGACAGAGTGTATGAACAACGATGGAAGTTTCTCAAGAAAGGCTTGGAAAGTTCAAAACATTGTTAGGATATTATTAAAACACTAATAAGATGAATATGAGCTAACAATCTCCGCGTGAAAGACACGACGATTTCTCCGGAACCGGTGCAGCGCAGTGCAGCGGACATGTAATGCACTTGCACTGCAGAAATGTAGTGAAATTCACTTTACACTGTCAGCATTCCTAATAAATAACAACAATCCTCTCCATCCAACAAATGCTGTCAAAGTGAATCCTAATTTAGTGCGATTCTTTTCAAAATGTTAGTAAATATGAAAATATGACATCAATTCTTTCTATTAAACTGATCCTGACAGTTTGGAGTGAATTCCATTGTATAAAAGCTTGCACACTGCAACCAACCAAAGAGAGAAAGTGATACGCTTCTCTGACTTTAACCGGTCACTTTATGTTTAATCTTCGTTTTTGTTTTCAACGTTAATCATGTTCAATCTCCTTTTAACATCAAGTAGAACGTTAACTCGATTATGAACACTTTTAGTACAGTTCTTGAAACTGATTGGATATTCGGTTGTATTGTAACTGAGCTAAGCAATTAACCGAAATCAGGAAAACATTGTTCATTTGATACATTTCAGTGCAGTCTTAGCTATACAGAGTGTTGCTTGTAACTGAATGAATTATTAACAGAAAATTTATACATGAAATACAAATTTATTTCAGTACTCTTCAAAATCGTAAAAGTCTAGAACAATTTTCGCACAAATATGAATCAATGATTTGAAAAAAAACAATACAAGTATACCTTTAGAGCATTCAATGTTTCTGATAAAATTACATTGATTTTCTTATGTGATATTGAATAAGTAAAGTTTTTTACCAATAATTTGGAGTATTTTTTGCGTAGGTGAACTCTTCAAGGTGTGAGTCATTCCTTCTTCCAATTGAATGAGAAAATCGTTCTTGGGCACCAAGTTATTCTTCAAACTAAATGAAATAAAAAAGCAAATAATGTTGATCTAAAAAACCTTAGTGCGTAAAACCTTATAGACGTATTAAAGTAATTTGGCTAATTTCATGAAGCTTCATTCCGTCTAAAATTCTCACGGAATCGACAGTAGCAATCAAAGTAGTATCCAATAAATTCAGTAGTATCCAATCAAAAATCAACGATCTAAGATCAAAGATTCTTCTTTTATTATTGTCAATTTTGCTCGATCATGGAGAGGTCCAATATTCCACAATATCTGCCGATTTTATAGAAAATTAAATTAAATCAAATCAAATTTTATCCACCAATTAACAACAGTTTTACATGAAAATGAATAAATAATTGGTAGTTGAATAATTGGCGTGGCTAGAAAAAGAAATCTTGTGCTCTAGCCACGAGTTCAAAACATGCTTTACCTATATTTTAACATGATTTTAGAATTAATACAGCTCTTTATAATATAATCCAGACCAGTACAATACACAGATAGACAAATAAAAATAAAAAATCATATACTTAATATAATATAATTAATCATATATAATATAACCAAGATACTTCAAATATTTTAAAGAGCACTAGAATTTCAAAATAGATTCGTGGAAATTAAATTAAATCATACAATGTCAACAGCAATCAAGCAGCACAAGCTACCTGAGTACAGTAGGCATATTTCTATTACGATGCAATAGACTCATCTCAATCAAGGAGACGTAGCATCTTGCTACAGACCCACAGATTACATGAAAAATGGGAATAGGTCAATGGAATCATGAATTTAAAGCAAATGTTTCAGAGAGAAATGATTTTTCTATAGATAATCTTCCTTGAAAGTGCAGGTTATTGTTCTGTTGATTGATAACAAAAAGTCAATTACTCTTGAAAAGTGAAGGCTCGGAATATAGTGCTAGTAAAGGAAGTGGAGTTCTTGATGAGAGGGGAGGAGAGTGATTGTGAGGGGAATAGTGTGACAGTTTGGTTGAGAGAGAGAGTATGTGTGTGTGACAAGATAGAGAGTGAGTGAGAGAGGATGAGGGGGGAGAGAGAGTAGACGAGACTTCTGGTGAGGGTGAACAAGGACCACCAACTATTGGAGATCTCAACTTTTCCTATCTCAGTTCTGCTCATTCCGCGTCAAACGCTCGAAGCGCGACTATCACAGGATACCTACTCCGGCTCACGAGTTATTTCAGCATTCGAAAAAGTTCTGTCAATCTAGTCTCGTGGTTGTTACCCAATCAAGTGTCGTGTTTCGGATTGTAAAGTTCATCCATCGTCATCTGGCATCAGTTCTTCTTTAGAAGTTTCCTGTTGTCTACAAGAACGTTTCTATCAGGTAAAGTTTTTTTCATGAAATTGTCGAAAATTTAGACATTAATTTAGAAGACAGATACGTTTCTGTTGTGAGAAATCAGTTTCGAGGAAACTGGCTTTCATGTTCAAGTTCTTTATTAAGCTGACAAAGTTTCAAATATATTTTTATCAATGTATTTATATTTCAAATTCAAATTTATTTCACATACATTTACAAAAATCAAAACTAAGTTCAGCCTTACAATACAATTCAATAAGAAATTAATAATAAACGGTATGTGAAAAACCACTGGCATAAGAGGAATCTTGTTTGCCAGTGGGAGTAGGAAAAAGATAAGATTATCTTTATTCAAAGTCATATATTAATGTTATGCCTTTATATCATATTATAAGATATTTTATTTTTATATTATTGTCATTCATTTGAATAGTTTCATATTTGATGTAAATTCAATTTCAATTCACTCCGATTCGAACTGATTGGCAGATTGCATTATTGCGTTTATGATATGATTAGTAATATTCGTTCGAAGAATGTCATTTCATTCAGGTATACGAACTCATTACACATCCACATTACAAATACGACTCTATAAGTAAAGGATTTCCAATTAATTTGATTTTATATTACATAGTTTATGAAATATGAATTGAAAACTTGCAATATATCCCTGATATGATTAATATTTCTGATTTGAATTATAGATCTGATTAGAATGGAGTCAACTAGAATGTAAGTGAAATTCAGATTTCGTAAGCTCTACAGATTGAGTTGAAGTATGACTCTGGATTAAATTGAATCTTGTTTCTCACTTTGATTACGGTTTCAACTCCATTCAATCTGCTGTTACACAATAGATCATGGATTATATACATGAAATAATTCAATTCCATTCCTTATTCAGTCTCCTACAGAATACTAGAGCTTAGATTTGAAGAAAAAACTATAAATGAAGTGGACTATGATTAATATAATGTGGAGATCTGACACATTTTCGATCTATCTGCCAACGAAAGCCATAGACATTAATTTAATGAATCATTGGAAAATCAGTGGCATAAATGATCATAAACTTACTGAAAATTTGGAGGACAATTTGGAGTACAATTCATCTGTATTTTTTGTATAATATGAATCGAGGTCTGACACATTTTCGATCTCTTTACCAACAAAAGCCATAAAAGGTAATTCAATGAATCATTGGAAAATCAGTGGAATGAATAGAAACAAACTGATAATTCTACAAGATAAATTGGAGGACAATTCATCTGTATTCCTGTATAATATGAATCTTGACCTCTGTCTATGCTTCTAAATCGACTAAATAGCTCGATTCTCAAAACTCTCAATCGAGTAGTGCAGGATACCCACAGAAAGTAGTAGGATTGATTCAGTTTTCCAGCAGAAAAACCAAATAACATTATAAAACAATCTTCGCTCAGTACTGATTCAATCTTGATCGGTTCTTGAAATCTATCAATTCACTAATTTGAAACTTCAAATGAAGTAGTTGCTTGAAATTAGTCATTTAAGATTCATGGCAAATAATTACTCACTAATCAGGAGCATTAGTAACAACAGTTTCAATCTAGAGTTTGTTCAATTCAAATGCAAGCGGAGAAATACTTTGTCCCAAAGGTCATGAAAAATTCATAAATATTCATCACTGCGGCAGTGCAAGGAACATTTTTCTCATTGATTATCATGACATTCAACTGTCATTTAATCATGGTTGAATCTTATAGACGTGCAAATAGGAACTTTTATTTGAGAGGATCAACATTTCCAACAATTTCACACTGAAAGATTCAGATCTATGGAAAGGAGTTTTCCATTACAAACAATTAACGTAAGCTTTAAATTCCTCCTTGAACATCTGAAATGAATTCCCATCATCTACCAGTTAGACAGGAGAGTCTACGGGTTAATTTGTTGTGTGTCTCTAAACGTTTCGCGTCCTTGACGTAGGCCAAGATTTTTGTTCCTGTATCCGACCACTTTGGCTCAGCCGCAGCCGGTTTCAGTTCAGGTTCCGATTACAAAAACAAATCTCAATACTTATTCTGATCACGGAAATGTTATTCCAGTGCTTGAGCCTATTTTGCGGCTGAAGATGCCTCTAGTTACTCTAATCTAATTCTGTATGTTTTGTAGTTTTCCAATCAAGAATTTCGAATTCCATTGCCATTTCAATAATTGTGATGTTGCTGATCTGTTTCTTTATAGATTGGGTGACAGGTAATAAAGGATTGGTTCTTGCAATTCTTGATGAGACTGAATAGAGGTTGAATAGATGGTTGAGTAGATGATTGAATAGATGGTTTAATAGGTGGTTGAATAGATCGTTGAATAGTATATGGTTGAATAGATGGTTGATATAATAAATGGTGGGGATGTTCTGGTTGGAACTATGTATTGGTGACTTTTGTTGCATCGTTTACTAGATAAAAAAAAGAGAAACTGAGAAAAAAAGATCTATGCCATGATCCAATAAGGGCTACGAAAACAAAGGATTCAAGAAGGATCACGTTTGTAAGAGAATTTTCAATATAATGTAATCAAATAAGATTGAATATGAGACACACTCAACTATTTGTAACTGACAAACACATATTACACACAAAGATATTTTCAATGTATTCTTCATAAACTAGTACAAAAAGTATTATATCATTATGATCGGCAGGTAGACAAATATAACGTCATTCCAATCCAGTCATCGTAATCATGAGGAGCTTCACATGCGTGTTGATTATCATCAACTCAACCCATTATATCTGAATGAAGCATACTCCGCAACTTAAGGCGTCCTTCTACAATTATATCATTCCGATTCACATCAAGCTGTATACACTAGAATTAGAAAGCACGAGTTAAACCAACAATGAGAAAAATAAGGCATTGTTCTCATTCACGAGGATAAAAGGAGTAATAGATGAACGTTTTATTGTCTATTTTATTGGTTAAAGTGATAGAGATGTGTTCATTACAAAGTCATTCTAGCTTCTGTGAGCCATACTGTTCTCTAAAGTAGATTCTAATTTTATGACCAACATTAGGCAATGTAGAGGTGTTAAGGTAACATGCATGGGTTGCATCCTCACTTCTATGTATTGATGTTTTGTCAATTACAGCACCAAACTTGTGTAGATAATGGGCAATTGAGAATCCGTTCAACTTGTCATTGAGGATCTGTAATTAATTGTTTAATCTTCAGACTAATTAATAAATTCAAGAATGTGTGAAATAGTAATGCTGAGTACCATTCCAAATTTCAAAATTCGCTTTCTGCTTAAGGGCCAAGCCACATGAGGCATTTTTCAGTAGGATAGGAAGCTCTCCGATTGGCTGGTTGGGTTGGCGTTAGGGAATCAGCTGATAATAAACCAATCGGGGAGCTTCCTGCTCTGCCAACTCGTCTGAATAATGCCTGTTAGAGCTTGGCCCTTCAAGCAGAAAGCAAATGATAATTTTGGAATGGTACTATTAATTATTATCGTTAGTCGTCGTTTCAATCTTGTTGAATAATTTCTAGTGAATTGAATGTTATTATCAATAGAACAGTAGCTAATACAACAATAATAAGCACAATTTGGAGGCGCAATGACTCAATAACAGAGCTTTGATAATCCAATATTATGAAACTCATTATTCACCTTCAGTGATTTCCATTTTGGAAATTTCCATTCATATTGTCCTTAAAAAGATATAACAATAGAATAATCCTTTTTCTATTATTAATTGAGGTATTATACATTATTATAAAGGTGTTTGTCTATTCATCAATATTCTGGTCTACAATTTTAGTAGGCCTATATGAATTGGAAATAGACTATCGGTTGGTAAACATTATTTCATGTCTTCTTTCGATCGTTATCATATTGGTAACCGAATTCTGTTCAACGCCTGCTCATTACTCATCAAATTCTTATAAACTTAGATTATCTGAAAATTTTCAATACTTGTAGTATGTTCCACAGTTACAGTTAGTAACTTTATATAGTAACTGTAGTTTAATCTAGCTGTTTGAGATACGGAGGTGTGGATATAGGCTACAAATTCCAAAAAGTGTTCATTTTCAAAATATCGAAGCATTTTTACCTTGTCAAGATCCTAGAAATACCTCTCCTCTATAATTTAATAAAAAATTATAAGAGAAAATAAATGTTTCAACTTGAACTTGTGTTTATCTAGACTGAACACTCTTCCCAACCTCAAACTCCAAACCTGGAAGCTCGATTATATTCCCAGTTGAAAAACTTGCTTTCCAGTGACGTAAATGAACAAGATGTGGCCGTAATATATACTTGTATTCCAACTTGACCAGAAACCAGTTTCAATACATATACCTACTGATTTTAACGATGAAGCCTCATTCTTTCTTTTGCATAATGGCGCTTTATTTGTATGTTTGACGAATGTGACGACAATTATTTAAAGAAAAAAGACAATTTGAACTCAAGCTTGATCTAGTGAACTTGTATAGTGAGCCTGATTGGAATGTATACGAGTTTGCGATTACAGGTTCATAAGATGTGAAGTGAAGAATATGTGAAGCATGTGATTGAGTTAAACAGCGGAAAATTGTTGTTATATCCTTGGTAGGCTTGATAATAATCAGGAAAAGGGTGATGATTACAACGATTTGGTTTTTTTATTCATTCATTGTAAATGCAACTAGTGATAATTATATGATAAAAAACTTTGGCTACCAGATCATAGTTCATGAAACTAATAAGCGTGAACGTTTTATAAATCGTATTGTTCCCGATTTAGTCGTTCTTATGCGTAGAGGCTTGTACAAGAGAGTAGTGCATTTTCCACTAACGTACTTTGAAAACCCATCTCTCGACTCTTGTATAATATCTATTTGGAGTTGAACAATCCTGGAATGATCTTTCAGAGATGGTAGAAAGAAGATTAGTACAGTAATCATACTATCAGGGTCACTGAACTCAAACATACTAGGAAGCTAATGTCACTTATAGGCTAAAAACTCATCTCCTATATTATACATCTCAAGGAATGATACTTGAACGATTTTACATTCCGCCACTTGCCTCTCGATAGCATTGTAGTGTCTATATAATACTGTATCATGATAATATTGTAACATGCATGAATACGGTACCACAGAAAAGTTTCACTTTATCAATGTCGAATCAATGAGAGTGAATTTTATGTCTTGGAACGTTTCGTTACGATGAATCTACACAATTCAAATTACCTATGAAACATAAACATGTTCTGGTGCATGAATTTTTAGTCATGAAACCATGCTCTGTTCCACTCAAATTGATGAAGAAACACTCAATTAGTTAATTAGACTGTGAATACTGAACATGAGCAGTCATGTCTTATTATATTTCCATCTTTCATTGAGTTATTTGTTTTAGTCTGCTTCATTTTACAAGTTTTATGAGCTATTTTACAAGTTTTATCGGAGTTCGATCTTCGATATCAATTATTATTAATGATAATTTTCCACACTTCACAGTTCTATCATATACCGGTGTTTTATGATCGAAATTATTAGTTAATCAATATTATAATTGAATTTAGTGCGGTATAAGATGAATGTAACAGCTCTTTCACCTAATAATATGAGGGAAAGAATATGAAAATTGAAGTGATTCAAGGCAATTTGAAATAACTTTTACTATGACTAACAATATTTTTTTGAGAAGTAATTCAAGAATAATGATGAAACGATGTAAAATAGTCAGGAGTGAGATCATTTTTATATAAAATTCATCTGTCTTTCTTTTTTGAGATCCCCCCAAAATTCGTTATGGAAGTTTGAGACCGCACCCCATGCCAAGAGTTTCAATGCTGCAGCCCCTTTCCTTTTGACACCCCTGGTATAATCTCATATGAGATGAGGTTGTTTTCTATTCATTGACCGCGTCAATAAGGAGCCACCAACCAATGAAACCAGATCGTGACAATGTTCATTTTACTTTTATTACCACAACTGCATGTAACTATTTACGTAGATAGCATAACACGTCTGGTTGCTCTAGGCCTTCTGACAGCCAATGTTATATAAATTCACTTTCTTTAACCGGAAGAAAACTTTCTATGATGTATATTACCTATATCGAATACAGTATACCTATACGCAATAATAGGAGTAAACTAATATTTCAGATTTCTAGAGGTGGATGGTTCAAGGTCAACTGGTTTTTACCGTGGGCCTAATCAAAGGTGGCGCTGAAAATTGACTATTTATTATATAATTGCAGGTGTCCTGAAAGTGGGCTATTAAATATATATAGTCTTCCGAAAGATGGATCAACCGATAAAAACGCAATATTTATCTGGCCAAACATATGTTCAAAGAACGTTCGACACATTAGATCTATTGATCAATCAATCTATTTGAATCAAATCAATTTATTTTCAGAGAAATACAATATAAATTAAAGGTTCATTGATTAATAATTCATGTATCAAAGATACCCTATACAACACTGCAGGTTTGTTCGTACGGGGGAGTTTGATGGTATAGTAATTATCTCTCATTATTATCCAGCAAAACCATGATATTTATTATTTGGTATCTTAATCAAATTCATTTCATAACAGTCATAGAGGGTATGAATATGTCAAAGATCATAACACTGTAGGCTGTGTCATACGGCAAAAGAATTTATTTCGTGTATTGCGGTGCAGGTTCCCGGCAATTTCCACTCATTAGAATGGCCTTGAGGAAAAGGAATTGGGGAAGAATGCATTACATTCTTCTTTCACAATAGAGTCCTTCCGACGTTCCGTAGGTACATTAAAAATTTATCTTTGTTAATGCTTTGATAGTATCTTATAAAACCATTCTTAAATCGTAGTTGTGCTGTTATTGAATAATTCAAAATCAACTAATAATTTGTGATATTTTTTAGATATGAATGTAAAATTGATCTAAGATGCTGCTAGAATTTGAACAGTCTACGAACTCCTCAAATACAAATAGTACTGTATTGCAGCAAGAGTGTCTCATGCATGGGTCCAACTTTCTCTCAAAGTAAATTGACTGTTAACACAGTGAGGTCTGAAGATGTTTATTGAAGAGGTTATTGCAGATGTTTATTCGGCCACTGCAGTAGTCAAATCATGTCACATCAAGAGGAGTCATTCTTTGTTCGATCTCACTAATGGAGCGATAATTTCGAAATGTGCATCAGTAGGCCTAGTACGAGTATTTACACCGTGATTTGTGGAGGTGCTTGTACTGAAGATGTATAGTCAAGCAGCGATGTAATATTTATTTGGAACTTCGTAGTTTCTCAAGCTTCATCAATATTTCATCAAGTCAATCGATCAAATCCATCAAGTTCAATCGCTTTTCCATCAAATATGGGTAAGGTAATTGGAAATTGACAATTCATCATTTGAATTTTTCACTGCTGTCCTTTTTAGTTCAAATTTGAAATAAATATGATTGAATTGTTTCAATAAGCTCATTGGAGTAGAATGAAATGGACCATTCAAAACTTACGAACAGGTTAAAGAATAAAAGTACAAAGAATACCCTCACCTTTCACTAAGAAACTACCCAGCATTTTGGAATATGCGAACTCCATCTCCTACATATTAAAAATAATGATCCTTACCTCATGCAATGTTAAACCAGAACAACACAGGTATTTTTACAAAGTCTACCTAATTATTTTTGCTCTCTAGAAAGAGAAACCAGAGGAACATAAATTATTAGAAGGGGAGGAAGAATAATCAGACGAGTAACATACAGTTCTCAGTTCTCTTTTTCCAATGATAAAAACTATCAATTTCGAACTCCTTGCTAAAGTTTCTACTACTCACTCATCCAGTATCTACTTACACATCCAATCATACTTCTTGTACATTTTGTAACAAAGGCGACATTTCACAGTTGAATATTTCAATATGGTAGTATATGTAATTGGATATCAACCAATTATTTCTGGTCCTGTACATGAAATTGAGAATTTAAATTGAATAAATACTAGAGGCACAATTTTTTCCGGTTATGAGCCAAGCTATCAATTCTAACACAAGACATAATATATGGCCCAGCAAAGACGAATAGTTAATGTCCGTATCGAATTATATGATATTAATGTACAGGTACTTCTTAGTTGAGATTTTTTGTTGAGTATAACAATGGGGCTGTTCTCCTATCTCTGGTATAACGTTTGGTAGCAATATTGCATAATTAGTTTCATAATTTTCACAAATATATACCATTGTCTATCGATATAAAACATACTTTTGAATCCACCTGAATCAAAATTTGAAGGAATTGAATCCTGTCATCATATATATCGATTACTCCTTTTCGTTTGACCTTGAGTTTCTTATTTCAGTGAGTTGAGCACTGTACAGTAGACCCTGAGGGAGTTCAACAATTTCAGCTGTTCGATGTTGGAAATTTAATTCCCTCTCGGCATCATACAAATAGGAATCCAATCCTGGCTGATATTCGTTTTTAAATTGGAATTGAAGACGATTGTTTCATAATATGCATTGACAGGTTTTTCTCATCTTACGTCAGAAACTCACAAACACAAAGACACACGCAAGTAGGTTTTTGGGTGAAATGAATGGACAAGAATATGTAGCAAAGTATGATCGGGAGTGTACGCAAGTGGGGTGTGGCTAGGATCCACCTGTAACTGGAGAATACTTGCAAACTCGGTCAGATCATGCAAACTAAATAATTTGTTGGTTATAATATCAAAGTTTGGGAGTGGATGCGTACAAAGATGTAGCAGATCTACAAGAACCAAGAACTATGATTCTTTGGAAATTGTAGTTAATCTGAAAAATAGGACAATGGGACAAATGGACAATAGGACGAAAAAGCCAATGATGAGAAGTGAAAACATTGTATTTGATGTGTCTCGTGTAATAATAGACCTAATGATATTTTTCATTCCATGTTTAATATTTTCTTATATTTCTATGATTCATTGAAGATTCAAGTTGAATATCCAAATGTGAGAGTTATTCGACAGTTATAAGTAACCTAGGTTTATAATTTGAAAATTAAATTCAACGTATTTCACAAAACTGTTAAAGATCAATCGAATGCTCTGTATGCAATGAATGATTCACATAATGTGGCGTGTCTCGGCCAACGACATAGCCTGATAGGGCAACAATCGGCCAATCATATTGCTTCACTGACACTAGACGATCTCCAAGCTTTCAGTTTACCAGAGATTGAACATGATGGAACAACGGAAACTAGTTTCACAGAAATGTTTCAATCAGTGAGTTGCTGGAGATTGTACAATTTCTAGTCGTTTCATTCAATGTTGAATGTTGTTGATATTAAATTCAAATTGAATAATATCCATCAAATAATAAATAAGACATCGATCAGAACTTCTTTTGAGTTTTCGAAAAGTCGAATGTATTGTAGAGTTTAGTGTAGAAATGAAAATCAGATTGAGTTTCCTATCATAAACCATCTCGATACTATGAAAATTTTTGATCAATCGGCAATCCATTTCAGACTCATATCTCCAAATACTGATTTTCCCCAATATTTCTCATCGGATCAAAGATCCGAAGCTAATCAGGAAGCTAATCCTCAAATTGACTATTACAATTCCAATTTCCGATTCCATCTGGAACCGTATACTTTTCTCACAGTTGAAATGTAAAAACTATATCAGAGTGATTGTCTAAGCTTATCTTCTAATGAAAAACTGGCGAGCTTTATTTTCACGGACAGTTGAAAATTACATCTTGTCTCTCAAGCAACCAACTTCCTTGTTCTGAGAGAGAGAATATATAAACAAGAAATAGAAAACCAGACTGGTTAGCTAGGCTGCACTTAAGCACGTATTATAATCGTAATTATTCAAATTGAGAATGACGTTTCCAAGTTGAAATGTCTTGATGTTTATTATTGGATGGGAAAAAACGGAAGTACCCACTCTGACGAACAGTTGAACATTCTATTTGTGCATAGAACATATTTAGGTAACTTATGTTCATTATGTAGATGACATGGGCGTGCTTAATTTATACGAAACGTACCAGTTATACGAGTACAAGTTGAATTCTTCCATGGCTTTCCGGTCTAGAGGTCAAATCAACCACTACTCCACTAGTAAGATATCAATAAACTTATAATAATCTCCACTTCCTTCTTCTCTCAGTAGCTGAAATACCGTCCAAGTTTTGTTTATACGCATGATATTAAAATAATATTCCAGAGTACGATAAGATATGTATACTTATATACATATAGTTGAAATGATGTTTCTGAGACATTATTTGAAAATGTTTTCTGTCTCTTTTGTTTGAATTTTGAGAGCAGAATAAGCTGATTTACCGTAATCACTTCTCATGCTTTGTCACGCCGCCATTATTATAACTTCCGCGTTCTCGCTCATACTCTGGGTGAGAAACAGCTATGACAGAAAGAACATCCTTCCCCTAATTATTGTTATAATCTGTTTATTCTATTGAACAGATTCTCTGATCTGTATTAATTGATCGATTAATATAAATCCTATTAAAAAAAAGCTTTACATGCTAGGAATTCAAGTAAAAAAGTTTATTGTAGAATGCCTCAATCATTCTTAAATAATAATAATTGTTATTACCTATGTAAAAAATGAAATCGTGGTGTCATTTTTATGTTTTGGGCTGGTCATCTGTGTTGAAAATTCATAACTATTATTATTGAATTAAATATCAGGTTAATGAGTTATTTTGAATGAGAGAAAGAGAGAGAATGTGATTGATTGATTAATTAATTGCCTTTATTAGGGCGGAGTTAGGACTCCTGGTACTCTCTACCACACTACCCTTTACAATAAGAGAGAGGGAGAGAGAAAACATCCTCAGTGAGATGAGGTGATTGAGGAAGAATAGATGAAGGAAGGATCTTCTCCTTCGAACTCAAAACTTTTTCATAGTGGAAAGAACAGGATAGTCAAAGCTAAACGATTATTACAGGTTTATTCAGCTGTACTGCATATTATTACCTCTAAACTAACATTTCCACTGTCATTAACAATAATAAGTCTTGTCTGATCAAGAGTCCATTTGACGTCAATATTCTGTAACTTCTCAGGAGCCTGGATTGGAAGATTCCTTTCTTGTATCACAGTGCATTGATTCTTATATGGAATTTATATCATTGATAGCCTTCAGCTCAGTGATTATGCAAAATTATTTTCTCAACGAATGCCTACTCCCAATGCAAGTACTTCATGAAACTGAAGACGTACCTATTTAGTATTGAATACTGAACGTTTGTAAACGTTTGTGTTGTATAGAGTTGAAAAGTTTCTCTCATTTTCATCTTCCTATTTCTCATTTTCTCATCATGTAATTCAGTGTATGAAAGCTCACATGATCCCGTTAACGGGTTAATATTAATTATATCAACATTATTATAATTTTCTCATCATTAAAGCTTACACATGTTTGAACTCATTCAATCAAGTCTTTTTCGAGTCTATTCAATCGATTCTGTTGAATTATTTCATGAAGATGTAATTCTTAATAAACGAACAAACAAACAAACATAATAATGGCTTTCAATTATTATTGGTAACCTGTATCGTCTGTAGCTAACTATATATGAAAAGAGGGAGGATATTTGAATTAATTTTATATTGTTGAAAGATGTAAATGGAATACTTGTACAGAAATAACCTAAATTTTTTATCATTTCACAGAACTTTGAAAATTCTTAAAAATGGCGTGATCAATAATTTATCTAGTGTGACAAGAACTACTTTACCTCAAACACCTTTAAATAGATAGGATATAGAACACAGAGTTACTCAACTCTACTGACGAAATGTAGGCTAAACGACAGGTAGATGATGCATGTTAAACGTAGAATTTCCTGAAACTAGGATATTCTTCATTGCAATTGTCCTGCAGGCACATTACTTTCTATAATTGGCTTCTTTCGAAACTTTTAAACTGAATGACTACCGCGAATGCATGGAATATGGAGTGATTTTAGCTCATAACTGGTACGAAAAAGTTTCGGAACTAGTTTGAAACAAGATGCTTTTATAACACTCGAATCTCGAGTAAAACTTATCTACTGTATTCTTGCCGTTTTTGAGAGGGTCTAAAAATTGCATTTTTCTTCATATACCTACTCATTCCTTTCTGGTACAACAGTTGTTCATATTCAAATACTCTGAAAATGGAATTAAAAGTAAGTTCACAGCAATGCTTTGCATAATAACTATCATTTGTGAACAGGTAATTTCCTCTGATGAGAGAACCTATGCTTGAAGCTGGCAAGGTATGGACCTCTTGTTTTAATCCTCTTTTCCCATGCATTCGGGAAATTTATAAGACCCAGAATCTCAATGCATTTTTAATAATAATAATACTGAGGGTGATGCCCTCTTGAGCACTTAGGCTTGTGCGTGGGTAATGAGTGAGAGGGATGATGATGAGAGATGACGACTACTTTTTAGGGACCGACGGCTTATCGTCTCCTCCGAAAGATGTGGTGGTCATATCTATGTGATTGTGCTGTGGTCAAAAACTTTTGCCCCGGTCGAGATTCGAACTCGGGGCTCTTGATTATCGACCAATGTTTTTAATTTGCTGGCAGTCAAATTTTAGGCCTTGGGATCCCTTATAATGTTGGTTCTGTTAATTGTTAATGTTAATTATTTATATCCAGCAGGCAACCTTCATTCCGATAAATGAGTTTATTAGAGCTTAATTGGTTTTTGAGTGATTAACTAGGATTTGTTGTAATTAGTCTACAACCTTTATGGTCATTGTAAGTTAATCATAACATGGGACAATTATTATGATCATGCTTTAAGGATCAAGTCAAGAATGATTCAGTCAACCATTGTGTGAAATTCACATCGTTACAGGAATAAAATGCAGGAAAGAAAATTCAGTATCATTAGAATAATAATAATAACTCTATGAATGACAACTCTCATTCAGAAAATGAAAGTACGTTGTACTTCAGAAGAGAAATTCATCAGATCAATTAATTATAATTGATCCCTATTTTGATAACGTATCGGGTCATTCAGCAAGAATTTCTTTCAAAAACGAAATGAACCATCCAAAACATAGATAATTAGTTAGTGTTCGAGCTTGAATAATTTATTAATTTTCCAGGTCCTTGATGCTCAGCCTCTCAGTCTTGATTATCTGGCTTATTCAGCCTATCTGCAAAAGCAGCAATATAAATTTCCATGAGATATAAACAAAATTCGGAGCAAAAGCTGGGTAGGAGAAAGAGGAGGAGAGTGAGAAGAAGAAGAAGAAGAAGAAGAAGAAGAAGATGATGATGATGATGAAGATGATGATGATGATGTTGATGATGATGATGATGATGATGATGATGATGTTGATGATGATGATGATGATGATGATGATGATGATGATGATGATGATGTGATGATGATGATGATGATGATGATGATGATGATGATGATGATTATGATGATGATGATGATGATGATGATGATGATGATGATGTGATGATGATGATGATGATGATGATGATGATGATGATGATGATGATGATGATGATGATGATGATGATGATGATGATGATGATGATGATGATGATGATGATGATGATGATGATGATGATGATGATGATGATGATGATGATGATGATGATGATGATGATGATGATATGATGATGATGATGATGATGATGATGATGATGATGATGATGATGATGATGATGATGATGATGATGATGATGATGATGATGATGATGATGATGATGATGAAAAACAAGAAGAAGCGGAGAATACATGAGTGGTAGAAATTATAAACAGAGAGGAAGAGAGCAAGAATTAGAAGAAAAAAGCTGGAAAACATATATTTGAGAATAAATTAGAAAGACACATAGCAATTGAATCCATTGAGACCCACATAGTATGCACACGGAGTTCTAGTACAAAAGAAGTTCGACCTTAATAGTCTCTTGAATGAAAAACCTCTTTAATAAATGATTCGTCGTGAATCAAATTAATCTTCGCCTGCACCTATTGCTTCATTTGCAGGTTGCAATGCTATGGTGGTGTACTGTGCTGTCCTACTAAGCTGAATAACCGCATTATATCACCTCAGCCTCAGCCCCTTTTCGCTACAATATAACAACAAAGTCCTCATTTATGATCGTCATTGCTCATATTTGAGCCTTGCACTTATTCAAATATTTATTCATGCATACATTGAATCACAATAATTACAGTAGCGAATTGAAAAAACTATGTGATTGCCTTCCTAGTTGAAAGTTGAAAGCAAGGTTGAACAAAAAATGGAATCAGACTATATCCAGCATTAAAAGATTATTTCCAATAATGCTTACATAATTCAGTTGAATGTTTCAAGTAAATATGTCAGAAGTCAGCCAAGTACAATTATTATATGTATTCATTCATAATCATTTAACTTTATGATTATTAATCTATAATGTCCAACCAGTATTAAGGAATCATTCATATCTATTGTTCAAAATATCCATTAGTTACATTTTTGTATTTTTTCAGGTGAGTCATCTTGCTTCCCAGCTTCTTGAACTTGATACTTCAATCATCGTGAGTAATTTTAAATTATTGGATAATGAGGTATCAAATATGATATTCAAGAATCTGCTTTATGTTTTCTCCCATTACCCATCAATGGCATAAATAATCATAATATTATGATTGGGAATAAAGTTATTTCCTGAGAAAGTAATCATTGGAGTAATTACTCTTTAAAAAGTGTGATGTAGTTACTGTAAATTCAATTCAATTTTATTAAAACACACAAAAAACAAGACAAAACAAAATGACAAAGAATTACAAAACAAGTAAAATACAATAAAATGTTACAAATATAAAAAAACATGGGCTTTGTGGTTGGGTGTGTTGGAGAAGAGAAAAAAAAGAGAGGAAGATACGGTACCTAGCCAACTATGGTTTCCCATGTAATAGGCAGGCGAAGAAGAGAAGAGAGAAATGATGAGGAAAAAAGGGAAGGGAGAAATGGGAGGAAGGAAGAAAAACAGAGGAATAGGTAGGCAAAATAAAGGTATGCGAGTCCACTGAAAAATGAAAAAAACGATGCTGGAGCTGAAATCTTGAGTCTTATGTATCTAAATGGAAGAAGAATTTACAGTTAGAAAAATTAAAAGCAAATAGTAATATCCCTTTTAGTAAAATTGATCTAAATCGTGAGCTCGTTTAAACACGAGAAAAATTGGAGAAAACGTTTGTCCTTACGCCGCTGCAATTTTAACCTTTTTCTCGTAGCCATTATATTCCGCGTAATTTTTGTTCAATCGCATTTTTCGCCATTGATGAAAACTTGAAACCTTCTACACTCGAGGACTTCATTCAAATAATGGCTTCGAAGATTGAAAATGAATGATAATTGAACAAGCCTTCTGGTTTAATGGATCTTTCAACAGGGTTAAGCTAGACAAAAGAATCAAGACGTGAGCTCCCGTCTAGAAATTTGTAGGTGGATAGAGTTTACAGAGTGACCATTAATTGGTGTTCATTCAAATAAGTAACAACTCCTCAGAAGTGTAACTATTAGAGAGTACAGTAATATTTAATTAATTGACCACTGTAATTTATCTTAAGACAAACCTGATGTGGAGGAGCTTAAAGATAACGCAATCTGTACGGATACCGTACGTTACACAAATTGAGAGACAGAGAGCACTCTAATTTGGTCAAGGCGAGGAAATACCATTGTTTTTTTCAAGATTAGTTGCTTGATACACTGGAAACGACGAAATTATTTCTTCATGGGTCTGCGCTTTCTCCATATATTTGAATTCTAGAATTGCAGTTCAAATTGTAAATGTTGCCAATCTACTATTTCTAATTGAAATTTGTGTGTGAACCCAAATTCAATTCCAATTTATAATGGAAATCAAGAGGAAATAGCGGTTCTATTGATTCTCCCATCGGATTTGAGCTTCATAATCAGATACTTCAAAAACATTACTCTCATTAAATAGCCTAATTGATTGTTTTTTATAATTATTTGGACTCAGATATCGCTTCAAAATTGAACATTGTTGAATTGTTTTTAGATTTCCATCCAATTTCTTCCATGTATTTAAAATTCTCCATTATTCATTCCAATATAACAAAAAAGAAAAAAAATCAATAATACAGACTACAAATATGAATCATGCTATCATAACAACAAAGCTGTATTTATATAGAGTGAGAGGAGAACCTTGAAACTTTAATCAAATAAATAAATACCTAATTGATAATAAATAGATAGAGAAGGCTACCTTTTAATCTTGCTGATAATTCATTTTGAGAATTTTCCACTTCTCTCTCTGTTACGTCGCTCGTTGAAGTTTTTACCAATCATCAAAGAATACAAAATCATCTCCAGTATTCAAAATCATGGTGTTAATGAAATGATAATAATTATTCGACTCATAATGGTTTCTATTAGTCCATCGATATTGTAGTAATAGTAGTCTGTGTCGCTTGGAATTGACTCAAGTTTGTTTACTAAATAAGTCAGCTGAATCAGGAATGATGAACTCAATAAGTAGCCTAATCAACCAGCCTTCAGGCTGAATACTAGGCTCATACGTCTTTCAAAGAATCATGTTATGAAACTGTCCCCTAGGCCCTCGGGGCTCGATTTGATAATGTTGATATTGAAATAAGACCATTACATAACCGTGTTTGGGATAACTGAGAACAATGGACCGATCTCTTATTACTCAAGAAATGTAGGACTAATATGGTTTGACCACTTTCTCCAGCAAGAATTTATATTATCACAAACAGGTCTCCATATAGCGGGATAGGCCTAGCCTACTCTAATCAAAACTACCCATCTTCCATCTAATGATTTCATTTTTGGTTTTGTTCTGGTAATAAATTTTTCCCTCAACTTAGTAAATGATAAGCATCAAAAGACCTCGCACATGTTCTCGGCTTCTTCAATCAAACTCAGATATCAATGGAGAAGGAAAACAACCGTATACAAGTAACTTTCACAGTAATTTAAAGGATAGCCGATTGGATGATTTGAATACAAAGTTAAATGGTAAAAACATCTATTCACATCATTTTGCAAATCCATTCAAGAATAATATAAGAAATTATTTTTTTTAAATCATTTACTTCATTTTGCAACGCCATTCAAGAATATGAGAATTTTTTAAAAATCATTATTTCATTTTGCAACTCCATTCAAGAATGTGAAAAATGCACTGATGGTTGATTGTTCTGAAAGTTGTCTAGGGAAGTTAAGTGTGTGATACCTGTCGCGTGTATTTAATCATGAGCCTTGGTGAGATACAGTAATTTGTTAAATCGTGGAATCTCTTTAATTATCTGAATTTTGCCGTGATAAGGTCTCCAACAGTAATATATTACATTAATAAGATTGCAAAATATTTGGAAAGTGCCAATCAATAGGCTTACTTGATGAGATACCGGTATCATGCATGTTATTTGATACATTTTATCAAAGGTCGCAATTTACCATCAGTCTAACAACTTAATTAATGTGTTAATAAGTTGAAAGAAACCGAAAAACCTGACACCTAAATTTCTTGCAAACATTTGAAATAATAATTTCTTGTGAAAATAATTTTTCAAAATTATTCACCAAAACACATTCATAGAATGAAGTATCAACAGGGCCTCTTCGTGTTAAACACATCACAATATCCCTGATATTGAAAAAATCCAAGTTTAGAAGAATTGGTAGAATTCTATATGGAAATGTAATTCGTTTTATTCCCCAGTTGCTAAGTTCCCCAATCACACACCGTCACTTGGCACACTCGCGCACGCGGATTACTGCGCCACCCAAGGTCGCGTCTCTTGGAACCTGCTTTCCGATTAATTTCAAGTTCCTAGCGTTCATTAGTTAAGCCAAACATCCTCAACTTGTGGCAGTGCCACACTGTGCTAGAAGTGCTAGAAGACTTTACTAGTGGTGTCACACTGCAAACAAGTGCGAAGGTCACTCAAACACTGCACAGTTCTGTGAGATTAGGTACATCTACCTATGACATATGTGTGATTTGTATAGTCTCTACAGTACGCTAGAGGTGGTGACCTGGTGACACACACCTAACTATAGATATTCAAACCTAATCAAATTCATTTCTCAAATATGAACAGAATACAACTTACAATGAACAAAATACACGGAGACAGGATTGTGAATATTTTTCCCCACATAGACGAATCTGTTTTTTGGATGATATACGAGGATGGATATATACATCAACATATAAGAAGGATATTATTTATATGCGGGGAAAAAGGGATCGTTAACATCAATAAAATATAAGATCAGTTTACCAGATATTATTAGATGCTAAAATTGAGGTGTGAAATTATTTACTTTCTTGTATGTGATGTGAATGTGATCTGTGATGATGTGAATTGAATTTTGAACTACAGTGAATAAGCATTTCGTTCGTGTCTTGTGCATTCTGGAGCAAGGCGACATTTCAACAGATGGTCATCTGATTGGATATCACCGCAGTCGCAGTGAGGATCGTCAATTTGCGTCCAGGTTGTGCAGTTTTCTCAACCTGAAGGCAAATTGAAAATAATCATTGACCTCTGCACTTTCTCTGCAGAAAAAATTCTCCTCCAAGTTTAACTTAGGAATTTGTACTTAATGTAGACTATAAACTATAAATTTGTACGGAACCTAATAATAATAATATTCTGTACTATCTGAAGTATACGAAACCGAACCACCAGAGAGTTATTACAATCTAAGATAGAGACAATATTCTGAATACCAGAATTCCAGATTCATATCAGAGAGGAAAAGGCTTGTACACCAATAAGTTCATGAGAATTATGAAAAAATGATCACCGTATTGAAAATTCTATATAAATTACCCTCTTGGTTTTCAAGTGCCAATTCAATTCAAATCTGCAAGATCTCTCCAATCTAATTAGTTAGATCTTTTAATTTACTCTTTTTACTTTCCTTGCCCTATTACCATAGGTAAGGAAAGTATTGCTTTCCGAAAAAAATTAAGGTACCCAAATTTCTAAATTTCTAAACGTTTCAAGATCCCCTGAGTCCAAAAAAGAGGTTTTTGGGTCTGTATGTGTGTGTGTGTGTGGTGTGTGTGTGTGTGTGTGTGTGTGTGTGTGGTGTGTGTGTGTGTGTGTGTGTGTGTGTGTGTGTGTGTGTGTGTGTGGTGTGTGTGTGTGTGTGTTGTGTGTGTGTGTGTTGTGTGTGTGTGTGTGTGTGGTGTGTGTGTGTGTGTGTGTGGTGTGTGTGTGTGTGGTGTGTGTGTGTGTGTGTGGTGTGTGTGTGGTGTGTGTGGTGTGTGTGGTGTGTGTGTGTGTGTGTGTGTGTGGTGTGTGTGTGTGTGTGGTGTGTGTGTGTGTGTGTGTGTGTGTGTGGTGTGTGTGTGTGTGTGTGTGTGTGTGTTGTGTGTGTGTGTGTGTGTGTGTGTGTGTGTGTGTGTGTGTGTGTGTGTGTGTGTGTGTGTGTGTGTGTGTGTGTGTGTGGTGTGTGTGTGTGTGTGGTGTGTGTGTGTGTGTGTGTATGAGTGAATATGTGTCTGTGTACACGATATCTCATCTCTCAATCAACGGAATGACTTGAAATTTGGAACTTAAGGTCCTTACACTGTAAGGATCCGACACGAACAATTTCGATCAAATGCAATTCAAGATGGCGGCTAAAATGGCAAAAATGCTGTCAAAAACAGGGGTTTTCGCGATTTTCTCAAAAACGGCTTCAACGATTTTGATCAAATTCATACCTAAAAAAGTCATTGATAAGGTCTATCGACTGCCACAAGTCCCATATCTGTAAAAATTCCAGGAGCACCGCCCCTGTGTATCTATGCTAAGTTTGATTTTAGATTCCCAATTATCAGGCTTCAGATACAATTTAAACAAATAAATTTAAGTGGAAAAGATTCAGCATATAAATTTCTACAATTTATGTTCAGTAACATTTCCACCTAAAATTGAAAATAAGCTCGAAATGCGAGAAAATAAGAATATTCAATTGCAAACTGTTGATTCTATTAAATCATTCACTATGAATAGATATAGCAGACTTCGTGTGTCTGCAGCGCTATTGTCCTGTCACCAGCTGTCTCAGATCTTAGAATAGTAGATTTGATATGCGCGGGAACACTAGCGTCAGTTGATCAATTTTCATAAAGGCAAGGAAAGTTGTGTGAGTGCGCCACACCAGATTTTTTAGAATCTACATCTAAACCCAGGAAATATACGGCTTCACAATATCTTTGATCCTCTACTACCATTAACTTTATCATTATCTTCACTCCCCAGCTGTTTTCTAACATTCAATATAGCCTAATATCATGATTATAATATTTATGAAAATATTCAGAAGCTGCACAGTGTTGTTGTGAGGATTACATTTTTGATCTGGGTCAATCAAGCTTCATGCGTGAGCGAAATTTCTTCTTATACTTTTTCTTCTTCTTCTTTTTCTTCATCATCTTCTACTTTTTCTACTTTTTCTTCTTCTTATTCTTCAAAAGGATGAGGGAGAGGAGGAGGAGGAGGAGGACGAGGAGGAGGGTGAGTAGGAAGAGAAGGATGAGGTGGAAGGATTCTCCACCTATTTAAAAAGTGACTGATTGGCCTCCTCTGTCGACTCAATGATTTACTAGTACAAACACTTTCTTTTTTGTTCCATCAAAGGTGTTATTTAATCCAGTTCCGTCATTTATTCGCTCCCTTGTCCATCAATAGACCACATACACCATCTGTTACTTTCTCCTTGCACATTACCTCATTCATCAGGCTTAGTTCATTCCATTCATCCTTATTCAAGGACGACCTTCAAGCAATCCTTAGTAAGATAACGGACTGATTACACAATATTTATTCAATCACTTCTTGTACAAAGTAATGAACAAATAAACTTTTCATGAACTCTATGATAATCAAAGTAATAAAAATTGGAAAATTTCAGATGTTATACTAACCAAATAAATTCAATATACTTTCATTCTACATCTAGCTTCTACTTCTATTTTGGCGAAGCCATATCTGCTCCAATTCAGCATTGAGCTCTGACTTTTCAACAATATATTACTGGTTATATGATTATTTTAGATTGTAGACTTATACCATCAAATGAACAATCTAGATTTTGCATGCTATAATTATTAGATATAAGAGACGATTGAAAATAGAGTCGAAAATCTGAGATGAAGACTGATTGATAGATCGTGAAGAAACTTACTTTGAATAGCATTATTTTACCATTTATAACGACAATACATCCGAGAATTTCAAATACAAAAGAATTTGAAAGATTTATTATTATTTTCTGATCTAAAGATACCCACTTTATTTGAATGCCAGAGAAATATCACAATTTAGTTGAGAGTAATCTTAATTGGCCTATCTACTCTACCTCTCAATGCCAGAAAACTATCACAATTTGGCTGAAAATAATCTTAATTGGGTGATTTACACTATCTTTCAATAGTCATCTGCAATTTCAAATTCCATCTCAAACAAGTTTGGAAGAATAAAATTAAATAATTATTGGAATGATTTGCTTGGAAGGATTAGAATAACAATTAGACTACTATTGACGACTATTAGACGACTATTAGACGACTATTGGTCAATTTTGTCCAATAAGGAGGATCAATCAAAATAGACTTCAACAGGCACTTTGACAATTCTATATATGCCTCCAAGCAAACCAGGCAAACAATAACAAATAGTGTGATTTCTTACATTTTGAACATTGAAATAGGGATTAATAGGGATTGATGTGGAAACCATTGAGTTAAATCCGGAGCTAATTAGGAGGGCGATATTACTGGTGATATTCGTATTTTTAAATGGTAGTTTCGTAATAATTGACAATAGAACATCTCACAACTCCAAGAAGATAGCTTGGGATTGCCAATTTTTAGAACTTTTTTCCATTTGATGGCTTCCCATTCTCAAAAATGATGTTTGGTCTTCTGTGACAGAAATATCGGTGAGATAATTTGGTGAGTCTTGTAAAGATTTCGAACAATATATGTAGGCCAACGTCATATCATTCAAGATGCTCAAATGACGTTTTTGTACAATAGATACGTTCATTTGATGTTATTTGAAATTCGTATTCAAATTATCAACATTTTTTTCTTGTACAGGAAGATTTTTCAATTTTCTGTTTGTTCGAATGCTGTCATCCTTGACATGAGACATTCATGTTAGGAACATTTCTATAATTATTATTTCACACGTTTTAATCTCACTTGCTTAAAACGTACCGGGTACATTACAACAATAAGAGAATGCTGTGAACCTACGCTTTCATTTTCTTTTTTTCATTTTTATCTGCTCCGTATCGAGGTCGAATAAGAGTATTGTTATTTGATTAAGACGTGAATCATAGTGATAGTATGAAATAAACCTATGATCTCTTTCGTGAAAAGAGCCGATTTCACGCTTTTTGACGCTTAGTAGATCCAATATTCTTCACAATCATGTGGGGTAAAATTGACCCATCATAATGAAATGCCTCCAAGAGTACGGTACTCTATACTCCAAGTTGGCAGCAATTGTTGGGTAACTAATTTACTCTCAGCTCTCTCCTCATAGGGCATCAGTTTGTATTCCAAATATGAATTCTGCCAGTAGACAGCAAAAGATGTTGGGTCATTTTTCCTATTCCGCCTACTCTCTCCCGATTGGTCGACAGTTACTAAACTCTGTCAATAGGTGGCAGCAATTGCTGGGTGATAATACAGAGACTATATTATAAAATAATCATTTATTTGTAGTCACACTACTATATTTAATGCATTTAATCATAGAGAAACAATAGCATAACTATATAGAGCATATCTTACACTATTGTTTTTCTATGACTTAATGCGCAAACTCTCTTTTAAAAACTCTACTCTAAATCTTATTCATGATCCCGTTCCCATGATAAGTGCCAGAGCTCATCAATCATCATAACACTATATAGATGATGAGTTCAAATATACAAGGGTTGTCGAATTACTTTTTAACCAATTATGATAAGTTTTCAAAGCCTTTGAGAACGGAGATAGGAGATCTAGTATTTCACAGTTAACTGTATCATACGTTTCCATAAAGTGAGAAAACTGTTTTGATAGCTCATGTTGTAAATAGATACTAGGGCAATTATGAAATTGAATATTTATTTTTCGAAGTTATTAACGACGGTTTCAACCGCTCAATTTTCTCGGCATGCATGCCATTTTCAAGTGTTCTTCTTCTATAATATTCCATTTTCAATCGTCATATTCTCAATTTCTTCTAATATTGTATTTATTTGCTATGTTCTCAGGACGTGCGCCGCAATAAGATGGTGTAGCCTGAACAACTGTTGGAAACCACTTGAATTTGCAGCCACAAACCCCAGCCAACACCCTCTCACTATCTCTCTCTCTCTTCCTCTGCACCTGACCTCCTCCTCCAATCAGAATGGAGCTTCACCTGAAGGCGATGGAGCGCAAGACGACAACCACCAGGCGCAACAAAGAGGTCGTCACCAAGGACATCATCAACTCAAAGTACTACCTCGATCCTCTCGAGCTACTCGGAGAGAGGAGCTTCAAAGAACCCCAAGAGGTAAACATATTACAAACATAGTAAAATGAAACATATCAATTCTTAACACTAATAATTATTTAAAATAATCAATGAAAGCTTTATAAATAGAACTTAGGACTTCTGCTACTGCAAATATTGACTGAATAACAAAATATCAAAAGAGAATTTGAAGAATGAAACTGTCCAAAAATTGTGCTTAGACCGGGAATCGAACCCGATACCTCTCTAAAAATACATCTAATAAACTCTCCCACTATTAATACATGTGACTTTTCTCAATTCATAATTATAAAAGTCAAAAAAGGTAAATAGGCTACGTGATTGTTTATTGGATACTCCTCTTGAGATATTCAGAGAGAGGAGTTTCAAAGAGTCCTAAGTGGTAAACTGATCAATAATTTTATAACTGACTACAACTTACTGAAACTTATTGTAACTTATCATCTTAAAATTTGACTAAGATTCTTTAACTTGTAGAATCAAGATGGACTATTAATTGCAGAGTATTGGATTTTTTTGTGTACCTTAATCCTCTCGAGCTCTTCGGCGAGTGGAGTATCACATAACCCAAAGAAAAGAATTTATAAATTTTGTAACAGATTTCTCTTGTGGTTGAAAATGGTTAACGTATCAAACTGCAGTTATATACTGATAAGTATATTACTGTAAGGGAAAATCAAATAGATTATCTGAAAAAACTCAATAGCATCTTGCTACAAGAATGTAAGCTTCGTGGCTTGGCCCTATACAACTACGAATTCGTGAAACTTCTCTTGTCAATCGTTCTTCAAAAATAGGATTTTCCTGAAATATCTTGAGAAAACTGATATCTGGATCTGTTTATGCAAAATTGAGTTGATAGGCATAGGCCTATTTTAAGTAATTTCGCTTAATCGTGATTCCAAATTCACTTCGTCAACTAGTACTGACGCAAAAAAATGTTCACTATGCGGTTCAAATTGAAATGTCCACGATATCATTAGTGAGAATGAATATTTCTTGAAGAAGAGAGGATAGTAGCTTGAAATACTCGGTATATATGAAATCGAATATTTGTTAATACTTCATCAATATTAAGAGAAACAGTACTCACTACAACTCTCTCAGAGAGTAGTCTAATAAACGTTTCAGTGAAGAGGATAATGCACATGAAGTTCGAGTAAACTGTTTTACTCAAAGGATATTGATTTGAGCTATATATTACTGAAGATCTCTTTCAAGAAGAACCCCCTATATCGCAGACAGTCTTTATATATCAAGTTGATTCTTTCAGTAACTTATTGAAGTGGATCCTAAATGAAGCTTTAAAATATTTGCTTGATATGATACAACAATTAACTAAGATGAAATGGATCTTGTTTGGTTTTAAAACTTCTATAACTGTACAAAATTGGAAATGCACATCGATCAGTCACCTTCTATCTGGCCTTGACCTCTATAATTTTTTGTGCAGTTGATACACATATAAGTTGAACGAAGATACGGAAGTGAGCGGACTCCTTGAACAAATCCAACTATCGTGGGTGAAAAAAGTGTCCAAGCAACTTCCTCGTCTCATTCCTTTACAGGTGTCTAATAGAATTACTATATCTGAAATAGCTGTATCCTGTTTCTCGTCTCTTGCTTATTATTTCACGGATTATTATGGATCAATATTATTTTATTAATCAATATTAATACCGTACAGTAAATACTCTTAATTAATAGGCTATTCATTTTCCCAAAGGAAAGCTTCTTCAGTAAGTCAAAGCATGAAAGAGCTTGTATCTTAGAATTAGGTTTAAAAGGAATCAATAATGTTTTGGATGAAGAGTTGTCAATGAATAACAGGGTTTCAAGAGAAATTTTCTCTGAAATGATCCTTTTCTGATCATATATTTGAATTGTGTATTATGGAATGTAAATTCATATCAAATCAGTCTATATCGGAAATAAAAATATAATATTCACTAGCCGTCAGGCTCGCTTCGCTCACCATATCCGTCTAGCTAGCTCGCTTCGCTCGCCTGCAATTTTCATTTGAGCATTTTTATCATATGCTAGGACGATCCAGTCGGGGGTCCAGACTAAACGTCTGGCTAAACGGATATGGCGAGCGAAGCGAGCCTGACGGCTAGTAATATAATATTCAATTATCGCGGAAAAGGAATAGCTCCGATTGAAGTAGCAGTGCCCAATCAATTTTTCCGCGATAAATGCATTTCAATCTTCAACTAAGTGCCAACCTAATAAAGTCAATTCAACTTAATGCCAACCTGACAAAATTATTGATTTAGTTACCAGTTAACAACTGTTTCGAAGAGGTACTCTCTCTAGATTATAGTTCTATATCATATGGTATGGCCTTTTATCAATAATTATAATCAAGAGAATAAGAAGAATATACATGCTAAAAGACGAACTTTAAACCCTTAAAAACCACCATTAGAGTTAAAATATTGCAAAAAGATTTCTTAGTGCGCCTCTAAAGGGTCAACTGAACATACCTACCAAATTTGAACGTTTTTGGTCCGGTAGATTTTTAGTTCTGCGAGTGAGTGAGTCAGTCAGTCAGTGAGTGAGTGCCATTTCGCTTTTATATATATATATATATTAATCAAGTCGACCTGATAATATTTGATATGTATTTATTTATCTTTACACAAAAAACAAAACGGTACATATACCAGGCATTAATTATTACAGGTTTAATACCTATCAATAGTTTTTAAATTATAGATTACTGACTTTCATAACGATTGGCAAGAATAAAATGTCACCCTTATCAATTCAAACAGACATATTCCGTGTCCCGTTCCAGCTAGTACCGGGTATGAACAATGCTCCTCCATCTTCGTCGGTCTTCCCACCATCGCTCGTCGTCAACCTGTAGCCATCTGCATCCTTTCTTCACCACTTCGTTGACCACTGTGTCTTTCCATCGTCGTTCCGGTCGTCCTCTTGGTCTCCTTCCTTCAATCCTCACCTCTTCCATTTTCTCCTTATCAATGGTTAACGAATATCAATGGGGTATTATTTTCACTCAAATAATAAGATAAAGTTAAGTGAAAGAGCTAATGACAACAACTGATGAATATGATATGACTTGTTCATTACTTATTCGATTGAACTTACAACTAGAAGCTATTAGAATAATAGAGCTATTAAATTATGTAGTTGAATAACGTCTATTGCAACTGGTTATTCAATTAGGGATTTTCCGGATTGTATTTTTCCTCTCGTAATCTTCTATCAAATATTCTCCTCTCCATAAGGAAGAAAAATTCGTATTAAAATTTCAATGGTGTTTTGGACTCATTGATTATTTTCCCATTCACAATTTGAACTCTCGAGAGTTCAGTTCAGCCTAAAGAGATCCATCCAGTGATAATAGACCTATAAATACAGAGTTCTACTTGTTAGTGCATGTAATGAAATTGATTCCAATTAATTATAATCATAATCGTCTACTCCAGCAATCAATATTGAGAATAATCATTAAACATTTTGAATACAATCATATTAATCAATGTCATGTATTAATTATTGTCGATGCACTACTCGTCATATCATAAGCCATAGCTTATCGTGAACATGACAAGAAGTTGGCCATTCAGATTAAATTGAACATTTGCACCTATTACTACAGTTACTATATTATTATAGAAACAGTTTGGCCATCGACTGTCACGTTTTTAATTGGCTAGCTTGATCACGTGGTACAAATCCGCCATTAAGATTCCAAACAAACTGTATAATCCTATCTCAATGCATTCCAAATTTGCATTTCTCTACCTTTCATTTTTAATCGCAAATCTACCATTTACTTTTTCAAGTTCCAAAACTATATTGGGAATATAAAAAAACTCGAAAGAGATTGAGTCGAAGTTGGTAATCACGAAAATATATGCTCCAGTAAGTACGGGCCAGCAATTTTACTTATAATCCCATGTATAAGCTCCATTATAAAAATCATTTATTTGGAATCTTAATAGCGGCGGCGGCGGCGGAATAAAGTTCCAATGGCCAAACTGTCTCTGATAGATAGTAACTGTACTATGAGGCTACTAACTGCTTCAAATGGATTTCAAACTATTTGAAATAAATGTACCAATTATTGAAATGCATGTTGGATTACTATAAATGCTGCTAGGAAGAACAGCTGATAAGGCTAGCAACCTTGAGGTGCTGCTAAAAAATGTATAAAAAACTCGTCTTGATTTAGAACTCTGCTTGTTTTGATTAACTGGAATCTGGTGGTGAACTGAACACGCTCTGTGACTGTACCAACAGGAACTGAAATGGCTTTCGGAATTCTAAAACGTGTCTGATTGTGCGTTTTTATGTACTCAAATCATTTTCAAAGGATCAAGTTTGGTACTACTCCAAAAATTTGATGTGTTTTTATAAAAAATTGTGGTTTCACTTTGATGTACTTTTCAAAATGAGTTTTATTCCTCACCTTGACGTTCTTATATATTTGAAGGTGTCACTATGATACCTAAAAAAAAGCTATAAATGTTTGTGGTTGTTGAACAGTCAACGTTTTATTGTTTTAAGTTGTTCAAAAGAGTGTGACACTGAATCTTATTTTTGGATCGAGTATATCATGCTCAAATCTCTAGAAACTGGAATGTATATCAACTCAATTAAGTTTATTTTATTAGCAGTTCGAAAAGCGGTTACTAAATAAAGACAAAATTTAAAAAACAAAGTAGTTGATATACTTATGCGCAAAGTTTTATTGCTAAAATAAAATTTAAGAACTAGACTACCTTCATTACGTGATTCAATTCACTTTTTCAATTACAGTATCAAAATAGACGACACTTGGGACAAATCGCATAAAAAACATTTTTGTTTAATTAACTTTTCAATTGATTTAGCAATGAAAAAGTACACTCCATAATATTAATCCTAATAGTTCTATGAAAAATGTATTAGTAGCCCAGCCAGCTTATAATTTCTTGTAAAATGGAAAACTCTCAGGATTTTTTAATACCATACTTAATGTTCTGAGTGTTTTCATCAGCTAGGTACTATATCCACGTTATGCAATCTTAGTTGGATCATTTTTTATTTAATTCGAGGAATTTTTTTGTTTTCTAGGTTCCTGAGAATGTTCAAGGCACTAACATCCAGGAGTTCTTCAGGGGGAAAAATGTTATGCTGACTGGAGCCACTGGTTTCATGGGTAAAGTCCTCACGGAGAAGCTGCTCAGATCCATGCCTCATATGAAGCAACTCTACGTCCTCATCAGAACGAAGAAGGGAAAAGATGTCAATCAACGTCTCGATGAAATATTCGAGGATAGGGTGAGGAATCATTGAATTTCCAATAGGACAGCTTGCAGGAAAGAACACAATTCTTTACTTCACAAAAAATACTACAATTTGTAGCCTACTATGAATAATTGAATAGTATAGTCTACTTTTTCTTATACTACACAGTTTCAATGTCATCCTGTTATATCCTCAAAAAGGACGAAGAAGTGAGAGTCAATTTCGTTTGACAACGAAATCGATCTATATACGTAATGGTTCAAAGAAAATGGCTCGGTTGCAAAACAGCCGGTTAAATTTTAACCGTGATTAATTTTACGAGAACCAATCGGAGAAGACGTTTTTGAAACGACGGCTTCTCTTATTGGTTCTCGTGGAATTAATCAGGATCAAAATTTAACTGGCTGTTGTGCAATCGGCACTAAGTGTTCAAAACTTTAGGTTTATCGATGAAAGAAAACGAGAGTAATCCCCGAACAAACCCATAAACCCACAAACGAATGACTCGAGGCGATAGTCATCATCAGTGAAAACTCACCACGCTCGCTCAATTATTAGGAAATTGATATACAGTACCGGTAGCCTGCCATATGAATTCCAGAGTAAACTTTACTCACAAAAAGTAGGAATTATTTCAGTACCTAGATACCTTATTCAAATGCATTTGTTCTGACTTTAGAAACAAGAAAATCGGGTCCTTTTGTATTTATTTCGTATAGAGACTGAATTTTCTCTACACCATCTACAAAGAAACATTATTTTCTTGCTGTTTATTGCTAGAAGTAGGAGCCGACTATGGATGAAAATCTGTATTTACTTTTCTTTCTAAGGCTACTGATTATTGAAATGCAATAAAGATAATCAAGTACCCTTTATATAATTATAACACAACCTTACGACTGTCATACTTCAGCCGGGACCGACAGTTCAACGTGCCCATCCGATAACATGGAAGTGACCTGTTCAAAAACTTTTGGTGATGAGCGGGTTCGAACCGGGGATCTGTAGGCTGCTTCGCAAGCACTCTATCCACAAGACCATTATGAAAATTCAATTAAGAAAACTCTATTTCATTATGAAAATCTTTCTCTGTGGCGTCTCTCTAATTTTCTCATGATATAAAAATGAATATATATAAGAGATTCCGCGTACCGGCAAAACTAATATTTTTTTTTGTGGACAATTTGCAGTTGTACAAGCGCCTGAAAGCAGAGGTGCCTGACTACAGGAAGAAGATCACTGTGGTGGCCGGCGACTGTTGCCTGCCCAACCTGGGTCTGACCCCCGCCGACCACCAGATGCTCGTCAACAACATCAACGTCATTTTCCACGGAGCGGCCACAGTGCGCTTCGACGAGAAGATCCGTCTGGCAGTCGACATCAACGTCTATGGAGCCAGGGAGGTGCTCGCCTTCGCCAAGCAGATCAAGAATTTGGCTGTGAGTAGCCTACGCTCCTCCTTATTTGTTTGTTTCTCATTCCATCATCCTTGAGTTTATCACATTTTATACACAGAGTATAGACCAAACGACTTGTCGTATTAACTTGAATACGGTATGATTTACATAGAACAGTAAAGCATCAAGATCAAACAATGGTGTAGGTACCTACTATTATACTATTATTCGTAGCTTTCTAACTCATAATTTTCCAGGCATACCATAATTATTTAGTCGGCAATCTTTTGTGCGTGAATAAGTTAGATATTTAAATCTCATGGTTTCAGTGTGTTGAGTATCCATTCTTATGTTTTTGATTTTTCTGACTGTCTAGGCTTATAAAATTATATAAATGTTTTGAACTTTTTGAGCGCATACTATATGATTCAGTCAACAATCTATTCTGTGTGCTGTATATAATAAAGTCATACACATTTCAATCGTATGTCTTCAATTTTTAATGACTGTCTGTAATAAGTGTTTTAAATTTCGAAAATAATTTTATCCTTTTTTTTTATTTCAGTCAATGGTCCATGTATCGACTGCCTTTGCAAACTGCAACAAACTGTATATCGAAGAGAAATTCTATTCAACTCCGATCAGTTATGAGGATATAATGCAGATGACCAAGACCAAGGACGATGAAGAGTTGGATAAACTTACACCAGAGTAAGTCATTTTTCAAACTTAACATAAGCTGCATTGATGAATAACTAACTAACATATCATTAATTAAACCTACCGATTTATTATTTTTATTCATATTTTAGATCTAGGGAATCCTGTTGCATTATAATACATAAAATAATGAATAGAATTAATTTCTAAATGATAAAAAGAAAAAAAATGAAGACTTAAACAGAAAAAGATGAGAGAGATGGTTTTACATAGGGTTCAGTTTCAGGAGAGCTACGAGCCACCATATTGAAGTAGGCTAATCTTCTCTATTATGAATAATCGAAATCGGTTATCAATACGCTACGAAATTTGTTGCAATTCACATCAATGAACATGATTCCAACTAACACGTGACTTAAACAAAAATGTTCAAGGAAAATCTGGAAATCTTGTTTCACTAATGTCATTATTATCATTTTCATCAACATCATCTTTCAAAACATTTTATATGCTGCACATCATTCTCAGCAAAACATACACCTATTCTATAAAACTTATCATATCGTGACAATGTTTTTGATTTATTAATTTTTCAGACTGGTAGGAGATTGGCCAAACACCTACACTTTCACCAAGGCGCTTGGTGAACAAGTGGTCAAGAGTGAGGGTGCTGGACTACCTATCTCAATATTCAGACCTTCAGTTGGTAAGAATCACTATTTTTCCATTCATAACATTATTGTTCTCTCAAGCAAGTTCAGAATTCCTTTTCATATCCACGATATGAATAAATGAATAAATGAATAAATGAATTTATTTCCTTCTTGAGAGACATAGTAAAAACACAAACAGAATCTTGGAAATTAACTGATCACGTTATCCAGTTATTGTGATCAGTGTGTAATACATAATATTAAATTTATAAAACAACAATAGTTTGAGTCTAGTCTAGCATAATAAACTTGAATAGTCGTCAGTACTACCTGCAGCGTGTAAACATCTTGTCTAATACACCATGGATAATATGATCATTATTAGGATTTGCAATATTATAATCAGTTAATATCAACAAAGTAAACAAAGTAGGTAATATATAAACATAAGATAATAGAACAGAATAGGCATATAAACGGATAAGTTATCTCAATACAGTTCTCAAGGTCGATGTATCATTCAATTCAAATAGCCAATGTATGAGTTTTTTACAATATTTAGTGTAAGAAGCACATATTTTAATATTAAGTGGTAATTTATTAAATAAATAGGGCCCTATAAACAAACAAGAATTTCTAAAAATACATTTTTTAACTTTAGGGGTACGGTACAGAATCCTATCATTACTTCTCATATTGTAATACAGGTTTTCAATTCCACAATTTCCACTTATTAAATAAAACATTTTTAGAACCTTAAAAATATAAAGATTTTGAATAGGCATGATTTTCAAATTGCAATATAAGGGGAAAGAGCTTTCTCTTTTTCTTTTATGTAATATTAATCTAATAATATGATTTTGTGATATTCGCAATCTATTTATGAAAGTTTTGAATGTTCCACCCCAACATATCAAACCGTACTGGAGCCGAGAATGAATCAAAGCATAATATAATGATTTCATCAGAGTTTGATCACATAAATTTCTGAGATAATAGAATTTCCTTATTGATCTTCTAATGTCACCATGTAAAATCTGAATGTGTTTTTTCCAAGACATTTTTTCATCAAATGTTAGTCCTAAATATTTAAAAGAGTCAACTCTTTCAATTTCTTCGCAGCTGCAGTCTTCTCGAGTACACCCTTGAGAATGATATAGGATTGGGGCGGAAAAGTCTACAGCTCTATAGTCGAAGTTTATGTATTTTGTCTTAGATACGTTAACTATCATTTTATTTTTACTGCACCATTCTCTCAGGATACTCAAATCAGCTACTATATTATTTTTTATAACTTCTTTGCTTTTATGGGAGTACAAGAAAGCAATGTCATCTGCAAAGGCTTGAATTATTCCATTGAACTTTATATTTAAGAGATCATTAATAAAGATAATGAATAAAATAGCTGAGGAAACGGAGCCCTGGGGGACGCCGACGGTGACGGGAAGGGGGCTACTGAGGCAGCCCTCAGCGCCAACCCTCACCTGCTGTTCCCTGTTACTCAGAAAACTGCGGAACCACCGCAGCGCCACTCCCCTGACTCCGGCCGCCTCAAGCTTTAAAAATAGAATTTCATGATTAATTAAATCGAATGCTTTTGTGAAATCTATATAGAGACCGGTTGTTTTATTGCTATTATTCAAACTATTGTAAACTAGATTTGAGAAATTTAAAAGGGCATCTTCAGTCGATTTTCCTTTTTGGAAGCCGAACTGCTTTTGGGAGAAAAAATTATTTTTATTTAGGTAATTTACTAATCTATTTATCATAAGCTTTTCTAGGATTTTTGAGAAAACGGAAAGCAAGCTAATAGGTCTGATGTTATTTAATTTTATTGAATTTTTCTTTTTGAAAATTGGTATTACGACACTCAACTTTAACATTTCTGGGAAAACTCCTTTACTGAAGCTTAAGTTAAAAATATGGGTCAGTACGGGTGCAATATATAAGGCAATTCTTTTTATTAGTAGAACATTAAATTTATCAAAGCCGGATGATTTCTTATTTTTAAGATTAGAGATAACTTTTAAGATTTCATTATCTGTAGTTGGTTCTATGAAAAAGGAACGGCACTGATGATAAAGACCAAGGCAGACAGAAGAAGGTGTATTGCAATCGGGCTGAACAACATTGATTAGATAACGATTAACTTTGTTGGCTACATTTTGGGGGTCGCACTCAATAGTACCGTCCTCCAATTCCACCTTATCAAAAATTTGATTACGGCTTTCACCAGTTAAGCTGTTGATTACTCTCCACTGTCTGGCCGGATCTCCATCAGCAATACGAATACAATTTGAATAGAAGTTTCTCTTTGTAGAATCAATTTCATTTTTCAGATTGTCATAATAAGTATTATAATGGTCTCTTAAGGGTGTATCATAAGGTCTTTTTTTTAATAATTTGTATAATTTCCTTCTCCTTTCTATTTTACGTAAAAGGTCTGTGGTAATCCACGGACTTATGATCTTAGCTTTTGTAAGTCTATTATTAGAATTTATAGTTTTAGAGCATTTATTAACTAGGTCCGTTAGAATAGAATGAAATCTCTCATAACTTAAATTTACATCTTCTATCTGATACACATCATTCCAATCAAGTAATTGAAGACATTCACAAACTTTATCAATATCGGTTATTGATTGCTTAGTAACAGATAACGATGAATTATCTTCAAGATTAATACGGTTTTCATCAAATTTTAGCCCTAGCAGACAATGGTCAGTGATGTTCAGATCAAAGATAGCATGCTTAAAACTATTTATTTGTCTATGTTTGATGAAAATATGGTCAATAAGGGTTTTAGTTCTTGAGGTAATTCTAGTTGCTTTATCGACAATAGATGAGAAGCCATTATTTTCCATTAAACTTAGATAGATTGTTGAATTTTCTTTACCATTTAATAAGTCAATATTAATATCTCCTACTATAATTGCATTTGAAGTTAAATAATGCATACTTTGCTCTAGTTCAGTTATAAAGCTTTTTTCTGTAAATTCTTGCAGTCTATAAACACAAAGTAATTTGAAATAATGTTTATTAATTTTCACATTCAATAGAATAGAATCGGCTGTTTTCATACAATTGAAATCTTGTTCGGTAACACAGACAGAGTTCAGAGCGTAACAAATTATTCCTCCTGATCTATAAGCATCATTACAGTGAGCAAACATATTATAATGCGGTATATTGTACATATTTAATTCATCAGAGTTTATCCAAATTTCACTTAATACTATGAACGTGACCGGGTTTTTTACGTGTGAGAATTCTGTCAGAAAACTGTTGAAATTTTGACGCATACTTCTAATATTACAATGTATTAGAGTGAATACGGTTTTTTTGTCAGTAACTGTTTCAAAAAAGATATCATTCAATGTATGTAGATAATCGTTATCATCCTCCATACCAAAATATGAAATTACAAAAACTTAAATTAACATAATATATGAAAACAAATAAAATAAAATGAAATACAATCAAAACCATTCTCCAATATTGAAACATCTCTATCACTCCGATAAAATAACCTACTTCAGATTTTCAATATCAGCATCGGTCACAATTCTCTGACATCTCTCACCATTCGATTTCCTAACAAAGAATTTTCCCTCACGAAACCATACGTACGTGTACCCTATGGCTCGGCACTTCTTTTTTAATTTGGATAAAAACAATTTGTTCACTGGGGCAAGATGCTCGTTCACAAACACTTTTTGCTTTGGAAAGGACGCGTTTATTCTGTCGGCAGTGGCAGCATTCCTATTTTCCTTGAAACGTTTGATCCACTCATCCCTGATGGCTCGACAGCTGAGATGGACGACGAGGGACGGCGGTCGGTCGTTTCGGAAGCTGGGCACACGGTGAGCCGCGATGATGTGTGCATCATCCACTGCACATCCAATCATTCCTCCGACGTCTTTCACCAGTTTGACCACGTCTTCATTGGCTGTCGCTGGAACGCCGCTGATCTCGACGTTGTCACGTCGCGTGTATTGTTCCAACGCTCTAATCCGCTCTTGCATGACGTCGTTGGCCGCATTAACAGATGCATTGGCTGCTCGCAAAAATTTGTTTTCGTTTTGCAGTTTAGTAACGTCCTTTCTTAGTTCATCCAATAAGCTATTGTTTGCGTCGACCTTATCCGATAGGAACCCAATCGATTCAACCACTCCTGCCATTTCATCTCTCACTAATTTAAGTTCTCGGAAGAAGTCATTCCTGAAACCTTCCAGTACCTTTCGCATAAAATCCTTGGTAATGTTGGCATTGGAATCCGAAATCAGACTATTGAAATCACGACAGTCTTTACATCTCCATTGCTTCACAGAACGCACTTTTGTCTCCTCACTATCGTCTTTTATGCAGGCAAGATGAAAGGATTTTTTGCAGCTACCGGAACATGCAACCACATCCGAAGCCTTACTAGAGCTTAAATTAACATTGCAAACGCCACAGGTTCCTGACATTTTAGTATGTTTTAAATAAAAACACCTTGAAAAACTTTAACTGACAGTAACTAGTTCAAACGAGAATACGGAACACGATTCAGATTGATAGAGAAACACGGCAGTACGTCTTATCGGCTCGGCTGCCTCGACTAGACTGTATATATATACGTACACCGTTTTTTAAATTCTTCAAATTACCAAGACCTGAATAAACATCTAAACAAATATGGTACAGCCATTTCAGTAGTGAATTTCAGAAGAAAGCTTCGAATAGTCCACTGTACCCAATTTGAGTGCTATACAGGAAATACTCTCTAGATGATTCGCGTCTCGAATTTCACGATTCGTTGATTTTTCGATTTCGTCTTTTCAATCAGACTTAAACATTTCAAATATAAATAATAATCTACTGGGAACCTCTGAAACGCAATCAACTGGTCTGAAGACTTAATGGTAGATGGCGATACTTTATTTAAAAAAAAAAGTAAATGTTAGTCATTTCATAATAACTAGTGTGAAAAATCGATGGTTCTTTCAAAATTTGGACAACTAGCGTCCAAAAGATTTTATCGACACTGGAATTGAACTGGGTATAAAGCTCTCTCTTTAATATTAACTGTTCTTTCATCTAGTGACCCGCCCCTGGGTTGGAGAACTAGCTCTCAAGAACTGTTGTGTATAACAGGCAGCCTCTGAACCTTTTGCATTTTTTTTTTTTTTTTTGACAAAAGCTCATCTCTTGAAACCAATATGGGAGTGATTAATCTTACTTGTGATTAATCATAGCCAATAAGAGGTACTCTTGAATTACAGCTTTTTGAATTTTGAAGTGTGGTTGTGTTGGTGAGTCAACTTTCTATTACAGGTGAAATTTTCATCTTCGATAGATTTTTTTTCAAATTGATCTATCTGTGCTTAGTTACCTACTTACTCCCAGTGCCATGTCCGAATTGACATTTAAAAAAGCCTCCATGTGGATTTATCCCGAGCACCTCCTTCGGTAGCTCCATATCGGTTATCGGTATTGGACTTGAATTGTTGTCACCATCTCTGTCTGGGTCTTCCACGCGGTTGCCTTCCGGGTGGGTTGGGCACCTACACTTTTTAAAGTCTGACTCATCTCTCCTCAGTATTAATAATCCATCTGTATTCGTTTTAAAAGTATTTAAACGTATATTGTTTGTTTCAGTGATTTCCAGCTACAGAGAACCGGTTCGTGGTTGGATAGACAACGTGTACGGTCCAACAGGTCTGCTGGTTGGTGCAGGTACAGGGGTGCTGCACACTTACCTGGGAGACCCCACTCACATCACCGACATGGTGCCCGTCGACCTGGCAACAAACGCTCTCATCGCATCTGCTTACAAAACTGGAAACACGCCCAAGGTTGAAAAGTAAGTTACCCTTTCATAACTCAGCATGTTATGTGTTGTACATATCGTATCAAAAAGTCACACAACACAAAAATTATGAAATTTTCGAGGCTTGAGTTGTGCGACTTTTCATTCAATCTATACTTATAGTAATTCCAATTGTATATATAAAAAATGACTCAATTCAGACGTTATATTCAATCAAGATTATCTTAAACTATGCTCCAATAGAAGCAGATCAGGATAGCCCATTTATAGGCGTTACACCCTTCACCAGTGCAAAGTTTGGTTTTAGTGAAGTTTGATCATCTCATCAAATCATCCTAGCACTTTCTGCATTACCCACGTACAAGCAAAAAGGTCATGTAGGCATCACCCGCAAAAAATATATACCGGTAAATCTATCCTCTCACATTTAGGCTCAACTCACACTTATGCGACTCAGGGCGAGAGGAGACTCTACTCTAGTCAAGAGCATGATTGTGTTCTCAAATGTTGACAGTCGCGGAGACTAGAATCGACTGATCTGTGACACTCAGATGGAAACACATGCTCTCGACTATAGTGAGGTCCACTCTAAAATGGCAGTGGATAAAGATAGGAGAATAGCGATGCCGATTCTCTGCATCAATTAATTATATTTCTACACTGTCAAAAACATAATTGGCATCGTTGTGAACCTAGAAAAGGATAGTACCACCGGCTTTGTCGAATGATAGACAAGGATAGCAAAACCAAAGTTGATCAAATACTGTCATTATAACGTAGACCTCACTATAGAGTCGAGTCTCTTCTCGACCTGAGTCGCGTAAGTGTGAGTTGAGCCTTAGAGTTCACTTTCTTTATTCTTTTCCTCCTTATTGGCTTTGCTTGAATTGGATGCCATTTATGTTCTGGAAAGAGCAAAAAATGGTAGATACATTATTGGCATGGGGATATCTTGATATATTTTCAGTTTCCATATCCCTTCCATTTGTATTTATGTCAAAAAATTTCAAACATAGGCTACAATTTTTTTAATTTCCTATACAAATAATGTATTAATTATTGTATTCCACAAAGGTGAGAACATCCTCTAATACATACTCTACAACATTGTCGAGTTTTGTCTTATTGTGATGTATTTTGGATGTGAATAAATTTTTATTTGATATTCAAAATCTTTCAAACTTTCCAGCAATTCTCAATAAAATATAGTAGATATTCTACTTGACAAAGGTCCTAATCTACAACTTTGCCAGCTTCACACAGATATAGCCTATGAAAATCTTAAAACAATATAAGCGACTCATCCCTTAGCACAGGCATATGCTTAAAGAGGGATGAACCATTATTATATATTTATGAAATGCTTTTGTGATTTTAAATGCAATTGTAATGAAACATTTTATTGGTTAAATAAAACATTATTATTATTAATATTTTTTTTCAAAAATTGTCAACCTTTCAAATATTTTGATTTTTAATTTGATATATTATAATTTGCAGAGGAGAGGACATCCCAATTTACAACTTCGTGAGCTCTACACAGAACCCCATCTCATGGAAGGACTTCATCATACTGAACCAGAAGCACGGCATGCATTGGCCGACCATCAGGGCAGTGTGGTACTACTCATTCACCCCCATTGGAAACCCCTTCCTCTTCCTCATTGTCAACTTCCTGCTGCACACACTTCCTGGATACATACTCGACTTCCTCGCCGTCATTGGAGGAGAAACACCCATGTAAGCTCACTTTATTATGCATTCACTCTATTGAAATTTATATTTATTTTAATAAACCAACACCGTATAAGTTTTATTTAGACTTGGTAATTGCAAGAAGTCAATCCTGTCTAAAGTTTCTATTATAGTAACTGTAATCCTGCCCAATTTAATAATAAAGTTTGGGAACAAGACTCAATATTATATTGAAACCTCCTCGACTTCAAGTAGACTCTGTGACAAAACTACTAAATTTTAGCTACATAATTTTAAAGCTATCTCCACTTTATATGTTGGTCATCTCCAGCTCTGTTAAACTACATAGTTATTATTTGTATCACCATTCATGAACTCAACAGGTGTCATTAATATTACAGTTTTAATAGTATGCCGATACAAACTGCTTGAAAAGCGATTAAATAGTTCTTCAGTTTCTTTTACTATGAAATAAAATAAGTATTAAATGATATGTTAATTTCGTTTGATTTCTTATGGATATATTTATTTTCATTATACCGCCTTTTAAACTTTTGCTTAAAAGAGATGTCACACGTCAATAATATTAATTATGAACGGAATTTTTGATTCGTGAATAATAAAGTCGTTGATAGTTTGATAGATTGAGTGTCATTTCAAATTAGTTATTAAAGTTTTTATTTGTATTTGATCAGTCCAGCCACATTGATGCCCATATTGAACTTGATTATTCTCCAAATTCTTATAATTATATATTCTCAATTTTCAGGCTGTCAAAAATCTACAAGAAACTTGGAAAATTCGCCGACACGATGACCTACTTCGCGACACGCGTTTGGACATTCCGCAACGACCGGATACAGGACCTTTGGGCCGGGCTGTCTGAGGAAGATCAACAGGAGTTCTTCTTCGACATCAGTCAGATGAATTGGGAGTACCATGCTCAGGCCAACTGCCTCGGACTTCGCGTTTACCTTGTCAAGGATGACATTCACACGCTGCCCGCCGCCAGGAAGAAGTGGCAGAGGTTGGTTTACATGTTCTAATAGAATCACACGGGATAAAAAGACTCAAAATTATCACAACCGCAAATTTATAAAATATCTATCTACGGTTTACGGTTGTCAATCATCGATTGGAGAAATAATTCTTAGTTCCTATCAATAAAATCATTTCTATCAATCTCTGATAAAACAACATTTTTAGAACAGAGCTTGATAAGACAGATTGATTGATTGAGATATAAATTAAACTATATTCGTATGATAGATTGATAAGGGTTCAACAAGTAACAACCGAAATGCATCCTAATGTATTTTATAAAGTTGTGACCGTGGGTGTGAACTATAGTTTTATTAACAGAGATTGATTGATTCATAGATTAGTTGAACTACCTGAAATTAATCAGGTGCTTACTATGATTACCAGACTTCAATCAAAATATAAAATATTCATTTTATTTAGTTGAACCTATATTATTATGTTAATAATTTGTCAATAATATTAAATAGTTCCGATATCTAGCTAATTTATGGCTAGCTTATTTATCGATGGCAAATTATAACTCAGGGTATGACTGATAAATGGAGAATAGACATTGAACTATGTCTAGGTTTATTGTATCATCGCAACTGTATGAGTTTCTAGTCCCCAGCTTCCACTATATTTCTTTCAAACTGAAAGGAAACTTCAAAATTTTGTATTTACAAACACGAATTAATAAAAGCACAATAACATTAAGGAGTTTTTACATTCAGGCCTACATTTACTTGCATTCAATCTCATTGTTAAATTACAATAAAACATGATTAAGGACTATACTTGTGAAGAATCTTTTTTTCAAGAATATACTTTTCAAGATTCTCAAAAATTAATAATTTCTCAATATGAATCAATTGGATATTTTAGTAATTCTTGGTAGCCTAAATCCATACCAAGATACAGATGAATAGTCTTTGATAATTTATTATCAAGTATGATGATGATTTATTATTGTTCTATAAAAAAACATTTCAGATGATAATTCATAATTGTTTGTTTTGCAGGTTGTACTACGCGCATTGTGCTCTGCGAATCATCAGTGGTGTCATCTTGTTTAAGATTGTTTGGATGATCTTCAGCTTCTGTCTCGGACTAATCTCATGATTCACTTCAAACATAATTCGAAAATCAATAAATCAAGAAAATATAAAAATAATAGAGAATTTCACGATTGTAAATGTTCACACAAGTGAATACCATAAGAAGAAGCCCAACTTATCCTAGAATGTTTTCAATTATTTTCCGCTGGAAAACATCAGTTTTGTTAAATCGAGCACCATGGTAAAGGTGTTTTTCTTTTTTATCTATCATTATTATACATTCCATAATCATTGGAAGAAGAAACTTACTAATTAACGTAAGATTGATTTTAGTAATAATGTATTATGAAAACGTCATGTTCAGACAATACTATTTGAGCGTTTAGTTTATCAGTCTTTGATAATACTATTCTCATAATTAGGACATATCATCATGAACCTTCATCGAAGCAAATTATGTTATAATATATTGTTTTTACTGAAATACGTAAAATGGATTTGTATCAATGTGTTAAGTCTCTAGATTTCAGGAAAGTAGGCCTATCATGTACAAAATTGTACATATTCAAATCAGGATCAATATAGATAATAAGATATTCCATAATTCCTTTTAGTCTCTATATGAAATACAATGTAATTGGTGCTGTAGTAGATTACAAGCTGAGTAGATTCATTCAAATTCAATTTCTTCTCATAACTCTGAATGATACATCATATTAAATTTGAGCAATTAGTTCTGGAAAACAAATAGTTTGTTAACTCACATAATATATGAAATACGTACTTTTTAATAACTTCATTAGTGAATAATTATTGAATAGTTTGCGGTCAGAATTGTTTTGTTGGATGTGTGCAGTTTGAAAAAGTTTCCAATTTTATTCTAGAGTTCATATCAAATCTATTTATCCATTAATTATTTACCATTATATTTTATGAATTTTAATTATATTTCAAATTTAATATAATGTTTATATTTATGTTTCCTATTTTTAATTTATCTCATACATTATTTATAGCTTGGTTGGAATTTTATTCTTGGAAAATATTTGTATTGAAGAAAAAAGGCGATTTGCCAAAAACAAAATACAATACGATACTAAAAATAATGTAAAAACCAACAGATTCCTTTAGATGAATGCATGATAAAATCTATCGGTTAAAATAGACCATTTCCAGGAACCAATTGTAACTCAATAGAATATTATAATTTTACACAATTATTTTGTTGAATATAATTAATATAAATATTCAACTGTGTAATCCTGGTCTTCCAAATGAATAACCAACCAAATATTTATACAAGTTTTCATGTCTACATAGTCATTATTTAAGTTCATTACATTCACCTAAGGAGTTAGGACGAATTTAATCTGCAATGCTATAAATAATTTGTAAATATTGTTGAATATTTTAAAAATATTTTCAACTGAGATTAAATTTGTAAGTTTTCAATTACTGTGTACTTTTTCCTTCCTTATCTTTTGATTATGTTGTTCCCTTCAAGATAGTTTGATGAAATAAAAACAGAAATCAAGTAGCCTGTAGCCTGGCTAGCGGATGTTTGTTGTTTGAGATCCTAGGTCTCATATAATTATTGATCTAAGGGCTTGACCACTCATCGCACCTGATCCAAGGACCTGTGACATGATTTTACGGCTATTTTCAGGTAGCCGAGACCGGCAATTTAACGTGCCAACTATTTTGGTTTTAGTCGATACCATATTGTTTACAGTGTGTTGTCCAAATTGGGTTGCTCACTGAAGGAAAAATAAAATCAAGCAGATGAACTGATTTTAAATGAAAAAACTATTAACTTATATTTTTCCATTCCATTTTCTATATTTTTAGCCACTTGATTTACTTTATTATTTATCTGATTTAGAAACAGATATTTCTGTATTAAAATAATGATAATGTTATAGGGTTTGGTGATTAAGTGTGCACCATGTTCAAGATATAAATGTTCTTTTATTATCAGTTACATTCAATCCGTTCGTCTGCATTACATATAAATAAATAGGATGATTATGTATAAAACTCGAACCCAGCAGATCTCCAAGCAATACTGTTAGCAGCATCAACCTCATCTCGATAATATATTATTAGTATAGATCAACAAATATATAAATTCCTAAGATTTAATTTAATAACAAGTACCTTACATTAGATCATAGACTCTAAAAAAGGCCAAAATTGTAAATTCTAATATAAAAATAAATTCAAGAGAATGATATTTGTCCATATATTTACTTCTCTTGGTAGGTTTTCAAGTCTGGGGTATTTCTGTCCTGTAACAGAAACGCAACAGAAATATATTTTTAGTAATTATAGAAGAAGTGGAGATTTAATCAATCAACATAATATAGGAAACGATCACATATTATGATCAATTTCGGATGGTTTCAATTTCCTTGCTCTAGCAAACCAGATTAATAAAACAGAAGAACCATAAAGGGTATTTTATTTCGTCACTAGAAAATGATAGTATCTTAGAAATGAATCAAATTCTGGAGTTGGCAAAATTCCAAAGGTTCGCTTTCCAGTAAGCAACAAGTTATTTTTGTTATCCTGAATGTAAAATTAATCTTCTTTGAACATTTCTATGTCGAAATGACGGGAAGAATTTCTACTTCCTGTCACAAATATTTTCGGCCAGGAAATTTTTCTTAGTATGCTAGAAAATGTTTTTTATTTATTTCAAAAGACATGCAGTTGGTGAAATGCAGTTTGGTGAAATGACGTGCAGTTTCTGAAAACGTATTTCAGAAATGATTTAAATTACTCTTTCAAATTTCAGAATACGAGTACGACAAGATAATAGATGCATTAAAAGGAGAGGAAAAAGCTAAAAGAGTATGAATTATACTTATACAGCTCCTTTTCAAGTATATTAGGTTAAAAAATAAGTTCGCATGCTTGTAAAGTACCTAATATGCTTATGATGATAAAAACCTGATGATAAAGAAAAGTTGCAGAAAGCAAGCTTATCATAAACTCATCATTTATTCGCATTATTATTCTACTTTGACAGAAGAAATAATTATATTGTTGAAATAAATAATAGAGATGAGAACTGTAGCCTACCTTGACAGTGTCACCGAATACCATCATGCTCCTTTAACTTCTTATTGAAATCATTGTGCATGCGCAGAGCTTCTGTTAACCTATGGAGGGACATGGCTGTCTTGTTCACTTCACTCTCTAAATTGTTTATTGATTGATGTACATCATTTGCCTGTAAAACAGAATAAATAATAAATCATCAAACATTTCTGGTTATTGATTGGCAGTTAATAAACTTTTAAAGATACTTCCTCTGATCATCAACAGAGTAAAATGAACCTCTCTCATGGAGAATTTCAATGGACATAGTAAAAAACATAGTCATTTTGTTACGAAATATGAGTTTTATAGGAAGAATACAGAATACAAATCAAATTCAGCTTTGTATCAGTTCACCGACGCCCCACACAGGTAATATGAGGGCTCTTCAAGACACAGTATTATTATTATTATTATTATTATCGCTCATTATTATTTTACCACTATGTGCCTCCATGTACAAAAAGTATAGTCATCAAATTATGATTTTCACTATTGTGAGACATAAACTTTATCACCGGAAGATAGTAGTTCTATGAAAGTGGTGATCAATCAATTTTATGAGTGGCTTTCAGATAGAGATTGAGTCACAGAATGGGTCGATTGAATAAAAACTGGAATCTAGTGACTAGCAACTAGACATCGGATCTAGCTACAGCTATTACTATATAAAGCCAACTTTATTCAACCGAGTCTTGAAGATTATTTAAAATAAGCAATTGCCATCTTTTCACAAGGAAAATTATTTTCAGTTTATATTTTACTTTAACTCAATAGATGTTATTGAATGTATTGTAACCAAATAGATCACGCATTATAAATTGTGAAAGAATGAATAAGCATAGACTCTAAATCCAGGAAATTAACTTACTGAGGAACAGTTATAAAATTTTCATTGATTTCTCATTCAGAGGATCTATTAATCCAATTTCTTTATAATTTAGAATAAGTTTTTAAACACAAATCATAGTTTTTATTAAATTAGGGCCGGTTTCCGAGCTCGGGATTTAGTCAAGTTTTAGACTGCAGCTGGAGTCAGAAATTGGCTTTCCGAAACGGGGCGTAGTCGCAGTTTTTATTATAATCTTTATTTTCTCATCTCTATAATTTGAAACGTTTTTTCTTGACGAAATGAAACATTCCTAAATAATCCAAAATAGCTGAAACTTTACACTAAATTTTCTAGTTTTTCGAAATTTAATTTAAACGTGGACTGCGACTACGCCCCTTTTCGGAAAGCCAATTTTCTGAAACCGGCTCTTCAGTCATCGGAAACAAAGCTTTAACTGAATTATATTACAATTTTCCTATTCAAAAACTTGAGGTAGAATTCGATGGAGTAGATAGCTATCAAAAATTTAGAAATTTGTCGATAGAAATTTCTTTTTTGATTGGTAATCAACAGAATGTCAACGTCACATTCTAATCCAACATAATGTCATTGCTTTTTCTGCCGTAAGGTGATGATAAAGCATCAGTTGACTTGAAGCATATCATTTCATTAATGTTTTTTTTAATGGATTTATGACGTGATGCCATCAAACCCACAAGTATGGGTAATGGATGAAGAAAAAGGTATCAGTATAAAGACTATTAAAAGGATAATATTTTATGAATACTAGTTTATAGAACCAGAACTTTCCATTCGAAATGATAAGTGATGGAATATTATTCCAAAGAATGAATGACAGCACAGAGAAGGAATGACAGGACAGGAATGATTTCTTCTCTTTTCCTTCTCTGTGATGATAGTGAGTGATTACAATTTCTACCAATACGATATAGACTCACAAAGTCGTTATAGTTGTTCATTCTGTAAATCTTTTGATTTCTATCGTAGATATCCTTGGCGTGTTTTGTCATGATGAGAATGAAAAACAGAATGGCTGCTACCAGGGTGAGGGGCGGAGAACTAAGGCATCGGCGAGTACAAAGCATTGTACCACCTTTCGCACATCACGGCAATTCAGGCAGATGCTATGGGCTGCAACAGAAAATTATCAATATTTAATCAATTATTATATTGATTAACTAATCATCATACAATTGGATGAATACTTACAAGTGAAGTTCAAGAGTTTAAACACAGATAATAGAACAATATTTTGGTATTCTTGTTTCTAATCTGAGTTTTAAAGCTAAATTTAAGTGTAGATTTTGAGACTTTGGCAATTCTGAGTTCAAACCCTGCTCTCCAATAAAGTTTTGTCCTGCTAGGCAGAAAAAGAAAAACATAGGTTTCTTTTGGAGTGTTCACACGTTGGCAGAATGACATGTATAAACACTATCCCAAGAAATAATGGCTTTCTTTTTCTGGCCATCAGAACAGAAATTTATTGGAATAATGAGCCTTAAAGCTAACGCATAGAGCAGCAGTTTATCCATCCACAGGTGTTCGAATGTTCCAACGCACACAAACGTTTAATTTTTCTCAGTCTGTCTCCCTGCTGCTTTGTGCATCCCTAATGAAAATGTATTTACTAGGTTGCTGATAATTTAGGAAGTGTATATAAAAATTGAAGAGTTGTCTCATGCCTTTGAAAAGACTTAGAGCTTATAATATCAAGAGCATTTAAACTAAATAAATTATTTATTTTCTAAAAACTATTAAAACTACAAGGCAAAATAATTGAATGACTAAATGTACTTATAGATTGGCCAGAAATACTCCAATCAGTATAGAAAGTAATCTTCTTTAATCAGGTGTCCCCCTCCCCCTTTGATATTTTTGAATTATATTTCTTCATTGTTAAAAAAGATCTGGCTAAGCTAAAGCGTTGCGAAGCTAGAAATACTGCTATCGACTTTATTTAATAAACAAGTATAGCAACATCAATGCCAATCAAATGATGCAATTATAACCTGGACCTTACTATAACGTGAAGAATCAAGAAATAAACTAGGCTAAGTTTCTGACATATCAAGATGAAAATTACAGATATGACATGTCAAGGAAAGCCGTCTATGTCAACAAAAACTAGTTAATAACAATTTTATACTGTGAGGATATATTTTATTCTTGAAATAAAACACGAATTGTATCAATATAATGTTTCAGTTGAGTTGGTGAGATAGTTCTGTTGAACTTACTCTAGTAAAAGCAATCTAAATTAGAAATATATTTAAAGGGAAATCAAAATACATACAAAATGGAATGATTCAATTGTAATTGATTATAAAAACTATGATTTTATAACAACATTTCATATTTTGTAAAACTACATTAGTTTTGGCCAGTGTTGTGACGAATTCAATAAACTCACCCGCAACTGAAGAATTCTACAAAACAAAATAACCTGGAAGTTGATAAAGTATTATATATTGTGAATTATAATTTATTAAAACTTGAAGCAATTTTTTATTTTATTTCTCACCATTATTACTAAAAACGTTAGGTTATATAAACGACAGACGACATAATTTTGCAAAATGTTATAGTTTCAGTTAAAATTCACAGAGAGCAGCACTGCTCATGGACAGCTGATCAGCTGATGAACAGATGTCTATGATAAGTATAGTTCGGCAGACGACAATCATTCAAGACCGAATGCTGTGCCGTTTGCTGTATAGGCTAGGATTTATATTATTTGCTGTTTTTAAAAATAATTCTTCAGGAGTATGAATTATTTTCTACCCTCAATTATAAATTACTCCAGCGAACAACATCATTTTGTATTGTTACTCATTTGAAAAAAGTAATTAGAATGAAGAGAACGAGTCAATGCTTGTGTAAACTACTCATGCTTTTTCAATAATAGGCTATAGATTTTGTTTTTTATTAATAGAAAGCGTTTTAATTTATCAATTGAATTGTTAGGTTACACATAATAGTAAATCGTGATTGTGAAGTTCAGCAATAGAAAATATCGGCATACTGTGAGTCTACGATGATTATTCAACTTCTATTAGGATTTCACTATGTATGAGCAATATCTTCTTTAATCAAAGGTAAATACCTCATATTTTGCAAATATACATTTCTATCCATATTTATTATCAAGCCTATCATTATGTTTCTGTCCATAATGTCAACCACATATTGGGTGGTCACAGATAAACATGTTATTAACAATCAAAGAAAAACCATGCACTCAAGGCAAGAGCATGCATCAAGTAAAATATCGCTTCAACGTAGCAGTCTCACAGCTGAAAAACTATTCAGCGCATAAAACGGTTGATCCTCAAGGAACAGCCTCTATTTTTTCGTCAGGCTTGTCAGTGGCAAAGTCTCCGCTGTAATGGGTAGCTTGTTGATGATTTTTCCCACCATATAAGCTGAATTAACCAGCGTTCTCCCAAAGCCTGCAATACGGGAGGTCAAGCCTATTCCTATTTCGGTAAAGACAATGGTCTGTGTCTTTTCACTGCATAAGGCAAGCCTTTTAGCAACAAGCCAGTCGGCAGCTGCCCCTCTGGATGCATTCATCAAGGCCTGGACCATTTTTTTGCCAACATCCAGGATAGAGGTGTTATCGGCGTGCGTAGCATACAACCGTCTATGATCTGAAAGGGCAACATCGTTTATCATTATCAGAAATAGAAGCGGTCCCAGCACAGTTCCCTGGGGCACCCCATAACTCAGGGCTCTAACCTGTGAGAGCTCACCACCTGCTTGCGTCCCCCCAAGTATGAGCGCAGAAGCTGGAGAGGGCCCCCAACCACACCATAGAGAATCAACTTAGACAGCAAGATTTTATAATCCAGGGTATCAAAAGCTTCGCTGAGATCAAAGAGCGTCAGCCCAGCAAGGCTCCCTCCCTCAAAACTATCACATATCCTTCTAATTATCAATTCAATTGCGCTCAGTGTTGACCGTCCAGCCCTGAACCCAAACTGAATGTCAGCAAACAGACCATTCAGCTCACTGAACTCATACAATTAGCCAGCTATTATGATCTCAAATATTTTTGACTGACCTTGTAAAATTGAGACTGGCCTATAGTTGTTAGGATCCAGGCGCGAACCCTTCTTATGAATTGGTACATCTCTTGCCAAATTTAACTCATCTGGAAGTACATTTTGAGCCAGGCACACTCATTTATACAGTGATTCAAATGAATCAAAATGAACTTTGTAATGGTAATATAGATTACAATTTTCTCGTCTGTGAAGTTTTGTTTTCTTATCGTTTGTTTCCTGATGTCATCAGTTTACAGCGTGAGAACTGGGGATATCTGTCTCACAACTTGTCTTCTCTCTCACTTTATTATTGAGAGAGAGGTATGCTTATGAGGGGAATTAATTTATGTCCTCTAATAATTGGCAAGCCTGATTGAGCTGGATCTGGAATTTTGCTAAGGCGTTCCCCGTCACTTGGAAAAACTTTGGTGCCAGGGAACATCTGCGTATCTCTGCCCGATTATTTTTGTTGCAATTTATTCTAGTTTTGGTTTCTAGTCAAAATATGTAGTCGATCATTGGTTGTGACCAAATTGTACATATTCTTCAGTATTATTTTTTCTTCTATTATGTTCTAATAAATTTCATGTAAACTAGGAAAGAGAGAGATACGAAAATGGCTCGATTTTACCCTTGAACAATTTCCGCTTAGAGCGGTTTACGAGTTGACGACCCACCGCCTTCACAATCGACCAGGAAACCATCAGTATCAAATCAATACAATACCCAGTACGATCAACGGAACAAGGTATGAAAATAATAATTTCATCGTGAAAAGGTGTAAACGGGGAAAACGAAGTGGATTATGAACTGTTTCAAAAAGGGGAGGGGTTCGCCAATACAGCCTGTGTTTGGTGTGATTAGCATTTCTAAAAATGTTCACAAAAATAAATCGGGCAGAGATACACAGATGTTCCCTGGCTCCAAAGTTTTTCCAAGTGACGGGGAACGCCTTAGCACAATTCCAGATCCAGCTCAATCAGGCTTGCCAATCATTAGAGGACAAAAATTAATTCCCCTCATAAGCATACCTCTCTCTCAATAATAAAGTGAGAGAGAAGACAAGTTGTGAGACCGATATCCCCAGTTCTCACGCTGTAAACTGATGACATCAGGAAACAAACGATAAGAAAACAAAACTTCACAGACGAGAAAATTGTAATCTATATTACCATTACAACTTAATAATACGTTTTAAGAATTTATTTGACATGAGTTTACAATAAAAGTCCTCGCTTGCCGAACACTTGAGGCCCTTGGTGATCCGCAGGACATCCTCGCATGTGACACTGTGCCACACCAGTGTAGTTTTGGGTGGCTGCCGAGCCCGTATAAGATGACACACAGGCAGTGCCACTATGCAGCCATTCCCCGAACTGTATTGGCAAAGTCTATATTGCTGTAGTATATACAGTTTTACCACTCATAAACACATTTCTTTGTAGAAAAATAAATGAATAAAGAATTATAAAATTGGCTTTGTCAGAATATGGAATGCAAGATCTCGAAAGATCGCCATACTACATAAAAACTAATGCTTTTTATATCTTGGCTAAATCATTAATTTTTCAGTTGAAGATGGAAAGAGGTAACAAACCTGAGGAAAAATGGGAAATTGCAAGGAGAGGGATAACCATGGTCCTGAACAATAGATATGAAGAGGCTGAAAAGCTCTTTAGTGGTCATGAGCATTCTACACAACTAGCAGCTGGGAAGTGTTTTGTAATTTTCATGGTGAGTAACTTCATAAGTCGAATTTCCAGATGATTTATCCTCTCAAATTTCTCTTGTACACTTACTCTGCTGTGCGCTAAATTATAAAAAAAGTAGTATACAATAACAATATATAACAATATTATTAACTGTTATTAAATCTAGCATAATACTCAAAGCTGTAGCCTACTGAGATAATATCTATTGAAACAATTAGAGACAAAATATACGGAACCAATAAAGAACATAAACAGAAAAACGTGAATATAAAGTAGTTCATCAATATATTGTAACTGCGATGTTATTAAAAAACACATGTTCTTGTTTATAAGAGGTTACACGTTCAAATTAATGAAACATATTGTTGAAGAAAGAAAAATGCACCAAGTTAGTTGAGCTTTGCTATTTTTTCACAGAATGCCTTAATGACTTTCGAGGAAGATATGTTAACAGAAGCCATGACGTCTCTCAGAGATATTGAAAGGAGATGTGCTCAAGATATTGGATGGATAAAGACAATGCGTAATAGAGTATTTGGGAGTCAAGTGGTGAGTATCAAATGATAATGTCGATCTTTTAACATCTTTCACCAAATAGTGCAATTATAATTGAGAGTTTGAAACGTATGGTAGGGAAAAGTCCCTCTCTGTCCTAAGTCTCATCGTCATCCCGTCTCTTTTCCCACGCATAAGTCTTATGTGGGCATCATCACCCTCAGGAAAAAAGTGTTGATAAATTGTACACTATGAACAGAGATATTGTAGAATTTCTCCATATTAAGGTGAAATAAAGACGATGTTGTCAGTCCCATTATATGTGTAACGAATTATGTGGAACTGACAACATCGTTTTTATTTCACCTTAAAAAGTTTTGGATATACTTTAGTTTTAGACTTTAATGAGCATAATCTCCAAAAATGCACTTAATTAATTTTTTCCATAATATGCAATGTCTAAATCAATAAACAGACGTACCTGGATATACCAGACATACCTGGCGTCGTAAGCACAAACACTATACAGTCGTAATTTTACTGATTGTTAGGCCTACTCATGAAACGTGTTCCTTGTACACAATTATTGGCTTTTGAAGGTGTTTTCCAATTTTTCCCCAGAAAGATGAAGCTGAAAGGTTGGAAGAGCAAATAATACTGGCCGACTCGCAAGTGTGCATTGCACTGTTGACTTTTCTTCAGCAAGATGTGGGCAGCTATATGAAAGGTGGTTGGGTGCTTCGCAAGGCATGGAAGGTCTATCAACACACCTATCAGCAAATATTGCAATTGTACAAGAAAACGTTCGGCTTTGATCAAACCGTACCAGGTCAGTTGGTGTCAACGAATAATATTATTTAGCTTACAGAAACTTCTTGCTTGAAATAATGATAGTATTCTGTAGTTGAAGAATATTGATATGAGTATTTCTTAGAGTTTAGTTAGCAGCAATATTATTAGTCGAAAAAATCCCAACCAAAATGCTATCAATTACACTGAAGACTTCTTCGAAATCCCAAGGATATCATTCATAAGCTGAAATCCTACGGTTACTATAGTTGATAGTATATTAATTTTGAAAATTATGTATATTTTGTTAATTTAGAAAGTCTCCTTAATGATGAAACTAGTCTGCACAGTTAATAACTATATTTTATCTTATAAATTGGTGATTATCCTTTCAGATTTGCTTTGAGAACATCACTAAAATCCTTGTGGAGGACTTGATGCTTGTCAAATACATTTCACGTTTTCCTCACTACAAGCTAATTCGTGAAGAGTCATGTTTACCTCTTTTGATGCTTTAACACTAAAGAAAATATTGTCAATTACTGGATGTTTTTTTTTTGTGTTCAATCTTCCCATCATCAATATTTGACGATCTGGCAGCACAAATCATAAGATGGAGATGATAAGCTGTCCAGCTTTGTAAAGTCGCTCCCCTACCGCTTGTTTGTGTCTTATAATATGTGGAAGGTAGTAGACATTGGGACGGTGAGGTCTATAGTTTATAATCTGAGCTCCTCGCACAGCGAAGATATATTTGGCCTTTTAAATTATGTAATACGGAATATAATTGATTCTATTTTAAGACCATTAACCTGTATAATCAATCTCATTATTGTAATAGTGTAATATTGAGTGGGTATTATTGTAGTTGTTTGTGTGTATCTTATATTATTTTTTAGGTTTTTGAACTGAAATGAACTTTGATTTTACTGTTTGTTGAACCCTGCGTTTTTAGTGTGAGAATTGTCTCTGTCTTGTTGGAATTTGCTAACTTGTTGCCTAGTGGTCAAAATTAAAGCAATTTTCGTGCATTTTCCAAGTGCAGTTTCAATTTCATGTCGAAAAAGCCACTGTATTTGAAAATTGTACGAGCATTGACCTTTTTGCAGCTTTGGCTTTTCCACTGGAAGTTATGCTCAATGCTCGTGGAGGGGGAATAATTTTCAGTGAAAAGGCCACAGTTCGAATTGAGACGTAACTGGGAAAACATGTAATGGTTGCGAGCCTCGGTCCTCTGATTGGGCCTGTTTCCCATTCAGAGGGACAAATTGTTAAGTTTTCAGTTATCAGTAATTTTTATCTAGATGAATAGGAAACCAAATTTTATATAGTTAGTAAGAGTAGAATCAGAAAATTATTTGTGCGTGTGAGTTCAAGTATAGTGAGTTTTATTAAAGCGTATGTGAGTGTTTCTGAAGAGTCCAAGTTTGAATATTGTTAAAATGGTGAGTGCCGAACTTTTGTGGTTTTTCTTATTAAGCTCAAAATTCAGTTTCATAGAATGACCGAGGCCCAAATTCAAATGCAGCAAGTTAGCAGGTTCCCAAAGTGTATAGATTGAATTAATTGAATATACCTTCTTTTTTTTCTGAATCAGTTTCTGAGTAACTCTGTTGGAAAATTTGACATGATTTCTATTGATTCGTTAATGAGTTCAATAAACCTGAGGTTAAATTTTAAAAGTATTTTTCATTGAAGTTCTTGGCTCGTAGTTACTATAGTTGCTAGAATAGGTTACAATGATGATAATCTGTGCATTTGAATGAACGAATCCACTAAAAGCTCCCAACCAATTAAGGATTCAAATACCGGTAGATGATTTGATAGCAGTAAACTTTAGCAAATATTCAAGAAGAGAAGAAACAACCCCTCCTCCGTTTACATTATGTCACTTGGTACTTTTCCTGATTGCCTGAAAATGTCGATAGTGAACCCGATTTATAAGAAAGGTGATAGAGAACTCCCGGAAAACTACAGGCCTATAGCAATAGTTGCAATCATAAGTTGCAGATCATCGAATCATGTCTCCTAAAGCAACTGTATGAGTACTTTGTTGAGAATAACTTCTTGAATCCAAATCAATTCTGATTTGGACCAAAGCATTCCACAACTATGTCGATGGAAAAGGCTGTTGATTTTATACTGGAAATCATTAAAAGCAATGTATGGTTGCTGGCAGAATATTGGACCTGAGCCGAGGTCTATTGACTCCATGTCACACTCACTGCTCTGTAAAAAGTTGAGGTACTATGGTATTGAGGACAAAGAGTTGAATTTAATTGAAAGCTTTCTAAGTGCACAGGTTGTGAAAGTGAATAATAAACTATCCACCCCTAGAACTGTTAAGACCGGAGTACCCCAAGGCTCAGTTTTAGGGCCATTTCTATTGTTTTATTTGTGAATGATTATAGCTGTAACATCCCATGTCATTCAGTACTCTACGCTGAAGACACAACAATCCTCAACTCTGGAACTAATCTAGGGAGTCTAACTCGTGACCTTCAGCTATCAATTGAGCATCGAAAGCATGGTACACCTCTAATGGTCTATCACTTGATGAGACCAAAACAGAGAAAATATTATTTTCACTAAAGAGCAGTCTGAACACATAGTTACAAAATTACACTCAACCAGTAAAATTACTTGGTATAGTGCTGGACAGTAAACTTTGTTGGGATGACCACGTTGAATTTCTATGTAAAAAACTGGCTAGAGTCACATTTCAGGGTTGTTCAGATTGGTGGTGGAGGGGAGTTTTGGGTGTGGGAGGAAAAGTTTATTTGGTCATTTAGAATGTTGTTTGGTGTACTTGTCTTTATTTCAAAGTGTTCCAGTACATCTGATGTTCTGTTTTAGTGGGAATATACAAGTGCACCAAACAACAGCCAAATTCTAAATGACCAGATCAACTTTTCCTCCCACACTCTGTTTGTCAAACTCATTTAAATCCTCCTCCATTAACCGCCAAAACTCCCCTCCACCCCCACTCTGACCAAATACCCACCTTCATAATCTTAACTACTTCAGTTTCTGTTTGACTTGAGAATGTGCAACACCAGTAGGAAACGGTCGTTGTCACACCAAAAACGAATGTCAGTGTTTTTCACTTTAAAGTTATAAAAATACAATAGTAATAATATTAGTGAAAACAAGATGGATAACGAACAACGGATATTTTTCTAGTTACAGTATTGACGTTTTCAAAAATATCGAAAAATCTATAGACCTCGAAAACTGAGGTCAATATAAGAAACTTTCACTAGACATTTCTTAATTCAAATTCTATGGTCTTCGGTTGTTACACCTTTCGTGGGGCACTCTGTAAAAAGATTGTTCTAAATGAATGAATGAATTGTTGACACCCAGGTTCTGAGTTCCCCCTGTGGCGAGTGGTGACAAAGTCTGCGAGCTTCGGAGGCGGCGCCGTGGCCCAATCACCGAGCTGCGATTGGTCAGTGCCGAACTCCGCCCAATCAACGCCCGGCTACGACCCCTCTTCCCCCACTTCGCCCTCATCCAGCGCCTATCCGTCCCTGCGTCGGCTCAACGGATACAGGAATCCGTTCTCGGCCATCTTCTCCGCTTTCAACGCTCCTGCTGAGTGAGTTCAGTTTATTGAAACTTACCTTCAACCAAAGTAGCTTAGTTGTTCAAATCTGAAGGGTCATTCTTGTTTTGTACTATTGTATTCTGTAAAATCAAGATAGTGAATTTTAGTGATAATATGAGAAATATTTCCACTATGTTAGGTTTTGAAGCATCTAAATTTGAAAATCTACTTCGTCAAAATAATTAAGGACTGAATATTTGGTGAAGTGAAGAACTTCGAGAATTAACCTATTTCGGACTATGTTGAACCTTATCTAAATTTGGGAGAGGAATAGCATAAGGTTACCTTATTTTTTTCTCTCCCTATCATTTTTATCATGTAACAGTGTCAGTTTTTTTCTGCACAAAACTATTGAATGGGGTGGTGTCAGTGTATGAGTCACCTATGCATTCCAAAACTTTCCCCTCATCACTCCACTGAGTTGCAGTATCAACCGAGTAATGGTTCAGTCTGTAGGTGCCATTTAGTCGCGACAGTGCATAAGTCGCACTGTTCATAAGATAGGGAAAGACTGTATACGGGGACTGTAAACGAACCAATAACACAGAATTGATGGCTTTGCTTGATGTACCTTATAGATGGAAAAAGTAATTATACAATTAATTAATACCGGTATGTTTGGACAGTAAATAGAGTACATAACACTTAGAAAATTGGATGTTGTAAAAAATTCAATACGCGATTGCTCGTGTGATTGAGTAGGGCGCGACTACCGGAAGGTTAAACACTGCTGTTGTGTCAGTTTTCAATTATTCTTTATTACGGAAAAATAGCTATCTAGCTTTATAGTAATAGTAAATAGCTTTATTACTATCGGAAAAATAGCAATGGATAATTGAAACACTCAGAATGTCATGGTTTAGTTTGTTTGCCGAGCATTTTTCCAATAAATGTAAACACTTCCGTGGTATTTCTTGGCTGAATAGTAATGGGCAAAATTCATTAGAAAACATTCCTTGAGCTTTATTCGATTACTTTGTACCAAAACTTCTTTTTATTAGGAAGAAAGCTGTTTTGGTTTATTGCCAGAACATTGGTTATTACAAGACTCATATAAAATTGAATCATCTTGTAGAACAATAATAATTTTGGTTAGAAGAGAATGACTGACTAACTCAAAATCTGAAATAATGGACGGAAGACCAAGAACGAATTGTCCTAGTCGACAGAAAAATCTGCTTCTTCCAATAAAAAACTTTTCATAAAGATAGATAGGTCGGAAAAATAGCAATGGATGATTGAAACTCAGAATGTCATATATGGTTTAGTTTGTCTGCCGAGCATTTTCCAATAAATGTAAACACTTCCGTCGTATTTCTTGGCTGAATAGTAATGGGAAAAAATCATTAGAAAACATTCCTTGAGCTCTTATTGCCTCAACTTCTCCCGCAACACTCAATTTCATGTAAAGTATATAAAAATTCATTTTTTCATCAATCTATCTATCTTAACCGCAGCCCTCAAATCCGAAACTGTCCGAATTTTCATCAATCTATCTATCTATCTTTACCGCAGCCTTCAAATCGCTTGAGAATGTCAAAACCTTGTCATTAATTAACAATTTTATGGTAATCCTTATAATGTAAATGTTATCATTTATGGCAATTGATTCATGTGATTTGTACAAACTGTAACATCTGTGATTTGAGAAGAATTTGAATGAAAGAGCATGAAGCTCTCATATTTGAATGATTAAGTTAAAACTAATTGGTTGTTTTTCAGAAACGAGACGGTGCCAGCCGAGGTGGTGTCCCGCCTGATGGCTGCCGTGAGCTTCGGCTACGGCGTGTTCCAGTTGTGTGTTTCACTGTTGCCTCCTTCCCTGCTCAAGCTCATTCAGCTGCTGGGTTTTGGTGGCGATCGAGTCAGCGGCCTCGAGGCCCTCATGTTCTCGCGTCAGGGCCACGATATGCGGGCGCCTCTTGCCACGTATGCTCAACTAATATCATCTATGTTTCCTAGTCTTATCAATTTATCCGTACATGTACGTTATCTATAACTATATGTTTTGATACGTGCGGATGATGTGAAGAATTTTTTATTGAGTTAATTATTTTGACAACACTGCAGTCTATAAATAAATAAGACTAAAATATAGTCAAAACTATACTATAGAAACTAGACTATAGAAAGACTAAGTGCCGGTTCCACAGAGCCGGTTAAATTTCAATCGTGATTAAATTCATGAGAACCAATCAGAGAAGCCTATTTTTCGAAAAAACCTTCTCTGATAGGTTCTTGTGAAATTAATCACGATTAACAGTTTTACTGACTGCTGTGCAACCGGGCTTAAGATTAAAAGATAGTCAAAACTATGTAGACTGCAGTTTCGTCAAAATAATTCAAATAGTGAAATATTCACTAGAAGTTCGTCAAAGGAAGTGGAATAGATGAATGCAGTGATTGTTTCTAGATTCACTTTAAACTGTCAGCATGCCTTATAAATAGATTCATATTTTTACTTTTCAAGCCTTATTTTTTGAAAACTTCTATTCATTAAAATTCGTGAGAGAGACAGTTTTGGGCGCAATATTTCCATTCAATCAATGCTGAACGTTTGAATTGAATCACAATAAAATAGTAGGATATAATGAGTCATATCAAAATTTACATCTCACATGACTCATTCCTAGAATATGAGCTATCTTAGTAGCAAGAGCTTCCAATTCCTCCACTGCCTACACATCAAATCAACCATCAATAATTAGAGTTTACTCTCCAGTCTTATTCCATCGAATACATTATTTTTTCACTTACTGTGCAGTAGCTTATTTAGAATGATATCTTAGAAATGTGTTATCTTGATAAATTTAAAAAATGCTCCATTCGAAATGATCAATGATCGCCTATTTTGACAAATATTAGTCTCTAGAATTCGAATCGACTTCTCCAATCGCCTCACTAAGGGCCGGTTTTCGAGCTAGGGATTTAGCTAAGTTCTTGACTTTAAACAGCTAGAGTCAGAAAATTGTCTTTCCGAAACGGGGCGTAGTCGTAGTCATAGTCACAGTCATGTTTAATTAAATTTCGAACAACTATAAAATGAACACAAAATAAATAAAGAGAAAAAATAGTGTTAAGTTTCAGCTATTTTGAATTATTTAGGAATGTTTAATTTCGTCAAGGAGAAACGTTTCCAATTATAGAAATGAGAAAATAAATATTGTTATAAAAACTGCGACTATGCCCAGTTTCGGAAAGCCAATTTTTCTGGCTCCAGCTGTTCAAAGTCTAGAACTTAGCTAAATCTCGAGCTCGGAAACCGGCCCTAAACGATAATCTTATGTTTGATACATCAGTTTCACAGTACCTAGTAGACTGATAATGACAAACAATATTATAGATTTTTTTGTGCCAGAAACATGTAAGAAGTGTAAAATATTTTTGAGAAGTTGAATTATATTTTGTATATTAACTTGTTCAGGTTGGCACTTCTGTGGTACCACACAATAGTCCGTCCATTCTTTGCGTTAGATGGGAGCAACGTAGAGGCAGGCGTAGAGACCGCTTCGGCGCTGATCGCTGAGTCTCAACACGAGTTCGGCGACTCCGCCCTCTTCCTCTTCTTCAAGGGACGGATACACAGGTTGCAGGTAGTTGAAAAACATTATTGTTATTATTATGTATTAAACGCGAAATTAAATCACTGCCCAATGTCTGGGACATTTTCTTAGATCTAATGGACTATTGATTAAACCTTTAGATTAAATTTCTATCTGAAACGTATCCTAGGAACCGAGCCTGAATGTTTTATTGAATGATATCAAATATTTGTAGGTGGGGAATCCTTAAGAAGAAGGTTTTACCTAAACTAAAGATATATTTAAGCCTCTGTTGCATATCCATCCTTTTTCACTATTAAAATTAAACTTCAATTTTAAAAACACTTATGGAGTGAAAATGCACTTACATTGGTAGTGACGATCGTTTCGACCTGTTGTTGGTCATCATCAGACTGTAGGAATTTACTCAGATGCCAAGGTTATGTGTGGTAAGGGATGAAGGTGGAGGAATAGGTGGTGGTGGGGGTTGGTGGATACGTCCCTTCATCCATCTTCATCCCTTACCATACATAACCTTGACATTAGAGTAGATTCCCACAGTCTGATGATGACCAACAGCAGGTCGAAACGATCGTAACTACCAATGTAAGTGAATTTTCACTCCATAAGAACTTCTGAAATTCAAATTTAATATATTTAAGCTTTCAATTGGCCTTATGACATTCATATTTTAGCCATGAACGCTAGTTTATCTCTGGAAGGTTTTCTGCTCCCGAATGCACTTGACTATTGATTTTATACATTGTTGAGTGACATCATCGGACTGAATCAATCTAAGATCTAATGAACGAGTCGTACTACAGTGCACGAACTGAGTGACGTTATCGAGGTTAAATTTCATAGACATTCACACAACTTTCCTGAGGATTTTTATCTCACTACTTTAAAAGTAAATCGATTAAATCTGGGGCCACACCTGCTTGATTTACATTGTCATGTAGTAGAAAAGTATCAATATTTCTCATATTCTTATATTATTACAATTCAGCAGGCTCGCTTCGCTCGCCTTATCCTTCTAGCCAGAAGGCTCCGCCCCCAGGACCTCCGACTGAATCAACCAGAGATTATAATAGCAGACTCGCTTCGCTCGCCCGCATTCTTCATTTGAGCTTCCTTCCTCCCGTAAAATAGTTGAATACAGATTTTTAGGCTCGATTCAATCACCAGTTGACTGAGACCACACAGGAAAACGCCGATTTTGGTCGTATCACTGGCGAAGCTTTTTCTAACTGACAATCAAACTGACAAAAATCTCCGGATAGCAGCACTTATTTAATATAAAATGAGCGCTGCTATTTGGAGATTGTCAGTTTGGTGTAAGGGTGTGTATACCTGACTAGCAATTGCCGGGCTCTATTCCCGGGATGGCAAATAGGCGACCAATGCATTCTGTGGTTCTGATACTGTCATGAATAAAAATACTGGTATGATAATTAAGGCACATTGATGTGATTTTTGTAGTGCAACGTTGACTCAGCACTGGAAGCGTACAGGGCCGGCGTGGAGAAGTCGATGCAGCGAGAAGTGCAGCTGCTTTGCATGCATGAGATGGGTTGGTGCCACCTCATCCAGCTTGATTGGAACAACGCCTACCAGTCCTTTCTCGAGCTCAAGAGGAGATCTCGCTGGTCGAAAATATTCTACACATATCTGGCGGCTGGTAAGTGACGAGCGTAATGGATCTACCTTAAGGTTAATAGGTCTATCTCAAGATTAATAAATCTGCCTCAAGTTCAATCCTTAGAGCTGGCCACTAACGACAGGACATGCATGATAAACATGCATGTACACATATGTTCAACATGCATGCCCCACCGTTAGTGGCCAGCCTAAGTTGATTCTACATGTACACACAATCTGGCATGAGTCGATTGCTCAAAATTATTCAAGTATTACACTCTTGCAAATTGCAACTGAATTCTGCCTTGGATAGTTTTAAGGCTTTTGCTTTTCAATATTTGTTTAGAATACTGTTCCTAGTACCAGTGTTATCGTTCATTTATTCCATTCATGCTTTTAGTTATGATGAGTTATGGCTGGAGAACATGCTTTATTGCACTTCTGCAACTAGTGTAATCTTACAACGCCTTTCAAATATTTTCTTTAGATATTTTTAAATGATTCAATGACTCTGATTCCCGAAATTGATTCAGAATACCTAAGTTAGTTGAAAATATGTTGAGGTCTGGATAGAAAGCATGCTTTGATGTAGTAATTGATAGAATTGTGATTCTAAGCCTAAAGCTACAGTTTTATGCTTATTTTTTATTATTTTGCATTTTCGCCTTTAATCTATGTCGCAGTATTATCTATATACTTTTTCAACTTTGGGGCAATCCAAGTCGCATGTATTACTCAAAATAAAATAAATTCCATATTTCTTTTTGTTTTGTCTTTGATTTGTTTTTTTTCTTCAGTATTCGAATTTATCACTATTCTACACATTTCTGTTTTCCAGGTTAGGTGTTATAATCTTATTGGATTAACAATTGGTTCATTACATTCATGGTGAGTTGAGTTCTTATGGGTAATTTTGAAATATGTTTCAATCTCTTGGTCTAGTTTTGAACTAAAAAATGAAATAGCTTCAAGACTTTATTTTTCGAAAATAAATGTAAGAACTACATTACACAGTCAAGTTAATGCTGATCATGCATTTTTAGTCAATGATGGCCGGTACAGTTACATGTCGAGTATAAATAAATTTACTTGAGTATTTAAACTTGTTTAGCGATAATTTTCAACCACCTGTCTATAAAATTATTATTTGGTGTAGATGTCGTGTTTCTGAGCACATTACACAATATTATTTTACTGCTACAACTATTTTAATTTTAATTTCTTGAAAATTGTCTTTCTTTTCATCATTATACATCAATACAATTTATTTTATATAAATTGCATCTGCTTGCATAATGTAGGCCTGATAAAAAAGTAGTGCTTGATTGTTGTAAGTTATCCTATTCTACTATAGTAAGCATCTTGCTTATGCTAATAAAAGTTTGCAACTGCTTGAATGTAAGAGAAGTCTGAAATTTATGACAGCTATCCTATTATTATGATTTAAATATTTTTAATAACTTTTTATAATTTTGAATTTTAATTTTTGTATAGTTTTATGATATCAAAACATTTTTTGTATAGTAGTGATCATCGAATGTCCTTTTACCTGTTCCTGTTGTCCATATTTGCAGTCTCAGAAATCGTCAGGGTAGTTGATACTTGATATGTTATCAATTTGGACTTTCATTTTTCCTGAGGCTTTAATCCTTGGATTACCGTATTGATATTATAATTATTGTTCTATTATTGTTATACAGTAAGTGCAGGAGCAAACGAGCAGACGAAAGAATCGATTCGATTGGCGAGAGAAGTGAACAACCAGTCTTCGCAGCCAGAGAACAGTGCTGGTCGCACGAATGTGGGCCAATTGGAGTACTTCATCTGTCGACGCGCTGAGAAGATAATTGGCAAAGATCCGGCCTTTTGTCGCCTATTGGCCTATGAGATGCTCTTCCTTTGGAACGCCCTGCCGTCCACCAAATTCATGAACAATATTGCTCAAGGTGACTAGATAGTTTTGCAATAGATCAACTTTTTTCTTCTAATTTTCTTTAAAAAAATATTTACATTTTTTAACTGTTGTAGTCAAATATTTTAGAGCTAGACCACCTCAGCAGTCCATACGTTTCGTCTTGTATTTATGCTGAACTGTACGTTCTCAATTAATCGATAAGATGAATTCTACAGTATTACGATAAATCATACGACGACATACAAGTGCTTGGATAAAACGCAAGATACTATTATTTATGTTTCATAGTAATTCGTAAATTTGTAATATGTTAGTTTAAAGACATTCGCTCATAAAAATCAATTTTTGTTCGAATTAAACAAACATCCTTGATCCTCGAATTCTCTTCTAACGCATTTTGCAGTAGGCCAACTTGGTATTATATCTTTCTACAAATATAATTGATTTATGTTCATACAAAGTCAATCTAGGGTACTCAGAAAAGGCTATCTTCTGCTGCATGTTATGAATAATAATAATACGTTTGAGACTGCCTGTATGGGTGCAAAATTTAATGCAGAAAGCATTAAGTTCGACATTGCTAGTAAGAAGTTTCCTCAATATACCAAGATAGAAAAGGTGTCATTTTGCTAAATAAGCCAATGACACAGCTTAGAAAATGGAGATAAAAGAGAGAATAATAATTTAAATATTTTCTTGTCAGAAGGCCACGAAGGCAAGAGACAAACACAACAAATGTGCATTCAAAAATACATAAACAGTACCTGACTATTACATAATACATTATGTTTTTATGTATTGAGAATGTGGTTCTTATTAGTAAGGGGAGAGAAAACATTCTGATGACATGATACATTAGAAGACTCAAGACTCATACATTACTGTATTATTACTTTGCTTACCCTACACTAGACCTGGGCATTAGGCCTGGGGGCTACTAAAATTCCGTCTATTGTTCCTATGAGAAGGTATTTGTATGCTGCTAATGTCCCTCTGTGACCTTTTGTCATTACTGGCGACTACTAGTAAACGCAACTATTGCCTCTGGGGACTTTGCAGGACTTATGCAGGAAGCTTTACATTAAGATTTTACTTGCACAAGTTGTCTTTATTGTTTGTGTTATTTTTGAGGAAATTAATATAAAAGAGAGAATAATAATTAAAATATTTTCTTGTCAGAAGGCCACGAAGGCAAAAGACAAACACAACAAATGTACATTCAAAAATACATAAACAGTACCTGACTCTATTCTAGAGAAAATTCGATTGAATGCTTGCAGACTGCCAGGAGAGATTTTACTTGCGACTTAAGATTGTTGTCTTTATTATTTTTGCGGAAATAGATGTATTATTATATAGAGTAAATACGATTGATTTTTTGCAGACTGCCAGGAGGTGGAAGGCGAGGAGCCAATGACAGGGCTGAGACTGTTGGTGCTGGGCGTGACGCAGTGCTGCATGGGCCTTCGCGAGGAGGCGGTGGCCTCCTTCAGGAGTGTACTGAGTGTGCGCGCGCACATCCCTGACTCGGCCGATGACAGCCATGTCACCGCCTTTGCGCTCTACGAGCTCGCCGTCTTGTTGATCAATGAGTGCCAGGTAATCATTATGATAATGGAGTGATCCGTGGTCTAGTGGATAGAGTGCTTGCGTAGCAGCCTAGAGATCCCCGGTTCAAACCCGTTCATAGCCAAAAGTTTTGATCATGTCACTCCCGTGTTATCGGATGGGCACGTTAAACGGTCCCGGCTGAAGTATGACAGTCTTAAAGCCCATTGACAGAGCTTAAATAATATATTCTGTCAAGTTCCGTCAGGGGGGACTCCCAACCAATAAAAGCCATACGAATATTATTATATCCATAATTAAATTTATTTATTCATTTCTTCAGTCATTCATTGAGTCAAGTCTCATTCAGCCATTCATTCATTGATTCTACCGTTCATCAATATGATATGACGTATTTCGACCGGTTGGCCGTATAACACGGCGTCAGTCAACTCAGAAATGAGACACACTGTTTAAGTTTACTAGTAAATAGTCAATTTTAAATGCACTAAGTTTATGGAAGTGAACAGTGGAGAAGCGTTTACATTAGTCAAGTTTACTTGAATTCAAGTTTTTCAACGTAAGAGTTGAATGGACGATTCTGAAAAATTGACTTCAAAAGTGATGATTGAAGTTTTCATAACCTCAAAAGTATATAAATATGATTTGAAAATCTAATTAATTTCAGTTTTCTTCATACTTTTCTATTTAGTTATTTTTATACAATCTACATCGACTGACAACTGTTTTTTATCTATTTTTACCATTTGTAGGTTCGATTGCATCTTAAAGATTAAAGTTGAATCCAAAAGTCAAACATGATCAACATAAAAAAAAATTGAAGAAGGGAAGAAGAACATTGGTATAGTGAATTTAAGTTTCTGCTCTTGTAAACTTGACTTCAAGTTTGCAAAATACATTCATTTTATACAGAACTTGAATTCTAGTAAATTTGACTAACGTAAACGCCTCTTAATCAAAATTATCATTTTTATAGAAAAACCAACTCATTCAAATCATTTTAATTTTTCTTAACTCAGTCATCCCTAATATATTTATGTAAACTCTGTTGATAGTAATTGATTTGTCTTTCCGCAGGCGGTAGAGGAAGCTCGCTTACTTCTCGAAAGAGCCCAAAAAGATTTCAAAGGCTACGACTTTGAAAATCACCTCAGCGTTCGTATTCACTCGGCTCTTCGCAATGCCTTGCCCTAAGTAATATTGGAACTGCGATTTCAACCTTCAAACTCCAAGAAGTACTCTTGCGAAAAGAGTTTGAAGACCTTCGGCAAGAACTTTATGTTTGATTGACTTCAAAGATAATATAAGAGTGAGAACCTAGTCATCAAATCACTGAAATGTACAACTAGACTTCACTAAAAAAAAGCTTAAAGGCTTTTAGTAATCAGTAAAACGTACGATATTCTACATGTTAAGTTACCAAATGAATGAGCTTTGCAGCTTTTCTAATAAAAATTCCATTTGTAATAATTTCGGGGAGGGTTGTTGAAAAAACATCAATTTCATAAACTTTCATTAGATATGTTTGAAGAATAGTGGAAGTTGTGCATAGTCTCCTATTTTTTTAGTACAATTCAATGAACGAAAAGATAGTTAATTTTTGTATTTTGATTTCTTTTGTGTTGAGTTGAATTATTTAAATTGAAAAAATCAATGCCTTAATTATAATCAATTAATGTTGAAGATTTTTCGATAATAAGAACACTAGAATGGTTGTTCTAAAAGTTAATTTTTTATGAAAACAGATCCAACTCTAGCCAAGTTTTACATTAAATACAGTAAAAGCTTCTAGAGGAGAATAGGTACAGTAGTACCAATGAAATTTTGGTTTCAAATGTGAAATTCTCTTCAAATCAAAATCCATCCTATGCAGATCAAAATTATTTAAAAAGCCATGTATGCTAATTTTATCACTCACTTAATTTTTCAAGTGTGCCGATTCATACAGTAGGGTGATTCGTTGATAAACTGATTCAATGATAACCTATTTTTTTAATATTATTTCTTATCTTCATCTATTATGAAATAGCTTATAGACTAAATACGAATGTTATCAAATCTTGAGATATGAATTCTAATGAAACCTTTGTAGAAACTTAGTCCGTTCCATAATAAGTGTTGTATCTCTTGTTCTATATTTTTGCAATTTATAAATTTTTGAGATAATTCTATATTGGATGTTTCTATTTTATTAGAGTAGAAGCGATAACATATTCCATTGAAGTTTTCCGTCGTCAAAACTAATTGTTGGATAATTTCCATCATTTATCATGGTTGTGGACGTAAAAATTATAATATTTTTGTCTCTGCTCAACATAAAACTAATAGTGTTTCTATAGAAGTGTATTTTGCATATTTTTATGAATTTGAATAAAATCGTAGATTTTGTCAATGTGAAATGTATATAAACATGTTTTCCAGTCGATGTCTTTATATACGGTATTCTAGAACAGTGATTTTAGTACTGTACCTACCATAACAGATGGATGTATTTCTTTGTAGAATCATTATGCAAATCAAAACTTTTGAATGGTGTGCATAAAAAATGATATAACCACATTTTCAATAATGGCTACCACATTTCCAAGAACCAGTTTTTAAAATTAAACTTTCTCATTCGTATCTTGGTTTGTAGCCTAAAACTTGAATTCAGCATATTTTTGTCAATATAGTCCACATATCCTCAAGTATTGTTGTGTCTATTAGCTGTATTTAATCGATGTTCATAGAATATTTTCCAAAGTCTTATCAATCACTTCGTAAAGTATTTTTTCCAATAGTTGGTATTTTCCTAATAGATTTATTGATATAAGTACTGTAACATTTAATACTCAGTGATAGCATTTTGTAAAATTGAAGTTTGAACATTAGGGATTCCAATATTTTGCATGTATGAATTTGAGTGTAACATATCCGCTCATTATATATTTTGGATAATGATTAAGTTTTTGTATTCTACATTTATACTTCGGTCTAAAAATGTAACACTATTTGTGAAAGCCTGCCTCTCACTCATAAATTCTTGATTTAGTGAACAATATAATTTACGGGTCGATGTCTGGAAAATATCAATAATAGAGCCTTTAATCGAGGAAAATTATATAAGAATAATTTTGAAAATTACTATAGCCCAATTTATATAGATTTATACTTTTGATTAATAATGAATTCCAACCAGTATAATGATTAATGTTTAAGAATGAATATTATGGGGTTTTTTCAATTTAATAATGAAATAAGATCAAGGTTAAAAATAATGATCTACCACCATTTTAATTTTGATGATAGATGAGACTCCCTATTTATCTCCAAGTAAAGTAATTAGGTACCAATGTATTGTCACATTATTCCTTCTATATTATTCAAAGTTTTTTATTGTCTAAAATATTCCTTATTTTTTACTGAATTTAGGCATCTACAATTATAAATTTTGCATAAAATGTTCAAGATTTTCTAAATTTGATGATCTATGCGTTTGTCTCAATGCATTCTCATCAAGGTTGAGTGGTATAGAAGTCTTAATTCCACCTAATTAACAGTAGTTTTATTTTCAGATTGAAGATTATTTACTTGATTCAATTAGAAATCAACAATTATTTTGATACTATGATATATTTTAATAAGTTTATAAGAATACTAGAAGGTTGTACTGTAACTGATACGGTTGTATTTATACAAAATCATGTTTTTACGAAAAGTATTAATTTGTAGAAAATCGCAACTAAAAGAGAAACCGAGAAAGTCCGTCACTATATTATGCATAATTTTACTGTGTTGTACAAAATATGCTCTTAAATCTTAAATAACATTCAGGTGCTTATTTAATGCAACTATAGTAATCATGGAAAAGATGAGCATTTTTCAAAATAATGAAAATAGTCAAGCAATGTATAATACATTTATAAAGTACAGTATAATACTGAAAAATGGTATTAGTTGTAACGAAATTTAGTAATGAAATTTGTAATCACAATAGTTTGGGAAGTTATTCAGTTGCAATAACTTATCTGATAGTATTTCTCAAAGAACCTGATGGTTATAATAATTATCTGATAATATCAATAGATTAAGTATCATGGCTAACAGGAACCTTGAATATCATAGTATTTTAAAAATTCGGATATGCTGAATAGTGAAAAATAAAGATATTGTTGATTATTGATGAAAAATGAATTATGAATATGCTGACCTAATCAATCTAGATAGTGCGAGGTAATTCAATTACCTAAATTTTGATAGTTCATAATTAACTCTCAGAAGATGTTCATGAATCCAAACAAAACCTATTCAATTTGCATAGTATAGACTACTTCTGTGCTAAGCAATAAATATGCCGGTTTGTAAGTACAGGTGTCGGAAATGAATAGCTTCTAAAGAATATTAAAGTATATATTAAATTCATCACTTTAGGTTGTATAGTTAGTTCATATATATAGAAGTTTTATCCCATAGAATGGCAAATTTTAGAATCTATCCAGAAACGTTAAAAATGAGCACCATATAATAATAATAATTTAATTAAGCAAGGGTAAACGTTGAATTGGTGAGTGTAGGAAATTGGTACTGTTAATCCAAAAAGTTTAAACTTTTCCAAAACAAAAAAAGAATACATCGTTATAACGTAATACTGTACTATGGTAAAACGTTCTCTGAATAGGAAAAGTATTTTCAATGAAAACCCAGATCACTGTCTTCATATTTTTACTTACTTGATTGATGATTGACATGAATGAATGTTCAATATTATTGTTTCTATGATTGATGACGTTCTAATTCAATGTATTTTGAGTGATTATCATCACACACTGAACATCCACAAACAAACGTCCTTTTAAACATTTTGTAATAATCCGTTTGTAATATTCAGTTTTCCGGAATTTTTTCTTCCTGTATTAAAATTGATCGTTAGGGTATAACTTTTTTCAATTATGAATGTTCCATTATATATTATTTAATGGTTTAAGAAATGAGATATTGACTTTTTCTCCTTTGTATTACTTATGACTTTGTATGGAAAAATAAAGTAATATAGACCCACATCTTCTATTATTAGTGATGAGTTCTTTTATCATTTTTCAAGTAGGCTAACGTAATAATAATTATTACGATAAAAGTATGTTTTTCTACAGTCAACAGAAATCTCCAATCTTTAAGAAATTGAAGTGACTTCAATCTTCTTGAAGTGACAGTGAAGAAACCATTATTGTAACAAAATAATAAATAATTTCTAATTTGTATTTTTCTTCTAATTTGTAATACTGTGTTCTTCAAGAAATCATTAATACTTTTTCAACATGAAGCATTCATTTATAACATAATTACAAAGTATAATTCAAGGTTCATTCCCAAGACCACAGAATAAGTTAATTTACCAAAAGGTAATAGCCAACCTATTATTCAAATCAATATTCTTGTTTCTTCCTTAAGCAATAGCAGGATCAAAAATACTGTATGCAGGTCTCAGAAAATAAAGGAATGTCGAATAATATTATTATGACAGTAGTCATGTGCAGTCCATGTTCAACTATACTTATATACTGTATATTTATATTTCAAAAATAAAAACGAAATATGAGAGATTGTCATCAATTTATGTATTAAGGATTGGATTTTCTTAATTGAAAATGTATTTATGTTATATAACTGATATATTATTCTTCTCTTCCGAATGAAATTACAGTAATTTCTATTGTTCAATTGATATTACCATTTGTAACATTAAAAGCCTTTGAACAAAAATCCAATATCTGTGTTAACTGTGTACCATATTTTCCAATTAAAATAGATTTGTAGCTTAGTGAACAAATATTATTTCAATTGTAACTGAAAGTTGCTAAGCATTTTTATGACGCTTAAGGCTTAACTTGACCCTTCCCAATAGAAAATTTTTGTCATAAGGAGAAAATAATTTTATCCATCACTAATGCATGTCCCAGTCCCAGTTAGGGAATGTGTATTGTAGAATTTGGGAAATATCTTCAATTAAAATAGTATTGTATTTCTCACATTTTAATAATAAAATTCACTATCTCTATACAATATTATTTTTCGAGCACATAATATTTGATGTGATCTAATTTATTGATTCTAGGAAAAACATTTTTTTAATGCCAAGCTACAGACGTTTTCAACTTTTCACATAGTATTATTTTTATATTCCGCTCATACCTGTAATGAAAGAAAAATACAATATTATCATTTTGATAAATTAATGTTCAACCATAATCTGATAAGTGTAAAATATTGGCATTATGTTCGATATTTTTCTATGGTCAATGTTAATAATGACTGGAGTAAAGTACACTATTGTCATCTTATTGAATGAAACCTCTTGAAAATCCAATCTCTCAAATAGAGGCATTCATTAATAAATAGAATGTCATTTTGTGTGAAAGTGTTAAAATGCCATTATGGGTTAAGTGTAGATCACTCTTCATAATGTTGAGTAATGAAACAATAAAGATCGATTTCATGAAAGGAGAGTGGAGGAGACTTGAGAAAAATGAAATGAAAATGCTGTTGATGTTAATTTTATTACAACAGCAACAAAATGAGAATTTAAGTTTTTATTTGGAAAACTTATAATCATGGATGACTTTACTTACTAAGTCATTGGAAGTCAACAATCATTATATCAGCTTCATACTCGTAATTCATCACTGGAGCCTGTTTCATAAAAATGAAGAGGTTCTGTTGTGTGTGAAAAAAATCACACTGGATTTATAAAATTATTGGAAAGCAGATATTTTTCACGTATGATGGAACTTTTAAATTTTTAAGAAATGTTAATGACCACAAAATGAATAGGTATATTCTTTAAACAATTATCCAAATAAATGGTAAATTTCATATAACTAAACATTTGTTGAATGCTGTTCTTTACCTTTATTTATCCAGCACTTGCAGGCATCTCTGGCACAAGTCTTCATCTAAAACATTTACTCTATTCCTTCGACATCTCACACATGTAATTCCATAGGCGGATTTCATTCTAACACTGAAAAGCTCATCACTGGATGTGTGTTCTGTGAGACTGACAGAGGAGACCTGAAGAATTTCAACCAGTTGTGAATCACTACTTTTCTCGGTGTTCTGAAACTGCCTCAGTAAATTGTAAACTGAAGGAGATGCCGATACTTCACAAACCAACTCAAGACTCTGTGCGTTGATTGGAGTTTCTTTCAAAACTTGTTTCTTCAAGTCCAAAACTAGTTTCATACTGTCTTCCACGTCTTGGTTGATCCAGGATTCATCGCAGATTTTGTCGGATTTGAATACTGTTTCTTTGCCAGTTTTTGAGGGGTGATACAGGTAGACTTCTTCAGCTAGTATGGGCAGAATAGGAGCCACAACTCGACTGATTACTTGCAGTATTTTGTCCATGGTGAGTTGCGCAGCTCTGCGACGATCGGAGTCCTCTTCATCGCAGTACAGTCTGTCTTTCACTAGATGACAATAGAACGCTGAAATGTCATTGGTTACAAAGTTCACAATATGTGCACACACTTTGTTGTACTCGTAGTTGTTGTAGAGCTGTTGGGCGTGATTGTGGAAATTGTAGAGCAAGTGCATCATGTATTGGTCGATAATGAAGAGGTCCACGTTTCTGTTCATGGGGGAAGGTAGATCGTTGATGACTCCTAGAGCGAATTTCAGAAGCAGGCGAAGCTTCTTGACACACTGTTGACTATCGGAGAGATGTGTTGAACTAACAGGCACTCTCGCGTGTTGCAATGAATGTGCAGCCACCCACCATCGCAGAACATCAACACCATATCCAGGCTGCTTCTTCGCATCTACGCCTCCACTCACTATATCCTGAGGACTCACCACGTTCCCCAATGACTTGGACATCTTCTTGCCTTCCTCGTCAACAGCAAACCCATGTGCGAGCAGCATTTTATAGGGCGCCACCCCTCTCAACGCAATTGAAGTCATCAGAGACGACTGAAACCAACCTGTGAACTGATCAACTCCCTCCATATATATGTCAGCAACTTGCTCCTCTCCCAATACATGTGACCAAGACAATCCACTGTCGAGCCAGATATCAAGTATGTCTTTACCTTTTTCCAAACTCTCCACATCCAACCCCAACTCTTCGCGTATTTCTTTTGGTACTAGCTCATCAATAGCCAGTGACCACCAAAAGTTAGAACCGTGCTTGTCTATTAATGTTTGATAATGATCTATTAATCTTCTTGAAATGACAGGTTTCTCAGTAGCAGTATTGTAAACTACAGGGATTGGTATTCCCCATAATCTTTGGCGAGATATACACCAGTAAGGTCTGTGTTGAACTAGAGAAAAAAATCCATTAGATGCCTTATCTGGTAGAATTTTCACGTTTTTCAATGCATCTAAAGCTTTATCCTTTAAAGAACTAGTGTCAATGAACCACTGCCGACTTGCTCTCAGTATAACAGGCTCGTGTGTTCTCCAATCATATGGATAACTGTGAACATATTTTTCCTGTTTGATAATTTGATTTTCCAACAGAGCAAGGACTGCATCATTACCTTCAGTCAACACATATAATCCAGAAAGTTCAGGTCCTACTTCCTCTGTGAAACATCCTTCTTCATCAACAAAGGATACCAATTCTAAATTATTTTTCAATCCTAGTAGGAAGTCATCTTGTCCATGAGCTGGGGCAGTATGCACAAATCCAGTACCTTTATCAGAAGTAACATAAGTAGCTTGTAGGAACCTTAATTCGGTACTTTTATCAAAAGGATGACGATATTTTATTTCCTGAAACTCACTGCATGGCACATCTATTACAACAGTAATAGTTTCTTTGAACTTTTTACTTAAAAACTGGATTAAGTCTTTAGCTACAAGAAAAGTGCCAGACTGTCCACTTACTCTCACCAATGAGTATTTGAAAGTGGGATTGAAAGCCACTGCTTGATTGGCGGGTAGAGTCCAGGGAGTCGTTGTCCATATCAGAGCTGAAACTGCGTCGTTTCCAATTGTTTTCTGCCATTTTTCAGGTACATGAGACAACTCAAATGCTATAAAGATCGCGGGGCTAACATGTTGTTCTTTATACTCCAATTCAGCTTCTGCTAGTGCTGTTTTCGAGCTAGGGGACCAATAAACTGGCTTGTAGTCTTGATAAACAAATCCACTTTCATAGAGATTGAAGAACTGGTTCATTTCATTTTTCATATAGTTTTTGTCAAATGTAAAATAGCAGTCATTCTCCCAATTAGCCATCACACCCCATGATTCAAAAATTACTCTTTGGTTTTTGATTGCTTCTTCAGCAAATTTCTTGGCTCGATCACGAATTTCCAAGTCTGACAACTCAATCCCTTCAGCGACAGAACCAGCAGTCGCTTTCAATTCAATAGGGAGTCCATGGCAATCCCATCCCGGTTTATAATGAATTTTGTGTCCCTGAAGCAATTTATTCCGGATTGTTATGTCTTTGAGAATCTTATTGATAGCATGGCCCATGTGTGGAGCACCATTAGCATAAGGTGGACCATCATGAAGAATAAACTCGTCTCCCTTGACGTTTTCTCTTTGCCATGAATAGAGATTTGAAAAATCAGTAGATTTCATAACCTGCTTAACTGCAGTGGCACGTTCAGCAGAAGTTAGCCATACTGGAAATTCTGTCCTAGGCAAAAGTACAGAGCCTCTATAGTTCTTACCTTTTTCACTGTCTTTAGGTTTCTCATAGTGCTTAGGTACTTTCTTCTTCTTTGTAGAAGCGTATGTTCTCAAACAACTATTACAAAAAACTTTTAAACGACTGGAAGAGCTGTTAATCATTTTGAATATTATAATTTAATGAATTAACAATAAATAAACAGAAATACAGTAGTAATGATGCATCCACATCTATGATGAAATAATACACCAATACCTAACTATAAAACTTATTCTGAATTTATCACCAATCACGTTTATCATTATTGTTAACAGTATCACTCTTGAGATTGCTATCACGCTTACTTGAATTATCACATCTAAATAAATTGTATTTTCATAACAAAAATTAAAATGTGTACCGGGAGTACAGTACTAAAGTTAGGTTAACTTTCAGTTTCAGCTTTGTAGTTTCGTATTTCCAAGTTCCAAGCAGACTTGTTTCTTGTTCAGAACTGCCCATGTGGGTCCAAACCTTAGACCAGTTATAGAATAGACACGTCCTATTGTATATTCATACTGAAAGTCGATGGAGCCAACATCTACTGCCACATCTCCAAATCGTGACGTCAGCATCAGATAGAAAACTTTCCTGTAGAGTTTGTTTACATTGTTTTCCATAGCAGCTTGTGTCTATTTCAGCGGGAGCGCAGCTGAAGTTTAACATTTCAATGAATAATACATCCTGAAAAAGACACAATCTGAAAGTTTTCTATCCGATGATGACGTCATGATTTGGAGATATGGCAGTAGATATTGGCTTCAGAGGCTAGACTTCCCAGCGTGTCTATTCTATAACTGGTCTAAGGTCCAAACAGCTGTTTTCTGTTTGGAAAAAAGAAAATTTAAATTTTGAGTTAACCTCTAAACCCATTATCCCAAGTGTTATATTATTATTTATGTGTTTTTACTACTTGTATTATTTAAATTTTTACATGTATACCACAATGTTGTGTAGTTATATGACTACTTACATTTATTTATTTTACATGAAATTTATTGCAATAATCATTTAACAATTACGTTCATTACATTTTTTCATACCAAATACCCCAGTTTTTCAAAGTAATTTCATGGTAAGAATCTGCAAATATTTTTTTTTATTTAGCCTAAGTGAAATAAAAACACCAATATATTTTCAAATTCTACCGTTTTATTTTTTGGTACAGGACCATGGTTTTGTAATTTTATTTTATTATAGAACGGTTCTACAACATTGACAGTGACTCAGTCAAATTTTTACCTTATTAAGTCTTATTGATTATATTATTTTTGAAAATAGCTTTAAAAAAATAACGGTGCTAACAGTCAGGCCCACGAAAAAAACGCTGAATCTTGGTCCCGAATTCTTCATCTATCGAGTTACTTATTCTATCAATAATTTATGTACCGGTACTGGTAACAGAAGTGTTATTCTACTCAGCATTGTAAAGAGTATTCTTAAGTAGATTTGTTTCTTGTGTTGTATTCTGAATATCACCTCTCAAAATGAAACTTTTGAGGCTGTCCTTGATGGTTTTCAGACATATGAAGATGTTAAGGTTATAACCGTCATATCGATTAAGTAGGCTATAAAACAGTTGGCGTCGGCAACAATGATCGATGATGCTAGAACCAGTTATAATTCTGATGGCTTTTTTGTACAGCACAAAGTCTTTTTACACCCCTGGTAGCACCCCAGTGTTCCAGTCCATATATCTCAATACCTTGATAGAATTAGGTTTAGGCAGTCTTCACATAGTCTTTAGGTAAGCGCAGCATCATCAACCTGAGTAAGTAGACGTCTCTGGACAAATTTGTACCTATGTCGTGTTTGATATGTGGGTTCCATGTCAACTTTGGAGTTAGGTGGAAGCCCTCAACATTTCACACCTAATACTATAAGTAAAAAATCATACTATAAGTATTGTTTTCATTAAATATCTTTGAAATAATTGAACTGATTCCAAGCTGAGACAGAACACAGCTATTTCCAATCTTTACTGTCAGATTATCTGACTTGTTCACATCAAATAGTTCAGTTTCATTTGCATACTCAATCAACCTGTCACCCAACTCTGATGGAGGATAATATTCATCATAATAAAAAGTAGAATGGCCAGTATGTACCTTGGGGAACCCCATCTAGAATAATTATATTTCTAATAGTGACAGCTTTCCATTCACCTAAACTGCTAGGCCTTGATATTACTAGACGAGTGTCAATGCCACCTCATTGATTCCATAGTACTCCGACGTACAGAACTCTGAGAAGTTTCAAATGTATGACTCAAATAGAGCAATGTCAAACCTTGAAAACAAAACTCTATAAAATAATAGTCACCAGACTTACTACGGTTTGGATTATTTGAACAACAGTAACAAACTTAAGTTTATTATTGAAAGTTGTTACTGTTACCCATCAAAATCATCAGCAGTGGAATCATTGACTTCATATCCCCATCTGGATTATTCTTGCTCCTCTTATTTCAAGTTATGTCAAGTTTCCTGCACACCTGTTGAACATGATGATTCCAGCTCATCCTCCTGTCCATCCAGAAACCCAGCAGCTTCACTGGTTTTTCTGCAGCTGCTTGACTCTTCAAAGAGCAGACTAGGATGCTGGTTTTATCCTCATTGAGCTTCAGTTTGTTTGCAAGAAACCATAGCTTGGCCTCCTCAATGAGACTGGCAGACCGTTCTCTCACCTGTTCAATGGTGGTGCCTCTGGATAACAAGGTGGTGTCATCTGCAAAGAGTACTGTACCCTGCCTGCTCGTGAAGTCGTTCATGAGCAATATGAGCAGGGGGCCTAGGACTGATCCCTTCGGTACTCCATGCTCCACAGTTTTCAATTTTGAAGTGGCACCACACAGTTGGACCACTTGCTTACTGCCTTCAAGGTAAGACGCTACTGTTCGCAGGACTGTGCCACCTAAACCATATCTCTCAAGTTTTCCTATCAATATTTTGTGAGGAACGCAGTCAAAGGCTTTACTGAGGTCACGCAGTGTGAGGGCAAGGGAATCACCAGCCTCCAAAGCACTCCGGATACTGTCCATCAATGTGAGCAGAGCGCTTGTGGTGGATCGACCATTCCTGAAACCATGTTGTGAAGAGGACAGCAGGTTGTTTCCCTCGAAGAAGCTGGTCAGCTGCATCTTCATCTCCGTCTCGATCACCTTTGAGAAGACTGGAACGATGGAGATTGGTCTGAAGTTTGCAGGATTACTAGACTCCCCTTTCTTGTGTATTGGCAACGTCCTAGCTGTCTTGAGACTGTCCGGAAATCGTCCAGCCTTGAAACAGTTGTTTATGGCAGCAGCCATTGGTTCTGCTATTTGATCAGCAGTTGCATTTAGCACAAGAGTAGAAAGCCCATGGATATCCTGTGACCTGGAGTTCGTCAGCTTAGAAATGATGCTTATGTCCCGGGTAGTATCCTCTGGTTTCCATGAATCCAACGCTGCTGCACCTGATCCACATTGGCCACAGGATTTGAGCCGCAGTCTGGCAAGTCCACCTGTATGTCCTCAAGCATACTGACAAAGTAGCTGTTGAACTCATCAGGGCTGAGTGGTGACTCCATCGGTGTTTTCTTGGGACGATTGATGTTTATAATATCCCAGGCTGCTTCACAGTTGTTTTCATTTGACTTGATGATACCTGATGTGTATTTCTTCTTTTCCAGGCTGATATGAGTTCTGTAGCATCTCCTTTCTTTCAGGTATTGATTGAACCAGTAGTTTCTTTTGTTGGCTGCAACAGCCATTTTGTGCTTATGGTGGAGCAGTACCACCAGGTTCTTCTCTCTAGCGAGGTTTTCATTGAACCATGGTCTATTTCCTGTAACAGGTTGGGTTTCCTTTCACTGGTTTCATGAAACTTTCCTCATTGTCCTAGGGTATACAGAGTTGAAGACCATTACATAGCCAGCCAACAACATGTCCAACATGTTTTTGGAACTTGTGAGGTTAAAAACCTCCGGCCAGTTGATGTCCTCAAGTTTTCTGCAGAGCAAAAGAATCTTGTCGTCTCTCACAGATCTGGAGTAGTAGATGTCGTTCTCCTTCCATGTTTCTTGTGTTGAGTCCTTCTTGTGAATTGCTGTCTGGAGAAAAACTGCACTGTGGACTGATATCAAGGGTTCAACCATATTGGTGGTGTACTCCCAGGAGTCCAAGTTGGTGATGACCGTATCCAGACAAGCATCACCTCTAGTTGCCCATAGGCTCCCCACAAACAGATTGTAACCCCTCAGCAGATTGATGAACAGATCTCTCTCCCTGGATGGGGCCTCAACAAGATGTATGTTGAAGTCACCATCTATGATTATCATGAATTTCTGCCTGCTCAAAAGAAACAATATAAATTCCTCAAGAAGCTGTGTAAACCCATTTAAATCCCCATTTGGCGGCCTGTACATTGATACCACTGTGATCTTGAAATCAACCAGCAAACTGCAAGTTCCATGGTGCATTCCATACAATATTTAGCAGCCTTTATTTTTTGTATTATATGTCCTTATTAAGGTAGATGGCAGCCCCCCCGTTTTTATGAACACTCCTATTGTAGATGCTAACCAAGTTCAATGAGTTGATATTTCCAAAAAAGAGTGCCTTATCCTCATTCAGCCAGTGCTCTGTAATACACAAAATGTTGGGTTCCATCTTGTCTACAAAGAGGTCCAATAAATCCAACTCATTTATCAGACACTGGACGTTCAAAATCATGATTTTTACCTCATCCAGGTATATCCGGTTGAGTTTGTTAGGTGGGGCTACTTCAATTTTCCCAATTGGCTTTGGCAATTGGCAGATTATGTTGCGGCATTTCGCCAAGTATTGTAATATCTAATGTTTTCCCTCATTGAACAGTTAGTTAATCTTTGTTTTATATTAATTAAAATCTACACCTATTCCAATTTTATTTGAGAAAGTATCAAGTTAATTTGAGAAAGTATCAATTGTATTTGAGAATAGTCACTTGTAATTGAGAGAATGTCAGATGTAGATGAGAATAGTCAATTGTATTTGAGAAATCGTCAAATGTAAATGAGAAGATATAAATTGAAGATGAGAAAATTTTCCAATTGACATGTCGTGACTCTTCTGTAGCCTACAGTACAGGTTTTATTTGAGCAGGAAAGGATACTGTACTATGTACACATTATTCCAATTACTATCATAGGCTTTGCATGGGGAAAATTAATATTTTCAATGGTGAAAGTATTTCCCCTGTACTGTTTACGAATGATTAATGAGAATTATTTCTTTGTATTTATTGGCAACGCGACTTTTGTCTCCAAACATTTTGGGAAACATTGCACTTGATGAAGATCAAATTCTCTACGTTTACGGCGCAATTGAACTTTATCATCAATCAATTGAATCTCTTGATCAAACAACTCGGCAATTCTTCAATGGATTTTGAGGCTTGAAAATAATGTTTTATTCAAAAACTAAACGTTTTATTGGAATATTAAATATATTATCATATTATTTTAAATGAGTACAGTTATGAAAAATATAAGTAGTGGAAGTACTGGTTTTTCAAAATCATTTCCCAATTACATTTGACAACTTCTCGATTTCAAATCGTATGTTCTCGAATTGAAATGATAGTTTCTCAAATAAAATTCACTATTCTCAATTACAAGTGATGACTTCTCAAATACAATTGACTATTCTCATTTACATATGACGTTTTCTCAAATACAAATGACTATTCTCAATTACAATTGATACTTTCTCAAGTAAAGTTAGAAAGGTGTAGTTGTTTTTATTTCTTAGTAAAGTGATGTGAACTGATCACTAATTTTTTACTCATTATATTTTATTTTGTTCACAGTTTAAAAATATTGGCAGAATGGTTAAATGGAAAGATCTTGGCTTTAAAGATCCTTGAGCATAGGGGCTAGAACATCCTTGTTTAGAGCTTCGTATTCAAACTGCAGCTGATTGCCAACAAGAGCTAGAGGATAATCATCTGATCATTAACACTCAGAGTAAGTCCCGCCGCCTTGGATTTATCATTAATCCTAGATTAAATTTACCTGTAATTGTCACATTAACGGACCATGTGATAGACTGGCAAGGGGTAAGGGGTGCCACCCGCTAAGAATCCAACTCAGTTAGTTGTTGAGCAGACTATAATTTGATTTACTTTTTGCTGATGCTAATGCCCCTATGAGCACCAAGAATGTGCGTGGGTAATAAAATGGATTATGATAAGAGATGGTTGGACCAACAGCTTTTGGAGGGTTTCGAACTACCAAATTACTAAAAGTTATTTTTAGACTCCTAAATGATATTTAGAGGAGAGGCTCTATAAGTGGCCATTCTTTCAATATGAGTAACATAAATTGACAACATTGGTTGAATGGAAAGCATTAATGCTATTTAAAAGGAATGTGGACAGTTCAAAGTGCTCACTATATACCCGTAGACTCAATTATTATGTGCTATTTATTCATATATTCATGTACAAACAGAATTACCATACTTGAGGAATTACCATACAGTTCCTCCTCCAATTTATACTACAGGCTAAATCCCTCATGATATTATGCTCTCTTCCACAGTATTCTGAGTATTTTACTGAAAAGAGTAGTACTAATCATACCTCCATTGGTCAATGAAAAAACACTCACACAAAGTGATTTTGCTTTTGAGACAAAATCAAAACAATTGAAAATAAGAATGCACACAATTTTTACACTTATACTTTGTGATAGTCCCCTAATTCTCCCTTTATTGTCATAGTTTATCATTGGCATTTATCATCATCATCTTCATCATCATCATCTTCATCTTCTCATTCATGCTTGTTATCATCTCTCCATCACCATTTCATGTCTTTTCTCAACTTCTCTTTCACTTATCTCTTCTTTCCAATATCATTTATTTTTTTTTAAAGTACTTTTTTAAAGTACTTTTTCTAAGGTTAGTTTAGTGAATTTTGTTTTGAATATGAATTGTACTTGTCTTATTGAGATGTTAAGGGGTTATTACCTGTTGCTCCCATTGTGAAATGAATAAATAATAAAATGTTTGTTTTTCATTTTTAGATCTCTGATAATGGTCGACCTGATGATAAAGATGATAGGGAATTTGAATGACTGCACGCTTTATCAATAACTCTTCCTTCGATGAACGACTAGCTACCAAAAATCTACCGACTAGAAATGCCACAATCGTTCCACCACAGTATGTTGGTTATTAACTTTTCCAAAACCTATTAACATGGGTTACATTGGCTATCAACAACCTATAACAACAATATCAATAATTGTGATATTTCAGAGCCAAGTTTAATCTAATCCTCAAGAAATAGTCTAGGTATTATATACGTATTTCACCTTGCTTTATTATTTCCTGAAGACATGTGAAACAACTCAGTGTTTGTATTGTCAATTTTATCGACAGGAAAACTTTATGATTTTACGTCTTGACTAAGAAAAGTATTAGTGAAAAAATCGATTGATGAAATCACAAAAATGTAGTTGAATAACTCGAATTTGTTTGAAGGCAAATATAAGCATGTTTCAACACCATAAATATCACTACAACTCATCACTGTCAGTCAGAAGTTATAATCGAAGTATATTTCTCATAATCTAGTCATTTCATTCTGTGCTGTAATCCTCCAAATAAATTTCTAGTAAAACAATCAAGCTTTCTTTTCTATCTGTTTCTATAAGGAGAAGTTTCTCATCAAACTTGATGGTAAGGGAACATCATTAATGAACAACCACCCTACAGTGAAAATTCACTTCCAACTGTCAAACTTTAACAGCATTCCTCAAACTGCCAGTACAGAAAAAGTCTCTGGGGATAGTGTACATTTCAGGCTTTAGAGATCACTACCGTCCTTTTTTCAGGAATCTTGCAATCACCAAATTATGCAGTATTTACGTACTTTGCTTGCCAAATAAGTGTCATTTTTGCATGTCACCAAACTAGAGTAGCCTACCCCGACGCAAACTAATAGGGCCCCACTGATGTAGACTGACGGCTTCATTTTTAGTTTTTGGGTGCGAGGGCGGGTGGAGGTTGAAGGATTGATGGATGCCAAATTTATTTGCCAAAATACAAAAATACAAAATCACTTGAAATACTTCAAATCATTAATAAAATAATAACTGAAATATTCAGTAGATCATCAAAATTAATAATACATTTCGATTGAATAAATAGAATTGGCATTAAATTAGAATTCTATTAAATCATTAATGTATTAATGCTATTAAACCTTTCAACTGTCTACCAAATAAGATATAATATAAGGCAAACAGAACGTGAGGTTCTACATAATACTGTAAACGACAAATCTCCTGGAAAGACCACGCTGCTTAAGCTGGGTTTACACCTAAGTTATAAACAAAATGTATGGATTATTTTGATTGAACGGAACTTGACAAACACATATGTTCATCATGTGTATGATAAGTTATGTTCAATCTATCTGGATTAAGTTATTAACATTTTGTTAATAACTTTGGCGTAAACGCTGTTTTACTTGTGTATTTGGATGAGAATTCTCTATTTCAACACCTAATTCTAATTGTCTAACTCCAATTCTCTAGCACCTCTGAAACACAAATAAATTATTCAGGTTATTTAAGTTATATTTTTTAATACAATAATTATTTTTATTGTATTTATTGTAATGATGATACTGATAATCTAAAATCCCCAGTCCTTGGTAATAACCTAAAGTATCAAAGTACGCCTTTCAAGTATCAATAAGAATTTTTTCTCTTTTACTTTCCTTGCCCTATTACCAATATGTAAGGAAAGTATTGCTTTCCGAAAAAATTAAGGTACCCCAAATTCCAAATTTCTATTCGTTTCAAGGTACTCTGAGTCCAAAAAAATTGGTTTTTGGGTATTGGTGTATGTGTGTGTGTGTGTGTGTGTATGAGTGTATGTACGTCTGTGTACACGATATTATCTCATCTCCCAATGAACGGAATGACTTGAAATTAGAAACTTAAGGTCCTTACACTGTAAGAATCCAACACGAACAATTTCGATCAAATGCAATTCAAAAATTTCAGGTATGGTATATATATATATATATATATATATATATATATATATATATATATATATATATATATATATATATAAAACTACCCCATTTATGCAAAGTTTGATTTTTGATTCCCAATTATCAGGCTTCAGATACAATTTCGACAAAAAAATTTCAAGTGGAAAAGATTAAGCGTAAAAATCTCTACAATTAATGTTCAATAACATTTTCACCTAAAATTAAAAATAAGCTCGAAGTTCGAGAAAATTATATTATTCAATTGCAAACTGTTGGCAACTGTTGATTCTATTAAATCATTCACTATGAAGAGATAGCAGACTTCGTGTATCTTCAGCGTTATTGCCCTGTCACCAGCTGACTCAGATCTTTGAATAGTAGACTTGAGATGCGCGTGAACACTAGCGTCAGTTGATCAATTAACGAAAAGGAAAGTTGTGTGAGTGCGCCATACCAGATTTTTTACATAGCAAATAGCGATTATCTATCTACTTTGGTAGTAATAATAATATTGAGCTTGATAAAATTAATTCCAACAGCTCATTAAGTGTAAGCAACTTTTCTACTCAAAATTTATTGAAATTCAAGTCATAGCACAAAAGCCGGTTAAATTTTAACCGTGATTAATTTCACGAGAACCAATCAGAGAAGTCGTCTTTTCAATAAAGCCTTCTCTGATTGGTTCTTGTGGAATTAATCACGGTTAAAATTCAACCGCCTTTTGTGCAACTGGCACATAGAAGTGCAAAGTAGATTGATAGAAGTGATGTAGCTACATTTCTTATCAAACAATAAATTATCCGCAAGAAATCCCAGAAATGATAAAATTATCAAATTAAAATTTATTTTGAGAAATTTTCCACTCGTCAAAAATTTTATTCATCAAATTGATTTTTCATAGAATATATAATTTTACACCTGCTCCAAAATCACCTGTCTCAATAAACAAAAATTTAGAAAATTCAAACCTTTACAGCGTTTTTTTTTACTAAATTAACATGTAAATTATGGTTAAATCTTTCAAGTGTAATAATAAATTAGAAAGTACATACAATTGATATAAAAATCAATTTGAGAATATAATATCAAATCACCACACTCCTGAAAAAGTCAGTATTTATTCTAATATCTCAATTTAGTTTGTCTAGTACCTAATTACACTAAAAAGGTTATGGTCTCAGAATAACTTCAAATAGTGAGAAACTCATCAACTAACTACCCTCTGTACTCACTGAGAGATAATGAAAACAGTGGACTTGTGAAACAGTTTGAGACTGTTTCATAATTTGGAATTGCAGTCCCTTTACAGAGCCACATAAAACAAACTATTTGCAGCCATCTCAAGTTATTTGTGTTTTTAATTGTTTTAAACTTTGACAAAGCCTGTCTTGCAAATGCTGATCATTGACCAAATATACTGAATTACTGAAATAATTTTTTTCAATATTTCAGAAATTTTTATTGACTATTTAAAAAAGATTAAGCTTTACAATACGGTACCGGTACCTATTCTAGTATTTCATCAACTACTTTTTAAATTTCACACTATAGGCATAATTATATAAAACAGCTATCAAGTTTAACCATAGAGTAAAGAAAACTATAGAATTATTTCTGTCATCTCTAGTTTAACCCTGCTTTACTTGCGCAGACTTATTTTCATTATTATTCGCGCTGGTGCAATATTACGGCTACATCTAATTTAAAGTCTGCTTTAACATTTCTAAAATGACTTTCTTTGCAAATCAATTTATAGTATAAATTTATATCACTTTAAAGAAGATCAAGGCTGTCATCTTGATTTTTTAGTTTTTTTGTGTACCGTATATAATATATGTTCTTGAATTCATGACGCAACCTATCCGGCTCTGCCGAAGGAGGTAGTTCAGTAAACTGATATTATTGCAATACAATTATTCAAATCTTTATATTTCCAAGTTTTTCATAAATGTAAAGTCTTTTGTAGATCAAGTTAGAAAAAAACAAATAGTACTCATTTTCAAGTTCAATATTCGTAAGTAGAGTAGCCTACAGTAAATATGACCACAAGTGAAAAATGATTTATCACAAAATATGTAACTTCTATGTTCAACTGGCTTAATAAAAACTTGAAACCCGTTTAATTTACATGCAGCAAAGTTCTAAGTAAATGATTGTTAAATAGACACTGAAACAGGAAGCTACTGATATATCCAAGTCATTAGTGTCAACTGCAGAAGCAGTACATTACAAAACTTTCTGTAGTGTCTTCTATTTACTTCGCGCGAGTAATGCAGGAATAATATAACTTTTACAACATATATAACGTATAACTGTAGGTAAATTTATAATTTATAGGTAAAAAAATATATTCGCATGTGCCTATGAATAAAGGCTAGAATTTAGTTATTTGATAGTTAATTTACTTCAATTTTCAGATACTTTCAAAAATTGTGTCACAATTTTCCAATGAAAATAGTCTCTGGTAAAGCAGAATCAAACCGCTTCAACTAAAAGTCATTCTCAATAAATTTGTATACAAAAACTTTACAAGATTATTTTTCTGACGTACAAGTATACGTTTTTAACGTCTGATACGGGAGGTCTGTCTCATGTCTCAAAGAAAATTTCAAAGTATTTTACAGATTCCTTCATTTACTCCTAGAAAATACCTATGAGGCACGACACCACACCTTCGGAATTACCTTTGCTTGTGGAGCCACCTTGATGATATGATAAAACGTTTTATCTAATGTTTTGAAACATTAGATAAAACGTATATTGACATTTTTATGCAACTTACTTTTTTTGAAATTATTTATATTTATAGAATATCTATTCACAATCCTTGTTTATGAATTACTTTTATTTTTCAAGGACGATGATCAGACGGAGTCAATCCGATATAATATTGAGCAATCTTCTAATCGAAACGCAATACGGAAAAGTTGATCAAAGTCTAGAAAAGTGTAAGGCACTGCTGAAAGGCATCCAAAGGGAATTCAAAAAGACCAGGGATTTTTGGAAACAGCTAAAAGTTGATGTAGATTCGGTGAGTACAAAGTTTGCTGAAAGCATCTGTGATAACCTTGAAATACATTCAGAAAATATCAAAGACAGTTTACAAGATGGAGTTGTGGAGAGTTCTGGAAAGTGTTCAAAAAAAGCAAAAGGAAATAATGCAGATACCATTTTAAAGCCTGATGATTATTCAAAAATTGCTAGTGGGGCTTCAAAAATTACAAATAATTTGAAAGATGCAGATGATCTCCAAGAAGAGAGTATTCGTTTTTCGAAAATCTCCAGACTTGATGTGAAACATCTGGAGGCATTTTTGGACATAGTGCAAAAGACACAGGTGTCTCAGTGTGCGACTAGAAATGAATCCAGCTCTATCGAAGACTTCTCAAGTGAAATAGACATATTTGAGGATGCCGTCTGTCAACTATCCAGCGTGACTAGTTTGACTTATGACTCTCTGACCAACTCCAGTACAGATATTTCAACCGCAGTTCATAATTTTCAATTCTCTGACAAGAAAACAAATTTTGAGCACAATGACGTGGAAAATCTTTCAAACACTTATTTGCAAAATGGTGTAAAACCTCAAACATCTTTTATAGAAGGAGCTTCCAAATTGACTGATTCAAAAATAGGTCAAATTCATGCATATATTAATAATAATTTATCATTAGATCCGAAGACTATCGTACTACAAGATGTGGGCCATTATCCAGAAATGATTGATACAAATATTCCAATATCACCTTGTACTTATGAGAGTGAAAGTGAAGAATACCATGAGGCCCGTGATTACAGTCACTCTGATACAATTGAGGAGGAAAAATCATATCCAGTTTTCTCGCATAACTCCAACAGTAAGCTTCATCAAATAAAGAGTGAAAATACAAATAAAGTTGAACTCATGGATAATAAATTGATAGATGTTGTTGGAGCCAATAGTGAGAAAATTTTCAATTTCAATGGAAGAAGAAATGAGAAAATTGTAAAATTTTCTGGAAACAATAAAATCACATACCAAAATGATTCGAGGATTGGATCAAGAGTTGAATGTAACAAGGGTGAAATACATGAGTATCGGAAAACAAATTCTCAAATTGAAAAGCAAGTGGAAAATCGTAGTCGACCAAGAATAAGAGTCACCAAACAGAGGAAGTTGATAAAAATGAAACAGAAAGATAGGTCAAAAACAAGAAGTCGTAGCCGAAAAAAGTCTGTCCATGATATGGCAACTGGCACTTCCGACTTGGATCTTTTCGAATATTTTCAGCAATGGCCTCAGCGTCTATCAAGACAACGGGATCCATTCTATTCACTGCCTGCGAAGAGAAGGCTTTTTGATTATTCAACTGAGGAGCCAAGTGGTATTTTCCATCCTTCAATGATCCAGCCTTACAATTTCAGCAGTGCTAGACAAAATCAAGCACAAAATGAAGTATTTGTGAGGAAACACATGTCCTTGAACTCACTGTTGAAACAACCCTTCAGCAATAACGAACTTTCCGACAATGGAAGCAACACTACTTACTCCATTCGAAGCTCCAGCGACCAAGGAACTCTATCTGTGAAAAATGAGGACTACCCAACAAGTGATGATCGCTTTTCAATCCGTAACAGCACTATTTTGAATAATTCCAACACAAACATTTTCGTATTTAGATCATTTGAGGATCGCTTTAAACCACCGCAAGCCCCTGATTCGGATAAAGAGATTTGGTTTGGTGGTAGTAATTTTATGAAACCTATTGAACAACTTGATTATTCAGGGAGTGAATCTAGTAAAGGACGAGCTTCATCCACAGACAGAAGGATGAAAAAGAAGAAATATCTCGCTGTAAAGAAGCAAAGACAAGTTGCTGATGAAAAATGTAATTTAAAAGAAATTAAACAGAATGATGGTGAGAGTGGAACTTGCGTTTCAAAAGGTGGGACATCAGTTTCCAAAGTGCAGGCTGTTATATCCTACGTTGGTAATATTCATAGTGATCATATAGAAACTCCTCAATGTACACAACTTGTGCATGAGACCAAAATTCTACACAGTCAACACACTCTCGTGAACCCTACCAAAAAATGTAGCCTTGAAACACTGAGACATAATGAGTGCCTTATTAGAAAGCAGAGAAAACATCAAGCAGGTGAAACTGATTCAATTGGCAAGAAAAATATCGATATAATTTTCAATAATAAAAATAAATTGTCGCCTGATTCGGAGAAACTGAGAGAACAATCAAGAGAGGGAATTAGTATGAGAAGACCAAGTAGCTCACCTCTGACTTCAAATTCCAAAAGAGACTATAAAGACATCGGAATCAAACGTCCATCACGGGAAGACTGTAGATTGCAATTGGTGAATGGCAGAGGAGACATTCATTTGACCGAAGTTCATCAAAAAAGTCTTCTTAATAGTTTAACATCATTGAACCGTGAGTACACTGTTTCAAAAATGGACAGAACTTCAACTAAACCCGGTTTAGAGCCGAAGGTTATTTTTAAAATCTCAGCTTCAAGTGAAGACTTACGGAATGATAAAATAAGGTCCAATGAACATCTAGCTTCTGTGAATACAACAAAATCTATATCGTCATGCAGTGGGATTGAAACAGATGCATTTTCGAAGATAAAAATGAAGAAGTTTGGTAAAAAGTATGTATCATGTAATGATTTGATGAATGATGATAGTTTTTATTCGAAAATCAGTATTATTCCTCTACCAGGGGATGATAAAGGGCTGATACAACAAGTGAGCATAATTGGTCAAAGATTGTGGGTCCAAGGCGCAACTATTAGTGCATATAATAACTGTTTCACAGAGAAAGAGGAGCAAAATAAAGATGAAACTTGTAAAGCTCCAACAGGTTTGGATGATAACAGACCTGCATCATCTTCTAAGAAATCTGTAGATAACAACGAAAAGAGTGATAAGTCCCCAAAAATAAACGATGATACTGTTAAGGAAGTGACAAAGAAAAGACCAGTCTATACACCACCACATGGTAGAGTAAATAGTAAGAAAAATGAGCCGACAGAATCTAAACCTCGATTCTGTCCCTATGTAAGCAAAAATTATTCAATCGATAAATCAAACAGTTTGAAACCTTCAAACATGAATCGTAAAACCCCTGAAAGGAAACCTCAACGGTCTCCCAAACAGCCAGTGAAACAAAAGCCTGAAGAAGATGCAAGTAAACTGCGTGAGAATCGAAATGTAATTGGGGATAATGATCAATGTCTAGATGCTGCAGCTAGTATTCAGAATTGTTTAAACTCTAATACTGCTTTTCATAATAATTTTAATCCTAATAATGATGTTTATGATAGTTTCAATACTAATAATTACATGAATAATGCAGAAAATTATAATGCTGTGCCCCGTGGCCAAGTTGTGACAGTTGAAAATGATGGAGATATGAACAGAGGGAATGACAGTGATATTGATGACGGAGTTTTTAAAATCAATCCAGAGGCTCAAACCGATATTGAAGAAGAGGTTGGAGAAAATGTCAAATTCAATAAAAAGCGTTCTGATGTTAAAGTTGGTGAACGTTTAGTTATCAATAGTTCAGATGCAGCTAAAGATAATAAAACTTATGAGATAAGGCCTACCAGTGAGCATGAAGAAAGCATTGTTGATAACTCAGGTACGAGAATTAGCAGGAAAATCCAAAGTAATTCTGGGGATTCTAGTGTAACAAGAAGGAAAAGTCAACAGAACTCTATTAATGTGGAATACCAGAAACGGTCTCCTAGTAGGACTTCAAGAATGAAGAAACGGTCCCCGTCTAAAGATAGAGGCTCATCAGCATCTGATGTCGATGAGTTGGAAGATTTGAAAGTAATTCGACAAAAGCTGTGCTCTATTTTACCACCTGATTCTTCCTTCAGACAGATATTATTGAAGAAACTTAGTGGTGGGGATAAGAATAATAGAATGAATAGTGAAGAGGTGGATATATTTGGCGCTCCTTTGAAGAATAGTTCGGGTAGTAATTTTTATAACGATCATGGTTACCCCGTGGCACATATTTCTGGTGTGTCTTTATATAACAGTAAAGGAATACCGATGAAGGGCGCATACGGTAGGCCTTTGCATACAACTTTAAAAAAAGAATTGGCAAAAATTGTAGATGGCTCAGAGGAGAGAAGAAACATTTTTCATCGAACAAATCGTTATTTCGAGGAACAACTTCTGCATATCCTTGAATCCGTCAGCAATGTGAGAACTGATGAGTTTGGTCGAGTCTATGACAGCTATGGGAGACCTTTGTTCGACCGTTATGGTTTCCTACTCTATGACCACATCGGTAATCCTCTGACAGACGCGTTGGGAAGGAAACTAACCGACAAACATGGCGTTTCGATAATGGGCCCTCGTAAGAAATGCGCGAACGTTGTGCTGACAAATTTATCCTCAAATGAATCATTATCATCACATCAGTCGTCGGATGAGAGACTTGTCAAAAATAGAACTGAATTGATTAATCGGAGAAAGGATAACAGTAAAGAAAATATGTGGAAGATGTGTAAGAGACAAGTTTCATTCAATATGGACCCAACAATCATTACACTGAACCACTCTGACTCTGAACTTGAAACCAGTGCTTCTAACTTTAAAAGATGATTTATCGAAAAAATTAATGCAACTCCATTTGTCCTGTCAACTTGTGATTTATATTATAATTGTTCTGTCCTTCTGTCTCTGTTCCACATTTTTGTATCATTTTGTTCAATTATTTTAATAGAATATCTAGAAATTATTGAAAGCAAATTTCTTTTCTATAAAAACTTGATATTATATATTTTTCATAATAATATACGAATCTATAATCTATAATATGAATCATAATCACGTCTGAACTACTGGACTGATTAACTCAATTTTACATATAGATTATTAATTTACCGAGGATGGTTATAGGTTTATTTTAAATTCTTCAAGATTTAGGTAAGTCAACTTTTCAGATTGTCAAGTTTTTAATTAGACCCACGCGTGTTACTTGCCAGTATCATATATGAATTTCTGAAGGATGTATTGCATTTCTAATAAAACTAAGAATTCAAGTACTTGATAAATTAAGTAATTCTGAAGTAGAAAAAACTCTCATGATTTTCAGTTGCGATAAGAACAATGTAATTATGTTAGTATTTTTTCATTACATAATATATTGAGAACCATTTCTCATTTTGTCGGGGAAATTTATCCTCTCTCCACAGTTCATTTTCCAGTCAAAGGGAAAAGATGAAGATAAATATTGAGATAACAGGGCTTATAGAGGATACAATTCCCTATAATGCTTTACCAAAAATACTTGTACTTTCCTTACATTAATCTCTAGTTAGTGGAGACTCTGGAAAGAGGATAAATTTCTTAAAATTTTCGACTTCTTTAAACTTTAAACTTATTACTAAGTAGGTAATTTAAAAGCTAGGTATATCTTCATTTAATGGAAAGGAATAATCCTGGTCTACAATTTGAGACCAAATTCAATTCACTATCAAGGGCTTGGATGCCATATTGAGAGCAGAAAAAACGCATTTATGATAGTTTTCCCGGAAAACACCTATTTGTGATAGTATTACTCAAAAGGGCATCTAGCGTGATAAAACATATACCATACATTGTGTAGAATTAACTGGACAATAAAGATTATATTGGACATCATGAAAGTTTAACTTATGATACATAATTTTAACCCTGGAATGGTATCTATTCGTATTTTTTCTGTACCAAATAAGTATTTCTGTTCTAAAAGAATGAATATTGCCCCAACTTCGTCCAGCAGTCTTGCCTTCTATCACAACCGGTTTTCCGGTTAGTTATTGCACTAGTCACAGTCTGTAGGTAGCTAGTTAGCAATTAACAATTTCTCATCTACTTATGAGCATTGTTGCAGATATTTTACGAATAGTAGATACCAGTAGTGTTATTTTTTGCATGGTGTATTTTTTTAGTTTTTAATTTTTTATAAGATGTACACTATTGTTAGTGTGTGATTTGACTTATATTTATTGTAGTATGTTCTAAGGATATTATTTGTAATCACAAGTTCACAGTTAAGGAGAATGTTGAGTTTCTGCATGTTAATAACAAAGGCAGATCTTTGAATATTCTAGAGGCTTTAGAAATAACAAGAGTAATCAAGGAAAATCCCCAGTATAGTTTAAATGACCAGATTCATTTCAACCAATACAACACTACGAATTTAGTTTTATCATAAAATTGTAAGCATACATTAGTAGGTAAATAGTTTTTTCCATTTACATATTTGTTTTATTATCTTTCACAATTGTTTTCTTGGTTCTTATTTTGTACTGAAAGTAAATTTTATTATCATTGCGAATCCATTGATGTATATTGTTATTTATTTTCGATTCGATTTGACGCTGTGGAAGGGGAAACAGTCGACGCGGTAAGGCGTGGCTGACTCTCTTCACCATAGTAAACAGTAAAATACAGTAGTAGGCCTACTGCTTTCTAAGTTGCATCTTATTCACACTATGGCGCTCGAAACAATCAATTTTGTCTATTGTTTTGACATGCGATGAAACTAATTCTCCACATTTTAATTCTCTAAATTCTCAAAAATCATTTTGTTGTTATATATATGTGCTAAATCATGCATTCTATGACAGACAAAGATATTGTTTGCAACCGATAAAATATTCATACTATTACATAATATAATACATATTTAAAATATGTGTGTATGATCATAATTCTAAAATTTATCATAAGTTATGAATGTCAAAAATTGTGATAAATCATAGATTACAATAGTGTTAACAGTGGCAATTTCCTGAAAAATCATAGTGCAGTGTTTGCTGTTTTCTACAGTTAATATTCTCCAAGCCAGGTTGATAATATACCTTCAGTTGAGCCAAATATATATGACGGCTGAGGCATAAAAAAAATTATACATTGGGCTTGTTGAGTTGAAACTTTCTATGATTCTCTCTGTAAAGTAGCTTATCTTCCGTTCTTACTAGTTGAATCTACATTATTTAGACAGTCCAATATGAAAATTCAGTAGATTCTAAAGATGAAAGCCATGCAAACATACAAATTAAGGAAGAGTAAGCATGCATAAAAGGTAGGAAAATCATGAAAGTGTTCCACATTTAACCACAAAGTACCCTACCGTATAAGATTAATTGAAAGATGATTCATCATCTTCTATTATTTTTGTTAACATATCGATTTTTCACCTCCACTCACATCTTGTCATTCATTACACAAGCTTGGCAGAAGCTTTTCTTTATGTCGATTAATGTTGATTGAAATTGATTTTGATTAGGGTACCAAAAGAATAGATCATTTTCTATTTGAAGCATTCAAATTAAATCTATTGAACATGATTTCTTATGACTTTGCATTCACAGATTTAGTTGGGTGAAGCTATTTGAAAAATGTACCTGATTATCAATTTCATGGTTTTTGTACCATTCTAGTTCATTGTGATCATTCAAGGGTTGAAGTGATGAGTTAGTTCAAGTGAATTCTAGTACACAAGTATATTGTGCTTATAATGGGCTCTTCTTTATTTTCTATCGATGTTTTGCTCCAGTAGAGAAAATTTAAAATGTTGGTTTTACATTTTATAAGCTTTAAAAATAATATAAATTAACGGTAATATAAATTTGATAAGTCCAGTATTAAATTAATCTATGTTGATTTTCATTGTATCGCTTTGTATCAATGTTACTTGCACTGTTTGCAATTCATCACTCTTCTCTCAAGAATTAGTTTTTTATGAATTTCATGATCTGAAAATTTAAATTAAAATGCTATTTGGATGACGTTCACATTCCACTGGTTTTTTTACAATAATTGTTACGTTGAAGAGTGAGGCAATTCAATCCATTTGGAAGTAAAAGGAAATCACAGTGCGATTTGAACAGTGGATAGTAACTTTGAAATTCAGTTGCTCAATTCATTTCGGCTTGATACTATCATTTGTGATTATAGTTGATCAGAAATATGCATTGTATATAATGTTTATATTTCAGTTTGACTAATCTTCTATCACAGTCTCGATTTCATTCATAAACATGATAATCCTAAATACGTTGATTACCTTAAATATGTAGCTCATCTTACGTCGAACAATGTACAATACAAACAATTTTCATTAAATTACTATCATGATGATCATTGGAATTTCTGCATGTGATTGAGAAAAAGTCATTTTATGAGCCTTGAAAAAGTTGCATTATTACTAGAAATTTTGTTATTTTTACTATTTATTATAGGTACTGTACATTGATTTTTGTGATTATAGAGATCAACTACTTTATACTGAATCAGGATAAGGATAAATAGGGAAATTGTGAGATTGGGATAACATCCATAGTTACATAGCTTCAATTTGAAAGCTATGATAATAATGATTGGAACTGCGATTCTGGCTTGGTATTGCCTCTTCATGTTCAGTGAGAATAGAAAGCTTCAGAGTAATTCGTTCTCACTATATGTGATAATATTGATAATATTTGGTAACATTTGTTAATATTTCATCCGAATGTGCAACAAATTAATCTACTTTCAGCTTGAAAATTTTCAAATTTTCATCAGGAGTACAGTGTTATCATATAGTATGTCAGGTAGGCCCACCCTTTTATTTTTTTTGTTCACGTGATCTGATGATGTTGATTCCATTATCAAGTGTTTAAATCATAAAGAGTGATGACACAAGAAAAGCTATGAAAAGAAATTTTGAATCTTCATTTTTCACAAAATAAGGATAAGATGAAGGAGTCAGACACATAATATGGTGAAGGGAGTCAGCCGCATCGGCTGTTTCCCCTTCCACAGCGTCAACGTGAATCACAAATACATAACAATATACATCAATGGATCCACAATAAATGTGGCTACAATAATTATTTGGCACATTGTTCTTTAAAATTACTTGCTTCGAAGTTAATCGGAGAAAGCAAAAAAATCAAATCGAAAAACCCCTATATTTTTACATTATATTATTTTATCAAGGAAACTGTTCGATTTTTTGAGGAAATGAATCCGACTAATATTGTAGTCCTTAATTTTACGGATCGAATGACATATGATGGATTTTTTCCCGATTAATGCGAGGGCTAAAAGTCATAGTAGCGTATCTACAAAACCCCAACTTTTCAGGAGAGCAAAAAACAACTATGAGTTCACACTCCCTCACTATTTCTGAGGTCTGTATTAATTTCAACAACCTAGAATTCACATATCAATATTGTATGAATCTTGTGCTTCTACCAGTGCATTCATTTCGATGAATTATTGAAAATTCAATTAAATAAAATTAAAAATGAAATACCTTGTTCTAGTTACGCTATTGTGACCGTAATCAATTTCCAAAAATGTATCATTTTTTGGAGATAAGCTATTCTGAGAGTGATCAGTTATGAATAGTAACAATTTATTAAATTGTTCCATGTATTTTATAGATGTTTATTGACATTCAATAACAAAATATGAGAGATATATGATAATTTATAAAAAGTATAGAAAATCACAGGTGCCTAATAAGTAGGTACGGCATTATTGAAAGACTGGAAATTTAAGTACTGAAATGAAATTATAATGCTCTGAGAATGATTGAGGATAACAAAATATGAAACAATAACATTAAAACTAAATTCGAAAATTCCAGCCTCTTCATATAACACTTGAATCAAACTCGAAAATGTTACTATCTTCAATGACTACAGCCTATAGATATTTATCACCAAAACTCATCATTTCTTAATGTCATTTTCTTTAAAGGACTGAAAAAGTGAATACTGAAATACAATAGAAATACTCTGAGAATGACTGAAAATCACATAATATTATGAAACAATTACACTAAAATTACATTGGAATCTCTCTCAATGATTCTCTTCAAATTATTCACTCTCTTCAATGAATATGATAGGCTATTTATCACTAAAGCTCATCATTTTATGCAGGTGGAAATACAGGTGGTATAGACCATGGCAATTACAGACTGTATTGTAATAGGTCTATAGTTTCTTACATCACCTCGATCTTTCAGATTCGTATATAGGTACCAAGAAACTGTTTTTGAAATCTCTGGGGAAGACACCAAGCTCCAGCAAGGCAGAGCCAGTATGGCTAGGTGAATGGCCAGAACAGAAAAACCTAATTACAGGAAGGGATATTTCATCAGGCCCAGTTCCTCTGCCAACATTCAGAGCTTCCAATCTGCGTTGAATATTGATTGGAGTAATGCAGCAGGATGATTGAATATAACTATATATTTATATATATTTAACTATACATTGAATATAATAATAACTGGTTTCAACGAAAATCAAATGTCGGGACATTAACCGTGTCCTGCACAAAAATAGATGAAAAATAATCAGCAAACAGTTCACACTACTTATCAACAGGAGTTGCAGCACTTCTTGTGTCCAGTCTCATAAAAGTAGGTCTGGCTGAGCCTTTTCTCAAACCATCCACATGAGTCCAGAAAGATTTAGAATTTGTCTAAACAAATTCCTCTAATTCAAGTAAATAGTTATTGTATAACACCTTCTTGTCAAAACACGACATTGATCCCTCAAATTGCAAAAAACTTCATAGAGCTGAATACTACCAATTGCCTCATACTTTCTATGAGCAGTTTTCTTTGCTACAATCAATCTTCCTAATTCAATGGAACCACAAGAGACATGAACCTTTCTCATGAGTGTGAACCTCTTGATGGTCAAGCTCATATACCTACAGAAATTACTGAAATGCTCCTCAGATCTAATGATTATCATCAAAATTTGCAACTGGGTAATTCATATTCTGAAACTCCAAAAATATGGAAGCTAAATCACACTTGTGAAAATCAGGTATTTGTTTTACATAGCAGGGTTGTGTCCACCTCCTGTTCCAGGAGTATGTGATGAGTGCCTTTGAGGATGCCTGCCAGGTCGATTGTCTTTATTTAGACCTCTCAAAGGCCTTCGACAGAGTTAACCACTCTCTCCTGGTTGCCAAACTGGAGAGTTATGAGGTGCATGTGTCATGCTCAAGTGGTTGAACAGCCATCTGAGGGACAGAACTCTGATGTTCAGAACTCTGAGGGTCATATGTCATCTCCTTTCCTGGCTCCCTCTGGAGTCCCTTAGGGATCCCATTTGGGCCCCCTCCTCTTCAATTTGTTTATGAACGACATTAAAAGCTTCATATCATCCATGTTTCTAATGTATGCTGATGATGTCAAGTTATTCGACAGGGTTTTGCAAGACTTAGGACATGAATCTCTGCAGAATTCTCTCAACAACCTTGATTTGTGATGCCTTGATAATGGTATGGCTCTGAATGTAACCAAGTGTGTTGTAATGTATTTCAAGCATGGAACAAGTATACTTGATTCTCAATACTCCTTGAGAGGCATTTTTTTGAAAAGAGTATGCAGTTTCAAGGACCTTGGAGTGACTATGACTGTCTCTCAGCCCACTGGATCACATAAGTGTGATCACTGGAGAGGCTAGATCTCTCCTTGGCTCTATATTTTGGTTCACCAGGGATTTCAGTTCTCCCGAGAGTGTCTTGGTTTTGTTTAGGGCTCTTGTTCTTCCAGTGTTGGAATATGGCTCTATTATCTGGGCACCATTCCATCTGTACCAGATTAACCTGCTGCAAAGTGTGGAGAGACGTTTCGTGAGGATGCTGAGCTGCAGGATGGGTTTCAAGTACTTTGAAGTTCCTGTGGAGGAGATTAAGGGACAGTCCATCTCCTCCCTTTGGTTCTGAGGTGGGAACACTATGACCTGGTCCTTCTTTTCAAGACTGTCAATGGATATCTGGACTGCCCTGAACTTCTGGCTAGTATTAACATCTGTGTTCCAAGAGGAATGTGCTCAAGGTTCCATTTTCCGCAGATGCTCTCACACAACAGCCTATGCCTATAATAGTGGGCTTTCTAGAATACTTCGCTCTGGTTGTGAGGCTGCTGCAGCTGATGTTGATTTCTTTGGGGTGTCCTTGGGCTTTCTCAGGAGAACTATGAAGAGATACCTGCATGGTGTGATTTTGGTGTTCCCTTCCTTGTTTATGCCCCTTGTGGTAAACTTCCATGGGCCTTTTCACTTATATGTAATATTGTATGTTAACTATGATTCATTCTGTATTCTAATTTTTGTCTTTCAAACTATCCACATAGATGTTTTTTTATTGTTGTATATTATTATTTATCTATATATTCTTTGCTTGTATCTCTTCTTCTATGTTATTTTCATGTGAAATTCGTGTTGTACCGTTGGAAGTTGAATGAATAAATAAATAAATAAACTTTCTTCCAACTTACAATCATCAGCTTCCTTCAAGCATTTCTTTGCCAACTCACACAAAAAAAACTCCTCTGTTTTTCGTGATCATTGATCAGAATAAAACACAAACAGGAAGAAATACAGAAGCTAGTCTGATTATCTTGTTAAATCAAGACTTATGGGCTATAAAAGTTATGTTAAAATCAAGACTTATGGGCTATGAAAGTTATGTTAGCATTGATTTTGTGAGCTTTTTCGCGCTCAAAGTTACTGTCACACTAGCGTAAGTTGACACATAAGCTATTATGTAGGTCACTAACTACAGCGTAACTGAAGATAATCTCATAACGACTGTAATAATCTAAGTTATATAATTATGTATCGTGAATCGCGGTATTATGTCTATAATATATTTTATAAATTACTGTTTCATAATTTGATATTTATTATTCTGTTTTTGATATCAAACAATAGAATACGATGATATCTCCATAGCCTCAACAATATAATGTTGGCTGCATTGTCCATTGTCAGAAAGGTAGGCCTACGTATCGCAAGTATTTAAAAGTGAAGAATCGAATTTGAAATCAAAGTACAATAATTGTATCAATATTTAAAAGTGAGGTAGAGTAATAATTGTTTCTTTTTTATTATCGAATTCCACTTCTTAATGCAATACAATCAACAATAATAATAAGAAAATAAGCAAAGATCTGAAGTTTAAGGTAAGCCTACTGGTGAAACTCAGCTTTGACTGAAAAATTCCTAGTAATTTTTCCGTAATTCATTATTAAAACTTTTAGATAATTCTTCTTCAATATTAAACCATATAGAGAAAACATTAGGCCCACTCAAGATTGAATCGTCGAATGTTTTCTCTATGATTTAACTATTTTCAGAGCAATATTTTGTTGTGAAAATGCCGGCAAACCGGCTTCAAATTCTATACACTATATTATAGTAGCCTACGTTACCTGACTTAATTCAGAGTGAAAATTTTATTGTGAGACATATAATTATATTAATTATTTTAATAATATAAGTCATGAGCCAAAGTCTGTTGTAGGCCTACGCTTTTTAGGAGTGAAGTAAACTTTTTTAGAAGTCTAGTATTACGTGTATGCTAAGTGTTATCACTCAGGTCTAAACGTTCAACAATACTCAATGGCCGAGAGCGTAAAGGCGTAATACATCAGAATTCAAAGCTGAATAACAAACATGATCTAGGTTCGAATCTCGGTCGATGACAATTTTTTTTGTCGATGAATTTCGACTTTTATTAGCTATTTTTTTTATATTAGTTACCGTAATTTAAATTTCAATCAATTTTTTTAGATATATTTTGAGACAAAACTGTGAAATATGCAATTATATTAATTTTTTTCATCACATTATTTCAAAATAGTAATGACAATTCTATTTATCCATCTATCCATGAGATATTGCACCGGGCGCAAAGCGCGAGCTATAAAAATTCAAACAATTATTCCAAATATCAATAGTAAAAAAATATGGTCACTATTGTAAATTATTAATTAGTAATATTGAAATTAATTGGCAGTAAAAGTTGTCATAACCAAGATTCAAACTATCAAAATAGGCTGTTTGAATTTTATTTATTTTGCAATTTCTTCTATATTGGGAAGTTTTTTTTTTGGTGTGGCGAAAAATAGCGTTCGCAACACGGGCAAAAATGTTTTTCCAGCTCTCGAACGCTTCAAGTTCTCGACTTCGTCTCGGACTTGAAAACCGCGATCTCGAGCCGGAAAACGTACATTTTCGACCCTAGGTGCGAAATATACTATTTCGTGATTACCTGCATTTTTCAACTTTGAGGGGGAAAAGCTCCAAGGGGATTTCTTGGGACTTTTGGGAGAATGACCCTCTGGGAGGGTTCTATCGATGGTAAAAGATTCAGCTTTTATTTAATTTTCGGATCGAAAAAACCTTTATTGACTGGGCTAATAGGCCTAGTAGATATTTGATAACATGTTTAGATAAAAATAATCTTTTTCCTCTCATTCAAATTTGGCGCTGATTCAGTCTGACATGCAGAAACGTTTCTTTATAAAGTTTTTGCAAGTGAATAAAATATTCTTCAAATTCCATCTAATATTATTAGATAAAAATGTTTTTAAAATCATTTTTGTATTAAAATGTTTTTAGATTTTCTGCCATTTCCAATGTGCTGGACAGCTGTTTTAATGTTGATGTTGATGCATTTATCTGTTTACTGTTTAAGGTTAAAGTACATTTCTAAGTTTAATTTTTAAATTTTATCCTTCAAATATTCTGTATTAATGGATAACCAATTTTTAATAAGAATTCTGTATTAGCCACTTAATATCTTGTTTATTATTATATTTAGCATGTCATTTTTAACGATTGAAGTATGAATAACTTTTATAACCTAGCATTATTTTAGGTTATAAGATAGTAGTCCAAAGTTTCATAAACTGACAATACAATAAAACTTTTCTAATAACCCTGTTTATAACAAATACAATGATTTATCACCAATTATTTGAATAAATAATTTCATATCCGTTAGCTATATTACATAAAAATGTTGAACGATAAGAGATACCCGGCAAACCACAAAACGCTGTTTCTTTTGGATCATACACCGTATTTTGGAATACCATGTGAGTGTTTAATTGAATTCGATTTCACCAAATCAAGAGGACCGGGTTTTATTCCTTTAGCACCGATATCGAAATCGTTGTGGACTTGTAGTGTTGAGGCTGCAATTGAATATTGCAGAATCGTTTGGGATATTTTTCCAGAAGGAAAACTGGTGAGTTTAGTTCTAAAATATTAAAAATAGGATTGTAAAAATTCAGAACAATGTATTTACCGTTTTTATTGAAATACATTTACTAAGCTGAATAAAACAGAAATATGCAACCATCTCATACCTGATGTTGATGTATATACAATAACCGCTCGATTTGAACGTTAATACTTATTTTCTATTCATTGCAATGATCAGTAATAAATTCTCATATTTAGTATATAATCATAGCACATTTTTTATTTTTAGGGTATGATAACATTGGATAAGTTTGTTTATGTGCAAGAGCACGATTGGTCATTCATGCTTGGCCAAGTACACAGATGAGAAAAAAATCAGAAGAGAGCAATAGGAGCTCTCACTCTGAACGCGAGTAGTTGCTGGCTGCGTTCAGTGTGAGCAACTACAAACAAGTCAAAACGTGGTTCAATTGGTTTTTAAGATTTTGTTTTTTGGCCTTACCTAATCTGATATTTACGTGCACTTCTTGGCTTATACCTTTCTGGAAGGACTCAGCTTGTCACCCTCAGTAGTGCAAACTCCCAGACTCCTCCGGTGTTCCTCAGGGATCAGTGCTGGGGTCTACACTGTTTGTACATCTCTACTGTCGTCGGATGTTGATCTTGAGCGGGTTTTGGAGGCATCTGCAGAGCATCTTTGATCTGCCTCTCCATGGTTCCTGGCTAATCAATTCCAGCTGAATGAAGACAAGACCCAAAGGATCATTTGAAGCTTGTCACGAGAACTGCGTGACCCTCGGAATCCAGTAAAGCTGCTGGATTTTGTTGTGAACTGAAAACTCAGCTAGAACAGTCATATACAGCAGGTAACCAGTCGATTCTCCCGCATTTGCTTCCTGCTGCTCAAGATGAAAGGCCTGATGACAGAGATATTTGGTAATGATGTATCACACTCTCTTCCATTACCCATCACATATGGATTGCTCCTGTGGGGTTATTCGCAGGGACTGCTGATGTCCTGAGGCTGCTCTTGCCCACTGTACGCCCATCTTTGCTCGCCTTGGTGTACTGACGGTCATCAGCCATTACATCCTCTTGTGCTTGGTGTATGTCAAGAGGATACAGCATAGGCCTACTCTAGCTTCCCGCAGTGACATCCATTACGATAACACCAGGCGCAGTGAGCTGTTGGATACCATATACCTACTTCTTTATCCATTACCCACACTTGTGGGATCGATGGCGTCATTTCACAATGAAAGTCAGAAACAACAAAACACTAATTTATCAAGATGATATGTCCCCAGGAGACGCCTCCACCAATCATAGGCCAGTTTTAGGAATTCTGCTCAGAAATTCTTTAACAAGCTGCCTTATGGTGTGAAGCAGTTGGATGAGGCCGCCTTCAATAATACCGTCCGGAAGCTGCTGTATGGCAAGGCATATTACAGTGTAAATATGAATTTGTGGGTGATAATTTGAATCTTTACTGAAAGTGGTCACTGGATCGCTGCCATCTGAACTGTTACAGTAGGTGTTGAATTACGTGTTTTGAGTTTTATGACATCATCGATCCCACAAGTATGGGTAATGGATGAAGCAGAAGGTATTAAAGGTAGATACACGCATCCAATGTGATCATACTCTGAAACTGAAGCATGGAAGTATTTTGATCATACTTCATAATTTAGATTTTCAATCTTGATAACTCTCAATTTTTGTGGGGCATGCAAATTAGTTGATTGCTATTGCTTCTTTATAATAACTCTGAAAATTTTTCAGGTAAGCTAATTAGGCCTAGCTACTTTAACAAATCTATAAATAATTAAAAACTTTCTAATATAAAATATGCTTCTCCTTCTAATTATTAATTGGAAAACAATCTTTCCTCTCATTCAATTTTTATTAAACATATAGTTTTCAAGCTCTGGTGAATTTCAACAACAATTATTGTATCTATCATCTTTTTCACATGCTTTTTAAATTCATTTTATTTTGTTTCAGGTTCGATTTGTTGTCAGTGACAGTACCGCTCACGTTTTAAACTCATGGAATCAATCACAGCAGAATTTAACTCATGTGAGTTTCTGTTAATCAATTTTTCTACAACTTCCGATTTTTATAAGTTATAGATATCACGAGAGAGGGTTCTTTCCTGTTTCGGAAAATTTATTTATTTATTCATAGACAATAGATACAATCCCATATCCAAAATATCGAAGAAATAAAGCTTGTGTGATTTGAACAGTTGCCGGAATGATGAACTTTTTCAACCATAAAAATCGTGTTAACTCAATCATAAACCTTCTGATGTTATTTTGCTGCATATTGTTTTTTTGTGATTTTTCAGTTGCTGAGTGGATTGTCAGCAGTGGGTGTTCCCCCCTCCCACCGCCACACACCTCCGAACGAATACACGGTTGTGCACGGCATACGAGCCGCTGTCAAAGCTCTCAGCGAAAGCTCCGAAATTCAGCATGAGAAGCGCAATTCTCTCAATGAAACTGCATCAATGGTATGTAAAAACTTATACATTTAAATTTACATTTAATTTTTAATGAATCTGATAATGCAATGTTCAGAAAGCAGTCGTTTGGTCATGTCAGAGGCCTGAAATTGATCAGTTGCGACCTGAAAACTCTGACACCAGACCTGAGCCAGCCAGGTCACTCGATATTATTATTATTATTATTATTATTATTAATGCAATGTTCAGATTTATCTATTTATATTCTAATTTATTATGCAAATGTAAATTCTTATCACAATGAGTCAATGGAATATATTGAAACACAATAGAATGTATCAAGTATCCTTTTATTTTATTCAATTTTGATACTTTTAGTAGCCCTAAAATAAAAGCCTGTGGAATGCATTACAATAATCAATTAAAATCAAGTTCTCTATTCACGCATTCTTGTATACGTTATTGCATCAAATAGAGTGCAAATTAAACGACAACCCACATTACTATCATCATTTACCATACTGCAAATAAAAATGCTATAATTTACTCTGCACACTTGTGGCTGTTATTCTCCGAGCTTCAGGGGAATAGCTAAGTTGCATAACTAGGTTCAGCCAGCTTGTTAATCCGAGTTGAAAGCAGTGGAAATTCAATATGTAAACTGTTCGTGTATATATGGGTTGAAGTGCATTGAGGTTTTATGCATGCATTAATCTCTGCATAAATAGCAATCCAGCTAGCTAACAGCTGAACCTAGACTCATTTCTAAAGCGTTCGTTATAACATATCTGAGAATCTAATGAGTCAATATTTCCACTTCTACAACAGCACGTTACTTACTTGTCAATTCCGGATGCGTTTCAAGGCCCGGGGCCCTATCTGCACGCGTCTTCTGCGTGCAGATAGCACCTTAATAATCAAGCTAAAATTAAAAAGTAATGCACTGTTTCAATAAACATTGTTACTTATTAGACGAATGAGCAATAGTTCAAGATTGGATGAAAACCTGAACATATATTATATTTGAGAAGTTGAACACATTGCTCTCAAAACTGGAAAAACTTTCCATGGAATCTAGTCCATACATATTTTTAAATGTAGCATACTACTGCTGTCTTTCGTTGATCTTTCTGTAAAAATGGAATTCTATGATAAAATAAATGTTTTTTTCAGCTTTTAAATAATTGTAGAGTGATATGCCTGACTTCAGCGAGAGATAATATCAGCATTAAAAGTATACAGGAAATATTTCTGAATGAACTCGTTCAAGTCAATAAAATAGCTGCTTCATCTGATCAGTAAGAAAAATATTATTATATCTGTAGTGATAATTTTTTAGTCATAGTATTTTTTTTTTCATTCAAGCAAAAAAAGAAAAAGCAATCCTTGAAAGGCTTAGATCATTGTCAACTAATTTCAACAAAGAGTTTTATTCCAATGTTAATTTTTTTAAATAGTCAAACATAAAGATATAAACATTCCATCAAGACTGCTCCTACATTGAGAATAGGAATATTGTACGACAGAAAGCAGACATGCTTGTCTTCTCCCTAACAGTCCTAACTTGAGATTCCACTTCCAATATAAGAGCAGCGTTGTTCATTACTTTTGATTCAAGTAATTTATCATTCCAATTTTAGTTTGCTTATTTTTCAAATTATCTTTGCTATGTTAAAGTAAATAATGTTTACGTAAATCCATTTCTAAGATTTCAACGCTCATTTTAATATTATAAGTATTAAGAGCATAGTGAATAATAATTTTGCTTACATGTTTCTGAGAACAAACTTCATGAATCTTCTTTTTTCCAGTTTGATTCCTGTCAATAACTGTCATCTAGTAATTATAAATGTTTATCCAAATAATATGGAAAATGTACCTGTCACTCCACATCCATTGAGAGAGGTAAGTTCATCAATCAGAAAATAATAGAAACTCAACTTTCTTTCCGATAAGATTATTCATTTGAACAATCATATGAATCGGGTTTATCTTCTTCTTACTAAATAATTTTACTAAATATATTTATAAATGAGATGGAACATCTTCATTTTTATCCTTTTATCATTATCAAACTAACTTCACGTCATCTACACAGGAAACAACATACACATCACTTTCAAATAAATAGATTTCTTATAAAAATATATTTATTTAATGATATTAATCATTTTTTATATTTTTGTCAATATTCTATTCATACTTATTCTGTTTTAAATATTATTTCCATTTCAGATGAAAAATAGTCAACTACACTGCATAAAATCCGGGGGACAATTCGCTGGTGGATTATGACGTTTAATTCTTTCTGAAAATAACTTCAATATATTAGAATATTTTCACTTATTGTATTCTATTCTTGTACATTTTTAAAAATAATTTCTATTGCAGATAAGTAATCTGTTAAGCTGTGAAGTACACTGTGCCAAAGCCGGGGGACAAATAGCCAGTAAATTGTCACATCTGATTCTGTCGCACTATGATCTGGCATCCACAACAGTCACTGGAATTCCGATGAAAGAAGAGCAGAACGCCAGCTCCTCTGCCAATTACGATGTCGAAATATTCCATCCGTCACAAGCTCATACTGCTCTTCTTAAAGGTAATGCTATTTGCACATTTAGGCACTCTTAGATACTTGGTATAAATACTAATGTTATATTTTATAGTATAGATACTAGGGATTCTTATATTATAGTCCCTAGATAAAGTGCAACATTTTCTTCCTGAAGGGGAACGTTTTTCGCCAAAACTGGTAGCCTAGGGTGACAATTCCTTCGAGGGGATAAATTACTTGAGTCCCATGATGTACACAACATTTTGCCTCCACTAACATATCATACGAGGGCTATCCAGAAAGTATATTACGTTTTCGTCTGTGTCTGCTAGGGGCGGGGCTATCGCGGCCATCTTAGGGTCAGAGCGCTGCACGGCTTATTTGGCATCTAGCCGTGCTAGTGAAAGGTTCGTGCTGTGCTCCGTTAAGAGACTGTGACCGTTTGAAATTTCTGCGTTGATTGACAATCCCGTGAGCTGTGTGCATTAGTAAGGTTTCTGACTGCAAAGAACTGTAAAGGTAAACCGATAGAAATCTTTCGGCAGCTTTGTGAAGTGTATGGGGACAAGATTATCACTGAAGGTGGAGTGCGTCAGTGGGTCATAAGTTTTAAAAATGGCCGAAACAATGTTAACGACGAAGATCGAAGTGGGAGACCCACCATAGTGACTGTTGAACTTGTCGAAAAAGTCGATGCTAAAGTCCTTGAAAATCGAAAGGTTACAATAACGGAACTTTCTTTGAGTTTTCCACAAATTTCGCGAAGTTTAGGCTGGCTATGCAGTGTTCTGATGACGAGGCACAGCTGCAAGAAGAGGTAGCGAATTGGTTGAAGGCGCAGGTGGCCGAATTTTTCGACAAAGGAATATTTCCAAGCTCGTACATTGTACGATAAATGCCTTAATTTGACTGGTAACTATGTATAAATGTAGTATATGAGTTTGGCTTCCAACTGTATATAATAAAATTTGTTTCCTATACTTTGTTTATTTTCTATTCCAAACTCCTTGTTCAAACATAACCTACACCCACTGATAATAGAACTATCTATTATTGTGCAACTAACTAACTCTAGGTTGTCTAATATATGTGCTATAAAGTTGTCAGACAATTTTCGTAGATTACAGAGAGACCACGAGTCTTTTTCAGATTGATTTCTAGGTTTTTGCAGAGTTGACCCATGGTTGGTAGAATACTGCAGCAGGCCTGCCAAAACTATGCATTTCGTTATACTCCCAACTTTTTCTGATGATCTGAGTTTTACAAATGGCTGTGGTTTAGGAATAAAAACTCACAGTTTGTGACTGAGGCTATACACTAGAAATATCAGAGCTGCGCTTGTGTGGTAGATCTCTTCTTTAAATTGACCAGCAAGGGGTCAAATCTTGTTTTATTCATACATTTACAAGTAAACATTGTTGTGTTGTGTAATTTATACCTGTGTCCCATGTCAAATACAGTCACCAAGTCCACAAAGTGAAGGAATCTGTGCCAAGTCCTAGCCCTAGTTTTTAGGAAAATTATAATATCTATAGGTTTAATGGTATTTTAGATTTAATAAGTGTCCTACAAACCGGGACCTAGACTAATAAAGCTAATAATGAGAGTAGGCGTGGTCTCTAGGATAATTTTATTAAATCTATAGGGTTAATGTTTCATTAGATTTAATATGAAAGTGTCCTAGAAACCAGTCCCTAGACTAATAAAGCTGAAAATTAGAGAGAAATAATTGTTTCTATGAACGTTTGTGTTTGCAGGACACTCAGCCGACGTGGGAATGATAAAGGAGGGCACTGATTACGAGAGTGTGACCTTGAAATGGTGCACACCCAGGGGCTGCTCGGCCGCAGAAATGCACAACTGCACCGCCATGTTCAGAGTTACTCCTGTTGATGTAAACAGGTACTGCATTCATTTATTCATTTACTCATCCATTTATTTATTAATAGAAGTACTTGCAATAATTAGATTGGCTAGGAAGAAAAACCATACCAACCCCCAACTATTCCTCTCCCGAACTTACCTAAATAATTAACTTTTTTATGAATAACTTATTACAATGATAAAATACAAATAAGTTCTCATTAGTTACTATTTAAATTGGAATCAATCAGTTTTGAATTTCCCCGTAAATTAGCATATACTTGGAATTAATCACAATAGTTTTCAGTTACTTTGAAACAACTCATTGAATTCTCACAATTAATTATCAAGTACTTGGAATAAATTAATTGCGGTCTCCAAACAAATAAAGTTCCAGGCGATGAGAAGTGGAGTTAATTGTATTGGCATGAATACTGTCTGTAATACCTACTAGAATGCTCTTAGTACCAGGAATGTTTAGATATAACCAGATAGCCACATGAGGTTGTATTAACCTTTTATTTGGTAATCGAATTGTACATTAACAGTGAGAAAATGACCGGTAACCTTATTTTTAAAATTAGAAATTACTAGCTAAAAGGATATAATATAATAGACTAATAATAAATTCTATACTAGAAGAATATAATTGATTGAATGAGTTTTTAAAGAACTTACGTGTGAAATAATAAATTTATAGGATATTACAAATTGCAATCTATCAAGGCACAAAGTATCTATTTTATTTAGATCTCCAATATTAATTCCTTTTTGGTATATCAATATGCTAAATATTATAATTCCGGATGTACGGTATTCTTATAAATAAGCATAAATCTATGCAGCAAAGATAAGAGCAAGGTTGAAGTTTTGGGCATTACAATAGACAGGGGCCTATCATGGAATGCACATGTTGATTCTGTATGCAAGAAACTAGGCTCAGGAATCCATGTTGTAAGAAGAGTAAAGTGTATTGCAATACTGGAAGCGGCAAAAGTAGCATACTATGCCCTCCGAAAACAAAGCCGTAGTGCATTCATGTGACGTCAGCACTTGTAGGGCTTCTACACCAATAAAAAGTCGTTGATTTCAGCTGATCTATATCAGCTAGTTTTTTTATTGGTGTAGGAGCCCTACCTGTGCTGACGTCACACGAATGAACTACGGCTTTGTTAACGGAGGTAGTGGGTAGAGTCCCACCTGAGATATGGCTTATTGTGTGGGGGGATCTTCTGCGGGCAATCTAAAGAGAGTTCTCACGCATCAGGAGAGGGCTATGAAAGTGCTGGCAAGTCTCAAACAAACAGAGACATGTCGAGATGCCTTCCGTCATCTGGGCATCATGACGGTGACCAACATTTATTTATTTATTTATTCGTGGACAGAATAAATATTATTATATTTCATAATAATATAAATATGATTAGGGAGGAACAACAGGCTTGGCCCAAATCTATTCCATTCCCAAATTTTGATAAATTAATAAAATGTCCAAAATATAGGTTATGTTTCTACTGTAGAACGTTCAAGTTCAATTTTCGTCCAAAAATATATAATATAAGCTAAACATTTTGAATTTAGAGAAATTGAAACACCAAACTATATTTAAATATAACACATAATTATCACTTCATATTGAATTAATCAAGTTATTTACATCATGTAAGTCATCACCCATGTTAGCCGTCACAATACGTCACTCGTCAGGCAGACAACTATGTACTCCCAAGGCACAGGACTGCATTCTTCGAAGAGAAACCTTCATACGTGGACAGAAAACTTTGGAATCACCTACCGGATACTATAAAGAGGCTGGATTGTGTGACATTGAAAAAAAGACCTAGTGAGTTTCTTCAAAGGAAGGTCCATGTATGAAGTATGCGAATTTCTTGAAACAAGAGACTCAAACTGGCAGTGGAAAAATATACTGAATCTATTTTTGAAACAACAAATATTAATAATGAATTATGCTCTTTGTAGTTACCAAACAATTGTCATATTTTTTCGACAACAATTACTGTTCTTGAAGAATATGTAATAAAGAATTTTGACTATTGACTTATTTTGATTAATATTGGTAAATTGTCTTGCTTGTAGCTTAATTATGTTGACAAATGAATCAATGAAAAAGTGAATCAATGAATGATTGAATCAATGGCCCCACTTGATCGCTTTATTGTCTACCAATGCTCCAAGAACCAATGACTTCACTTGATTCGAGTTGAATCTATTATTGACGCACGTGCAACTGGATGATGTTTTACAGAGGCTTAATTGAATGCCTCAAGAACCAGTGAATGATTGAACCAATGACTCCATTTGATCGCGGTTGAATCTAATAGACGTACATGCTGAGTGATGTTATACAGTGAAGATCAATGTTATGTTGCAGTCGACCATCGTCGTGTTTGATCAACTTCCTGCTGAACGGGCGGTCGGTGATGCTGGAGATGATAAGGCGCGGAGGGGGCAAGATGATCTCGCACCTGCTGGCGGCGCATGGCGGCGAGATATTCATCCACAGCCTGGTCACCGGTCGCAGCATCCTCGAGGACCCACCTTCCATCTCCGAGGGCTGCGGCGGACGGGTCACCGACTACAGGATCACGGTCAACTCTCAGCGTCACAAATTACACTTCACATTTCACCACAACACAAATTAAAAATTAATATAGGGGTTTTAATTTTAACTCTTTATAATATTTATCACATTAAACTTACAGTTGTAAATGGCTAGAACAGTTTTACTAGGAACCTTTAAATACAGATGGGAATTAATGAGAAATTGCATTTATCCAAATGCTAATTAATGAATAATTATTATTAAACGAAAATCCAAATTAAATGCTGTAAATCACCCCAAAGACTCCTGCTACTGCAAATATTGACAACAGGGGTAACAGCTAGATGAGAATTCGATGAGAGCTTCTATCCAAAAATTATTTGCCAGCCCGGGAATCGAACCCGGTACCTACCTCCTAATTGCTAGTCAGGTATGCTTACCCTTACACCAAACTGACAATCTCTGGATAGCAGCGCTCATTTTATACGAAGCCATAGCCAAGCCATTAATTTTCATCTGTTGACTGGCTGGCCGCTATGGCTTCGTATAAAATGAGCGCTGCTATCCATAGATTGTCAGTTTGGTGTGAGTGTAAGCATTCCTGGCTAGAAATTAAGAGGTACCGGGTTCGATTCACGGGCTGGCAAATAATTTTTTGATAGTAGCTCTCATCGTATTCCCATCTAGCTGTTAACTCTGTTTTCAATAATAGTAGTGGCAGAAGTTTTTGGGTGATTTACAACATTTAATTTTGGATTTTCGTTTAATAATAATTAAACTTACAAATGTTTAATATGACTACCATTTGTCGCACAGCACACATCCAGCCTATGACCGAGTTCTTCCCAAACGTTGATAAGTGTGTCTTCAGTAATTGTAGCAACACCAGCTCTTCAATTCGATACTTTAATTCAGGGAGATTATTTGTCATGGTGGTTATAGCTGGAGGTTATAGTGGGGTGTCATAATTAGGGTGAAATTGATATACATCTATTGTGTATTCATAGGTGTTTGCTACACCAGTTATGTTTTTTAAATGTATGATTTTTGGTCGAATATAATATTATAATATTAATTATTTCCAGCAATCTCTTGTGTTTGATAACTGTATTTGTAAATAAACTCCTCTGGATATAGGTCATTGAATAGGCCTACAATACAATAGATCAAAACTTAGTGTAGCGGTTGAGGTAGAGTGTATCAAAAACTGTATCTGAGAGTGTTTGAATAATGCATGTAGCTGAATGTCGCCGCTTCCTTCTATACATTCTACCCTACCTTCGTTGCTCCACTATGTTCTTACACAGTTAAGTATATGCATTATTTTCATCACTCAGCTACTTTCCCTGATACACTATTTTTTGCCGCTTCCCTATTTTTTGACACATTTCAGTACATGCATTATTTTCAACACTCTCAGCCAACTTCTTTGATACGCTTTACCTACCTACCTACCTTTGTCGCTCCACTGTGTTTTGACCCCTATTCAGTGTGATTTGTACTTTTTGGGTGTGCTTTTTCATAACTGGGCACTATCTAAGGGACAATTTCTTTTAATTGATGAATAAATGTTCAGCTTGCTAGCTCAGAGAGAGAGAGGTGAGGAGTGGGTTGTTGAAGTCAATCCCTCGTTGATGGTTGAAGTTTGATTACAGAGTCTTCTGTGACCGTGATCTCTTTGTTTTTTACTACTCCTTGATCAATAATTATTTCCTCTCGTTACTATTTTTTCTCTCTTCCTAGATTGACTCCTGTATAATCGTAAAAACTTCATTTCATTTCCATATTTTCATTTTATTATTTGCTGTGTTTATTTTTTCTGTTATCTAAAATTGTGTTCAAAATTTCTTGAATGTATATTTTTCAGAAATACTTTTCGTAAAAAATTTTCATGCAATAATCCTTTATTGTCATGAAACACAAAGTGTTGTAACAAACGTCAAAATAAAATAAAATAAAAACATTCAAAATATTTTTAAAATAATAATATAGTCAAAATAATATTTTTGTAAAAAAAAATTCACAACAAAATTGGCAAATAGTAATAAACAGTAGCAATTGATAAATAGCAGGTATTAAAACGGGATCCAACACAAGTCACAACAAAGCTGTTACAGTTGAACAGATGAACACTGAAGCTATTCAAAAAATTATCCAACAGAATAAAGACATCTTTCTGTAAGTAAGCCTTTTATGTGTGACTTGAATAGTGAGGTACTCAACAGTCTTACTTCAGGGGCAAGCTCATTGAATAACTTAATGGACATGTTTCTCCAATTCCTATGGGTACTCGCATATTGGTGAGAATCAATTCTGAGATTTAACCTTCCTCTGGTTTGATAATTATGTATGTTACCATTTCGACTATATTCATTAAGGTTTTTTTCATGTACATCAGACAAGTAAAAACATATAAAGATGGGAGAGTCAAGACGCCTAGTTTACGAAAAAGCGGTCTACATGTTGCTAGGGGTGGTGCCTGACAAATTATTCGAATGGCCTTCTTCTGGAGTCTGAAAAGTTTAACAGATGCCGAACAATTTCCCCAGAGCTGAATCCCATAGGCTAAATGGCTATGGATGTGAGCATAAAAGACACTCATTAAAACTTCATGATTAACTATGTGAGTTAATCTACGTAGGACAAACAAACCCTTACTGACTTTACCAGCTGTGTAATTAATGTGCTTTTCCAATTTAAATTCGAGTCAAGCATGATACCCAGGAATTTGAGGGAATCTGTGCCAGTAAACCTAGGGTTGAAGCTAAACTGTAGGTCACAGGTTTTCAGGAGGTTAAGAAGCACACCAATCCATTATATTCTATGTGCTCAATTCAACAACTGTGTCAACATTTTGTTTTCCTGTCCCATTCACCAATAAGCCCAGGTCATCGGCAAAAAGATAGGGTTGGTTTTGATCACAGCAGTTCCTTATCACACCTGACAAATCATTTATGTAAATGATAAACAACAGTGGACCAAGTATTGAACCCTGGGGGACACCATTTCTTCCAATATTTGTATTAAATATTGCACTTTCATTTGTTTTACTTGTATTATGTGTCAAGAGAACAATAATTATGGGTTATTATCCTTGTGCTCTCATATGTATCTCAAATAAATAAATAATTTACATAGTGAATAAATATAGATATTAGGATAAAAATGTATTAGTAGATATACCTTCTTAATGGCATTTTTCAATTGCCCTAACAAAGCACGGAAACCATTTAGTAATGAAAATTCAATTTATTCATTCATTTTCAATTAAATCAATGATTTAGAATGAGTGAATCAATAGGATTACCAAAACCTCTTCTCCCGAATTCTGATACTTGATTTAGTCCAAATAGTAATAGTATATTTGAGAGTAGCCCTAATGAAAAAAAAGACAGTCTAAATATTCTATGCTTCCAGCTCTTATTGCTTTAACGAGAAATGTTCATGTGTTATTTTAGCTTATTTTATTTATTTGTTGTAGGATTTCGGTATGCTGATGCAAATGAACAAACTCTTTCCTTTGCGGTTATCTGAAGAAGAAAATAAACCACCATGGCCCATTGACAAAATGAAAGAAAGGCTAAATCGATTCACCAAGTACTGGCCTCTTACCATCTCCAATACATCGATCTTCAACTTCAAAATGGTGAGTGAGGATGCTCATAAATTATACAAATATTATTATATAAAATATATAACTTATCCATTGAATATGTTCTATTAAAGTATTTCAATAGGGCTACTTGATTTGTTAATTAATAAAAAATAATTCCTTAGTAACCTTTCGCTTTCAATAGTTTTTTATATAAAAAACATCCTTAGAATATTCTTTATTCAAATTACCTACCTTAAATTTTTGATAGTGGTCGGGGTTGTTTGGTAAGTTTGGTCGTAGGTTGGTTAAATTTTTCAACACACCTGACGAATTGGTAACGTTTATTTGTGTGGGGGATGAGGAGATACTCAGTCGTTTCAATTTCCATCGGACTATTTTCGTGCGGTTGCTTCCTTTATGCAAGCAGCCCAAGTCCGCTGCACACAATAGACCGTCTCCCATGGAGATAGGAAGCTTAGTTGTGGGTTATGTTTCAGCTATGTTATATTAGCTAAAGATAATTAAATTTTTCAGTAGATGTTTGGATGCACGATTTTTAGATCATCCTGTTGTAGGTGAATGAAAAATGTTGTGTGCTTCTAGGGACAAAAGAACTTGCTCTCCAATAGGGAAATTGACAAACGTTCACTTCAGGAAACACAAATAACTATTATAGGTGGTTCAATCACAATAAAAGGTTCATTCACCAAGATACCGCTGCAATTTCAAGTTTTTTTTCTCGTGACTGAACCATCTGTACTCTCTAGAAGCACGAATAACTATAGTGAGCATAACTGTCAGCATTCCATAATTTGACTTAGGCCCTACCTATAAATCTATAGATTTAATTGTCCATTAAATTTAATAAGTGTCCTAGAAACCGGGCCCTATTTATTTACTCAAATCACTGATACAGCTGTCTACAAATAGGCCTACTACATCAATATGCAACATGTCTTAAAGTGCAGTCTCAATGAGACGCCGCTAAGGAATTGTAACTTTAGAGCTAAACAAAATAAAACTCAGGACAAGTCAATATTAGACCTACATAGCATGTTTTAAAATTATAGGTGGCAATAATCAAAACATTGTAGTTTCAGGGAAAAATATGAGAATTTAGGTACCAGGAAATTCATAATTTAGGAAGTCTGTTAGTGAGTCAATTGAGAAGGCTAAAAATATACCTTTCAGGAACCTGCTAAACCACCCAATATCCCTGAGCCTCCCCAACTAAACAGGCAAACAATTGAATAGCCTTATTGAGATTTAATGAAGCCTTCTTAAATACTTAGCCTATTGAGAAGAAATCATCACTGTGAGACCGCGGATTTGTTTCATTGTGCTGCACTGAATCTTTCGAAAATAGAGTTTGATCATCAGACAAGTTTAGTAATAGGTGAGAATAAGGAATCTATAGTGAGGTCCACGTTATAATGGCAGTGAAGAAAGATAGGAGAAAAAAGTTGCCTAACCTCTGTCTAATTATTCATCCTTTGCTGAAACAGCTGAGACTTTCGTCGTCTGTGGATAGTAAAAAAAGTGAGTGAGCGAGTGAGTCTGTGGAAAATCAAAATATCGCATCCCCGAAATTCAGCTGACTTATAGCCAGCTGTAAATAAGAGTGCAATAATTATAGAGGCATAAAGCTAATGTCTCATACAATGAAGGCTTGGGAGAGGATTACTGAGAAGAAACTAAGAAGGGACCACAATCAGTGAGGAGCAATTTGGATTTATACCAGGAAGAGGAACAACAGATGCAATATTTGCTCTCCGGCAGCTGGTGGAGAAGGCAAGAGAGCTAAGGTCTCAGCTGCACATGGCATTTGTTGACCTGGAGAAGGTCTGACAGGGAGCCCAGGCAAGAGATTTGGCGAAGTATGAGAGGAAAAGGTGTGCCAGAGAAGTATGTTGGATTGGTGCAGGAGATGTACAAGCAAGCCATCACTCGAGTGAGAACCAGTGTGGGAAGGACCCAAGAGTTTCCTGTGCAAGTTGGCCTTCACCAGGGTTCAGCACTTGGCCCATATCTGTTTGATCTGCTCATGGATGTCGTGGGTGCTGCAGTCAAGAAGCCAGCACCATGGTGCATGCTATTTGCAGATGACATCGTGCTCTGTGAACCTACCAAAGATCAGTTGGAAGAGAGGCTGGAAAGCTGGAGGAAGACTTTGGTGGAGAGGGGACTGAAAATTAGCCGATCAAAAACAGAGTACATGGTATTGGGAAACAATGATGGGCTACCCTTACAGCTTGAAGGAAACCAACTCCAACCAGTTGCAAGTTTTAAGTACCTGGGTTCAAGTGTACAGAGAGATGGAGGGCTTGATGTAGAAATACAGCATAGAATAAATTGTGGATGGATAACTGGAGAAAAATAAGTGGTGTTCTTTGTGATAAGAGAGTAAATTGTCAAATGAAGGGAAAAGTGTATAGATCAGTTGTGAGGCCAGCTATGCTGTATGGAACAGAAACATGGCCCATTTCAAAGAAACAGGAACGAAAGATGGAAGTGACTGAGATGAGAATGTTATGATGGATGTGTGGGGTTACAAGAAAAGATAAAGGGCTGACTTGCGGGAGAGTGGTTGGAGGAGAGAGGAAGCATTGGATAGGGCTTTGTGAAGAGGCAGACTAAGAGAAAGGAATGCCAACCCCATTTAAATGGGATAAGGCACAGCCAAAGAAGAAGAAGAAGATAGCCAGCTGTAAAATATAAACACGATTATTTTAGAGAATTGTGTTCTGTTTATCAATAAATAAAAATAACAAGCGAAGCTCGGTGCCCCCGATATTTAATGTAATATTAACTGTTCATGCTCGTTTGAAATGATCAATTATATTAATTAAGCAATAAATTATATTTTTCAATAGTTTTCATAATGAATTTATTTCAAGATGAAATATATTGTTAATTAATCATTAATTCTACATTGTTAAAAGAATATCTGGCAACAGATCTAAGCGAGAAAGAGATAGCGCTCTCCGGTTTGTTGGTTGATAGACAAGGATAGCAATACCATTGCTAATCAAACACTGCCATTATAACGTGGACCTCACTAAAGAAAAATATTGTATTCTAGATTCCTTAGGTAAGAACGTGTAGAATGCAAACAACTGGTACTATGTGTAGTTGTTTCTCCTTGAAATGTTCTCTACAACTGTCTTTGAAACCAAGTGTGAAGGCAATTCCCATTTGACTAAAGCTGACAGTTATAAGTGAATCTCACTGTAATTCGTTTGGCTTGGAAGTGAGATTGTAATGTGTTATTGTTTTAGTACATGGAACCTCTGCTGTCAGTGATGGTGTCGGAGAGCCTGACGGATGACGAGGTGGTGCAGTGCAAGCAGTGCATCTACACGCTGATGACACTGGAGTCGAAGCACGAGCCACTGCAGGCCACCACCGCCATCGGACACCACGGGCACCACGGACACCGCGGCAAGGGGCCCAAGCGCGACGAGCAGTACCACAAGATGTGGAATGAACTCGAGACTTATCTCAGGTAGCTTGTGCCAGTATTCACAATGCTATTTCAATAAGCTGAACTATAGAGAAGCGATAGCATAAAGGTTCGTACAGACTTTCGCTCTGCTCCGCAATCGAACGTCACTCGAGCAGATCGATTGATGATCGACCGGGGAGCAAGAGTGGAACGCGAGAAGAGCTCACATCTCCCATAACGTTCATAATCGGAGCGACTGCGGAGCGAGTGCAGAGCGTGCGTGTACCGATTGCGGAGCGAGTGCAGAGCGTGTTGGAGGCGCGTATATCTGTACGCATCTAAGGCCGGTTACAGAGCTCGACCGACCGTCAGTGCGTACGTCAGTCGCGCTTGTCTTTCCCATATTTATATTCCATGTATCCGTTCAGAGCAGGACTGACGGCCCGCACGCGCACGGTCAGGACTATGCGTTTTATACAGCGTATGAATACCATCGGTCGAGCTCGTGCGCATCCGTTCCATCGGTCGACTGACGCGCTATTGAAACAAATAGAAGCTTTCAGAGCTGTACTGATCGCAACATAACCAATGTGCTGACACCTCTGCCCGACAATCAGCTGATATTTTATTGAATAGCATAAAGAATGAATTCAATTGATAGTGTAATATTTGAATTCAGAGCTTTTCTATACAATTCTTCAATAATTTCTAAATTTTTTATTGAAAAAATCATATATTATTAATATTATCTACATTTATTTGATCCGTAGCTCAAAGTGACTGCAAGTATGTATTCCCAATGGTGATACAAGCTCGAAATAACTCATCAAAATTTCTGATGGAGATTCTGAGGTAGTTGAAAAATGTATCTTCACCCCAAGCAATGATGTATATAATGGTACTAAATTTCCTTTGAAATGCTCTTTGGGCGACCATCGGGTGAACTTGATATCTTCGTCTTTTAATCTTTCGTTTACGAAGATAATAAGCTGCAATTAAACAATCTGTAAAGGCGTCCATTTTGTGAGTCAGAAAAACTGATGTATGGTCAGGATGGTGCATACGCACTGACGGTCGGTCGAGCTCTGAATGTGTAAAACTGATTCATCGATGCGTACGGTCAGGATGGTACATACGCACTGACGGTCGGTCGAGCTCTGTAACCGGCCTAAGATATCCCATATTAGTATGGGCGCAAATGTCATGAATGGGCACTTCGTTGTCATTTTTGAGAAACAGCCATGGAAGATGTCTCAATTTCTTCGTTAGGTCTAGCATAATAAGGATCGTGATGATGATAAATCGAAATCACAGGCAAACACCTAGGAAACAAGCTGGCCGCCAAAACTTTCAGGGTTTTGCTATATCGCTATCGCTTGTATTTCAATAAACGTTCGAGATATTCAACCGTTTTTTTTTTAACGAAAATATTTTTAAAATCTTCCTCTACAATTTTTGTTTTATAAAATTTTCCTCTAAAACGCATATTTGTTTAGTTATAACCTTCAAAAGCCCAAAAAAACTTTTTTCCAAATTGGTTCAAATTTCATTTCATTATAACTTTATTCATGCAAGAGATACAGAGAAATTTCAAATCTATGAAATTTAGAGCGTTTTTCCACCTTTGGAACGATATATCTTCATGGTTTGTAAGTTACGTCAAAAAATGAGTTCTCCAGCGCCCTCCAAAGAAAACCCTGCATGATTTCTGGTGCGTTTTTCCATATGGAGTTGGTGGAATTGGATAAATCTTTCGAATATTGTAGTATGATTATTTTGGAGCTTCCAGATGGCTGAATTGATCCAATATCCTCGACATTATTAGAATTACAGACGATTTCTTGAAAATCGGCATATTTTTGCCGCCATCTTGTTTATTTCATGATGACAAACATTTTTGAGATTGCCATCATGGATCTCTCTCTACACATCATTATAAAGAGATTGATACCATTCCAAAGTCTGTACCTTCAAGGAGTCATGAGTTACACGGTTTTCCAAATTGTTGGGATTGGCATTTGGTGGAAAAATCGTGTTTTCCGCTGCAAACAGTACTTTTTACCCTTTTTCTGATGACGCTCCAGCCGTAAAATATGAACTTACAGCCTTCAAACAGATGTCATTTTGAAGCTTTGGAAATATTCTACAACACTGTGCCAATAATACTAGTGTTTGTCCACTTTTGTTATAAAACAAAAATTGTAGAGGAAGATTTTAAAAATATTTTCGTTAAAAAAAACGATTGAATATCTTAAACGTTTATTGAAATACAAGCGATGTAGCAAACCCCTGAAAGTTTTGGCGGCCATCTTGTTTCCGAGGTGTTTGCCTGTCATTTCGACTTATCATCACGATCCTTATTATGCTAGACCTAACGAAGAGACATCTTTCTCGGCTGTTACTCAAAAATGACCACGGAATGACATTTGCGCCCGGACTATATAAGTAGTTGGCTTTGGATGGTTTGTTTACAATCCGAAGTTAGCAAATAATAGTTCAGCCCTAGAGAATAAATAGCATAAGGATATATCCTATTGTATAGGGTATTTATGTTCCAAATTTCACTGTTAACTGAAGACAATGGTTCTAGAAGTTATTTTTCGTTAAGCTTCATAGCTCATTCGTTGAGTGCTACATACAATAGTGCTGCAAAGTGGGATCACATCATGTGACTTCATATTTATGAACTCGCTTGTGAAACCGTTAACTTGATGGCCAACTTATTCAATTCAGGTTTATTATGTCCGGACATTTAATAGAAACAATACAAAAAAAAAACAATCGGAACAAACGTTACTGACTAAATCTCTGCTATCTTTAGTTTACAGTTATTTACTCTATGCTCAATTTTTTCGGATGATGAGATTTGCCCACATGAGATTTTTGCTTGGGCATGGGTAATGTAAAATGCGTTGAGAAATTCATGAGATCATTAATTCATAGGAACTGATTATTTATTTAATTTAATTTTATAAGAACGTATTTTCTTGTTATTTTTCCATTTAAAATTAAATTTAAATCAATATCCAAGAGTCTGTGATGGAGAGTTTTGATGAAATGTGTATGTTTTCAGATCTCATCTGCATTCCGATCAGCATTCGAGAGTTCTGCACTGCTTGCTGGAGTGCCGCAACAAGGAAATTGATGACAAGACCAATGTCGAATTGGACCAGGCTCTCAGGGAACTGGATCAGTAAGTTCACAGTAGAAAGCCTTCTATTCATATATCAAAAACCAAATTCCAAACCTCTATTTCATTAAAATTAAATGTTGTTGCTGAAGCTGATGCCTATATTATGAGCTACAGGCTTGTACGTTAGTAATGACAGTATTGATCCAGTTTGGTCCAGTATTGATCTTTACCCACAAATGGGCATATGGGCATTGCTGAAGCTGATGCCCATATGAGCTCCAAGCTTGTATGTGGGCTAAGCGACGGATGATGATGATGATGATTATGATGATGATGATGATGATATAAGCGATGAGTGAAGCTACAGCTTGAAGCTAGATTTGCACATAACAGTGACAGTGAACAGAGAAATTTGATTGCCATGAGTTCTTATGGGATTATTCGTATTCAGCCCGGCCGAGTGAGTATGAATAATCTCATTAGAACTTATGAGAATTATATTTCCACTTTTCACTGTTGTGTGCGAATAAAGTCAAGTCGAATCAAGCTTCATTCCATAAGATTGATTACATATCTTTTCAATACTATCTATTGCTGCAATTCAAACATAATATTAAACAGCAGGTTCACAAGAAATGAAAATGGATCTTTGCCGGTAGTGTCAAATTGTAATATTGATAATATTTATTTTATTAATTTGTATGTAATTACATTATTTGTTACATAAATTTGTTGAACAACAAAAGATTCTCAAGAATGGAAATGGTTCTTTGTCGGTAGTGCCATATTGTAATTTTATTTATTTTATTAATTTGTATGTAATTACATTTATTTGTTACATAAATTTGTTGAACAATATTAACTTCTTATTAAAATATTGGAGAGAAATTTTACATGCTCAGCCTACTTTTTCCAACATGGTCATAATTATATTATGATTACGGTATAGTGTATTGTACAATAAATAAATAAAATTATTACTTTTATGGCAAATAAATTAATTTGTAATTTGCCAGGTTCCCGAAGGACTCGACGGCATCACGGTCCGGCACTCCGACGCTCGGTGGCGACGCGGCGCACCGGGCGTCGGTGATTCGCGCGACGACCGACTCGCCGCTGTCTCCACCGCCCCAGGCGTCCGCCGCCTCCGGTCGCAGCCGACCCTACCCGGCACCCCGCACTCTGCTGGAGCTGTTGGTGTCGCGGCAGAACGCAGACAACTCCAAACACAAGCGGCCTGACTTTGTGGGTCGCGTCACTGCCGAGCCACTTGCTAACGGCGGCAGTCTCGCCAAGCTCTACCCCAACCTCAAGTTGGTCGAAGGCGCCGGACGGGATGTTGTGTCGGCTGTCTTGGAGTGAACTGTCTTAATAATATTGAACTGTCATCGAGTGATACGTGGCTCCTACACTCAATTGTCCATAAAGTTTAGTTGTAACAAATTAAACAAATCTCAATCATGATAATACATAATTTAACCATTGACAAATATTTTTTTATGCATAAGATAAAACATAATTGATTTTTCTATCAATCAATAATTTTATTCAATCCAACGCATGATACACAAAATACAAAACAATACATTCAAAAATAAAATACAAAAAACAGTGCTGTAAAGAAAGAAAGGAGGAAAATTACCCAACCAACTATGGTTTCCCATGTTCTGATCAGATGTGTTGTATGTCGAATTTATGAGTGAACTAAATCATTACAAGTTCGTTTTGTTTTCTACAAAATACAGCATATCTCACACTAAATTTTAGTTCTCGTTGAGTTTCGGTAAAGCTGCGCTTACATTGGTCAGGTTTCCTTAATTTTGAGCAAAATAGAGCAAATCTCACACTAAATTTTAGTTCTCGTTGAGTGTCGGTAAAGCTGCGTTTACATCGGTCAAGTTTCCTTGAAGTTTTTTTGACGTTTGAGTTGAGGGGGAGTTAAGGAAAGGCTAGGGAGGTTAGGTTTTGGCTTATAAATGGCAATATTATATTAATATTATTTGAAATGTTTTTTCAGGACACAGTATCAATTTAAAATATGTTACTGTACCAACAAAGCAACTGGAACCAACCAGACAAACTGAAATTTCGCGTATCTGAGATTCTCGATAAGAAATGTAGGTAATATGATTGAGACAGTTGTATTTTGTCTAATTTATCTGGTCTTAATTGAAGCAAAAAAAAATGAAATCGACACAGGCAGCCCGTTTTTGCAGCTTCATTATGTCCACAACCTTGGTTGAATGACCCCACACGAGTAGACCGTAGAAGATATATGTAGCAGTGGAAACGTGCATGATACACCATGACCAGATATATGCCTCCGTCACATGTCCCCTCGGCTTGAGCAAAAGTAAACAGATTCGGGACAGTCACTTGCTGGATGTGGCTGGCCCAACTGATCTTTCAATCCAGCATAAAGCCTAGCAGCTTCACAGATTCCAGAACATGAGACAGGCTTCGCGACAAACTACAGATGATGTTTTGTGTCTTGCTCTCATTTATCTGGAAACGATTTAGCAGGAACCATGTGGAAGAAGACCGCAGATGCTCTGCCGACTTCTCCAACACCTGCTGAAGGTCAATGCCAGCAGACAGCAGCCAACAGGAGAGTTGCACCATTGTCATCCATGTCGTTAACCATCACGATGAACAGGATTGGCCCCAGAATTGAACCTTGAGTTACCTCAGAATTCACAGGGCTCCACCCAATGACACCACCTTAGGCACCCAGTTAGGCATGACTTCAAGATGTTCAAGATAATCCATAATAATTCAATAATTCAATCAAATTACTCATTTGGAATCACATCTATCAGTTATTTTTATAAGAAAAAATAGTGAAAATAATAACATTTATCCTATACCTCTTAGGTACTGAGCCATCTCAGCCCCCTTCAATAGAATGAAAAATCAATGACATTTTAACAGTTCTACAAAGTTCAAGAACTTAAAGATTATTATTGAAAGATATTAGGAAGTAGGTATAGTAGTTATTTATTTTGCAATATGCTTCTAATGTGCATTTATAATAATTTATGAGGCAGTAAGTATATGGTAGATACATTGATCTGAAATGAGAGACTATTCATAATAATATGAGAATCACATTTTTATTATAAACATCCATACACTCTTTTAAAACATTATAATAATAAATAATAAAAGCCTTTATTGGTTCCCAACACTATACAATAATACAAAATAATATGTAGAAAGAATGAACATCTTTGCTAAACTGAAAATATTAAATAACATTACTGAATTAGCTAGCTTTTTTCAAATAGTCCAAACTCAATTATTAGTATACAAGATTAAATAAAAAGAAAATGCAAAAATGTTCTTATCATTTTATTTGTGGAAACCAGGTCCTCTATTGGACATAGGCCTCTCCCAGGTTCCTCCATCTATCTCTATCCTTTGCATACACTGCCCACCTATCCCCAGTCACTTTCACAATGTCGTCTTCCCATCTGAATCGCTGTCGTCCAATTTTCCTTCTCCTCCAGCTGGGCTTCCACAAAGTTAGACTCTTCGTCCACCTGGCATCCTCCAATCTAGCGACGTGACCTGCCCACTTCCACTTCATTAAAACATTATAAACACCTATTAAATCAAATGAGTCATGGTTTAATGGTTTCTCGATGATAATGCTTGAGAATAAAATAATTTAATCAATCAAATTTTACTTTGATTTTTATTCTTTCCTATTTGAAAGAGTAGCCCTAAAAAAAGTAATATGACTTGTATACACTAATCTTTCATTCACATTCTACTTGAAATAGACATCATATTGTGTACGGTAATTTAATTAGATACACTGAAATAAAAATATTTTAATCATTAATATTCAACTGCACCAATTAGCTGCTTGAAATACAGAATAGATATTATTATTATTACAGTAACTATACAACTATGGTGATGAGCACCGAGGTTTTATCGTTACTAATCACCCAGCGGACATCCGGATAACCGAGAATGCTTTATTAACAGCATTTTTTAAATTCTATGGCTACTCGCGCGTATAAATTCAATTGGTTAATCCAGCGCATGCGTATTACTTTGGAATTATTCAGAGTGGAATGCGGAACGATTCTTATCGTTCCACGACAAAAGGTTGTTCAAGGTCATCTTTGTTTATTCGTTCGTCAATAATCATCTGTCATTCTCATTGTTTGATCTTTTCATGTTTTCATACATTCCCCGCCGTTGATTGGCAAATAAATTGTTTTAATTCCAAGATTAGAATTATATAAAAACTCAATTCATTAAAGTGAACCAATCTATCTCCTTTGTGCCTACCAAAATTATTAAATGGATAAAAATGTAAGTATACCATAACTTGAAATAATTATTTTACCTACGTTGTTAGTTTAAAATTTGAAACCAACAGGAAATAATGAGATCACATAGGTAACCGAAAACTTTGTTGTTAAGACTGATTGAAGTATGAAATGAATCGAATGGAATATTATGAATGGTCAGTGGCGTAGTGAATTTTCCACGTTACAACCCCTCCCCCCACGAGACCGAAAAAGAGGCCAAAATCACCCTTGCTCATCAAATTCTACTGGTGCAGTTAAAAACTTTTAAATAATCCCCCCCCCATTTCAAAATCCTGGCTACGTTACTGTTGATTTTCCTATTTGGGCCTACTTGGCACTTGATTGTGCTCTTGAAATGATAAAAAGTACCTATTGCCGTAATTACAGAGGAATTTAAACGCCCCGTTGTCATTGTTCAAGAGCAGTGTTCTTGCTTGCTACAATTTGATTAGTATAAATTAAGCTGATTCAGAACTTATTGACTGGTATCCATTAAGATGTCTTGCTTACTTTTTTCTAGGGCAAGTCTAAAACCTTACCTTTTTTCTAGACGTCTTGAGGCTGTCAGGGCTTCAAGAGTGCTGCTCATCTCGAAATTTTTTTTTATTTGTCAAAACTTATAGGTTTTATTGCAATGGGTCGGACAAGGAAATCGTACACTCATCGAATATTTCTAGGTGTGACACCAGATTTTAGTGTCACCCTCGGTATGCACGAACACTGCTGTTCAAGTTTGCATTACACTCGGACATCACTGGTATCCGCATATAATATGGGTATTGTTCCTATAAGAACCAATCCTATTTTAGATCTGCACGGCAGTATAGCTAGTCTCTAGGTTAGTGCTCTGAATAAGTTGGAGATTCAGTGAACAGGTAATTTTCTAATCTTGGATAAGGGAGGCTGATATCGCCTGGTCCTCAGCTTTGCAGCAGACGTTTGTCGTGTGTTGTCTGAATGACCGAGTCCTATCTAGAGTGCCACCCAAAATTCATTTCATACTACAATTTATACTATACTTTGTGGGACCACCACACCTATGTGGTCTCTGTGTTGCTTCCAAAACAGGTGGTTATCTATGATCACTCCAAGGATTTTTGTTTTATTTTCACAGATCAAGATCGAGGAGATAGAAGGTAGATTCGGAGATCACGAATTTACAACAAATAACAAGGAAGATGAATCGCCTTCACTTGTAATCTCAGCCATAACTCAGGTATGTATTTTCTACAATTAGAAAAAGTTAGGTATATTGCTCAATTTTTTGTTGTTGCTGAATGCATTAGAACCTCTATTGGTACTATTCACAAAGGTTGTTATCTGTGTTTGTAAAAGTGTCACAGAACTCATTTGAATTCAGTTAAGCAATATTTAGAATTATTGTTTGACTAGCTGGCCCGGCGAAGTTCGTACCGCCAAATAGTTGTATGCATCTCATGACAAACTTTAGCTGGATGCACACCTGAGGAGGCGCGATGCAAAATAAATAAATTATAAAAAATCAATTAATTTTAAACACCAAAGATAGCACAATAATTCGAAACAAAGCAATGTCTTTAGAGCATGTAAGTCTTCAACCTGAGGAGGCACGACTGAATGGTTACACACAGAACAGTCATTTTATTTTTAGTTGGGGCGTTTAGAATAAAATACATGGGCGGTTATGGAACAGCACACACTCTTGTCTACTATCTACCGACGGCTGTTGTATGGCTATGATTATAAAGCTGGCCACTGACGAGCGTTCCAACAAGCCAAATGGCACGGTAGCGTGCCATTGGAACGACGTGAATGGTGAATCGCGCTCGTATTTTGGTGGAGCGACGAGGCTCGATGGAATTCCAACCGGTTGAAAATCCATCGCGCCACGCCAAACCCACGTGCTCTCTTAAGAGAATTTGAACGTAGACCTATATCGATGCACGCACAACTTACTAAATTCCAATTACTTAGTTCTTACTAAATAATTCTTTGCAACTGCTCATTCTCAGTTATATACCAGTCCTCGGAATAAAGAGACTGATATCAAGACATCCGTGATAATCACATCTATATCACTGATATCACTGATATCAAGACATCCGTGATTTATCACATCTGTGATAAAGGAAAAATAACTAAAAAGGATTTTTCACTGCTTAGAGCTGGAGGGAAGATTGGCTTGACAATATCCCACTCAGTATGTGAATGGGTATTTGGTGGGTGAGAGTGTGGCTGGATTTGATGTTGGAATGTGAATGGACCAAATTGAGCAGGATCAGGCCGTGGACATAGTGGTACAGCACTTTATGAATTGGGGTTTACCCGAATTGTGACTGGAGCAGACCAACAGACTATTAGCATAGAGAAACAAAAGCGTTAGTAGATATCCCATGGTATAGGGAGTTTATGTCGTAACTTTTACTGTTATCTCACGCCAATTACTGTTGATTATTGTCGATTCTTACTGTTTTGGCCGGGTGAGAGTGTATGAACGGTACAATAAGAGAGACTACCAGTGTCACACAGCTTCAAGGGAAAGAACTACATGGACTATCGGTTTGAGATAACAATAAAAGTTACGACTTAAACTCCCTATACCATGGGATATGTACTTAGGCTATTCTTTCTCTATGCTATTAGACTCATAGTTAGGCACTGCAATGGTTGAGCCTATAAGTTTACGGAAAATGTTGAAGATTTCATAGTATTGACTGAGGAAGCAAGGCGTATATTATGAACTGGGATATCTGCCTCTAAATAATTTTATATTTTCTGTATTGGTGCGGGGGGGGGGGGGTGAAATGACAAGATACTATATCTATCTCGTTAGAAGATAGCTATAGACAGACCTATGCTGAATAAATAGTATCTAAAAAGACTCGCATTCGTTAATAAATAGCTTAATACAGTATAAGTTATCAAAATTAAAATAAGTTATTAAAATTAGTTATTAAAATTAAAATTACGTGTAATTCCGTATTACAATTTAAGGCGCGTTCCTTTTAATAGCTCGTTTGTCTGTTAAGTGAAATCATAACCCTATTTCGGACTTTTTAAATGTTATCTAAATTTGGGAGAGAAATAGTACAAGGAATAAAACAATATAAAAATCTTAAAGCACCCTTAATTTTCAAAAAAAATTAAAATAGTTTAGCAACTTGTTTCGGTTATCACACCATCGTCAGGTTATAAAATGGATGACAATTTTTTTTCCACCAAATAATCACCAAAACTTGTAGTCAAACTATTTTAAAGTTTTTTAAAAATAAAGGGTGCTTTAAGAATTTTTATATTGTTTTATTAATTAAAAAGTAGCTCATGTGAATGAAGTGTTTTTATAGTATAATGAGTATCCTTAGTTTTTCTCTCCTGATCAGTGCTTCCTTGTAAAAATTATAAAGAAACTAGCCGTCAGGCTCGCTTCGCTCGCCATCCAGCTTCGCTATCCGTCTATCCAGGGGGCTCCGCCCCCTGGACCCCCGACTGGATCGTCCGAAATTGAGATCAGCGGATTCGCTTCGCTCGCCTGCATTTTTCATTTGAGCATGCTTCATTTCATCAGAAAGTCAAAGTACTGAGAAAACGCAGAAAAGCTGAGAAAAACACTGATTTTGGGCGTCTTTGATGAAATATTAAAGTCACCTCATCACAAAATTTTTAGACCCTAGCTAAACCTCTGTACCAAATTTGAACATTTTGTGTCTATTACTTGATGAAAGAACTGAGGAAACGCTAATTTTGGGCGTATCTTTGACGTTATTGCAAATTCCTTCTAACTCAACTTTATTACACCCTAGCTTAGCTTCTGTACTAAATTTGAACAATTTCTGTTCATTTGTTCTCGATAAATCTGAGAAAAAGCAAAAAAAAAAACGCTGGAGAACGCTAATTTTGGGCGTATCTTTGACCTTATTGCAAATTCCTTACAACGCAACTTTATTACACCCTAGCTTAGCTTCTGTACTAAATTTGAACAATTTCTGTTCATTTGTTCTCGATAAATCTGAGAAAAAGCAAAAAAAAAAACGCTGGAAAAACGCAGATTTTGGGCGTATCTTTGGAAATTTTTCCAAATCCGTTCTTAGTGCGCCTCTAAAGGGCCAACTGAACATACCTATCAAATTTGAACGTTTTTGGTCCGGTAGATTTTTAGTTCTGCGAGTGAGTGAGTCAGTCAGTCAGTGAGTGAGTGAGTGCCATTTCGCTTTTATCTATATATTATATAAAGTGTCTTATAAGTATTTATTTTCTAGTATGATTACAGGGTGAATCTGATAGTGGAGGAGTTGACATCAAAGAGGAGATCGATATGGACTTTGATCCGCAGCAGGTGATTTATTTATGTATTAATACAGGCACAAGTTATTCACAGTAATTATTATTGGCAGAAGACAGCAGGCTTAGCCAAAAACTTTAAAAATAAATTTTCATTGAATCACTGTTCCTCTCTCAATTTTTCATAAATTTACCATTTTGAAATGAATCATTTGTCAACTCTATTACTATACTAGAATAGAACATTGTTGATAATTGTCGCTAGGCTATCGCCTATTGTACATTGAGTTACAAAAGTAAAGTACATTGAGTTTACAAAAAATTATGATTTTACAGATTGAAAAAAATAAATACAAGATCAAACTTACTATTTAGACTGATGCATTGTAATATATTAAATCTAATGTTAATATAAATTGATATTAATTATCTAGGTATTGATATTTAATTCTATTGATAGATATCAAATCATGAGTAAGCCAGCCTTCTAAGAGACATTCTAAGTCAAAGAAGAGAAATACATAGTGTTTTGTTTATTACTTTTCAGAAATATAATAGCCTATGCTTTGACAGTGATTAGATTTTTATCCCTATTCTGAGACTTGCTTTTGCAGTTACAGGGTAACTTTGTACAATATTTTGCAAATTATTTTGTTATTTTTCATTTTTTAAATTGCAATATAACATATTAATTTATTTAATTATGTTGCTATGTCAATATTTGCAGATGGAAACAGAAGTTGTGAAGCAGGAAAATTATAGCAGCCAAGAAACATGGTCTTCAACTAATGATGACGGCTTCGTCCATCATATCACAAGCCAGGGTAATCACCAGATATTCTTCAGGGAAACAGTGCCAGGTAATACCCGTATTTGCTTATAACAATGATATGTACCCACCATTCTGTCTCTACTTTTTGAGCGAGTAAATAAACTTAGGTCCACTAGGTTATGCATTCTATCGCATGTTTGGGTTAGATTCAAAAGTGTTTTTAATAGATCAAGGAAATCAAATCAACAAATACTTCGTGGAATCCAATTTTTCTTTTCGATAAAATCAACAAATACGTCTTGCAATTTTTCTATCCGATTTAAGTAGAAGTAAAAATATCCAAATGAAAGAAATTATGTCCTAATCTCTATTTTACAGTAGTCGTTCTCTATCTTTGCCTACGTGTCCTTGAAAAAGCATCTAGGCAAGGTATGGTTCGCGGACTGATATCATTGCCTTTGCAAAAATATTAATTAGGCTTGTTGAGAGTTCCTAGAAGAAGGAAGCTCATTACAGAGCTACCTTCATCTTGCCTTACTACTGTGGCTCCTTTAGCGCCAGCTTAGCATGGTAGATACGCGCATATGTTCAACTCTCAGCAAAATTTTAGCAAAAAGACCTAGTCTCATGATTAAAAATAATAAATTCAATTAATTCTCCACATTCTCTACAAACTAATAATAAAAAACAAACATTTTTCTCAGTAACTTTTGCTCGACATGAAAAATTCAAGTTGTGAATTTCTCGAATTGAGTACCTCGGTTACAAGAGATCTTTGACCAATTTTCAAATTAATTAACACAATAAATTGTCATCCTCCAACAATTATTCTCATGACATTGCCAAAGTTACGTCAGTATTTATTATGCTTAGTTTTTGAGTAATTGTGTGTTTAAGTATGCATCATTTGTGATGGAAACTAAAAGGTTAAACTATAGTCAGGTCCACGTTATAATGGCATTGGGGAAAAATAGGAAAACTTCCAGGTGGAAGACGCTAAGCATTGGTTCATTTTTGCAACTTCAAGGTTTTTTTACTTGCCCACAAACTTTTCATTTTAAGTGAAAACAAAGTCTCTCTCTCTCTCTCTTCCCTCCATTTTGTTCCCTCTCTTACTTTATCCATATCATTATTAGGGTTTCACATATTTTCAGATGACAATATTATTCAATCACTTTTTGCTATAAAAAAACGACTAGCTGTCAGATGACTCCTATCTGACTGCTAGTTGTTCTTTTTATTGGGCACGTTCTGTGTACATGGAATGTGGTAAATTGTCCGATTCACAATTTACTATAGTGAGGTCCACGTTATAATGGCAGTGTACGATTGACAATACTGTTGCTGTCCTTTCCTATCATACAACAAAACAGATAGCGCTATCTCTTTCTTGCTTTGCAATGTTGTCAGTTTTCCAGTATATTTTATTTTTACTTTTGACAGTGACTGTACGAAAGTAGACAAACAGTTCTCAGCCGCCATTTTTTTTTCATTCTATCAAAATACTTGAGTACACAAGTCGTATAATTGATTTAAAATGTATTTTTGAAACAATAAAATAATTTTTAGACATACCGTATGAGAAACACAAATTAAAATACCTGAAATGACATTTTAAAAGTTGATAACTAGCCATCCTAGACTCCCTCCATGCTTCAGTTGGGCTACACTTATAGGTTAGACCTACTCGTACTGGTATAAATAATATTGAAATGTTATTTCAGAACTATTTAAATTAAAATTCCTTTTTTTGATAGGATTTCTATTTTTCTATTATCTTTGAAAGAAATTGGAGTAGAATACCTACCAAATAACTTAATTTCTATTGTTTTGAAATTCAGATTGTTGTATCACAGCTTTTCAAATTAGCCGCCATTTCAGATTTGTATAAAAATAAAATCTGATCTCAGTTATGAAAGCAAATTTTTGAATCAAATTATGAAAAAATATATATTCTCTTGATTAATTTGACATTAAATTGATTATTTTATCAAGGAAATGATGATTATTGTTAGATCAAATTTAATGGGATGAATTGAGTAATAGCTGTGTACACTCAGTGGCAAAATGGAAAGACTTGGCAACGTTTTTCTTCTATCTTTCTTCACTGCCATTATAACGTGGACCTCACTATAGGTAAAAAGTTCCGCGTTCCATGGGAAGAGTTTTGACAGATTCTGTATCAGAAACCAGTTCCAGTTTCAAAATCCTGCCCCACAGTCGAAGCGTGGTAAATTGTCCGACCTGGTACAGTTCCAACTTTCTGAGCTCTCATTGGTCGATTATTGTAGTCTGCTTGCTTCTCTGCACATGCGCTGATAGTTGTTTGTTTACCATAGCATAGCCATAGAATACATAACCAACAAAAGCCATACGAATTTATTTTTACATAACCAACAATATGATGTTTGATAACCATTCATTAAATGAATTTTTCTGTATAGAACATTTTAGAGTAATGGAATAAAAGAAATGCAGAAATGCACACTTTTCTAGACGGTAAGTTTGTAAAACAGCCTTTCTTCATTCACGCAGCTAGTAAACGACACATTTTAGTGTAAATCAACTTTATATGTGCACGCCAAAAGCTTGAACCAACGATTTTGAAATGGCATTCCATGAGAACATTTTGCACTAGTCACGTGATGGAACAATTTACGATTGGAACTGGATAAATTTTCTGTACACAGAACGTACACAATAGCAATATGTTTTTAATAATAAGCAGTTAGTGATGGAAAACAACATTGAAGTACAATTATTAACAGTTTGAAAATAAATAGAAAATAAATTCAATCCAGCCGTACATGGTTGATCAATAAACCTTGCTTATTGTATGAAAGTTGAAGATTAATCTATCTTTCCAATTCTCTTCCACTCTATCTTTAGATTTTCCTCTTTCATTTTGATAAGTAAATTATTAATTATCCACAGTTGTGTGGAAAAGAGGATCTTTGTATTTCATTGCAGTCCCATGAATCACAATCCAAATTTATCTTAGATCATATAATTCTCAATTTTTTTCAGGTGAGCAAGAGGATGAAAATTGTTCAGAGGAACTTGACTTCATCGCTGTGAAGAGTGAGCCGGAGATTTGGCCTTCTACGTCCAGTACATCTAGGTCTACTAATGCCTCTGGAGTGGGTGAAGTGGACATCAACTGTGCAAATTCAAACTCCTCAGTGGGAACGTCTGCAGATCCATCAATTGATGTGGTTCATTCGGAGAAAAAACGTTTCAGCTGTGAGTTTTGTGAATTCGAATGCACGCAATCAAGACAGTTGAGATCACATCTCAAATTGCATGCAGGCAAAAGATCTGTCCACTGTGAATTTTGTGATCACACATGTGCTACTGCCAGTGATTTGAAAAAGCACATGAGGCGTCATACAGGTGAAAAACCGTTCAGCTGTCAATTATGTGACTATGCGTGCTCACGATCAGATTCTTTGAAATCACATATGCTCCAAATCCATACAGATAAACCTTTCAGTTGTGAATTTTGCAGCTATAAATCCGCTCTATCAAATCTTTTGAAATCTCATATGAAAACACATACAGGATATAAACCTTACAGTTGTGAACTTTGTGACTATAAATGTGCTCAATCAACTTCTTTGAAATTACATCTGAGAATACATACAGGGGATAAATTATTGTTGAGGTGTGAATTCTGTAACTATAAGTGCGTTTCATCAAGTCATTTGAAAACACATATGAGAATACATACGGGAGATAAACCTTTCAGTTGTGACTTTTGTGACTATAAATGCGCTCAATCAAATTCTTTGAAATCACATATTATGAGAAGGCATACAGAAGATAAACCTTTCAGTTGTGAATTTTGTAACTATAAGTGCGTCATATCAAATGATTTGAAATTACACATGAGAACACATACGGGAGAAAAACCTTACAGTTGTGACGTTTGTGACTATAAATGCGCTACTTCCAGTAATTTGAAAGCGCATATCATTACTCATACTAAAGAAAAGCCTCTCAGCTGTGAACTTTGTAACTATACTACCGCTAGATCTGGAAATTTGAAAAATCATATCAAGGGAAAGCACGCAGGGAAAATTCCTTCAAGCACAATTGTCTGAAAGCTTAGCTATAAGCCAGGTAATCTCCCTCTCCAATGGCGCTGAAGCCCAAATCGGACTCTGGCCTCAACCAAACTACACCTCCATCTATCCCTATCCATCGCCGCTCTCTTCCATCCCCTCACACAATTCAGCATCCTTCCTCACCCAATCCTCTCATCGCTTCCTTGGTCTCCCTACAGGTCGTCTTCCTCCAGGCTGACCGACAAACACCTTCCTTGGCACTCGTGCTTCGAGCATTATTTGCACATGCCCTGACCATGGAGGCGCATCAATCTTATGTGGACTGATAGTTGAGGCTCTGCATAAAGTTCTGTTAACTCGGCATTGGTTCTTATGCGCTATTGTCCATCCTCGCATACCGGTCCATGAATTCTTCTCAGGATTTTTCTTTCAAACACATCCAAGACTCCTGCTTTTTTGGTTGTGGTAGTCCAAGCTTCACTGCCATAGCAAACCACCTTTCTCATTATACTTTCATATAGTTTTGTTTCACATATCCGGTGTACATTTCTATTCTTGAATATATTCAGTAGAGAGAAGAATGTACGATTGGCGGCGAGAATACGTTTATGAACCACTGTTTGCTCCTCATTACAATTGGACACACAACTGCCCAAGTAGGTGAAACTGTCATCAACTTCATAGTTCTTTCCACCACATTTGCCCAAGCCGATTTCTGTTTTGTCTAGATTGAAGTAATACTTTAGTTTTGTTGACATTGATCTTCAGACCAACCTCTGATGCGCTTTGCTCCAACTCGAATGCTATGTTTTAAACGGCTGCAAGAGATTTTCCAAGTATGCCTATATCATCTGCATATCCAAGTATTTTTGTCGACTTGATCATCAATGTGCCACTCCTACCACTGACGTCCTCCTAATAGCGTGTTGCAGAGACAAATTGAAGAACATTGGTGCCAGTCAATCTCCCTGCTTCAAGCCACGCGCCACGCCAAACCAGTCTGTTAGCTCTCCTGCCACTCTAACTTGACAGCCAGTTTATTATATTATATTCTTTTTTTGTAAAATGAGCCTTCAAGTAGGACTAGGTCATTTTTATTGACACAACATCATAACATGCTTCTATGTAATACCATTTTCAAGTGTAGTATTCTAATCACGTCGAAAAATTAAACTTAATATCTCAATATCAGATTTATTCATACACGTTCAACATATTATACAGTATTGGTAAAAATAATGGAAACAGCTTAATATTTCTTCTACAAGGATAATTTGACATTAGGTTTGATGCATTGATGATCCTATTCGAGTTAAAAAACTACTTTCTGTATCTTCAATAAAATTATGTTCTCGAATAAGCATCCTCATTTCTCAAAATGCTTCATGTTTAATGACGCTTACATTGCATAGATAATAATTAATACCTAGCCTATCTTCATAATACTTGTGTAATAATAGTATGATACATAATTTCCTCTCATTCAATTGTTTATAACTACCTGTAAGCTTCATGTATGCTATGAAGTATCTAGCCGAATTTGATTCAGCTTTGTGTTCTGTTTCTGGATTGATCTTTTGGAGACTCTATAGAACTTTTTTACTTATTTTTGTATATCTTATTTTAACTCTTTAAAACGAATATGGCATGTCGCATACTACCGAGCTATGCAAGTTCCAATCTAGTTTATACTAGTCTAAAAATATATAATAGCAATGGACAAACTAATAACATAATAATTGAATAGATTAAATGTTACGTCATGTGTTGTATTTTCCTCTTCGTGAACTTGACCAAAGGGGCTCTTCTTTTTTTCATAGGAAATAAATTTTTTCTTGTATTCACGTAAGTTGAGATTTTACATGTTAAGATTAATTCCCACACACTAGTGACAGTAAAAGTAACCGGTAGAGTGAGAATTTTAATGAATTGTTTCCATGAGTTCAAATGGAATCAATTTATAATCCCTAGACCATGCTGAGTGCTGTCTGTGAAGGAACATTAAATTTTCAATATTTTTGATTAAAAATTTTAATAACAAATATTGGAAATTAAATTTTAACTGTGCCGGGCACTTTCTCTGTCACTGGTGGCTGTGAATCGCTTAAACAGTAATTATTATGATAATAGTCCATTATATAAAACAATAATAGTCCATAATAGTCCTTAATATAATAGTAATAGTTATATAATATTCCATTAATTATAATAATAGTCCAGTCAATTGGTCATTTTTCAGGAAACAGCCCAGAAAGAATTTTTCTCGTCGGTTTTATGTGTATTTTGGGGCGCTGAATTAGAATCTGTAATTTTCTGACGCGCCAAAGGGCGGCTTTGCCCCTAAAAGCCCTACATTTTTGGACTTTTTTCATTTTTTCCATTTTATTTTGAAAACTTCTGGTTTTATTTTGAAAAAAGGTTTCTCTAAAGAATTGAAAGACAATAAAATTTCCAATGAATTGAGTGGTTGCGCAGGGTTCTACTTTTACGCAGAAAACTGAGTTACTTTAATACTTCTTGAATCACTATTATCGTGAAAGTGCAGAGACTGTGAAAATGAGGAAAACATTATCAATTTATTGAATCTTTGAAACGAATGAATCAAAGTCCAGAAAAATCTGGTGTGTTAAACTCACACAAATTATTTGCACATTGAACTGCACGCCTCATTCTTAAACGAGAATAATTTAGGGGAATAACATCGTAATTATTACGAATGGCGGCTATATATTTAAAACTACGATCATTACTATTGTATACAGAGTGAGTCATATGTAAGGGAACCCTTCAATAAGTCGAAGACTGTTGTAGATATAAAGCCGTGTCCACACTGAACAAATGTTCGACATACATGTTCGGCAAACATGTTTGTTGAGCTCAGGGACAAACATTTTAAAAAGTTTGGACAATCATTGTTCTTCAAACAAAAAATTACTGTTTTTCCAAACATTTTCAGTGTTGACAGCTGTAAAACATAAAACCTGTTCTCCTCACTTAGCCTACAAATATTTTGTTTGGTGACGCATCCACACTGGCCACGGGCAAACATTGTTTGTCAAACATAATAGAATTTGCCCAAACTGTTTTAAAAACCATGTTTGTCGAACATTTGTTCATTGTGGACACGGCTTAATACTGTAACTTTCAGGATAAGTTATTGTTCAAACTAACCTTTTGACGTACAACTGAATTTCAACCCCTCGTAAGGGGGTGACTTAGGGGTTGTAACTCGAATATTTCAATTGTAAACACCCATTGGGTGGTACATTATTTTAAAGGTCTTTTTAAAACAAGAAAGATTGCAACAATTTGGGGTTGTAACTCAAATATTTTGAATGTAAACACCCATTGTGTGTCACATTATTTTAAAGACCTTTTCGAAGCCAGAGAAATGACATCAATAAAAATATTCTATGATACTTTTATCCAAAATGGCGACTGATTGAAGTTTTAATTTTTAAAGAAATAATTGACAAAGTTCAATCATCCGCCATTTTGGATAAAAGTATCATAGAATATTTTTATTGATGTCATCTTCCTTGTTTTAGAAAGGCCTTAAAAATGATGTGTCACACAATTGGTGTTAACTTTTGAAATATTTGATTTACAACCCCTCATTTCCTTAAAAACTAAAACTTCAATAAGCTGCCATTTTGGATACAAGTATCATAGAACATTTTAATTGATGCCATCTTTCTTGTTATAAAAATAACTTAAAAATAATTTACCACACAGTGGGAGTTTACATTTGAAATATTCTAGTTACAACCCCTAAGTCACCCCCTTATAAAGGGCTGAAATTCAGTTGTATGTCAAATGGTGGGGTATTCGACCGATAACTTATCCTGAATGTTACAGTATCTACAACAGTATCATAGCCACAAGTATGACAGTATTCCACTTATTGAAGGGTTCCCATACATATAACTCACTCTGTATATTGTTTTCAGAGTACATTTACCTTTGTATAAAAATTGTGAAATTTGATAAATTTTTAAAAGTCGTCGAAACAGCTGTTCTACAGATAAAATATCTCGACTATATCGCATGCTTGTGAGAACCGAAAGTGTTGTCAATAGATCAATAAGATCAAATTATCTAAATACTTCGTGGAATCCAATTTTTCTATCCGATAAAATCAACAAATAATACTTCCTGTATTTTTTCAAGCTCCTTACAGAGCTACCTTCATCTTGCCTTTCAAGTGTGGCTCCTTTAGCGCCAGATTAGAATGGTAGATGCGCGCGTATGTTCAACTCTCAGCAGAATTTCAGAAAAAAGGCCTAGTCTCAATTGAAAAAAAATTCAATTAATTCTTTACATTCTCTACAAACGAATAATAAAACACAAACATTTTTCTCAGTAAATTTTTCTCGACATGAAAAATTCAAGTTGTGAATTTCTCGACTTGAGTACTTCGTTTACAAGATATCTTTGACCAATTTTCAAATTAATTAACACAATAAATTGTCATCCTCCAACAATTATTCTCATGACATTGCCAAAGTTACGTCAGTATTTATTATGCTTAGTTTTAGAGTAATTGTGTGTTTAAGTATGCATAATTTGTGATGGAAACGAAAAGGTTAAACTATAGCCAGGTCCACATAAAAATGTCATTGGAGAAAGATAGGGGAAATCCCAGGTGGAAGACGCTAAGCATTGGTTAATTTTTGCAACTTCAAGTTTTTACTTTCCTTGCCCTATTACCATAGGTAAGGAAAGTATTGCTTTCCGAAAAAAATTAAGGTACCCCAATTTCTAAATTTCTATACGTTTCAAGGTCCCCTGAGTCAAAAAAGTGGTTTTTGGGTATTGGTCTGTATGTGTGTGTGTGTGTGTGTATGAGTGTATGTGCGTTTGTGTACACGATATCTCATCTCCCAATTAACGGAATGGCTTGAAATTTGAAACTTAAGGTCCTTACAATATAAGGATCCGACAGGAACAATTTCGATCCAATGCAATTCAAGATGGCGGATAAAATGGTGAAAATGTTCTCAAAAACAGGGTTTTTCGCGATTTTCTCGAAAACGGCACCAACGATTTTGATCAAATTTATACCTAAAATAGTCATTGATGAGCTCTACCAACTGCCACAAGTCCTTAGTTTTAGATTCTCAATTATCTGGCTTCAGATACAATTTAAACAAAAAAATTGAGTGGAATAGATTGAGCATGGAAATCTCTTCAATTAATGTTCAGTAACATTTTCACCTAAAATTGAAAATAAGCTCGAAATTCGAGAAAATGTTATTATTTCAATTATAAACTGTTGGCAACTGTTGATTCTATTAAATCATTCACTATGAAAAGATAGCAAACTTCGTGTATCTCCAGCCTTATTGTCCTGTCACCAGCTGGCTTGGATCTTTGAATAGTAGACTTGAGATGCGCGGGAACACTAGCGTCAGGTGATAAATTTTCATAACGGCAAGGAAAGTTGTGTGACTGCGCCACACCAGATTTTTTAACTAGCCCACAAACTTTTAATTATAAGTGAGAACAAAGTCCCCCTCTCTTCGCTCCATTTGGTTCCCTCTCTTACTTTATCCATATTAGTATTAGGGTTTCACATATTTTCAGATGACAATATTATTCAATCACTTTTTGCTATTAAAAAGAACAACTAGCAGTCATATGACTGTTATTTGACTGCTAGTCGTTCTTTTTAATAGAATAAATCTGGTGTGGCGCACTCACAACTTTCCTGGCCTTTATGAAAATTTATCACCTGACGCTAGTGTTCCCGCGCATCTCAAGTCTACTATTCAAAGATTTGAGCCAGCTGGTGACTGGGCAATAACGCTGGAGACACACGAAGTCTGCTATCTCTTCATAGTGAATCATTTAATAGAATCAACAGTTGCCAACAGTTTGCAATTATTGGATAATCACATTTTCTCGATTTTCGAGTTTATTTTTAATTTTAGGTGAAAATGTTACTGAACATTAATTGTAGAGATTCTCATGCTCAATCTATTCCACTCAATTTTTTTGTTTAAATTGTATCTGAAGCCAGATAATTGAGAATCTAAAATCAAACTTTGCGTAGATGGGGCGGAACTCCTGAAATTTTTACAGATATGGGGCTTTTGCAGTTGATAGAGCTTATCGATAACTATTTCAGGTATAACTTTAATCAAAATCGTTTGAACCGTTTTCGAGAAAATCGCAAAAAAACCTGTTTTTGACAACATTTTCGCCATTTTAGCCCCCATCTTGAATCGCATTTGATCGAAATTGTTCGTGTCGGATCCTTATATTGTAAGGACCTTACGTTCCAAATTTCAAGTCATTCCGTTTATTGGGAGATGAGATAACGTGTACACAGACGCACGCACATACACTCATATACACACACACACACACACACACACACACACACACACACACACACACACACACACATACACATACAGACCAATACCCAAAAACCACTTTTTTGGACTCAGGGGACCTTGAAACGTAAGCCTATAGAAATTTAGAAATTGGGGTACCTTAATTTTTTTCGGAAAGCAATACTTTCCTTACCTATGGTAATAGGGCAAGGAAAGTTATGAAACGTATAGAAAACATGAAATTAAGGTACCTTAAATTTTTTTGGAAAGCAATACTTTCCTTACCTATAGGGCAAGGAAAGTAAAATGTGATTTAATAATAAGCAGTTCGTGATGGAAAACAACATTGAAGGACAATTATTAATAGTCTGAAAATAAATTCAATCCAGCCGTACATGGTTGATCAATTCACCTTGCTTATTGTATGAAAGTTGATGATTCAACCATCTTTCCAATTATCTTCCTCTCTATCTTTAGATTTTCCACTACCATTTTGCAAGGGACTCCTCACCAACAAAAGCCATACGAATTTATTTTTCACTTTCATTTTGATAAGTTAATTATTAATTATCCACAGTTGTGTGGATAAGAGGATCGTAATTAATTCTGTATTTCATTGCAGTCCCATGAATCACAATCCACATTTACCTTAGATCATATTATAATTCTCAATTTTTTTCAGGTGAGCAAGAGGGTGAAAATTGTTTAGAGGAACTTGACTTGAGCGCAGTGAAGAGTGAGCCCGAGATTTGGCCTTCTACGTCCAGTACATCTAGGTCTACCAATGCCTCTGGAGTGGGTGAAGTGGACATCAACTGTGCAAATTCAAACTCCTCAGTGGGAACGTCTGCAGATCGATCAGTTGGTGTGGTTCATTCGGAGAAAAAACGTTTCAGCTGTGAGTTTTGTGAATTCGAATGCACGCAATCAAGACAGTTGAGATCTCATCTCAAATTGCATGCAGGCAAAAGATCTGTCCACTGTGAATTTTGTGATCACACTTGTGCTACTGCCAGTGATTTGAAAAAGCATATGAGGCGTCATACAGGTGAAAAACCGTTCAGCTGTCAATTATGTGACTTTGCGTGCTCACAATCAAGTTCTTTGAAATTTCATATGCTCCAAACCCATACAGACGATAAACCTTTCAGTTGTGAATTTTGCACCTATAAATGCGTTCTATCAAGTCTTTTGAAATCACATATGAAAACACATACAGGAGATAAACCTTACAGTTGTGAACTTTGTGACTATAAATGTGCTCAATCAACTTCTTTGAAATTACATATGACAGCTCATACAGGAGATAAGTTGTTGAGTTGTGAATTCTGTAACTATAAGTGCGTTTTATCAGGTCATTTGAAAACACATATGAGAACACATACGGGAGATAAACCTTTCAGTTGTGACTTTTGTGACTATAAATGCGCTCAATCAAATTCTTTGAAATCACATATCATGAGAAGGCATACAGAAGATAAACCTTTTAGTTGTGAATTTTGTAACTATAAGTGCGTTATATCAAGTCATTTGAAAATACATATGAGAACACATACGGGAGAAAAACCTTTCAGCTGTGACGTTTGTGACAGGACATTTGCTACTTCCAGTAATTTGAAAGCGCATATCAGTACTCATACTAAAGAAAAGCCTTTCAGCTGTGAACTTTGTAACTATACTACCGCTAGATCTGGAAATTTAAAGATTCATATGAAGGGAAAGCACGCAGGGAAAATACCTTCAAGCACGATTGTCTGAAAGCTTAGCTATAAGCCATGTAATCTCCCTCTCCAATGGCGCTAATGCCCAAATCGGACTCTGGCCTCAACCAAACTACGCCTCCATCCATCCCTATCCATTGCCGCTCTCTTCCATACCCATGCCTGTTGTGTGTTGTTGAATAAGTGGACGATTAGTAATTTGACAAGTTGTTTATTAATTAGACAAATAGACATGTAGACAAGAAGAAAAATCAGTTCAGGTCATACATAACCTCCTAACCAAACCATTCACACTGGCTTGGCCCGCGCTTCCTTCTCTTGTTGCCAACTTAAGTATGAATCAGTAGGTACCTGTATCTTATCATACTAGTGTATTATTCTATTCTATTTTATTTTAACTATGAGGTTATTTTTGTTTATGTCACTTGCCAACCATTTTGTATTTTAGTCAATGTATGTCTATTTTTGTATGTCAGTCTGTCAATGTATAATGGTCTAATGACAATGTCAGTTATATATTTATAATTATATACGTTTAATATCATTCATATAAAAAAAGAGCATGTTGTATGTTGGTACTGATTCATGCTTGAGTTGGCAACAAGAGAAGGAAGCGCGGGCCAAGCCAGTGTGAATGGTTTGGTTAGGATGTTATGTATGACCTGAACTGTTTTGTCTTCTTGTCTACATGTCTATTTGTCTAATTAATAAACAACTTGTCGAATTACTAATCGTCTACTTATTCAATAACACATAACAATACCCAAATCCTGCTGTTTTGGTTGTCATAGTTCAAGCTCCACTACCATAGCAAGCATACCGTAGTATTCTAATTACGTCAAAAATTGAACGTAATATCTCAATATCAAATTTATTTATGCACTTTCAACATATTAGGGGTATTCACAATGTTGTTTTAGCCTTCTGAAATGCTATTATTTTAATAACTCTGGATTGTGAACGACTCATCTAAAACCATCTGCTATTAGCTAACTGCAGTAGCGATCCAAACGGATAATTTGTGTAACTCAAAGTTTACTATTATTCTAAAGTAAGATTATAAACATTTTTCTTCAAAAATGATAGCCTAATTTGACAGTAGGTTTGATTCATTGATGATCCTATTCGAGTTGAAAAACTACTTTCTGCATCTTCAATAAAACTATATTCTCGAATAAGCATCCTCATTTCTCAACACGTTCCATGTGTAATGACGATTACATTGCATAGATAATAATTAATACCTAACCTATCTTCATAATACTTTGTAAAGTCGCACATAACCTTTATTTGGATAATTTATTTTATGAAATTGGGATGAAAAGAAGTTTTGGACTGTTATCTGTTTTTTGTCCTTAAGTGATTGTAAATGATGAATAAATACTTGTGTGATAATAACATGATACATATTTCCTCTCATTCCATTATACTACCTATAAGCTTCATGTATGCTATGAAGTATCTAGCCGAATTTGATTCAGCTTTGTGTTCTGTTTCTGGATTGATCTTATGAAGAATCTATAGAACTTTTTTACTTATTTTTGTATAACTCATTTCAACTCAATGACATGTCGCATTTACTACCGAGCTATGCTTTATATGCCTTTTTCATTAAATAAATTCTAGGCCCGGTTGCACAGAAGCCGGTTAAATTTCAACCGTAATTAATTTAATGAGAACCAATCTAATTTAACCGAGAAGGCGTTTTTGAGAAGATGGCTTCCCTATTGGTTCTCTTGGAATTGATCATGATTAAAATTTAACCGGAACCTAATCTATTAATATATTCTAAAAAATTTTCATTTGCAATAGAATTCTAAAAATACATAATATCAATGGACAAAAATGTCCATAATAATTGAATAGATTAATAATTGAATAGATTATTTGTTACTGCAAGTGTTTTGTATTTTCCTCTTCCTAATCTTGATTGAGGGAGCTCTTCTTTTTTTAAATAGTTTCTTTTATCTTGAATTCACGTAATTTGATAATTCACATGACAGTGAAAGTGCCCGGTAGAGTGATAATATGATTCAACTAGCCGTCAGGCTCGCTTCGCTCGCAATATCCGTCTAGCCATGGGGCTCCGCCCCCTGGACCCCCGACTGGATCGTCCAAAAATGAGATCAGCGGGCTCGCTTCGCTCGACTGCATGTAGACAGCGGAAACTCTGTACCGAATTTGAACGTATTATGTCAATTTGATCTAGAAATACACCTGTTACTATATCGGCGTATCTTTGGCGAACAAAATTCTTCCACCTCAGCTAAACCTGTGTACTGAATTTTTTTAAAATATATTTCCATCAATAATTATTGAAAAAGGTGAGGAAACGCAGAAAAGCTGAGAAAACGCTAATTTTGGCTAACTGGATAAATTGGTATTTAGGAGGTCCTGGATAAATTTAATGCATTTCAATCTTCAACTTGGTGCCAACCTAACAAAGTCAACTCAACTTAATGCCAACCTGACAAAATTTTTAATTTAGTTACCAGAACAACTGTTTCGAAGAGGTACTCTCTCTCTAGATTATAGTTCTATATTAACATATGGTATGGACATTTCAATTAATTTTAAGATATTGGAATAAGAAGAATATACATGCTAAAAGAACTTAAAACCCTTGAAAACCACCCTTAAAGTTAAAATATTGTCAAAAGATTTCTTAGTGCGCCTCTAAAGGGCCAACTGAACATACTTACCAAATTTGAACGTTTTTGGGCCGGTAGATTTTTAGTTCTGCGAGTGAGTGAGTGCCATTTCGCTTTTATATATATAGATTATTATTCCCATAAGTTCAAATTGAATTAATTTATATTTGCTGGGCATGCTGAGTGCAGAAAAGGAAAATTTTAATCAAAAATATTTGAAATTAAATTTTTATTGTGCCGGGCACTTTCATTTGTGGCTGCGAATCCAGCTCAACCTGGCATTATTATTCTATATATATATAGTTCAGTTAAATAGTATTTTTTCAGGAAACAGTCCATAAAAGAATTTTTTCCTACCGTTACCTTGAAAAGTGGCCATTCCTGCACTGATCACAGAACGCAAAGAATCACTTTTCCGCTCTAGTGCGGGAATAGTTATTTGTGCAACTAGTGCGCAAAGTGACACTTTGCTGCACCGAAAGAAACGTTTACGCCCGAGCCGTAGGCGAGGGCGGAATGGTTTCTTGAGTGCAGCAGAGGAACTTTGCGCACGTATTTCACATTAAGTTTTTCCTACAGTTACCATTGAATATGAAAAGTGGGTAATTATGGGTAAAATTGCCTGAAATGCATAAAATGTTTTTCTGTGTAATTTTATTATTGATAAAAACCTTAATCCTAAAATCCTTAAGTCCTCGTTGTCCTTGGTTATAATATATAATGTAATAATTAGCGCGTTGTGCTTCCTTGCACCTCTGCTCACTATAGCAGCCCAGTCACTGTTACCAACTTCATTTTGATTTTGCTGCACTGTTGCTCCATATAACCTACTAAGTATTTTGCGTTGCCATGTTGCAAATCTGGAGTGCAGAAAAATTTTTCCCGCACTAGAGCGGAAAAGTGATTCTTTGCGTTCTGTAATCAGTGCAGCAATGGCCACTTTTCAATGTAACTGTAGGAAATAGTTATTTGTGCAACTAGTGTGCAAAGTGACAGTTTGCTGCACCGAAAGAAACGTTTAGAAGAGCCGTAGGCGAGGGCGGAATGGTTTCTTGAGTGCAGCAGAGGAACTTTGCGCATGTATTTCACATTAAGTTTTTCCTACAGTTACCATTGAATATGAAAAGTGGGTAATTATGGGTAAAATTGCCTGAAATGCATCAAATGTTTTTCTGTGTAGTTTTATTATTGATAAAAACCTTAATTTATTGTCAAATTGAATAAAAATTTTGTCCTTGGTTATAATATATACTTAATAAGGTGCTCGTTGTGCTTCGTTGCACCTCTGCTCACTATAGCAGCCCAGTCACTGTTACCAACTTCATTTTGATTTTGCTGCACTGTTGCTCCATATAACCTACTAAGTATTTTGCGTTGCCATGTTGCAAATCTGGAGTGCAGAAAAATTTTTCCCACACTAGAGCGGAAAAGTGATTCTTTGCGTTCTGTAATCAGTGCAGCAATGGCCACTTTTCAACGTAACTGTAGGAAATAGTATATTTCGTACCTAGGGTCGAAAATGTACGTTTTCCGGCTCGAGATCTCGGTTTTCAAGTTTGAGACAAAGTCGAGAACTTGAAGCGTTTGAGAGCCGGAAAAACATTTTTGCCCGTGTTGCAAACGCTATTTTTCGCCACACAAAAAAAAAATGTTAAGTTGGCAATTTTGAAAGCAAAATTTTAAGGTTATGCTACTATAAATCATACAATGTTAATGAGGTTATGATAGTATCATTGTATTCTATTGTTCGGTATCAAAACTACAAAATAATTCATATCAAGTTATAGAAATGATCATTTATTGATAGTTTAAATACCTATTTAATTATACTAGATACATAAATACATATTAAATTATAAAAAATAAGCATTATTGACAGTTAATTCTTTGTTTTTCACATAAAATAAATTATACAATCATTATAATTTTTATACAACAAATCTCTATTACTTTATTCTTTATTATTTAAATAGAAGTTGAATGTGCAGTTATGATTGTTTGAGAACATGAATCCTCTAGCAGATTCTACTACTTTTTTCTGAGAGGTCAAATGTTCATTCAAATTGTTTGTATCTACGGTCTATTCTGATTGGTTCTCATGACATTTAATCTCAAATATTTAACAGACTTTTGTGCAATCTGGCCTTATAATACAGTATTATAAATAATACTTCCAAAATAAATAATAATTCATCCATTTATCCATGAGATATTGCACCGGGCACTTTGTGCTTTGCGCCCCATGCAATATCTCATGGATAAATGGATGAATAGAATTTTCATTACTATTTTGAAATAATGTGATGAAAAAATTAATATAATTGCATGTTTCACAGTTTTGTCTCAAATAACTCAAAATATATCTAAAAAAATGATTGAAATTTTAAAAAAAAGTAAGTACAGTAACTAATATAAAAAATAGCTTATAAAAGTTGAAATTCATCGACAAAAAAAATGTCATTGACCGAGATTCAAACCTTGATAATGTTAATCACGAATTATGAGTACTGATGTATTATGCCTTTAGGCTCTCAGCCATTGCATATTGTTGAACGTAGGGGCCTGACTCATAAGACTTAGCAGACACGTAATACTGTACTGTAAACTAAAGTGCGAGATAAATTACTTTTAACATGAAGAGGAGAAACCCATTTCTCCCTCTACAGTTTGTAGCGTAGACACAGACAGACATCCTGTGCACAATTGGATGCGCCATGTCATTTTGCTTCATGTTCTTGTGATGAAAACATATCTGTTAAAACATACACAAACCAATATACCTGCTGACCAGTACACTACTTGGAACATTGCCAGCAATAGATGGAGGGGAGTGTTGCCGCGTCGTGTTACAAAGCTTTCTTACTCAGACACAAAAGAAGGAGAGATAGGTAGCTAGGTAGTGGGAGTGATTAGTGGAGGATAGAGCATCAGACCTCTCCTTCTTTGAGAAAGAGCCATGTTAAAAGTAATTTATCTTGCACTCTAGACTTCTAAAGTTTACTTCACTCCTAAAAAGCATACAACAGACTTTGGCTCATGACTTATATTATTAAAATTAATATATTACCTGTCTCACAATAAAATTTTCACTCTGAATTAAGTCAGGTAATGTATCTAGGCTACTACTATAATATAGTGTATAGCGGCAAATTTGAAGTCGGTTTGCCGGCATTTTCACAACAAAATATTGCTCTGAAAATAGTTAAATCATAGAGAAAACATTCGAAGATTCAATCTTGAGTGGGCCTAATGTTTTCTCTATATGGTTTAATATTGATGAAAAATATTATCTAACAGTTTTAATAATGAATTTCGGAAAAATTACTAGGAATTTTCAGTAAGGATGAGTTTTACCAGTAGGCTTACCTTAAACTTGAGAACTCTGCTGTATTTTCTTATTATTATTGTTGATTGTATTGCATTAAGAAGTGGAATTGATAATAAAAAGAAACAATAATTGTTAATAATTATTATTACTTTTAAATATTGATACAATTTATTATTGTACTTTGATTTCAAATTTGATTCTTCACTTTTAAATACTAGCGATACGTACCTTTCTGACAATGGACAATGCAGCCAACATTACATTGTTGAGGCTATTTATAAATATTAAATTATGAAACAGTAATTTATAAAATATAGACATAATACCGCGATTCACGATACATAATTATATAGATTTTTACAGTTGGTATGGGATTATCTCTCTATGATTTGTGAGATCGGACAGGATCAGCTGTTATTCAAGGTCATTTTACAGCCCTAGGGCTGTAAAGTTTTACCGGCCTGGTCGGAAAACAATCACTTTCGGCCTCCATATGATGAACGTAATAGTATATTTCACACCTAGGGCCGAAAATGAGAATTTTCCAGCTCGAAATCAGTTTTCAAGTCCGAGGCTGTAGGCCGAGGACTAGGAAAGATTGAGAGCCGGAAAACATTTTTGCCCATGGTGAGAACGTTATTTTTTGCCACACAGAAAAATAAACAATATACATATGAGAATAATTGTTTATTAGTCACTTCCAAAAGCAAAACAGGAAGGTGATAGCTCTAGCAAATCTGAGGTAATCTGAATATCAGGAAATTGTCCAAGTATTTTTATTTTTTATTCTGATTTGTTTAAATAACCTAAAAGATTATGTTCAATTATGTAAGAGGTTGAGTTTATACTTTTTATTCTTCCAAATGACAATAAGATGATATTATTATAAATGTTTTGATTCTTGAATAATAAACACAAATAATGAAAAGTTTTTTGATCAGCTGTGTCTTAGCACACTTGAAATTTGGCCAATCTGAATGTCAACGTCAACAATGCTTCTTGTCGTTGACTTCGGAAGTTTAGGTTAGAAGTTCTATCCTACTCTGAAAATCGAATTTGAATAGTTTATAATATTATATCTTATCTGTATTTTATTCATCCAAATAAAATGGTAGTATCTTATTGCAGAATATTTATTCAATTCTAGAAGCATAAACTGACTCTGTTTCATAAACCATTTTGTAAACACGTCCACATCAAATCAGAATCAGCTGACTTCAAGGTTATTTTACGATTTTTTTTCTGCACTCCAGATTTGCAACATGGCAACACAAAATAGTTAGTAGGTTATATGGAGCACCAGTGCAGCGAAATCAAAATTAAGTTGGTAACTGTGGTATAGTGCGTTCCATGTTATAATATTATGAAGGCAATGATGGACAAGGACATATGCCTTCATTCATTTACTACATTACTATTCATTTTTAAATAAATTAAGGTTTTTATTAATAATAAAATTACACAGAAAAACATTTGATGGATTTCAGGGAATTTTACCCATAATTACCCACTTTTCATATTCTTTGGTAACTGTAGGAAAAATTTAATGTGAAATACGTGCACAAAGTTCCTCTGCTGCACTCAAGAAGATCACCTACGGCTTGGGCGTAAACGTTTCTTTCGGTGCAGCAAACTGTCACTTTGCGCACTAGTTGCACAAATAACTATTCTCATCGGGTTTATATGTATTTCTGGGCACTGAATTTTAATCTGAAATTTGCTGACACGCCAGAGGGCGGCATCACCCCTAAAATCACCACATTTTTGGATTTTTAAATTTTCTATTTCATTTTGAACTTTGTGTTTTTTTTTAAAAAAAACATTCTCTAAAAAATTGATGAAAATTTTCAATGAATTGAGTGGTTGCGCAGGATTCTACTTTTGCTTTGAGTTAGGGTACTTTATACTTTAGGGTACTAAATACTTCTTGAATCACTATTTATTATATCGTGAAACTGTAGAGACTGATAATGATGAGGAAAACATCAATTTCTTGAATCTTTGAAACGAATGTAACTTCACGAATATCAAATAAAAATAAGATTCTGCTCTACAATTCAAAACCAAATTCTTTAATAGGTCTATATGCGAGAAACGAAAAAAATTTACCTTTGAATCACCGCCACTCCCTTAGCACAGTGGATAGGGCTGGGTTTTGATGTTTACTGCGAGGTCAAAATCTGGAAATAGAGAAAAAAATTTGGAAGACAATTTTTGGCCTCGCAGTTCTGTTCAGGGTAAGGTAGTAAGGAGGTAAACATCTCAAGTACAGTAGGCCTACCCAACCATTCCCACTGTAAACCTAGCGCCGCAGTGCAGGATGGTTTCTCACAGCTTGGCGTTGTTGTCATTTGAGATGGGTGTCTGGCTTGAAGTGTTTCGACCGCATTGCAGGATGACTATTAACGGTTGCCAGAAGATCAACAGCTGGGTCTTTTTCGTTATTTTTCGTGATAGAGAAATTCTGATTACAGATTCGTTCTCAGCGACCCCAAGTTTAGCCTGAAGGCTCAGAATGTCAACAATGTTTTTAAATAATTAAAAATCATCATGAAAAGTAATTAATATGGTAGTAAACCACGTTTCTGGAAACTTTTTACTGGTGACTGGAGTTATTATTGATTATAGGTAGCACAAAAATCAAAATAATCGTAAGAAAGAAAACTGCTGATGGACGCGAATAAGACCGTCACACCATTGTTCTATTGTCTCGGCTGCTTGGCTGAGCCTGGCTGGAGGGATCAAATAACCGACTGGATTGATCTTTCGTCTGTCCACCCGGCGGAACTACGCCGACCATTGCTGGGTGGAAGATGTTACTGCGGCCGCTCGCATTCCCACTAACGCTGCTATTACTTGCTGTCTCAGCGCCTAGTCCGATTCAGCCAAGCATCCAGCCTGCACTGCGGAGCTAGGTTGAGGGGGTGGCGGTGATTCAGGGAGGGTTATATAATAACCCTTCGTTGACTGGACTATTATTGCATTTTTGAATGCAATTTTGATGAAAATTAGTTAATACATTTATGCTATTAGTGCTAATCCTGGAAAAGAGCACTTGTGTCATAATCGATTTTTACTATGGAAATTTGAATTTGGGCCCAAGTTGTCTATCGATCGTTTGGAATGATGAGGGCCGAACATTGATATCAATCTACTCCATCTCGATTCTCGATGGGAACGGACCTATCGACTGCTCTCGAACTCGATTTTGATATTTCGATGACGATGGCTGTCGGCGTCTGCTTGCCATTATTGTATTTGTATATATTTTTCTAGGTTAAGGCTCAGAGATAAAAATAACTTAATGGACTTGAATATTTAAATTTCTTCAACAATTTTTATGAATATAACACGTATTAAAACTATGTGAGAACATCTAGTCAAAATGAGTGAGTACTTATTGATTTGATACTATAACAATAGGCCTACCAAAGGTTGTTCAACTCAGTTTTGGTATTACCGCTTTTATTGATAATTTTGTCATTTACTATTCTATACAAAACTTGAATCAAACTTTATCATTCATACTAATTTAAAATACAATATAATATATTTTTTCATATAGATTAATCTATAAATTTTTTACTACACTTGAAGCTAACCAAAATGGTTTCAATACCGTATAGGCTTACAACTTCTTTTCAACATCAAATCAAATTTATAGCCTTAAAAACGACAAACATTCTTCATTAATTCAAATTGTTCATTATTTAATACAATTTATTTCAGGCCTAGATTGAATACAAAAAGATTGATTTTCAACATTTTCTCTTTTACAGTCAACAATCTTATCGTCAATACAATGACTCATAATATTTTAAAACATTCATATTTTTAAAATGGAAAATATCAAGTTATTGTAGCTTTCCTGTAGCCTTTCGGCAGTTGCGCTGTTGTAAAAATTACCGTACAACAGTGTCAGTTTTTTGCTGCACATAACTAGTTGGATGGGGTGGTGTCAGTGAATGAGTCACCTATGCATTCCAAAACTTTCTCCCCATCACTCCACTGAGTTGCAGTATCAACAACTGAGCAATAGTTCAGTCTTTAGGTGCCATTTAGTCGCGACAGTGCGTAACTCGCACTGTGCATAAGATGGGGAAAGACTGTATACGGGGACTGTAAACGAACCAATAACACAGAATTGATTGCTTTGCTTCATAGACCTTATTGGGCTATGAAATGGTAATCATCCAAATGTTCATAGGCGTAAAATAATCTAAGAAGATAGAAAAAGTAATCATAGAATTGATTAATATGTTTTGACAGTAAACAGAGTAAATAATACTTGGAAAATTGGATGTTGTAAAAAGTACGTGTGATTGAGTAGGGCGCGATTACCGAAAGGCTAGTAAGTGAATATGACGAAATGAATTTAGTTTAAATGTATTTTCGTTTCAGTGGTGCATAATCCATAATGTTCAATTCAAATTGAAAAACCTCTTCTAAAAAGCGTATTTTCTCTCTCCGTTTGCAGGTAAATCTAGTCAATCAACTCATGCACTGCCATTTATCATCTTCTCTCTAAAAAATGACTGTCCGCTATTTGAACCATGAGCGACACACAAGTACAAGACAATCCGGTGCCTTCTCCAACAAAAACCAAAAAGAAATCGCATGGACTGTGCAGTTTTATGTCACGAAAGAAAAAGATCGCCTGCTGCCCACCTGATAACAACAACTCTGAAAATAATTCTGAGGAACTCGTCACTGAACACCATCGGGGCAAACAATGGAGTGAGACAGTAACAGTTCATGCTGAGAAAGGGGATGAAATGAGTACGAAAATGATGAGTGAGGCTGTGAATGAGAAGAGTGGGGGGTGTGATGAGAAGATAGGAAGAAGTAGTAGTAAGAATGTTGAAATCAACAGTAATAAGGTGATAAATAACGGGAATAATGTAGCTTTTATAGATGATGACGAGGATGAAGATGCTGATGACGGTCGAAAATCGAAAGAAACTCTACGCAACTCAGAAAACAGCACCAACGTAGGACTTTGCTGCGCTATGACTGAAAGCAGCACTAAAACAACAGTAGTACACGTGGCAGAGTTGAAGAAACAGGAAAGCGTTGAGAACCGTAGAAGAATTTTGAGTAAAATGAACGACCATCGGTCTGAAGAACTACCAGCAGTGAGTAGTAATGTGGAGAGGGGCATTGTGAAGCCTGTTTCGGAATCGAATATCGCGGGGACCGCTTCACCTCCAGTTAAGAAGAGTAGTCGGAGTTTGTTTGCCAAGTATTCGAAAAAATGTCATAAGCGGTCGATCAGTTTGGGGAAGTCGATTTTCTCGTCGTCTTCGGATACGGGAAAGAAGAAACCGGTGCTGGGTAGTTCTGCGTCGTGTGACGTCACACCGCCGCTGCATTCCTCTTCACCCTCCCCGCCGGTACCTCGACGGAGAGCTCTCCTGCACCGGAGGTCGGTCGACAACATCGTAGTGGCCGGGTCGTCAGACTCGTCTCCCAACTCGCCGCGGGCCGACAAGAGCAAGGGTCGTCGCCGTAAGAACCGGCCTTCGTCGGTTGCGGTTATGGGCGCTCGCGACTTGGGCGACGACTCGCGACCCGACGAGCAGAAGCGGGATGTCTCCATGGACAGCCTGGCTCGGCAGTCGCTGCTCGCCGCTCATGTGCTGCATCTCATACCTACGCATCGTGCTAGAGAAAGGTCAGCCATCTCACTAAATAATAGATTTGCAATGAAGATTAGGCTCTTTTTACTATATTGATTTGAAACCAATGAAGTATTTATTTATTCACATTTCATAATACCGTACACAAATCAAATATATGATCAGAAAAGGACCAACAGAATACGCCGTGGAAAATTTAGAATTGTATTGTATAGTGTTAGGTGTGAATTTTTATCTATTATCACTATTATTTAATAATAATTGGAGTGATCTGTGGTCTAGTGGATAGAGTGCCTGCGTAGCAGCATAGAGATCCCCGGGTTCAAACCCTCTCAATACCAAAAGTTTTTTAACCAGATCACTCCCGTGTTATCGGATGGGCACGTTAAACTGTCGGTCCCGGCTGAAGTATGACAGTCGTAAGACCCCATTGACGGCTTAAATTATATATTCAGGCGGTGGGACCTTCCCGCAAGGGCCTCCCCACCAACAAAAGCCATACGAATTTACTTTTTACTATTATTTAAACAATCCCTCAGGTACTATGTACCCACTCTTAGTGGGTATCAGACTCCCTTAAGGACCTGAGTCCATAAGGTGAGTTGTATTGTATAGTGTGATGGAGGTGTGAATCTCCACCTAATGTCTCTATTGATGAAATAATCCTCGGGTACTATACCCACTCCTAGTGGGTATCTGGCCCCCAGAGATCTGGGACCTGAGGGATTGTTTTATTAATATAGACTATCGGTGGAGATTCACACCTCCCTCACACTATACAATACAATTATCCATCTCATAGACTTAGGCCTACTAAGTTTGAAAAAGCTAAAAAAATAAGCTCCCCACCACAAAAAGGCATGTGAATATTATGCTACTTAGGGTGCACCATGGAAAACAGACGTTTCACAAATGAACACTCCACTAGTTTAAGATCAATAAATCAATAATTGGCAGAGATAAGCTCCTTAAATGCGATTCGACTTACCTTACATAGGTATCAGCGTTTTTACGCTCTCTGTAAGTCTCCACTCCAATAGTTGCCGATCAATCTGTGCGATTTTCTGTTCTTTGGCTAGTCCCAGTTCAGCAATGTACGATGTTTGGTTCTATTCATGAAAGACTTCAACTTGAATACCAAAATAAGAGAAAATTAATCAACGAAAGATCAGACCTGCGACAGACAATAGAGTAGAAAATCGATCGTCAACCATATAAACAATCCTCCTCTTCTCACTATAAAATAATACTATTACGATTTTAATAATAATACCACAATTTTAAATTGCGAATTACTTGAAAATATAATTTTAGTGTTACCTCTAGCATGAGGGAAGGCTATTTCAAATGCTAAATATTCATTAGCTACTCTTAGCAAAATCTATTTGAGATAAAAATAGCTTGATAGACCAATAATAATGTTATACTTATTTTTATTTTGGTCATTATTCTTTATTATGTTTGAGAAAAGGTTTTTTTTCCATATTCGACACTTAACGATTGAGTTGTTTAGCTTTTCATTCAATAGAACTTATAAACTCATAATCAAATGAGAAATATTGAAAGCTTCATTAGTCATCCAAAAAATTATAATAATAATAGGATGAATGTGAATCACTTAAGTTCATCACATTATGATTCAAACATTAGTTTGCTTTTCTCAAAACTTGGACTTGGAAATTACTTGTAGAAATTACATTATTACTAATTATAATACTACTATGAACATCATGAATCTCTCTGTATAATTCAATTATTCTAAAATAATATTAAACTAAATATGAAGTAAATGTAATCTATTAACTCCATGTGCCACTGTTAGATTTCTATCATTTTGAAGAATTTATTGTGTCTAATTCTTTTAATTTGATGTCCAATTAAAATCTAAATCACCGTCCTAATTGGTCGAATACCTGCTTCCCAAAGTAGCAATTTATTCTATCTAGAACACGAATTACATTAACAGATTTCATTAATTAAGTGATTTATTTACGTAACTACTTTAACTGGTAAACTTGATCCATTACTTAATGTCGATCTCAATCCGTTCATTGGTCGCTCTCATTACTGCTGTTTTGGCGTCTTTGTTTCAAAATTTTTTTGCAATATTCTTCGGCTCCCACGCATGCGTTGTGGATTATAGGCTATTGTTTGGATTGTCTATTTTAGGAAACCGCTGTACCGAATACTCTCTCACTCTCTCCGCCACATTTTTATTCACACAACATCGCTTGCTTTGTATATACGCTCCGTAAACTCTTTCATCGCCAAATAAAATTTGAGACTCTGCCATAATGCTCATGTCTTGGACCGAAAGTCTTTCTAATAAATTGACATCCATTTCAGTTTTAGAGTTTAATTCGATGGGTTTGTTTCAATTTAAGTGCTATGTTCTAGGAAGAAAATCTAGTGCTAATTACCATCATTAAAAACTATTTAAATTCATTGTGATATGGAATTATAGTGGATTAAAGTGTTAAGTGTCTTCTCACATGTTAATATGTGTAAGAGACCTCTATAGAGATAGGAGATTCCTCTTTTTTCTAGAGTTGATTAATCATAACTATTTGTTCACAACAATTACGTCCTCAACGATCTATCAAGTTCATTGAACATTGCAAGCTCATTTTAAAAGTAAAAGTGTGATATGTTAGAAGTTGGAGTAGGTCTGCGTATACTTCATGTTTCTAGTTTCTTGTATTTCATTTGTTTGAGAATAATTATTATCAGTGCAATAAGCCAGATGGTATTCATAACTAATCTTACAAATATTGCAGTAAACTTATTTACTTCTTCAATTTTTTTAAGCTTGAGTCATTGATAAAATCTTTTAAAATTCCACAGTTACATAATCCAAGTAAAAGTTCATTCTATTGCATTATCAGGTAACAAAATTTCTCAAATTTTCAATAATAAATTAGTGGCAATCCAACGTCTGTACCAATACAGATTAATTTAAAATAAATCCTATTATCAAAATAAATAATTTCAATACTTTTTCCAATTGCAAAAAAAACACTATGATAATTTAGGTTTTATTTAGTTCCACTTCTTCTATATCTATTGTTAAACTAAAATTTACAAATCTCATATAATTATAACTAACGACCGTAGTTCAAGTGTTTAATTTACTGTACAATGATGTGCAAATTGATCAGAAGCTGGTCATTTGTTACCAAATATGACGTGAAGGAAATTAAGTGAAGCCTTATCACATCAAAATAATTATTGCTATCTTGAATAGTTATAATTTCAACAATTTCAATCATAAATCAACGTCTTCCATTGCAAATCTAAATCGAAATCTGGTACCGTACTAAATGAGTAGCAATAATAAAATTAACAAACCTCTAATTTTTCGTTGTGCTCTCCATTCTCCTTGATCTAACTACGTTTAAGCAACCGTCCCCGCCATTAAACCACATCCTGTCATGCAAGTATTCTCCATTTATGAAATTGAATCCCTGCTTTATCTGATATTTCATCTACAGACTCTCATTATACTTCCGGTTTATTTTCCTTTAAAGGTGTCAATTGTGTTTGCTTTATGATCAAGTATTTGTTCAATTGAAATACTGTACTTGTAATTCATAAAAATCATTAGTCTGCCAAGTTCAATTGGAAATTTGATTATAATAGGCGAAACCTTCAAGTAGGCCTACTATCTCTATTGTGCTAAGTTATTGAATTGTTTTATTATTGCTAGTGTTTGACTTATCCCATTTGAAGAAATGTTTTCAATGTCAATTTTCGACCTAAAAAGAATTTCAACACGCTTTCGATAAAGTATGAGATTTTACAATGAGTCTGAAACGTTGCAAGTTTTTAATACAGTGTCTCCAGAACTCTTGTTAGTGCTTTGTGAAGGATTGACTGATCAACTTCATAAGTGATTAACGATTCCCTCGTTGACTGTAGAAACTATATTGAGAAAAATGGTAATAATGGAAAAACAGGAGCAGAAAAAGAAAAAGTCAATTCATGGAAAACCGAAGTCTATATCTACTCTTATGTGAGTAATACTTTCAACTATATTGTTGCTTTAGAATTTTTATTTATTTGTTGCAAATTTACAATGTGAGAGCTCACGGGAAAATAAAAAACTTTCCGGGAAACCTTTGCTTTTTGATCAGAAAAAATTGATACAATCACAGTATAATTCAAGCAGATACATGAGATATTAATGTTTGTAAAACATCTGAAAGGTTTGGATGCTAACAACTTTAATTTTATTACTTTATTACATCACTTTGAAAATTTCTCATGACATTTTTATTTGTTCGTTAATCTGTAGCAAGTGATAGCAAATCCTTCTTAATGCTGCAAATGGTTCAAATACTTGGAAAAGTAGGCTTGAACGCAGTAAATGTGCGTAGTTTATAATGCACGTTTCTAATTATTTTCATAAATTTTCAAATAATTTTTCAAGCTCTCTTGAATAGTTTTGTTTTGTTTAGCCTGAAAACCGACCACTTGGATACATTATGAAATAAATAAGACCAGGCCTATCTAAATGGTTAAGAACTGGACTTGAATAATTGGTTATAAAAAATGATCACTATCAATATTAAAATGAAACTCGATTATGATCTAGTGTAAGTAGTAAAATCTGAATATCTTTTTATTCCAAATCTACATTTTGAATTTACTTTTATATTGATCATATTATTTTGAATCAATTTTCAGAAATTTCCTCCACGGCAGGATAGCTGCTCATTCTCTCCTGGGAACTGTAGAATTGGATCGAGTCCTACCTCAGCGTGAGATTAGAATTTACATAGGCACATGGAACATGAATGGTCGAGTGAGTTCAATTATTATTATCATTATTCAGATCATGGGATAAGACAGATAAACAACTCATAAGTTTTGAATAACCACAATTCACTGTATAAGTTAGTTCTAATTTCTCTGAGGTGTTATGTTGCGTTGTGTTTGGAGAACACAAGTGTGTCTGACCGCCATTATTTTCGTGTGAGTTAAATAAGTATTTGCAAATAAATAAAATACTATTCTCTAACTATTCGTTATTGGGGAGTACCTTATAGGATGATCTCACCTCGCCAGATTTATGCTGTCAATGGGCTGTCACAATTGAATTCGTTAAATATTTATGAACTAAAATGTTAACTAACTAAAATAATATGAATTAACTTGTTGATTCCATATACTAAGCTATGTAGAAAAGGTTGAAATCTGAAAAAAAAACATTTCAATAACGTTATGTTGATTAAAATACTTTTCATTTGTAATGGGTAGTTCTTTGTAAATATTATATTTCCAATAATAGTGATATTTTTCACAGATTTCAAACCACATTTTGTGTCAAGATTCTGTTTCGTGATTCATTTCGAATTTCAAATTCATGAAATGATTGAACACTAATATTTATGTAATTAGTATTAGAATGTATAGAATTTCTACAGATATTAGTTCCTTTGTAAACTTTTCTCAATTTAAGGTCTTAAAATCCATCAATCAGTTGATTTGTTTATAATAATATTTCTCATAATTTCTAATTTATTCATGATAATAGTATTTTTTTACAAATAAAATAAAATGATAAATTGTTTTGTTTCAGCCCCCGCCACCTGATTTGAACGCCCTTGTTCTGCCTGACGGTTTGGATCACCTTCCTGATGTGTTGGCGGTTGGAACCCAAGAAAGCTATCCTGAGAGGTAAACTAACATTCACATTCCTATTGTCCGATTTCTTTTATCGCTGAATGATTGAGAACGTTTTTTAATATGTGTGTCTCATGTTTCTAATTTCAGTTGGTCCCTTTGTATATTTTATCTTGATGGGTCATATCTTTATGAAGCTTCTCCACAGTTCAATTTAGACATCTAATTTAATGTCTTTTTTTAATTTAGACATTTTTCAATATCATCTCTCGGTGGTTGCACTCAAGTCTAGTACATACAACATCGCCTTACCAATGCCACGAGAACCAATGAAGGAATCTGACGACAATGCTCTGTCGTCATTGAAAATAATTCTTCATTTCAAATTTGTTTTTGGCGTCATTGTAGAGTAATTTTAAAAATGTTCTACGATTTTCGGAAAACTTGTGTTGTGAGTTGAAACAGCAAATAATCAATGTATCATATCTGCGGATTCACGCTTCTTTAAGAGATTAATTCACAAATTTAAGAGCCGTAAAATAATTAAATGCAACCAATTTAATGAACGAGTCTGACGTCAATGTGATGATGTCATTTTACGGTGGTTAAAGTCAATTGGATTCTCGTGCAACTTATCATTATAGTTTAAACTGTAACTAATATAAAAAGTAACTATTGATTAGGTGAAATTCTCGTCACCTTATTTTAAGTTGTATTTATAGGTTCATCTCGAACTATGCTATAATTCTATCGAATTATTAGTGAATCTAGTTGTTAATTGCTTTGGATTCACTTAAATTATTCTAGATTTTTTACTTGATTTCAGATTCCTGTGGGAGGTGAGCTTACAGGAGACCCTGGGGCCATCTCACGTACTCTTCCATTCCGCAGTGCTGGGAACTCTGCACCTGGCTGTCTACATTCGTCGAGATCTTCTGTGGTATTGTTCAGGTATGACAATCTACATCATCAAGGCCCGGTTTCTAGGGCACTTTTTAAATGTAATGAACCATAGAATCTATAGGGTTAATGGTCAATTAGATCTAATACAAGTCCAGCAAACTGGACCTGAATACACTAATTTTTATTCAATGCCAATCTATATCAACGAAGGCCGATTAAACAAAAAATATCGAGTGTCAGAGGTATATTATGTTGAAATATATTATGTCGTGATTTGAAAATTGAATTTTTAGAAATCTTCGTAATTATCTACTGGTCTACTTGATTTGCCCATCTTCCGATCATTATTTGATTTCTCACAATCTTTTTTGAATCATTTTACAATACCTACTGTTGAGAAGCGTTTCTTTGCTGCGACCGACAGTAGCAACTATTTGCAACCTCAAATCCTACCGGAAAATCGCTCGTTCAATGAAAATTAATACGAAATGCTATAGAGTTAGTTTATATCATTTATTTTATACTGTGTTTCCTATTTATGAGCGGTTATGTTTCTTTTTATAGTTTTCCCTGTTCCAAATAGTTGCTATGTTCATATGTACAGTGGTTTGTGTGAGCCTTTAGACTTACGTTGGAGCCACAGCCCTTAACGTGAGGATTTCGATTCTACAGACATATGGGACTTACCTTAGTGGCCAACCTAAGATTCAGTCTTCCAAGGGTGTGATCACATTGAATGCGTATATGTGCAAGGGCCCGTCAGATCATGCATGAACCGAAAAACAAAATTTGAAAAGTGCCATTGAAACACGTTGTGACTTGCATGTAGCTGCTTCACACTGAAGGCAACCAGCAAGTGCAAGCGTTCAGTGTGAGTGTTCCTATTGCTCTTTCCAGATTTTGTTTTTCATCTACATGCTTGGTCATGCATAACCAAGCTTGCAATTGCACATATCCTATTATATATTAAGCGATCAATTTCTGTATTTTTATATCTGGTTATTTATTTATATTCAACGGATCTCGAAAACGGCTCTAACGATTTTCACGAAATTTGGAACATAGTAGGTTTATGATATAAAAATTCGATTGCATTAGGTCTCATTCTTGGGAAAACTCGCTGAACGACATTAAAAGGATAATTCATCCTTGGCTGAAACAGCTGTGGATAGTAAAAAAGTGAGTGAGCGAGTGAGTATGTGGAAAATAAAAATATCGCATCCCCGAAATTCATAAGATGACATACAGCCAGCTGTGAAATATAAACACGATCATTCTAGAGAATTGTGTTCTGTTTATCAATAAATAATAATAACCAGCAAAGCTTGATGCACTCATATACGCATTTGTGATCACACTCTTAACATAAAACCTCTCAATAATAAAAAATACCTCCACAGCGAATATGTTTCTCAGGTTTCAACCACTTCGTTGAACAGATTTTGATCTGTATTTCTAGATCTTTACTGTCTTTGTTTCTCGTAATTTCTACTAAAATAAAATACTAATAATTACTATTCATGATGAGTGCTAAGCCTGTTTTTTCTGATTACCAATGATTATATGATTATGTATTGTTATCATTGATGTATTTAGTGGCAGAAGAGTCTAGCTTCAGCGTTCGGCCGGGATCGGCGTTTCGCACGAAGGGCGCGGTGGCAATTGGCTTCTCGCTGTTCGGCTCGTCGCTGCTGTTCGTGACGTCACACCTCACTGCCCACCAGGACAAGGTCAAGGAGAGGCTGCATGACGTCAAGCGCATCACAAAGGCTCTCGATCTGCCCAAGCTGCTGCCCTGCAAGCATCGCAACAAAGGTATTACACATTACCATAATAGAGATGCTAATGAGAGATGAATCCTATATTCATCAGCCAAATTTCTGTTATGTTCACCAGAAAATCAAGAACGAAGTTGATTGTCTTTTATTTACTGGTGACCCCCTGGGTTGAAGAACTCGCTCATGAACAGCTGTTGTATTGATCTCTGAAATCCGCATCTTGTAATTATAAAGAGTTGGTGAGAATCATTATTGAAGCAGCCGAATATCTCTTTTACAAGTATGATATGACAGTAGGTTCCATGGGGATCCTATTCCAATTGAAAAAAAAAACTTTCTGTCACTACAAAACTTTTGTCCGTCATCCTGAACTCGTCATATGGATCCAACTTCATTTCGAATCCAACTTACACAATTGAAAAAAAAACAAAAAAATTAATGGCGAAACCCATACAACGATATCTGAAGCCGTTTCAATAATCTCAACATTTAAAGATACTAATAAATGATACAAAAATGGAATAAATGAGTACCTACGAGTACATTGGATAATCAAGTGTTATTGAACTCTATTAGTACCTTCTACTCACAAATTTAACACTTTGAACAAAAAAAAAATGTTCATAGCAAATTTGTCAACATCATAGCAACTGCTTTCACAAGTAGTATTATTAATTACGCGTATGTTACAAACAGACAATAGACAGGCAGACAGACGTTAACGGAAGCAAGAACTTATAACTTTATTAAATATGTTGTGTATTATTCAGCTAGATTCATGTATGTCGGCAAACAAAGTCTGCCAGTCTGTGTGATAACTCCCAAATAGCATAAGCTTTTTTAGATGAATGGGAAAACAGAGAAGTATCATGCAATTAATTGCAGCTGACTAAATGATAAATGAAAAAAAAATTCTTATGCAATTTTAATTTATCCTGAAAAAGGACGAAGGAGTGAATCAATGTTGTCAATGTTTAACGAACTTATATTTGTTCGAAGAATACGTGTTCAAAATTTGAAGCTGATTGATCAATTCTTTCTAAAGTATTTGTAGAACATACAAACAGACGGACAACAAAATTGGCCTCTAGTAAGTCAAGAGTGAGAACTCGCTAACGCTCGTTCAATCATTGTTTTGTTCCATGTGGTAGAGTGGTCAACTCTAACCAAACTTTCTCATGTCAACAAATGAAAAGTCCTTATCTATTATACTCTACTCAGTTATTATTGTAACAGTGCGTTGTGATGGTTTGCAGATGTGACACAGAACTACGACTACGTGTTCTGGTGTGGCGACCTGAACTTCCGACTGATTGAGCCGCGGGAGGAGGTGATGGAGTGGCTGGCACAGAACAAGTTCCCCCTGGCCGAGGCCTCTGTCTGCGAGCTCACCGACCAACTCACCAACAGCATCGGTAACTCGCTACTCATTATAATAATCATGTCCTTACTACATTACAACCTTTCAAATTGAGATTTCAACTGAATTAATTTTTATAACTTGTTCTCAATACACTCGCACCTTAATAGTAAAGTCAAAACTATATTATGAATATAAGAAGTTGAACCTCAATATCCACGTTGCCGAATTGTGACATTGTTACCCTTCATTGGTGCATTTAATACACCTAGAAGCTTAATATAGTGAAGTCAAAATGATAATCTGAATATAACAAGTTTAACCTCAATATCCGCGTTGCCAAATAATTGTGTGAAATTGTTACAGGGCTGGCTAGTGAATACGAGCCATATTCGCCATATAACACACCATATAACACGCCATATCGCCACACCTCGTATATTCAGTTATATGGCTGAAGTTCTCATCTCAGACATTCTGTTTTCACATCTCATCATCTTGTAACAGAAAGAAGAGTGTAAGAGAGGGCCTACCGCGCCCTCTATGAAACAACTAAGATCTAAGAACTTCGTTCTTCTATGAAAAATAAAGGCAGTCGTTCGATTCGATTCTATTATATTTTATTCTATTCTATTCTATATCATTTAAAACTAAATAAAACAAAGAAGTGATCCAAATGTTGGCACCTTACTAGCAGAAGAGCAACCCTGCTTGCTGGTGGGAGCATACAGAGTAAAATAAAAGTTGCACATTTGTCTCACAACCTTGAAAAATAATCGTATTACAGGAAAAAATGTTATATGAAAAAATATAATACAATAACTTATGTGAAAAAAGAGGCAGAACATCTCTCTGCAACGAGGATCATAAATTGAAACAATCGTATTTGTATTATCCTTATAAATTGCTTAATTTACAAACGTTTATTTTCTATCTATTTAAACTGTTAGTTGAGAATATAATGGCTAATATAAAATCTAATATGAGAATATAATGAATATAAAATCCTATTATAGGAGAAAACATGGCCAAGGAAATATCAGATAGTTTAGGTAAGAATATAAGTGATATTGTAAATAGTTATAAGCCGAATGTAAGAGTACCCAATTCTATGATTTTTCTACCCATAATTGAGCAAGAAATTATTGAAGCTATAAACTCTTTAAAAAACAGTAGTGCGCCGGGTCTTGATGGTTTTGATAATAGAAATTTAAAAGGCATTATAGAATTAATTTGTATATCTCTGGCTCATGTCTTCAATTTGAGTCTATTAACTGGAACATTTCCTAAAGCAATGAAATTAATTTGTGTCAGATCTATCCATAAGGGAGGTGATAAGCAAATTTTAAGTAACTATAGGCCTATATTACTAATAAGTAACTTATCAAAAATACTGGAAAAGTTAGTGAAAGTTCGATTGATGAGCTATCTGGAGATATAATAATAATTATATAATTTCTCCAAACCAATTTGGTTTTCGTAAGGGAATAAGTACGGAATCAGCAGTTCTGGAGTTGTCAAAATTGGTTATCCATAACCTAGAGGAAAAAATAATGGTTTAGCTGTATTTTTGGATCTGGCTAAGGCCTTTAACTCTGTGTCACATGATTTATTACTTGAAAAACTTGAAGCAATAGGAATAAGAAATACAACTCTGGAGTGGTTCAAATCCTACCTTAGCAACCGTCAGCAGAGAACAAAAGTTGGAAGTCCCATGAGTGCAGAAGGATCCATGGAATTTGGAATTCCTCAAGGAACAGTTTTGGGCCCAATTTTATATCTTATATTTGCAAATGAGTTGTGCTCCATTCGAATCGGAGGTAGGGTAATAGCATTTGCAGATGACACGGCCCTGCTTTTCCAGAGTAGAAACTGGGATGAGGTATTTCAAACAGCAGAAACAGAACTCTCCAGGGTCACCACATGGATGGGGAACAACCTTTTAACATTAAATGCAAGGAAAACAAATTTCTTAACCTTTTCTATAACTGATAGCACCAAACCATCAAAGTCATCAATGAAGCTCCATTATTGTAAAGGGGAGAATCGAAACTGTGATTGTCCTCTCATTAAGCGCTCTGATAATGTTAAATATCTAGGTATAATTGTAAATGATCGATTGAGATGGGGTGAGCATATATCGTACACAACTAAGAAAATAAGAAAGCTCATTTATAAGTTCTACCAGCTTCGTCATATAATTAGTAAAGATATGATTAAAATAGTATATTTCTCACTTGTAGAGTCACTTTTGAGATATGGACTGTTGGTTTGGGGTGCAGCAAATTACAACTTAATATATTCAATTTTTAAAGCTCAGAAACGTATTCTTAAGGTTATGACAAACAAAAACAACTGTTTTCCAACAAGTGAATTGTTCACCGAAAGTAGAGTTCTCAGCGTCAGACAGTTATATGTATTAGTTTTAGTAATTTATATTAAGAAGAATACAAATTTTACCGATTTAATTTTCCATAGCCACAACACCAGAATTAGAAATCTGAATTTTCTTCTCATTCCCAGAATGAACACAGTTTTTGGTCAGAGATCTGTACAATATTTAGGTCCTAGAATTTACAATAAAATCACGCAGATCGCAAAAGGACGAAATAAATATAAATAGATTTAAAAGAGCAGTACGGAATTGGTTATATGATACTGGCATTTACCAGACCGAGGAGCTCATTGTAAATAGGATATAGAATGAACTACTGTCTTCTTTTTTATTCTACCTTTATTAACTAACAAACCTTTATAACTAAAATGACTAATTACATTTTTATACTTGTTTTAGAAAAGAATATTATGATCACCTCGACACAATTATTATAGTGGGGTATCATAATTAGAACTAAGTTTAGTATTAGCAATTTTGTATGTATAATATAACAACTATGTATATTATGTTTTGTCAATAAACTCCTATGGTTGCAATTCATTGGCAATCAGAGAAATTATTATTATTATTATTATTATTATTATTATTATTAGTGTCAAGATTTTCGTACGAATGTAAGAGGAGTTTTTCTATAATAATAATAACAGGGAGACTATTTTTATTGATGTTGGCATACCATGTTGCCACAACTTGGAACAATATTACAATGAGGAAATATCCAAGTATCTCCCCCTGGCTGCTGAGATCAGGGATGTCTGGAAGCAGGAAAAAGTTACAACTGTCCCTATTATTATCTCTTCTGTTGGAGTGATCAAGCGGAAGGTTTCAGCGAACCTCAGTCGCCTTGGTGTCTCAGGGAGTGCAAAACATGGAATTCAAAAGACGGTTGTACTCAGCACGGTATTAATGATTAGATCCTTTTCAAATTTGACAGAATAGAGATGTACCAAAGTCTTGTCAATGGCCGACTTATGTTGCAATAAAAAATGATGAAATGATTGAATAATAATAATGCTTTATTCAACCAATAAAATTTTACATTACAATTACATTTAAAATAACAAAAGCATTTCATAAATAAATAATAGTTGTTTTCCAAGTTGATGTGTGATGTGATTTGGTACAGGTGCCGCGTTCCCAGGGTTCCGCGAGGGTCCACTGACGTTCGCACCGACCTACAAGTACGACCCGGGCACACAGACGTACGACACATCGCACAAGCAGCGAACGCCCTCCTACACCGACCGCATCCTGTTCAAGTGTCGGCCGGGTGCTGGTGCGGGTGCGGGGGCGGGCGAAGCGGGGCCCAGTCACTGTGCCGTTGACTGCCTCACCTACACTTCTGTGCCGTCAGTCTGCACGTCCGACCACAAGCCGGTCTGGGGCCTCTATCGGTGCTCCGTTCGGCCCGGCATAGACACGTGAGTCTATATTTGGAATAAATATATTTCATTTATTTTCTGTAGGTCTACTTGATAGCTTCATTATTTGGAATCACTAGTACCCTCAGATAATGGGTTGAATGTAAATGATAAAATTATTGAATAAACTGTGAACAGCGGACCTCGCGCAGTTATAAACCATATAGTCTCCTCTAATACTGTCCATCAGAGTAAATTCTGTCCTATTATGTCGTGTCGGCGAGACATCGGTGTATAAACGACTAATGGATGTTTATCCATAACTATCATCGAAAGCTTACCGAGTTGAAACACTACCTCCGTAAACACTACCTCTGTTTACGGGGAGGTAGTGGTTGGAATCAGATAAAAGTCGGGAGAAAATACTATGCTACTTCGAGTTATCAATTGCATGCCTCTGCATGCAATTAATAGTCCACACTCCACACAACAGCTGATTTTTTACCAAGTTACATTGAGATATTAAATTGCATGCAATTTATAATCCACTCGACAGCATAATTATGATGAATAATTCTATAGTCTGATTTTTACTCTAATATTGGCGTATGAAGGAGGCTCCTTTTCCTTTTATATTATCCTTAAAATGCAAAATTCTCGAAAACCTTGTATATACGTCGACGCGCAATTTAAAAAGGAACATACCTGTCAAACTTCATGAAAATCTATTACCGCGTTTCGTCGTAAACGCGGAACATACAAACATATAAAAATATAAACATAAAGAGAAATGCAAAACCGTCGACTTGAGTCTTAGACTTCACTTCGCTCGATCAATTATTGAATACCCGAAACCAGTCGTGTCATGAAGAGATAAAAAAATATTAGTGATTCTGTATAATGAAAATAATCTGTTTTTGGGCTACGACCAAACCTCACAAATGCGAAGTTGTATCTTCAAATAACTTGAGTTACATGCACAATATTGTATAACTCACAACCTTGTGCCGCATCTACTTGTTGGGGCCCAGTCGCTGGCCTAGCCTGCAATGTGGCCAGTGCCCAATTTGCCAACGTTGGCAAACCACCCATCCACACACTGGCGCTGGTCGACATTGGCCTTCATTGGGACAACATGTAGATGTGGTATAAGATTGTTCACTTTTTTTTGTTTACGGCCAGGCCTTACAAATACGGAGTTGCAGCTTCAAATAACTTGAGTAACGTGCACATTAGTGTACAATTCACATTTTTACATGTTTATCATTTATTTTATATATTTTAATATTATTTTATGTTCATATTGATTTTATTATTGTTTAATTGTTGCGAGTCACATCTTAACATGTGTGTTGTTTGTTGTTACAGAATTCCACTGGCAGCTGGTCTGTTCAACAGGGAGGTGTACTTGGAGGCGATTCGACGGAGGGCTGCAGCTATGGAGGCCAGAGACGGTGCGTCGGCGGTCTGCTCTCTGCAGTAGCACACGCCCTCGCCTCCTGCCCGGGTCAAGTGACCCAAACAGAGGTCATCACGAGGTCAAGGTCACAAATCCGACAGGAAAGTGTGCACTTGTCTCTGAACTACTGTGTCGTCACAAATTCAGCCAAAATTATTCTAATGAATTACATTAATGAAGTTTATAAAACTCGGCGAAAATTAGTTGATAGTTTTTCGCGACATTGAAAATGCTGCGGCATTTATCACGTTCTCACGATTTTAGACGTTCTGTTGTGTGAAATTCTCTTCAAACTGTCAAGCATTGAATGGGAAGCATTGATGAGGAATATAGTTTGACTTCAGATACTGTTTTTGGTGTGATATAGTGATATTTGTTCATAATAAAACACAAGAATATTGTCTAAAAATATCACGAATTCATTAAAAAGTTGCAAATATGTTTCAATACCTATGGTGTCATCTTCAGTGTAACATAGGTGTTGAAACATGTTTGCAACTTTTTAATAAATTCATGATACTTTTAGACTATATTCTAGTGTTTTATAATACAGTTTGAAGTGAATTTCTCTATAGTTACTGGAGAAAGGTTACTGGAAGTTTGTAAAAGATACTGACAGTTAAAAGTAAATTCCACTATAATTACTAGAAGATGCTTATTGGAAGCTTGCAAGAAAAAATCTCTCTCCTTGTTCCGCCATATTGTCAATATAAGCTAATTGCAGCTCACTATATACTTTGACCATCAAAACCATTTTGATATAATTTAAAGTTAAAAATTGTCAAGTAGTTTGTTGAGAGTATAGTCAGTTGCAATCAATAAATTAATGGAACTGGTAATAAGATTCTTTGAGAAGGGTCTGTTGTCATGATGGTAATGCTTAAATCGTGTCGACACTTACTTGAGCCTGTAATCTGTTCGATAGTGTTGACACAAAGTCCAAGTTACATGCTTCTGGTTACTTGCCTCTTATAACTAGAACGTCTATTAAAGAGTCGTGAAATCAGGTTTCTTGCGTTTTGAGACGTTCTAGATGTTTACCGGAAGATTGTTACTGGACACTTACTTGAATCGTGTGGACACGTAATTGAACATGTAACCCCTAATCTACTGGAATAGTGAAACCATGATAAATGGAGAGCTTTCAGGGTCCATTGAACTAAAGTCTTCAACAGTCTGATTTATTATTCACTGACTTAAAAGCTTCCAAGTTCAATTGAACTTCAACATTCTCCACGTAATTGGATCAAAGCACGTATTTCAACTACGTACTTGGTTCAAGTTACATTCTTTCGGTAACCTTTTTTCAGAAACTAGATCTAGATCGTCTAGAATCGTGACAGCCAGGCATTAGTCACAATGGAAAACAACAAAATAGAATTCAATTCTTGCTGTGTCTTAAAGTCAGAGCGGGGTTTGAATAATGTAGTCAGATATCTGTTTGCTGACTCTAAAAGAGACCCAATATTTGGACTCGAGTTTCAAAATAATAACTTTTTTAACTCTTTGTTATATATGAATGGCAAATCTCATGTCATATTCAGTAATTCTTTTTTTTATAAAGGATACATAAATAAAATAACATTCGCACCAAGTTGGCAAATGAGAAACGCTTATCTATGCAAAATTACGAAAATTAAATTGAAGCCTCATCCCAGTAATCTATGTGAGGCCTTATCTAATCTAATTTTTGTGGATTTTTTTATCTAATCCATATGAAGGAATTGGAGCTATTTATTTTTCAAATTCATAACTGATAAATAGTGCTATTTTCTATGAGAATTTCTATATGATAATTCATCTTTTATAATAATTAATAGTACTTTGAATGTACCTTACTCTTCTGAATATAATTCATTCAACCTAAATTTAACTGAATATGGCATTGTTAGAGCAAATATACTTGCTCCCAATTAACTGACAGTTTAGACGTCACTAGCTCACCGAAATCGAAACTGTCAGGGAAAATGTCACAATTTAAATAGAACCCTGGTTTGAAGATACAATTAACGTTACGTAAACTAGTTAGGTTTGAACTACTTTTAAATAATTTTTTTTAGATTTTTTTATTTTTCTTTACATGTTACAGATATATTCCTCTACAAAAAAATTGAAAACATTCTAAAACCTCTCAATGTTAATGCTGTTTTCTCTGATGTATCAATCGCTACTCCAGTCTTTCAAACCAGCGAAGGGCTGATACTCTTCTCAAAATTTTTACAAATTTATCTTCTTCTTTTTCTAGTTCATAATTTTAAAAAACTCTTATTTTAAAATATCTTTCTGCCTTTTTTACATTTTTTCGTCAGACCATGGTTCTGCATTTTTAGTCTGTTATCTAACCTTGCTACTTAATTTTTAATCACACCTCTCTCTCTTGCCTGTGGTGCTGTATAACACGAATTACAGATTATATATACCAATTTTTCGGCTTACTCTAGTCTTTAACGAGTATTCACCTTGTATACAAAAACAAACACTGTACATTTCATAAACATTTTTACTGTTTTCAAAAAATAAAATATGTCTTATAAATAATCAACACTTGATTACTGCTCATGAAGCGCTTGGGCATTTTTGTATTAAACCAACTCTAGTCGTATATATCAATAAAATTAAGAGAAATTTGTAAAATATGACATCGCTGTGATCTGTTTGGATTCTATATAGTTAGCTATATTCAGTATTTTCCAAATACTACCTTTGAAAAACTAATACCTAAGTTTTAGAAATTCTAGATTAAAGCCATTGATTCCATTCTAGTCTTGCTCAAATTCCTCAAAAACAAGGAACACTGTACGGTGCGTAATATCGATGGAACTCTCTATTATATTACAGTCCAACTAGCCAATTAATTATTGTGTAAGGAATATTTTTCACGAATCGCTATAAAAATTTAACTAACCTGTGTTTTGTATCTCTCGGTTGATGACTCTTATGCTCGGTCTTTGGTCATTAATATTGATGATTATTATTATTAGCGTATGGCTTTCAATGGTGGGAAGACCCAAGGGTAGTTCAACCTGGCCGTATATAGTCCAAAGTTCTCTAATGGGAAACCGGACACTAAGGTTATAGTGAGCACAATACTTTTAATTTACATTACACATTAATTGATTTAATCAATGCTATAGTGAGGCTCACGTAATGACAGTATCTGATTAACATTGGTGTTGCTATCCTTGTCTATCATTCCACAAAGCAGATCCTTTTCTAGCGCTGCAACGTTGCCAGATCGTTTTTAACAAAAATTAGTAGATATACAATTACCAAAATATTTCATCTCCATTATGAAACTTTATTATTCATTCATTGAAAAATATATATTCTTGACAAATAAAATATAATTGATTTTATTATTTTTGACAAAAATTAATAGTTTATATTACATCAGATATACCGGTATCAGCTATTCTCTATAGAAGGCAGTGGCAAGGCAGAGAAACGGCAACGCTGTTGTATCTTTTTCCACTGCCATTATAACGTGGACCTCACTATAGACGAAGGTGTGGAATGTTTTATGTTACACCCATTGTTTATCGTTCAGACATTCAATTGGATGTTCATCAATTAGTCATTTAATCGATTGTTTATCGATCAGACACGCAAGTGAAATTGAAAATCCTGAGGTATAACTAGATATGCCTCACAAGAAGTTTCTACTTTAAGATCTTGTAGAAGTTTACCTGTTTGCCTTATCCATTCCCCAAGATTTAGATTTATTTACACGAATAAGTATTATTATCTATATGAATTGTTTTTGACAAATAATGTAATTATTTTATTCTCACCTCTCACTTTGCTTTATCAAATTTATTTCATCCCATTTCTAATAAATCATTTTTTACCTTGAGTGTATGAAGAAAGTTTTTCTATGCAATTTTTTATAGATGTGTAAAAACGTTGGGTTCGATTCTAGTTTTAGCCTTGAAGGAGCTAAGGAAACAATATTTCATTGAATTCCTTCTTATCTTGCAATATTGTGTTCTTTTAATCCTGCACTCAACACGTATTACTTACGATCTTCCACAAAGCACATACAATTTACACCTTGTAAACTGAAAAAATATTGAAAATTCTTTTTTTGTTAGTAACATTCAATCTTGATTCATAGGCTGTAGTCTAATCATTTTTAACCCAATTAAAGTGTTTTCATAATCTTAACTTGAATGTCTTTAGTGATAATTAAGAAATTTTGTATTGCATATCCTACTGTTCTAAAGTATTAAAGTAGCAATAAAAAGCATTATGCTTTCATGTTATGATATCGATAGAATTATGTTTAAGAATAAGTCACTGTGATCTTTGCAATATTATAATCCTGCTATTTACGTGTAAAATATAACCTGTTTAGCGGACGATAAATCTTCAACAACTTTGGTTCATAGTGCAATAATATTATTTCTAGTTCAAACATACTCCCAATAACACAATAATTATGATTCAACTCGTTAATCCTCTAGATATTAGAATAGGATTTAAAATAAGAGCTGGATCTCTCTTTTCTTTCCAGTTTTGAATTCCTGTGTAAGACTACTTGTAGCCTAATTAATACACTTGAGTCTAGTCGGTGCATAATAAATATATGTATTTTGATGTTGTTTAGAATTAAATATTTTATTGAATTTTAATAAAGTCTGAATCAAGCTGAAATTATTTCTGGCTTATTTTTCCCCCACCGATTTCCTATATTAGTTGATTCGAATATTGGAGTAAAGTTCTTGTAGTCTCAGCATGAGGAGTGGCCGCAGTCGAGTGATTTGGATGCTGGTTTTGTAAATCAGAGGCCCGGGTTCGAATCCCGGACCCGACAAGATATTTTTCTCGGGCCGCTTTCGAGTTTCGAATGAACACGTGCCGTCGGTCCCGGCTGCTTAATAGTAGTTGTTAAGTCATGGCAGAGGACCTGAAATTGATCAAGTGCGACCTGAAAGCTCTTAACGCGAGACCCAGGCCACTCGGAATCGTTATTATTGTTAGTTTTAGCATGTAACCTGTTAATAATGTAACAGTTTCATTGATTATTACACAAGCCTAGCGATACATTGATATGAATGAGAACATGCCACATGTCGAAAAACTATAGAATTAAAATAACAACGCATAATAAATAAACCACATTTGAATATTGATTAAGACTTTATAAACAATAATGTGAATTTTCTAGACAATTTGTACTGTATTATACTCAATGTATGATTGAAAATTGTTATAAATTTTGATGTTACAGACAGTAATTATATTACAGACAATTACACAGCAATTGATCATGAAATGATTCATCATAAAATCTTCTTGACATTTCCTCTTCCCTATTATTATGTGCTTCTTTAGTCGCCATCAGTTCAAACGAGAAACGATTGTTGGTCATCTCAGTTGTGAGAAGCAAATTAATTGCATGCTCCTCAAGGGTTTCTGCAAATAAACGAATTTTGAATCTGAAATTTTGAATTATTTTCTTTATGGACTAGCACTCATTTGCCATCTATATTTATGTAAATAAAATAATATTCTATTCGTTCTCTTCTTTTGCTGAGAATGAAAGACACTCATCACTCCTGAACTTTTGCATGGATAATAGGAGGAATGATAGGAAATAAATTATTAGACTCAACAAAACAGTACTTTTCACTCTAGATATACAAATAACTATTGATGAATTGAGGGCCAAAGAAAAGTACATTTTTAGCTGTAAAATTGACGCTGTATCCCTATGCCTGTATCTTCAGAATGTTATAGTTCAGTTGATATAGACATGAAAAAGGGGGTGTGCTTGCACTTTATATTGTAGTTCTGAGAAAATAGTCAATTTTTATTGTTTTTTGAAATATGGGATAGGCATAATTGTGCTACACTCAAAAATACATTTTCAATTTTTAGACCAAATTTGACTATTGATAAATGGTTTTTAACCGCCTTGACAAACTGAGAATAAATAATGAGCTGTAGTACAAGGATATCCGATCATTACTGTATTGTAAGTTATGAAATTTAATCCTTTAGCTGTCCTTATGCGCGCCTCTCCACTAAAAAATACTGAAATTAAGTGCATCTAACATGTGATTCTGTATGTACATAATAGATTAGGTAGATTGGTAGATACATGATCGTATGAACCTATATCATTGTGCGAAATCTCAATGTGAACACAATGAAGTTAGTGATGACGTTAAAGCTACAGTAAAACTTTGGTCTTTTAAAAGTATTTTCTAAGATAGAAGGAACATTATTATCTGGTGTACCAGGAAATTTATATGAGACCTACTGGTCTCATGTTGTAGAGCACAAAATTACGCCGAGAGGGATTTTTAATTGTACATTTTAAATGTTGACAATCAGAAGTATTGTTGATTGAAAACTTAAAAAAATTTTCCAATTTTTTAAAAATTTTATTCATTTTTTGAATAGTTGTAACTGAGTACTCGTTGAAGATTCAAATGATTTTATTAAAAAAACGGTAATGATTTTATTATAAAAACGGTATGAGTAATTTTTCTGTCCGATTTTTCTTACTGGATTTGGCGCATAACTGGAAATTGGTAAATTAACAAAAAATACGAGGTTTTTGGGCCATTCTGTATTTAGCATAAAGAACTTTTGCATGTAAAAATTGGTACTGTATTTCTCTTATGTATCCAATTGATATATTATCAAATCAAAACTACTAGTAGTTCTGTGAACAGTAGACCTCACGCAGTATTCTCATCCACAAGTACCTGATTTAAACTATAGACCTTATATATGGAAATACACCAATAGACTGGCTTCTCCACACATCTGTGTAATCACTTGTCAGCTGATTTATGATGAATAATTCTGTAGTCTGATTTTTACTCTAATATTGGCGTATGAAGGAGACTCCTTTTTCCTTTTATATTATCCTTGATATGGAAAATTTTCAAAAACCTTGTATATACGTCGACGCGCAATTAAAAAAGGAACATACCTGTCAAATTTCATGAAAATCCATTACCGCGTTTCGCCGTAAATGCGCAACATTTAAACATTGAGAGAAATGCCAAATCGTCGACTTGAATCTTAGACCTCACTTCGCTCAGTCAATTAGTTTGTCCATTGCTACTAGTAGTTCTGTGAACAGTAGACCTCACGCAGTATTCTCATCCACAAGTGCCTGATTAAAACTATAGACCTTAAGGAAATACAGCAATAGACTGGCTTCTCCACACATCTGTGTAATCACTTGTCAGCTGATTTATGAATAATAATTCTATAGTCTGATTTTACTTTCCTTGCCCTAGGTAAGGAAAGTATTGCTTTCCGAAAAAAATTAAGGTACCCCAATTTCTACATTTCTATAATACGTTTCAAGGTCCCCTGAGTCCGAAAAAGTGGTTTTTGGGTATTGGTCTGTGTGTGTGTGGTCCTTACAATATAAGGATCCGAAACGAACAATTTCGATCAAATTCAATTCAAGATGGCGGCTAAAATGGCGAAAATGTTGTCAAAAACAGGTTTTTTTCGCGATTTTCTCGAAAACGGCTCCAAAACGATTTTGTTCAAATTCATAGGTACCTGGAATAGTCATTGATAAGCTCTATCAATTGCCACAAGTACCATATCTGTAAAAATTTCAGGAGCTCCGCCCCATCTATGCAAAGTTGGATTTCAGATTCCCAATTATCAGGCTTCAGATTACAATTTAAACAAAAAAATTCGAGTGGAGAAGGTTGACCATAAAAATCTCTACAATTAATGTTGAGTAACGCATTTTCACCTAGAATTGAAATTAAGCTCGAAAATCGAGAAAATGTGATTATCCAATTGCAAACTGTTGGCAACTGTTGAATCTATTAAATCATTCACTATGAAGAGATATCAGATCTCGTATGTCTCCAGCGTTATTGTCCTGTCACCAGCTGGCTTAGATCTTTGTTTAAAAGTAGATTTGTGATGCGCGTAGACACTAGCGTCAGGTGATCAATATTCTAATAACGGCAAGGAAAGTTGTGTGAGTGCGCCACACCAGATTTTTTACTCTAATATTGGCGTACTAGCCGTCAGGCTCGTTTCGCTCGCCATATCCGTCTAGCCAGGGGGCTCCACCCCCTGGAGCCTCGGCTGGATCGTCCAAAAATGAGATCAGCGGGCTCGTTTCGCTCGCCTGCATTTTTCATTTGAGCATGCTTCATTCCATCAGAAAGTCAAAGTGCTGAGAAAACGCATAAAAGCTGAGAAAAACGTTGGAAAAACGCTGATTTTGGGCGTATCTTTGATGGAATATTAATAAAGTCACCTCATCACAAATTTTTAGACCCGAGCTAAACCTCTGTACCAAATTTGAAAAATTTCTGTCTATTACGTGATGAAATAACTGATAAAACGCTAATTTTGGGTGTATCTTTGGCGTTATTTCAAATTCCTTCTAACACAACATTATATTACACCCCAGCTGAGCTTCTATACTAAATTTAAACATTTCCTGTTCATTTGTTCTCGATAAAACTGAGAAAAAGCTAAAAGACGCTGGAAAAACGCAGATTTTGGGCGTATCTTTGGAATTTTTTTCAAATCCGTTCTTGGTGCGCCTCTAAAGGGCCATCTGAACATAACTACCAAATTTGAACGTTTTTGGTCCGGTACCGTAGATTTTTAGTTCTGCGAGTACGGTAAAAGTGTGTGCCATTTTGCTTTTATATTATATAGATGAAGGAGGCTCCTTTTCCCTTTTATATTATCCTTGAAATGCAAAATTTCCAAAAACCTTGTATATACGTCGACGCGCAATTAAAAAAGGAGCATACCTGTCAAATTTCATGAAAATCTATTACCGCATTTCGCCGTAAATGCGCAACATACCTATAAACATTTAAACATTAAGAGAAATGCCAAACCGTCGACTTGAATCTTAGACTTCACTTCGCTCGGTCAACAATATATTATAACATTGCAACATTGCAAGCACCAATGTACATCGGTATTGTGACTGGACTATCCATATAGGTACCGTACAGTAGCCTACCACAAATTACAGAACAACTGAGTACTTCCTTATTCCTTGGTTATACGTTCGTTTTTTAATTTAACTGCCAATTAATGACACTTAGATTTGTTTTTTCAGTTATTGTGAGATTAATTATTGGGTTAGATAATGGCACCCAATCACAGTTAAGTTTAATTATTATAATAGCCTAATGATAATGTTCTGCTATGTTATGTTAGAGCAAGTGCATGTTGCTTTGAAGATTTAAAATTAGCGCCATTCACATTGGATGAGCCATCATGATACTATATTCATGTAATCATTTTATGTGTTCAATGCCATGTTGTAATAAATTCTCTGATGTGATATTAAGTAATGTCAGAATAAAAATCAATTATAAATATTTTTTAAAAATTATTCCACTATGAAAAAGTGTCTTTATAATACATTTTTTGATTCCATAATTTAAATAAATTACAAGTTGTAAACTTGTGGCGCCTGCGCAGTTGACCTCAAACCTACGAGTCAGCCATTTTCTTTATTTTAGTGTGTGTTTCTCTGGAAAATATTAGAATAAAATTTCAAATGTATTTGACATTAGTGAGTAATTAAATCACTTGTGATATATATGGTTGCGTTGTTTCCCCTGGTAACAGGGGGTGAAGAAATCTGCAGACATTGGGCGCATCGCAAGTAAACCCGTCAACAAACTAACCGTGTCGGGTAAAAACCACACTTCACCACATAGACGTTGTGTAGCCACCAACGTGAAGAAATCAAAACTACAAAATAAAATTGCAGCCGTCGAGAATATGAACCACGCTATTGATAGGGAAAATCAGAACAATGATGTTGAAGAAATGGATACACAAGAAGGTAAACCTGTCAATGATATGCATTTATTCTAGTCAGCGTCCATTGATTTGCCGATGTGTATTATTAATAGGCTTTCTTGTTCCTTTTTTTGAAGTTCACATTAAAATCCATCAATAAAATTTGACAAATCAATTTGTTTAATTCTCTGTCTTATTCATGTATTTCATGTGTTGTTATCTACACTCATGCACTTGAAAACGTGTTTTGTAGGTCATTTTTAAAACGAATAGACAACTCTTATTTCTGACGGCATTTGTCTTTTGTTCTTGAATGATTCATGATGTAATTTCTTTTAAAGTATATTTTAGTTGATTATACCAGTTATTATAGTATCCACATTTAAGAAAACCTTTATCGAGGTGTTTCATAATTTTATGTTGAAATATTTTAATTACCTACAACAATATTGCACCACAATTTTTTCAATTCTTTACCCAATCTTAATTTCCATTATTCTATTAATGACATTGCCTTATAAGCTACTGTTGACTTTTTTCTTGCATCAAATTTGAATGCCACATTGTTGTCTTAGTTTGCTTCTAACCAACCTAACATTTGGTTGGGTGCAGTCGATAAACATGCAAATTGAAGGTTAACATAACCTAACTACGTGATGGCATTTATTCGGTTTTATCAAAAACACCTTTTGTATTGATGGTTGTTTGGTTTACAATCTTTACACAGCCGTCATCTTTTCTATTAATTTTTTAAATATCTTTTTCTGTCCGGTACGTTTATCAACATCTTGAAAATTAATAGGTACTAGGTATTTTATGAATTGATTAATAAATAGGCCTATTCAATTGCTTTTTTTGACCATACTATTTGTTTGTGTTTAAAATCCCTACCGGTATTGTTTTTTTATTTATTTTTTAGCCTATATTAATTTTTTTATTTAAAAATGCACTATCAAGTTTTTCATACCTTTAATTTACTGTTTAATTCAATTTAAGCCTAATAAGAAAGCAGGGTTATATTTCTTGTTAAGCCCAAATTTTAAGAAAACTGCAATTGTTTTTAAACACGCTTGTTCCTTTACATTGTTTTTTAGCCCCCAGAACTAGAAATTGGAGCCCGTTGAACATGTGGTATCCGCGAGTATAGAAACCTTGGACACGAGTGCGACACCAATAGTGTCCTAGTAATGTCCGTGTTGTTCTAGTGTAATGAGTAAAATAAAAACTAATGCCCCAATAATTGCTGGAACAGGTTTCCCAGCCTGTTGTAGTAATTAATGTAGTAAGTAGGTAGGACCTAACGTCACATGCGCTTTTATTAGTTTGCCATTAAAAAAAAGTAATATAAATTGATGTAAAAGTAAGAGTAATATTATAAGTTGTTTCTAAAAATACATGAGATAGCTAATATTAAAAAAATGAATAGGGTGAGAGATGAAAAATGATATTTAATACATATTCTGTAAGTTGAAGTAAAATATAGAAAGAAGTGAAAAATTGAAAATAAATATTGAAATGAAATATAAGTTTTAAAAACGATTAGGCTAATTATCTTTGATAAAGTCATTAGAATATAGGCTTACATTAAAATAACAAAATGAAAAGAACAATGGTGTTTAACAACATTGGCCGTTTTCATACACACCGAGTAATCGCCGACTTGGTATCATTCCGATTCTTGCCGGGTGCCGAGGAAGGTTTCAAGGAAAAAGTAGCCTAGCATGATTATGAAGAACAATTAATATGGAACAGTTTTGTTCCCATATAATGATAATAGTCAAAGCCAGTGACGACTCTTATTAAAAAACTTGAGTGAGACACGACTAATTTTAAATTGAATTGAAATAGTGACCACAGAAGCATCACATAAGTTTAAACTTTTTTGTGCACACCAAAAAGTTAATCATGTTCTAGAATTATGTAGATTGATATAGTTGAATGTCATGTATAGGATACCAGAAAATAATAGGCCTATCATTTTCAAATAAAATAGAAGAGATTAACATATTTACAAATCATTGAAGCTTTTTAAAGTAATAAATTCACAGCAAACTACATAGAGATCCCGGGTTCAACCCTCTCATTACCAAAAGTTTTTTAACCAGAACACTCCCGTGTTATCAGATTGGCACGTTAAATTGTCGGTCCCGGCTGAAGTATGACAGTCGTAAGGCCTATTGACGGCTTAAATTATTTATTCAGGTGGTGGGACCTTCCCGCAAGCCATACGAATTTACTTTTTTTACTACAAACTACAAAGCTTTATTGTGCTATTATAAAAGATAAATAGGCTACCGGTAAAAATATTCAACTCTAAATGTAACATTCAATTCTTTGTGAGTCTCGACTGAACATAAAACATTATACTACGTAAACTACGGATTTGAATTTACAATTTTAGAATAGAAGTCCGCGAAAACTACCGGTCGGCCGGCGGCCAAAAGTTTGCTTTTCTGCTTGTCAAATCTGATTGAACAATTGACAACACTGTGACCCAGACTCAATGCTATAGGATTGGACGCACCAATCCTGTGTCTCAAACTGTAAATTGTACAAATTCGTTGTACAATGCTTACTCGTTGAACCGTATCGATGCTGGACAGTCTGCACAATGATAGAACATGGAATAATCGAGCATCGATCGTATCGATTCGTTCGCGGCAGTGGCAGATTTCAACGTTTTATACCAGCCGTCTTGACTTTTAACTTCAAAATAAGTTAATTATTACCCATTGAAATTTAGTATGGATATCAACAATAAATGTGATGTTATTCCAAAGGTGAAAGCTCCAAGATTCGGTGCTAAAAAAATGAAAGCAGCATTTTTTCAAGTCCAAGAAATGAATTATTATTCCATTCAACATTTCCAATTTAAAATTCTAAGCGATAATTCTCAGTAAAATTTTTAATTTTTGGTATTCGATTGATTAACTTGCTGAGTAAGTATTTTGAGTCTCCGCTACTTTTTATTAAGTTTCGCAAAAATATGTTCAACTTTTCAAGTGCCGGTAATAAGGTCCCTCTTATCAGTTCCGGCCATTGCAATAATTTGTACAGGCAGTGCTAACCTTTCAGTATTGTATTGTATTGTATTCTGTGAACATTTATAGTAAACTCGAACGAGGTGTGCGAGGTCATTGTTTTTGTGTCTTGTAACCAATAGCCTATGTTTATTGTGAATTATAGGAAAATCTCTTAACTGCGAGCTAGTTCAAAATATTTTCAATCAATGCACAAGCTGGCTCAAAGAATTTCTGATCAATTTACTTATTTTATCTTCAAAGATTCACTTGATAGATAGTCCTATCATAATACAGTTAGTAGGTCTACCTCCTCCTAGCTTCAGTTATCAACATTCTTGATAAGCTGTTTCTACCTTGTTTCGAAATGCTGAAGTGAGTTAGCACTGGGCAGTGGGATTTTATTTTCACTTTAAGTCAGGTAGTTTATTAATTTTCAGATTCATGTTTTGTGAATCTGTCATAACTTATTTTTTTCTTTGAGTTAGCATTGGCCAGTGAGATTTTATTTTCACTATAAGTCAGGTTGTTTATTAATTTTCAGTTCATGTTTTGTGGATCTGTCTTAACTTCTTTTTTTATAATGGCTCGCCGTACGTATCATATTATTTCTATAGCATAAATATTTTCGTATTATATTATTTCTATAGCATACGTTTTTTTCAGTTGTCTTGTTCATAATTTGGGTTAATACAATTCAAGTAATCATCATATATTGTAAGAACTCAGAATTGTGTTATAAAAATAATGAAGTCATGAATTTGTTAATTTGGTTATTCCTTATTTGGAATTTCTACGCAATATTTCAAAAAATAATATTACATAGTCTGATTACGTACTTATTTTGTGTGCAAAATGGTGATCTGGTGAAGGTAGATAACCTAGATTATCACTATTATTTTCTTGAATTAGAAGAACAACTTATTTGGGCGAAAGCCTTTTTTAAATTCCGTTCACAAGTATTTTTAAATTCATATTCAGTATTATAAATTCATAACCATGAATTTATGTATCAATGTTCTAAATTTCAATTAAATCGACACATTTCATAGTATGAATTTTGGCAATTCCCAAAGTCTTTCATCAATATTTACATAGAGGTTATTGTCAAATTGATTGATTTCCAATCACAATCATCATCAAAAATATTTTAGAATTCATCTAAACAATAGTATTGATAGAGTGATGTCAGAAAGATAGCCAAAGATTCTTTTACATACGAACTTGGAAACTGTTTGACCCATAAAATTATTCTAATTTTAAAACCCTTCTTATTGAACAATGTAAAACCACCCCGATCAGAAATTCAATTTTTATCCTATTCAAAACTTCGATTTAACTTTCAAGTTAACGATGATCCTTCGCTTTAAAAAAAATTGCTGGTACCTCAACATTGAAAAATTGAATTCCTATTGGATAAGGAAAAGAAGATCTATTCTTAAACAAGGAAGCAACATCTATCTCAACGTGGCATATATGTGTGTGATCTATTCAGATTCAAAATCGGTTGCATTTACTTGTGATGCAATCGGCCGAGGATGAGTGGAGAAATTGAAGACTTGGAAATGTGATCTATTTTCGTCCTGCTTTCTGAAACTTGGAATCAGCTGCTCGTTAATAAACAGCTTGCATTTTTTTCTTGTCAGTTTTACTCGTAATTCAGTTTGTGTGCCTTTATTTTTTCCGTGTGTCCTTCCTATGTGATCATCAGATTTTTTAGTTTTGTTTCATCATTGGTCTAAATGGTCTTGGAGTTTTTATTAAAACCTTAGTGAAGAATCAATGCCGTGAAGTAATTCAGTTTGTGTGCCTTTATTTTTTCCGTGTGTCCTTCCTATGTGATCATCAGATTTTTTAGTTTTGTTTCATCATTGGTCTAAATGGTCTTGGAGTTTTTATTAAAACCTTAGTGAAGAATCAATGCCGTGAAGTATACCGGAAAGGGAGTAGGGTGTAATTTGGTGTTCTTACTTACTAAAATTTGAGGATAATATTAATGAGTGAAAAACAGGTTTGATTGTTCTCCATTGAGCTTCCATTGATGCTGCTTCACATGATATGATGTCATGGACGGATTTTATGCAATATGGTACATCAAAGTAAATTTTATTGTATCTATGTTATATTTTATTCATTACCAAATATATACTTAAGTTTTGGTGGGTGTAATAATTGAGAACAATGTTAAACAGAAAAACTAAACTAACTTATAGAATATAAACTAGTTTATAGAATAACTCAATTCATTTTCAATGTGCAGTTATAATTAAGTGTTATATTTAATTATAAATTTGGTGTTTTAATTCTTCTAAATTTGAAATTTCTTGCTCATATATATTTTTGGACTAAAATTGAACTTGAACTTTTTGCAGTAAAACATATCCTACTTTTTTGGACATTATCAAAATTTGGGAATGGAATAGTTTTTGGCCAAGCCTGTTGTTCCTTCTCAATCATATTTATATGATTTATGATTGTATCTACGAATAAATAAATATACAATTCATTTATGAGTTTTTTGATAAGTTTTTTACAGTTAGTATTTACGTATGATGCAGGTTAAAAATTATTCTTCCATGGTAAAATGGAAGCTTTGAGCTTTAAAATAGAGTTTAAAGAAAAGGTTTCTAAGCTACACTCCAAGTTTTTTTTAATGTTATGATTGCTATTGTTCTAACTTATATCTATTAATCTCTTCAGTCTCACTCTTATTTATTTCCAGATTAGCTCTTATCATATTTCCAATATTGTATCATGCCTTTTTTAGACTGTCGATTCATTTTGGAAAATTACGTTGATATGAGTGATGAACGCGTTTTCACTCTCATGAGTGAGATAATTGACCATTACTAATACAAAAATTGTTTGGAATAGAGTTATTCTGTTATATATTTGAAACATAGCTCTTGTTTTGTCTATTATCAGATTTCTTATAGATAGTATGTTTTGTAAGTTCAATTAAATTTCCTTACTAGGAAATTCAAGGGCTGGTAAGAAAGTAAAATAACTTTCATTTTCACAAACGTTAAAGTTTATTTTGTATATGTTTTCTATTTTGTCTGGAGCGAGCCTATATTGTTTGTTTAGTTTGCTTAATGAATTTGTATATTCGTCGTACCTCTCCATTATATTATCCAGTTTCATAAGTGTTCCGTAAACTGAGAAGATTTCAGTTCTTCGAGATTGTACTGAATCCACTTTACGTTTCTGATTTCACAAAACATTGCACCTTGTTCCACTTTTTGTAGATTGTTAGTAGTTTCAACTCATGGCTTTCCTTTACATACTTCAATTTCATGAAAGTGTTCAAGTTCTTCAAAATTTCTTTCAAAAATTATTTTTAGTTTGCTATGTATAACGACGTATACTTCTTATGTCTACTCTATAGTTACGGTAGCAATTTCACCTCATAGCTTCGCATCACATTCTTTAATTTATTGAAAGTGTAAAATTAATTTAATTAATATATTCGATATTTCGTTCCTTGATTACTATATTTTTAAGCTTATAAAACCTCGTCGCTTCTTTTTTCGTTCGTTCTACAGTTTATGCTTTCACCTCATAGTTCCCCATAAAATTCTTGAGCATCATTTAAAAAAATGTGTAAAATTTTAGAGATTGTTGAGATTTCATGAATTGATTGATGGTTTCGCTTATTTTCCAGCAGAAGCAATGGACACTCCGAATGATGGTGGTGGAGGAAATGTGGCTGTTGACAACCGTGCAGTGAACGGCGAGGTTCCCGAACAGTCTTTTCCCCAGGACGCTGAGATGGCAGAGGCTGAAGGTCTGCACTTTTCATTTAACACAAACAATCATTGTAAAGTATTAGAGTGAACAGAATGGTCAAGTCTCAGCAAGATGACATCAGGTGTTTTTATTTTTCTTTATTCACTAGACCTGAATAGTGGCATTGATCGAAACTGAAAGCTAAACATAGACCTGCCCGTTCTGTTCGTCTTTAAGGTGTGCATGAATTTAGGGTCAAAACATAGTGGAGCGCAAAGGTAGAGTGTAGTAGAGGAGGCAGATGAGAGAGTGTTGAAAATAATAGAAATTTATAATAATTATTAAATGAAAATCCCAATTAAATGCTGTAAATCACCCCAAAGACATCTGCTACTGCAAATATTTCCATCCGTTAATAGAAATGTGCCAGAACATATTGAAGAAGCGATTATGTAGAGGAGTAGATTAGGGTTGTAGATGAATAAATTGTCAATAAAGTGTGTCTCTCAAGACTATATATTTCCCTAAGACTACGGTTCTTTCTTGAATACCGCACATCTTGCTTATTTATTTAACAATGATAAAAACACATAAAATGATTGGGAATGAAAAACAGGCTTAGGTATAGCTCTTACTATTCCATTCCCGAATTCGATAGTAGCATCACCACGTTCTTATGTCTTTATAGATACTCTCTTCCCATTAAATTGTGTCTATGTTATATCGATGTAACATTATGCTTGTTTCGGTAGGATGACATGCCTATGTTTAATCTCATTTTTCGACTGAAGTCCAGTACATTCCCAGAGAGGCTGCTGATAGAAAAAACAATTTTCTTCAGCACCAACTATTTGAAGAGTCTGAGAATTGGTGGAATCTCTTCCACTACTATCAAACATTTTGGCAATAATGTAAAATGATATATTTTTCAGCTATTAAGTTGGTGAACCCCTTTTTTTATATATCCAATATCTTACAGTAGGCTACCAACTATTTAAGGAGTCTGTGATAATGGAAGTAATCTCCTCTATTACTACCAAACATTGTGACAATAATGTAGAATGGTACATTTTGTTTGTTGGTGAATCCTTTTATTGTGTATGTTTTTTAAGCAATAGATTGGAAGAATAAGACGTTGATGTTGTCAATACCACTATATTATATAGAAATATAGTGGTGTTGATAACATCAACGTCTTATCCTTTCAATTATGGAGAAATACCACATCTCGATTATGGAAATACCAATTTGATTACATGTTGATGTGTGTTGTGTAGACGAGGCTCGGTCGGAGGCGACGTTTCGGTACACAGTGAAGTGCCTGAGCAAGCTGAAGGACTCGCAGCTGTCCCCGCCCTGCTTCGTGCGCAACCTGCCCTGGAAGATCATGGTGATGCCGCGCACCGCCCAGCCGCAGGACCGGTCCAACGCTGCAAAGAGTCTCGGCTTCTTTCTTCAGGTAAAGCGGCTAACTAACCTAGAAACTACAAGCGTCGCGGCAACACGCAATGTGGAATGCCATGCGCATCTGAGTTCCACACATTTACAATTAAACTAAGCACAGTCTATGTGTAACGGTAATCTAGGATTACATCTAAGGGCCTAATCACACCTACATTTATAGTGGCTTAATTGTACCAAGAAATATTGCATCGAGATCCTCGTCTTATCAAATATTTGTCGATTTGAGGCTATGTTTGAGTTTGTTATTTGTAGTTTATTTAATAGTTTTCATTTATATTGAAAAGTTCTTTTTCATGAATTAGGGTTTTCAAAAGTTCATCAGCGTAACCCAACTATAGTTAACCGCACGAAAATGGTCCGATGGAAATTGGAACAGATGTGTGCAACGTTGCCAAATAAAAGTTGATCAACTTTGTCACAGCTTATAATATATCATATCTATAGAATTGACATCTATCGTCGCGGGGGGGGGGGTGATTAGTTACTGAGTCGTTCCAATTTCCATTGGCCTATTTTTTGCGGTTGACTATAGTCGTAAGAGGTTTTTTCTGACTAGAAATTTATGAAAGTCCTCATATTTAGTTAACATTCAGACACTAGTGAGTCGATCCAGTATTCATTTTTCCATCTTGTTCACTATAGATGTAAATGTAATTAGGACCCTAAGTTCGCATTTAGTACAATGTGCTACATTCCGAGTTTGAACTACAAGCTGATCTAATTCAGTTTGTTCTTGGATGGTGCATACAGCCCTGAAGCGGCTTTTAGACGCTAGATTTCCGCCACTGGCGACACCTACTCTTGTCATCATGTCACTTTTCAGCAATTTCCATTCAAGTTAGACAGATGTTTGCTAAAGATTTGTGTCTTTACTTTTATCGTCTATTTACTCTTGAGTTGAATATGTTGAGCATTTAGCTAATCTAGCTCAAGTAAAATAAATTGGCTTTCTCCGTTATAATAAGCTTTTCAAAGAAAAATCAAAATCAGATTTACTGTAAATACAAGATTACTACAGTAAGAACGCTAATCAAAAACGTAATAATTGTTTCCTTCAAAAGACTATTCGTATGTGTGGTAAGTTCCGCGATATCAAACTCTTAACTTGAAAAATTGAATGTTTTATTTTTATAAGAAATCTAATACTGCATATTTATTACATTATGATTTCCTTTGCAGTGTAACGGTGAATCCGAAAGTTCTACTTGGAGTTGTTTCGCAAATGCAGAGTTGAAAATATTGGCGCAAAAAGAAGGCTGTGATAATTTCTCTAGAAGTAAGTATAAGTACTAAACATTTTCAAACAAATCACATTCGTCATGCGACAATAATAACCTAATGAGTGATTTCTATATTGGTAACGGTTGATAGATGTTCTTCAAATTTTGTTAGTTGAGTACTGTAGTTCTCAATGTACCACTTGAGTTAGTAAAGTCAGTAATTTGAGTTAGTACTAGAACTGACTTAGTTTTAATGACTTAGACTACTGTCTTAAACTACTGATTCAGTTTTGATACTTAAGAGTTGTGAAAAGAAATATACAAAAATCTATTCACAATAGTTCAGAGCTATTTATTATTTTTCAATTCTTTGTTTCCAATTTGGAAACTCGAACTTATGTTTCATACTCAGGCTATAATTACTTTTGAAATTCATTTCAGACAAGTTCTAATAACAACATTTTCATTAATAATTGCAACTATCAGCTTCAAAATATTTTTAATGGCTTTTCTATAGATCTAAAAATTTGCCTTATTTCAACTAATTCCATAATGTTCAAAGTAAAAATAATAATATTTTTTTTTATAGAAATCCAGCATCTTTTCTACTACAAAGAGAATGACTGGGGATTCAGTCATTTCATGACATGGAGCGAAGTCATGGACCCTGATAAAGGGTACATTGAGGATGACGCCATAACCCTTGAGGTGAGTCATCATAATCATAATAATTCATTCGAAAGTTATTCAATTCTTTTGAGCCTGAAAAATAAATCTATTTACGGAGGAAAATGTATCACAGTACTACTGACATTAATTTTATATGATTTGATTTTGATATCAAATTATTATCAGGTACAATGGCGACCATGGCAACAATTGTATTGACGCGACGTTCAACGCCACTGATCGGTCAGTGAACATGGCGCTGAACGAAGCACTGTTCGGTGTAACTGATCCATTTCGATAATGTATCTATTGTATAAATGAATTGTATAAAATTAGGAAAAAAATTAACGTCATATCCGGTTTGTTCATTGATCGTTCATCGTACTTTTCTACCGATTGCTTACTGAACGTAAACAGACATGGCTGAATACGAGGCGGTTTACAATTATTATAATCGACTCCATTATACTGATTTGGGAGCAGAGAAATGCATGATTAAATAAATTCAATAACATTTGAAATATTATTAACATTATCATCCAAAGCATTTAAAACAACTCTAATCACTTGTTGGTTTTCCATTTCCATTTTAATTTATTATACAATGAAATAGGTTAGGTTCTAGTTTTGTTTACGAATATCAGTAGCAGATGAAACATGTCAGTCATGAGCAACCGTTCAGCGCCACTGATCTGTGATCAGGGGTTTTTTACTGATCGTAAAACACGATGGAATTGATCAGTGGCGTTGAACGCACCCATCATCAGTGCCTTTTTAAATTAAATTTATAAGTTTCAATAATCCAATTCATTTTGGTACAATATTTTTCTTGAAATAGCGGGAATAATGAATAATAACTGAACCACTGACAGTAAATTGATAAGTTGGTACGTTATTTAATTTGCAAACTCAAAGTAAGATAAGTGATGTTAAGATAAGATAAGATAAAAAAATATTGTATTTGTGTTCATTCTCTTTTCATTCTCTTCAGCTTTAGTTGTTATTATTTGAAGCTGCCTTCTTTTGATTGTTATCTCTATTATACGCTTCTTCTACTGACTACTGTAATGTATTCTATTTCTGATATTATCTTGTATTCATGGAAAACAAAAATAATTGAACCAAAGGTATTACAACATTTTTGTATCATTTCAATAATATTCTGTTCACAGCCATTTACATTTAATAATTATCCAAGGTCAGTTTACTTTTCTTTAGAATGTTGATAATCTAACAATATATATTACTCAACTAATTAATTTGAACTAATTTGCTGGTGGTCCGTCAACAATAGAGAATAGATCATGAAGGTCATTAAGATATCAAGATGGCGCTTGGGCAATATAGTTGCTTTTTAACCGACAAGTAATCTAATTATGTTGTTCCTCAAAGGAGATACATATAGTACTGCTGTGGTGTGCGAGATCATTTTTTTATATTGAACAGAAAACACATTGGCAATAATATTGTTTTTTTTGCTAGTTGGAAGCTGCTTATATCTTCGATTTGCGGGTTGACTTTGTAAATTTTTCACAAATTGTCAATTTCACTTTTAGTGATGGAAAAGTTCCACAATATCAATATGCATTTTTTACAAGTATTTATATTATATTTACATTGTATTTACGAGTATTGTTTTGTATTTTTGTTGTTTAGGTTCACGTGAACGCTGATGCGCCTCATGGGGTTTGTTGGGACTCGAAGAAGCACACCGGTTACGTGGGCCTCAAGAATCAGGGAGCCACCTGTTACATGAACTCGCTCCTACAGACACTCTATTTCACCAATCAACTCAGAAAGGTAAAATATCACCAACATGATTTATCAAAAACTAATAATAAACCAACATAATACAGGGTAAAGTCCCTCCGCAGTGAAATATTTGAAAATACACCTAATCATTCAAAAACAAATACAGTATTTATAACAACAGGGTTTTAATTTATCAAACTCATGTGTGCATCCAATACAGTAGATGTTGAAAATGCCTTCCTTGTAAAGGGGGAGTTAGTTTTCAAACGGGTTTCTAAACAGAGCACAATCTGTCACCATACAGCTACTGGGGAGAGACTTTGATCACCCGGTATAATCCCACTGTTATTTAATATCCATTGTGATATATTGTTGGAGTAGCTTTCAACCATACTGCAATCAAGTCTGTAATATTTAAGACGATACTCACTTTCCAATTTTTTGATCGATATTGCAGTTTGAATTTAAAAGTATCTCATCATAGCACTTATAAGCTACTCTATTTTGGCTTGAATTTTTGAGAATTATTGATATAGGCATGGCCCATTGGCTTAGACTTCTGCATTGGTTAAGGACTAACTTGAGGTTATTTTACACACAATTTCATCTGATAACAATGTTTATTGTATCTTGAATTGAATTCATAAATACTCAACTTTTCAGTTAGTGAAATTTTCCCAAAACTAAATAGACATTGAAAAACCTTGAGGATTTTGTAAAAGTTGCATTGTTCCCAAGTGATTTAATAGAGAATGTTATATACGGGATCAGTGAATCTGTCTCCATGAATAATAGAAATGCGAATTTATCTCCAATGCACTTCAAAACTACTGTTAGTTGTATTACAAATACAACGCATACATTTTTCTTTTTTGTCAGGGGGCAGTTTATTTTTGAACGTCATCACTGTTAAATTTGTTTAAATTTACGTGCCTTATTTTTAGTAACTCCAAGTGAGATGACTACTTTGGAGGGACAAAAGCTAGTGCTTTAGCATTCTGTTCAAACAGTAAAATATGACTGTCAGTTAATGGAGGAAGATGATTTGATTAATAATTTTGTTGATTGTAGGCAGTGTACAAAATGCCGACAGAAAGCGACGACTCGAGCAAGAGCGTAGCGCTCGCGCTGCAGCGGGTTTTTCACGAGTTACAGTTTAGTGACAAGCCGGTTGGCACTAAGAAGCTGACCAAGTCTTTCGGCTGGGAGACGCTCGACTCATTCATGCAGCACGATGTACAGGAATTCCTCAGAGTGGTCAGTAATAATATTCATCTCCATAAAAAGATAGGCCTATTTTTTTTCAATTTAATCAAGTTCTATTATAATTGGAATTCATCTTCAGAAAAATGTACTTTTTCAATTCAGTCAAGTTATCTTTGAAAACATTATCCATATTTATTTATGTAACAAACGACACTGATATAAAAACATTGGTAGATAACATGCTAAGGCAATCCTTGTTTTTTACAAGGTGATTAGGTGATTAATTTTTTTTCTTTCAAGTTTAGGGATTGACAAAGTTTAAAAGTAGGTTAGGCTTCTTAAATTGTCCAATTTTCGATGTAAACACATATAAACATAGAATTTTGAATTATAGTTGTAGTATTTCCCTTCAAAATGAAGAGACACAAAGTAAATGTTGTCAACCACTTTGCAATATTTTTCTTCCAACCATGGTCAAATGTTATAGGTGTACTTGTAACCTGTCCTTAATATAGTAAAAGATTATGCCTTTTCATACTGTGAGCTTTTAATTCTTTTTGTCAAGTTAGAAATTTGGATGTGGAAGAACAGTACTTGAATTATTCTTACTTTTTCAGTTATTGGATAAGTTGGAGAGCAAAATGAAGGGCACTTGTGTGGAAGGAACAGTGCCTAAACTTTTCGAAGGAAAAATGGTTGTAAGTATAAATAATATAGTTTTAAACTTGAATAATATAGGCCTAATGAAATATGAGATAACTAGTAATAGAATAGATAATGTAAATTGTGTCCATTGAACTATAATCCATGTAATTTTAAAAACACATTATTAAAGGTGATGGTTTCTTGATCCATCCGAGCTGCTTTGTATTAACACACTTTTTTATGTATTTGAACACGACATGCAGTCAATTTTTTAAGTAAATTTTTAAAAACTTTTACATACTGACTGAAGTACTTTCGATCGTCTAGTACTTCAGTCAGTAAGTAAAAGTTTTTAATTATTTACTTAATAGATTGACTGCATGTCGTGTTCAAATACATAAAAAAGTGTGTACACATTATTAGTCTTTTATTATGAAATTTATTGTGGTATAATTAATTCGTTAATTAATCAATTAATCAACTAATCAAACTACTTAATGAACTAATCAAACTACTTAATCAACTAGTTGATCGTTTTTTGTTTCTTTCTTTTTCAGTCTTTTATTGAGTGTAAAAATATAGACTACAAGTCAACCCGTGTTGAAACTTTCTACGATATCCAGTTGAATATCAAGGGAAAGAAAAACAGTAAGTTTTCATCAAGTTGTATTTGTTGAATTATTTTTTACATAACATCACTTATAATTTTTCACAATATACTAGAAAAATAAAGTATATTATCTTTTCAAAGTTTCACTACTATTTCTTAGTAGTTGCAGTAATTAGTATGTAATGTAGTTAAAAACGTTGCAGTACTTCAAGGTTAAACTGTATTAATAGGCATCTTAACTTGCTAGTTTATACTAATATTTCTCTATTCTTGTCCGAGAAAAGTTGCATTTTCTATGTTTGGTTCAAGAGTCATAGTTTTACAGTCAGGTACTCAATACTGTTGAAAATGAACCCTATATTAGTGCATTTGAAAACAGTTCGACACCATTCCCAAAGGTACCAATTACACGCTTTATTTCTCATTTTTTTACTGTTATTCCAAATAAAATCAAGTTTTCTTATGACATCACTTACATATCAAATTCCGTTATACAGTTGATATTACAGCTCATTGAATACAATACTGTTTGCTTAAGAAAATTATTATCTGAAAACAGGAGTAAAATACATTCAGAACTCAACAAAAATGCTCATATATAAACACAAATAAAAATACTCATCTAAATTGAGTTTAATTATCATAGATAAATCACTTCATTTTTGCAGTGTTCTGTTATTTTGTTGTTCTGCTATAAGTTATTTTGTTGGCTATCATTTCTCACTATTTGATTGTGTGTGTTTGTTGTGTGCAGTTACAGAGTCGTTTGGCGACTACATAAAGGCAGAGGTGTTGGACGGAGACAACAAGTACGACGCGGGCGAGCACGGCCTGCAGGACGCTGAGAAGGGAGTCATCTTCTCTCGCTTCCCCCCTGTCCTGCATCTGCATCTCATGCGCTTCCAGTATGACCCCATCACTGACTGCTCTGTCAAGTTCAACGACAGGTTAGTACCGTACTCCTATAAAGCAGTCTATTTACAGTCTTGGACTGGCCACTGACTGTAGAACATGCATGATACACAGTCGTCATACATTACTGTTGAGTTCTAAGCATACCCTCCAAATTCCTTTGTCAATTGATCTATTGTTGTAAAAGTTATTTGAAAAAAGATTTCACATTCTACAATGAAACTGCTGCTACGTTGGAAGGAAAATTCTACATCAAATTGAAGATAATTTAATGTTCTGTAAGCACATAATCAGCGTGGAATTTTTTAATCAATAATTTATTGATAAGGTATGAGGCCAATAAGAGTCAACAATTTAGATAAACTTGCTTTTTTCAAAACTGTCACACCTTGAGGCACGGATATCTCGAAAACTGTAAGAGATATAAAACAAGTTGTGCGATGAATGTTTTAGGAAATTTTGTAGGCTTCAATTTTGCACAGGATAGTCATGTCCGTAAGACGCAATAGTTTTCGAGATACATGCAAAAAAACGTACCTGTGTACCACCTCCACCTCCTTAGCACAGGGGGTATGGTTGGGGGCTTTTGATATGTTTACCTTCTCCTTACTACCCCAAACAGAACTGCGGGGTCAAAAAATGTCTTCCTAACTTTTCCCTCTATAACCCTTCATTGACTGGACCACTACTGGAGTATTGCCATTCTTTTTGTCTGTCTGTCAAACTTGATTTACTTGAGCAACTTCGCAAGGAATTAATTCTACAACTAAACTTTTTGATTTCTTATTTTATTAATGATGCTATACAGAAGTGTATAATTTATAGTGACTCAAAACAAGACCATTCATGTTGTTGAATGTAAAATTACATGACAGTACACTGCAAATCCTCCATTCGAAATACTATTATTTCTTGTTTCATGTGACTTCTGACAAATACCTTGTTATGATCCAGACAAGATACCTGTAATCTGTAATCAAGATGTTGTTAAATACGGGATAATATCTGTACTTCAGGTTCGAATTTGACGAGAAAGTTTGCCTGAATGGGTACCTGCAGAAGCCAGAGGCGACATCTGCCGACTACACACTGCACGCTGTCCTCGTGCACAGTGGAGATAACCACGGAGGACACTATGTTGTTTTCATCAATCCCAAGGGCGACGGACGGGTGAGTTGCATCTCAAACTGGCAGTATTGCTTCAATTGATGTAGATCTCATGCAGGCTATTATCTAGATATTCCAATCGAATCGGTCTATAATGATATTAATAACATAGAGAAAATATGGCATAAGAACATATATCATATTATAGTTAGTTTATGTTGCAAATTTCAAGTCGATTTCTTGTTAACTCATACAATATAATACAATATAATTCTCACCTATGAATGATTGGGAAAGGAACAACAGGCTTAAAGCCCAAAACTGTTCCTTTCCCAAATTTAGATAGAAATTGTCCAAAAATAGGTTATGTTTACACTTCATGGTTTTTGTCCGATTTTGATTCCAAAATATTTATAAACTGGGAATTTAGAATTTAGAAAAGTTGAACACCAAATTAAATAAGAATACTTCACTAAATCATCACTGATAACTGAGAAATACTGCATTAATAATTGAAAATTTTAAAACTTGAAAGACACAAACTTACTCCTAAAACAACAGCTGAATTTGTTTTACTAACTCAGCAGATTACTGTCAACTACTGTCTATTATTACTGTTTTGGCCGGGTGAGAGTGTAAGAACGAAGACTACCAGCGTCACATAGCTTCACGGACAAGAACCGCTAGGACTATCGGCTTGTGTTAATAGTGAAATTTGGAACATAAACCATGGGAAATCTTCTTATGCTATATTTTCCATACGTTAATAGCTACAGTAAAAGAAGCTTAGTTCTTATCGGAGAGTTCACAAATTGGCAGACCAGTTTGGAAATCATCCTCAACTTGTAGTGAACTTAACAAAATTAGACGAAACCTTGGCTGGCATTACAGCTCTTGCAAGTGATGTCATTTATTGTTTTATAGCACACTGGTAAAGACTACTTGAATTGTTTAATTAATTTAGAACTTACTAGTAATCTCTCTATAATTTTTTATATAAACACAACTAGTTTTGAGCACATGCCATATTTAACTGTCAAAAATGGCATGTGCTCAAAACTAGTTGTGTTTATATAAAACGTATAGAGAGGGTACTAGTAAGCTCTGTAGTACGAGAAATTACGTAATTATGATCAGTGGTAATTTATAGATGCAGAGGCTATGTTGTCATTGTGTGTTATGTTGAAATGAATTTTAATGACATTTCTTATTAATAGTAATACCTTTGTCTGATCTATTTGGTCTAAAATAGTATTTTTATATTTGTTTATGAAAGTGGTGTAAGTTCGACGACGACGTGGTGTCGCGGTGCACGCGTGAGGAGGCGATCGACCACAACTTTGGTGGCCACGACGAGGACCTCAACATGACGGTGCGCCACTGCACCAACGCATACATGCTCGTCTACATCCGCGACTCCGAGCTCAACAACATACTGCAAGTCGTCACCGAGGATGACATCCCACATGAGGTAACTAACTGCTCATCACACCAATGCAATCGATTATCACATCATATCTGACAATTTCACAATATGAAACAATTTTAAACACAGTCTTCAGAATTTCACAATATGAAACTAAACTAAAGAACATTGAATTAAAAACAATTAATTGAACATTTAAACACAATTTTCAGAATTTCACAATATGAAAACTAAACTACATAAATTGAATTGAGAATTCTTTTATAATAATGTTTTTATTCCACTTATCATTATTATTTGATTCAACTGCATTTGAGACTCAAATAAACTACTTTTTCATCAAAGGTTATTAATATCCATGAATCCTATTTTTGGCCATATGATATTATGAAGAACTGACATATTATGGTGAAAAATGGGCTTGCATTAAACTGGTGAAATTAATCTGAGCATAAATAAATGTACTCCTGATATTAATGCAATTTCGTTATGGAAAATGACACAATGCGTTAGAAAATCGAAAAAAAATGTACTGATATCCTTGAAAATGTGTCTTGTCCTACCAAGGCGAATTTGACCAAAAGCAGATGTTTTGACTTATGATAATGAGTGGAGAATAAGTTTGCCCAGATCAGAATCTTAATTCAAAGAATTTGTGAGAGTGACCTCTTATTTAAATTCAGATGTCGCAATGACTCTTGTAGAGGGAGAACGTCTTAAATAATATTTTTATGTAAAGTAATGTCTACATCTGCCTGTAAAAATATTAAAATTATTGATAGGTGTTTAAAATGTATAGTTATATTATATAAGTATTATTGTTTTGTTTTTAAATTCATTTGTCAGAGAGACCTTATGAAGAAAGGGTTCCAAGCTCTTCATGTCAACTGTAAATCTGTTTCTAAAAACATGGATCGTGATATAGACACTTGTTTCTTCTCCAATTAGAGTTGCCGGAGAGACACCTATTTAGGAAAATCATCTTGACCTCTCGTTTAGTGTGAATATGCATCCAGAAACATTATTATTGTTCGTATTTTTTTTTAAATCGACGCTTGTTTTTTACGTGAACTTCAGTTGTCGGAGAGACTCCAAGAGGAAAAGCGTCTGGAGGGCATCAGGCGAAAGGAGCGCAACGAGGCCCATCTCTACATGACGATCAACGTGATCCTGGAGGACAGCTTTGTCGGCCACCAGGGCAACGACCTCTACGACCCCGAGAAGGTGTCCTGTCGCGTCTTCAAGGTCAAGAAGACTATGACCGGGCAGGATCTGCTCAAACTGTTGTCTGAAACTTTGGTAAGTCCGCTCAAATCATCTAGAACACAATGGTTTTGTACAGCATGAACTATGTCAACGCTGTTATAAGTATTAACCAACTTTTATTTATTAATTCTCTATTCATTTAATTATTCAGAATTACACAACTTTCAGAAAAGTACCACAGCCTCAAGCCCACTGTTCAAATTTATATGACAGTCCAAATGTAGGTTATGTTCCACTTTCAAATTATTCACACATTATTACACACTCCAATCAAAGAAAACTCCAAAACAAACAGAAAACACAAACTTGTAAATTTAAAAATACTTCTAAAATTAATTAAATCAATTACAAACAATAAAAAAAGTCCAAACTTTGATGGAACTGAAAAATTTTGAGATCAAAAAGACAAACACACTATTTCTGTGTGATATTCTTTCTATTAAATATAAGTTTTCACACATCTTTCCTTTTTTCTGTTCCTTTTTTGCACTCTACCTGCGTATTGCATGAAAAAACATAGTTTTTAATGTATTTTTTCTTCCCTTTTCTGTCCAACACTCCACACCATTTGATAAAATGTTTTTGTGTTATTTTGTTTTGTAATTTTTTTTCGTGTTTTCTGTGATTTGTAAATAGATGAATGAAGTAAGTAAATTGAGCCTAAAATAGACAAAACTTAGTCACAATTACTTCCACTTTTTGTGTAGTTGAGAAGTTGATATTGTGGTAATTATTCATATTGAATGAAAAAGACTAAGAAATTGTCAAAAAACCACAGATTTATTGATACTTGGAAAGACCAGTTTCGGTTATTACACCATTGTCAACCTCTGATAAACTCTGATAGAGTTTGAAAATGGTGTAATAACCGAAACCGGTCTTTCTAAGTATCAATAAATCTGTGGTTTTTTGACAATTTCTTAGTCTTTTTCATTCAACAATTACTTCCTTTTTGAGAAATCGAAGAATTCTAGTGAGTGATGGCTAACTAATACAGAGTGCGGCATCATAATTTCCTTTTTTGAAATGCGTACTATTCAGTTAGTTGATGATGTAGTGGAGTGCTAGTAATGACTTTCGAGAGGGGTGATTTCAAAATTTTTTTCTTGCACAGTTCAGTCGCCATTATGCGTTAGTACAGCGAGGAGCGTGCGTTTGCTGTTGAGACCTAATTTTCAAGTGGCTGTGTTTACAGCACAGTGAGCCTTTCGGAATTTGTTCAGTTCAGCCCTGTTGGCCAGTGTTCCATAACTAAACTCAGTTGTTTTGTGGTTACTATGTCTAGAAAAACCAATAGTAAAAAAAACAAGATATAAAATTTCACGGCCCATTAGATCACGTGAGAACATTGAACCAGTGAGAGTTTCAGTTTTGCGATCTCCAAGGCGTTCAGCACGCAAATATGCGTCTGACCTTGGATCTTTCGATCAATCTATGAGGAGAATACTTCTCGAAGACCTTCATACAAAATGGATATAATTTATGCAAAATGGCTGTTTTGAAGAAACACTTCCCAGAATGCATTATCTCAGTCGGAGGCAATTTGCGATTTGCAATGGTCGGCTCGATCTCCTGATTTGCACCCGTGTGATTTTTCTGGTGAAAACTTGTCTGTATGTGAATTGTTTGAAGACTTTCAAGAACAACATAAAACCCTATAAGACCCATTTGAAGACCCTCAAGAACAACATAAAAGAATAACATACAGGATTTTTTAAAGAACTACATACATGAATAAACTACCAAAATTACTCCTGCAATGCTTGAAAGGGTTATATCAAAAACTAGAAATAGGCAATCAAGTGTAGCCTACCCAGAGTGGGGGACGTCATCTTCATCATGTACTCTTCAAAATTGCATGAAACAAAACTTGGAATACATTCTTTCATTCTAAGAATAAAATAAAACTTCTGACTCTTACAATGTGTTTGATTGAGTTATGAAAAAGGAAATTATGATAGCACACTGCATTAAATCTAATTTATATCTCAATGGTTGCGCCTGAACCAGATTAATTCTTTGCTCACAGTGCCCATGCACAAGCCTAAAGCCCATGTGAGCATCATCTTCGACCAAAAAAATATTAGTCAATTCCCAAATTTAATCGGTTTAAGACATTTTTTTCATATTTTTAATAAGATGATTATGGTTTTATATTTCATGTTTCTTTTTATGATTATGTTTTATTTGTTTATTTATTATGGTTGTGGGTAGCAGTAGCAGTTTGATGGTGATTCGATTAGTGGTTTTGATTTATGTTGGTACCACTCCTCTCCACTATCCTCTCCTACTTCCTTGTCACCATCTGCGCCTGAGCCGAGGAGAAGGAACGAGCAACGTAATAACGCAGTGAGTTTCTTGTAATCCAAGGTAAAACCACATTATTATAGTCTAGACCTCTTCATTTCAAAACCGCAAATTTGCGTTTCTTCCGCCGAAATAACCCCTTTGATTACCACATTATTCTTCTATATAATTTTTTCTTAATTGAACTCTGCAGCTTTCTTGTTGTCTTGGTGCCTTCTTAAATAGGAATTTTATTAGTTTTGCAGACAGATTGTATCCGGTTGCCATAATAGGTGGTAATGGGATTCGGTCGATCCGTAATCTCGAACGTATGTTCCGTTTTCAACCTATAAACGAAATATTTTCTCCGAAATAATTTCAGTTAGCCCGAGAATAACTTTTGATGTGGCATAAAAGAATGCATGTTAATGTTTCTATGAGAACTGTATTTTATACTGTAGAACAGAAGTGAAAATTATTATAATGAACAGTTGAAATGATAATTGGGAAGCGATTTTGTTTCGTGGCGACGCTGATGAGTTATCGATAAGATAAATAAAGCTTCATGCGTCTACTACTGCTGTTGTACGGGTGACCACTTTGAGAGCTAAATTACTCTTAATACCATTTATGAGTTTGAAAAAAATCGTTTCCTGGTGGTTTGGAACTCACCTAAAGCTGTAGATTCGCTCATCTCTCATCATCATCCGTCTCATTACCCACGCACAAGCCTAGAGCTCATGTGGCATCATCAGACGAAAAAATATCGAACAATAATGTTATTTATTAATTACGGTTCTAATGTAATTTTGAAGAGAATCGAAATAGCTTCTATCAAATCCACTGAAGAATTCTCCAACTATATAAATATAGAATTTCCCATTGCTATTGCATGTATTGCCAGTATTTTCAATGATTTGTACGGAATTTTTCAGTGGGCTTAGTATTACTAATTTGGATTCTCGTGTAATTGATTTATGTCATTCTGCTAGCATTGATACGATCTATGTTTCAAGTAGTCCAGTCAAAGAAAGGTTATAGAGGGAATGTTTGGAAGACAATTTTTGACCCCGCAGTTCTGTTAAGGGTAGTAAGGAGGTAAACATATCAAAAGTCCCCACCCTTACCCCATGATCTAAGGGGATGAGGGTGGTTTCAAAGTTGCATTTTTAAGCGTTTTGCTCCCAAGCTCATATCTTGAGAATCAACCGACATAACTAACCATTCAGAAATGAAGCTTGATAAATTCTCTACACTTTTTGTTCAGTGGAATTTTGTGATATTCCCAACAGTTCCCGAGATATTCGCTCTTGAAGGTGTGTAATTGTTAAAATAACAGGTTTTTATTCAATGTTTTGCTCTTTCAGGGCTTATAACTATGCATCGGAAAAACTAATGCTTATCGTAGGTTTGTTATTTATACATCAAATTGAAGAGAATTCAATGCTCTATAAGCTCATAATCAGCATGGATTTTTTCCCATTGATTTTTGAAAAGCTATAAAAAAAGTTATAAAAACTGAAAAAATTTGAGGCAAATGTGTTTTTTAAAAAATGTCACATTCTTCAAGAGCGGATATCTCGAAAACTAGAGAAAATATAGAAAATGTTGTGAGATGAATATTGTAGGAAATTATGTAAACTTCAATTTTGTATATAACAGTTAAGTCCGTAAGGTACATAGTTTTTGAGTTATATGCGAGAAACCAAAAATTGGCAGGCCTACCCCTTTATAACATGGGATAGGGGTGGGGACTTTTGATATGTTTACCTCCTTACTACCCTTAACAGAACTGCGGGGTGAAAAATTGTCTTCCAAACATTTCCCTCTATACCCTTTTTTGAGCATTCATTGCCTGGGCTGAAAGGAATGTTTATGATTGTGTGTGCATAAGGGCGAGACCATATTAAGCGGTTTTTCAAGCGTTTTCAGACCAGGTTTTTAGAGTCAGCAGGGCAGGAAACTCCGATTGGCTGATTGGGTTGACACATGAAGAAAACGTTTGAAAAACACCGAATATGGTATTGTCCTAATTTCCATCTTTTCGGTTACTGTTTTGATGGAATGTTCATTTTCGTGTCCAGAAACATCCGATCTACCAAATACTTGAGCGGCCCAACTATCAGAACAATAGTGGAAATTAACATAATAATAATAATGGGTTATGAAAAAATTCTATAACTAATTTATTGATTCAATGATACACAATTCTTTATTCTTTATTGATTCATATAATAAGTACATATTTTTCATAAATAATTGGGGTAGAACTAACAGGCACAGCCCAAAACTGTTCCACTCCCGATTTTGATTTATAATACAGGGTTATCATAAAATAATGGTGCGGTTTCAAACATTGTTTAAAGAAAAACAGAATTACTTACAATTAATGTTTTTTTTTAATCTTATTTGTCATCTCAAACAGTTTTTTTACATAATCAATAAATTTCAATGTGGGCGCCCTTAGTCGCTCGACAAATGTCCAAACGATATTCAACTTCTCTCCAAACATTCGCTAACATTTCTTCGGTTATGGTTGTCATTGCTTCATTAATCCTGTTTTTTAAGTGGTTCAAGTCGCGAATTTTTTGTGAATAAACAATGTTTTTGATGTAACCCCACAAGAAAAAATCACAAGGTGTCAGGTATGGACTCCTTGGAGGCCACAGCATAGGTCCTTGTCGGCCTATCCATCGATCTCCAAATTTTCCGTTCAAAGCGTCTGTGACCAATGCACTAAAGTGTGGGGGAGCACCATCTTATTGGAAATGAAGTTGATGAATGTTTTCGAGTTCATCTAGCTCAGGAAAGCAATAATTGATTAACATGTCGAGATACGCAACTCCATTTATTTTTTTTTTTCACCAAAGAAGAAAGGCCCTATTACGCGATTTTTCATCACACCACACCAAACATTAACTTTGAGCGAATCACGTTGTTTCTCAACAATTGCGTGTGGCTTTTCAGAGTCCCATATTCGTGAATTGTGTCTGTTAACACATCCACTCACATGGAAAGTAGATTCGTCTGTAAAAATTATATCATCTAAAAATGATTCGTTTTCACTTATTCTGTCCAACATTTCAACAGCGAAATTGTAACGGTTTACACAATCATTGGGTTTCAATTCCTGCAGTACCTGGATTTTATAAGCGTGTAATTTGAGTTTTTTATGTAAACCTTTGTGAACCGTTGTTTTTGGAATACCTAATTCAACGCTTCGACGAGGGATGGACTCCCCAGGACTTCTAATTGACGATTGTCTAATTTTGTTCAACCGTTTCGTCCGGTACACTTGGTCTGCCGGTTGATTTCTGTTTCTGAACTGATCCGGTTTCTTCAAATTGATTAAACCAGCGTGCTATGTTATTTTTGTGCGATGGATCTCTTCCAAATTCACGTCGGAACGCACGTTGAACTAAAATTACGGATTTTAATTCAGCCATCAATAAAACACACTTTGTTTTATCTTTAACCGAGAACATAGTAACTCATTAACTCACCGCAACAACAGTACAAGAACTGATGTTGAGGTTAGAACAGCTTATAAACATACTTTTGTTAGAGGCTTTCAGAGATACCAATATAACATTTTAAAATTTCCCTACAATCTTCCTACGAATTACTGAAACCGCACCATTCTTTTATGATAACCCGGTATATTAGTCCAGAAAGTAGGTCATAATTTTAAAATAAATTAGGTTATAAATATTAGGTTAAAATTTTTTGATCAAGGTTGAGTAGGAATTGAGTAGGTTGATCTTAAATGTCCGCTGTTTTCATTGAAGTTATTCAGGGTGATTCAAAGAAACGGGAAATTTTGAAAGTCGTGTTGGTAGCCTTGGGTGATTGCTACCACTGAATAACGTATGCCAGCCTATCAACAAAACCTTGCCATTTAGTTATCATGGATGCACTATGTCACACACTGCACGAATATCGATGGCTGCTGTACACCAATTGTTTGGGGAACGTGTAATTTCGAAAAATGGTAACATTCCATGGCCTCCCAGATCCCTTGATTTGTCAGCTTTTGATTTATTTTTGTGGGGTCACCTTAAAAGCAAAGTGTTTCTTAGTCGACCTGCAACAATGGAAGAATTGAAAGCCAAGATTTGAGAAGCAATTTCGGAAATTCCAGTTGTTATGTTACGTCAAACCATGAAAAATGTGATAAAGAGACTACAGGAATGTTTGCGTAGAAAAGGAACACACATGCAAGATGTCATCTTCAAAAAATAAATGTTACGTTATTTATTCTAAAATGGCATTATTTTTACTATTAAATGATATGAAAAACTTTATTCAACGATTTCTTTTCTTGAAATTTTTTAACTTTCAAAATTTCCCGTTTCTTTGAAACATTCTGTATGTGAGTAACATGAAATATATTAGGGGTCATCTAAACGAGTGAAATACCGTTTTTTCGCTCTTCAAATTGATCTCTTATTGGGTACTCTATTTTGCTTGTATAGTAGAGTAGAAGTTTTTATGTATCCCATATTTTCGATCTAGGTTTAGTAGGGGTATCCACAATGTTGTTTTAGCCAGCTAAAGTGCTATTTGCTAACTCTGGATTGTGAACGCCCCATCTAAAACCAACTGCTATGAACTAACTGCAATAGCGGCCAAGCGGATAATTCGTGTAACTCAAAGTTTATAACATCACTTTTGCTACCACTATGACCAAAATAAATATGGCCGCCGTTTTAACAGAGTTAGCTAGAGTTAGCGGACTCAAACCTGCACTATCTGCTATCTCGTCTGCAATTTTTTTCTAATGTACCACTATAGCATTGAGTTAACACAGACTTAGCAAATAGCAGGAGCTAGCAAATAGCTCGACTTAGCCAGCTAACTCCAACATTGTGAATATCCTTAATATTTTTTGCCATAGTCATTCAATTTCAGCTGTTTTCCATACATGAAATCAATCCGGTAAACAGCTGTTTGCAGAACAAATAAACATATGATTCTCATTACAGCATACTCTACTGTAATGAAACCATATGTTTTCTTTACAGTCGAGTATGTTTCTTAGTTCTGAAATAGGAACATCAAAACTGCTACAAAAACACCACCTTGAGCGCTCCAGGTGGAAGTTTTGTCAACTTCCACAAAATTTCGTGATTCGGAATTTGTAAACTAGGTTATGTTTATAGAATGCATGTAGTAACATCAGCGCAAACAGGTAATGTTTCCTATTTCTCAATTATTCTTCTTTAGATTATTATGACAAAAATAGTGTACGTTACTTGGACGTGATTGTCTTTTGCAGTGCTCGAATGAAATTCTAGTCTCGGCTAACGCCTCGACTAAGAAACATCATTCCTGCCTGCAAAAGGCCCCTTACCATCCTTGTTACGTAATATACTATTACGCAAGAGTACATGATATTTTCGACCAAGGTCTTGAAGAAATGTTTGTTCGGTCATTTCTTCCGAAAATCGTGACATTTAGAAAAAATATACTATAGAAGAAATAAACTTCATTTATTTTTAGTTGAATTGTATTGAAATGCTAAACTTTATTTTGTAAATGTATATATGTATGTATGTATGTATGTATGAGAAATAATGTATTGAACAATTTAATCATTGTGTGCAAAAATACCTAGTTTTGTTGATGGAGGTTTTAACGGAATGTTTGTGATGTGTGTAGAAATACCCGATCTATCAGATGCGACCGTGGCCGATCAGCAACCGATCGAACCAGACGTACCGGCCGACCGTGCTCGACTACGACAACGACCTGCACAAGACAGTGTCGGACATATCGGAGTCGCAGAGTGTGTGGCACGTGTTCGTCGAGACGATCGAGCCCGACTCGGAGGTGACCAAGCTGGGCTCGTTCGACAAGGAGACGGACGTCCTGCTCTTCTTCAAGTTGTACGACCCCAAGGCCAAGCGCATCTACTACTGCGGCCACCAGTATGTGCCTGTCGCCACCAAAGTTCGTAAGTACCAACTTGCCAACAATCTGTGTAGTACCAACTTGCAAACAATCAGTGTCTGCATTTGGAAACGGCTATCATTAGTTGAAACATGTTCAATTATCATCAATAAATTGTGAGTCAGTGTCTGCATTTGAAAACGGCTATCATGAGTGTACATTACGCGTCCCGTAGTTTTGCCTCCGAGACATTGAAACGGCATATTGACAAGGTATGTTTCGCGGGTAACATTCACGGCTTTGCAAAAAACATCAGGCTTCAGAGACCTCAGATCCCTAAATGATTCTCCGAAGCTCCCTACAAACAGAGATTTTTCATGAATGAGAGAGTTGCAAAGTATCACCAACAATGGAAATAGCATGTTGAGCAAATTTCAGCTGTGCTAAAAGCTCATTGTTTAGCTTTTCGGATGCAACACGTTTTGCCTTTGAAAAGATACAAAAGATACCTGCCGTCAATTCAATTCATTTCAAGTTTTCAATTAATTATTTTGTGGGTTTGTAATTCGAACTACTACTACTCGCATTTTGTACTATTTGAACTAAGTACTACTTTGATTTGTAATCTAAACTAAATTCTATATTTCTGGTTGAGAACTTTTGAAATAAGTTGGATAGGAATAGCGCTATTTCGGACTGTGATATTTTAAATATCAAGATTCTAAATATTAATTTGGTATTCTTTTTGATATCTACAAACGAAGATATCAAAATTCATTTTCTGGTAAGTTTCTCTTCAGATCATAATTTTGATTTGTAAATTATTTCATGATCTTTTAGGAGTAAGTTTGTTTTTTTGGTTCGTGTTTAAAAATTTCTCTAATAAGTGAATATTCTCTATTTTAAAAATAACTGAGTGTTTATTATTATTATTTTGGTATTTGGAACATCTAAATTCAAAAGAATGGTTTGTATAAATATTTTTGGACAGAAAATTTTGTGGAAATCTAGAAGACATACATTTGGACTTGTAATGTTACTTAAATTTTGGCGAGAAATAGTACAAGGTATTCTTAGTTTTTCTCTCCCGATCTGTGCTCCATTGTAAAAAGAATAAAATAAATAATAATCTTCTTGGTTTTTTCTTATTCTGTTTGTTTTCCTTTTTCAGAGGAACTTTGTCACATATTGAATGAAAGAGCAGGATTCCCCCCGGACACAGAATTAGCGCTTTATGAGGAAATTAGGCCAAACCAAGTTGAGAGAATAGAGAGGTTCAATGAACCTTTGGAGAAGGTGAGATTTAAACTCTTACAGCTAGATTAAATCTATATTAATATTGACTTTATGCCAAATCTTAGATTATCCAGTATTAGTACTGCAACAAATTTGTATCCATTTGTAATTAATAGAATGAAAGGCCATCAATTTCATAAAATTTTAGTCAATGCTAATTGATGAGTTGAGAACGATTTTTTCAAATTTCTTCCAAATTAATATTTAAAAAATTATTACTGTCTGAACTGTGAAGCCTCTTGTCTTGAACTGTTTAAATTTTTCGCTATACTGCACAGAAAACGTACAATGCCCAGACAGTTTATAGTTTAGAAAGATACCGTTTTAGGAAAAGTTTAAATGAAAATAACTGATCTCAATTTGAGCCCGGAAAAGTAAAGGTCAGCTGCGATACCCGTCCCGAAAGTGGCAAATTTCCGATCACTTCCAGTTTTCTTGTATTTTAAATATTTGAGTATCAATTGTGTATGACGACAGGGACCTTGGTCCTTCAGTTTTCTCGTCGTGCGCAACCTAGGCTACAGATGGCATTGACAATAAAAAATAAATCTGATCATTTGTTTCTATTCACAACTTTCTGATCTTTTGAATATAGGCTATGTTGAAAAACGTGATGTTACGTATTTAGTCAATATTGTTGTTATTTACTCACATAATTATTATTTGCTGATTGTGTAGCGAAACATATCGCATTCCTTTGGCCATGAATGTCGTCTATTGCAGGGCTTGAATGAAATACATGCTCGGAACATCATGCTCGCCCTGCAAACGACCACTTCCTGGCCACGTGACTCAAACTGCTATTAAAACTGAATTGTTGATGATCCCCCTTATAGGTGGCATTGGTTGATTTCCAGGTTCTTGAAGAATTGATGGATGGCGATATAATCGTTTTTCAAAAGGATGAAAGTGAAGACATTTATGAACTTCCCACCTGTAAAGATTATTTCAAGTAAATATGTTTTTATGTTCTTTTTTACCATAATTTTAAGAAAAATAGTACACATAATATACTTCAAATTGCTTCTACATTGTAGATTATTGTTTAAAATGTAAATACCAAATTAATCAATTTACCGTAACTTATAACTAATAAGATTAATTACTATTTACATTATCTTAACTTCATCTTATAACATATGCCTATTTTAGTTCAATGCATTTTGCGGTCATAGTAAGTGAATGCTATAAGTGAACCCTCATGAAATACACAGGTATTTTATAGTTGTGGTGATAGTAGGCCTATTAATATGTGTCAATATTTATTTGACTGACACCACTGGTACCCATGCACAGTATTCTCTACTCATGATTATAAACTAGTATAATAATAATTCTCAAAGTTCAATAATTAATGTATTTATCCTTGCTTATATCTAGCTTAATGATGATTATTTTGTTTTGGAGTATTTTCACTGGACATCATTTCTCTTAGTTCTTAATTTGAAAGTTGTCCAATAATCGAATATCTTCTCCGATTGATCGAAAATGTTGCATAATTAAGTAGACTCTGTAAGCACGTTCTGCCCTGTTTATGGAAAGTTTTGTTGTGTTTCGTTGAGAAGGATTACAAATTAAAATAAAACTTCAACTATAGGCTAATAATATTATAATTATATTATAATCTAATATTGTGCAATAATGTGTTTCACGGTGTTTATGTCGAATTAGTTGCTAATTTTTGTTCTTTGTCGTTTAAAAAACTGAAAAACTACAAGATAACTAAACTCTAACAACATTAAACTTCTTTAGTAGAGCAGGCTCTCCAAGTAATAAAATATTTTGCTCAGTTAATGTGTTATTTGATGTTAATTCTTGTTGTTACCAGGGAGCTGTTCCACAGAGTGGAGGTGACATTCTGTGACAAGACAATTCCGAACGACATCGGCTTCACAATGGAACTCAACTCGAAGATCAACTACGAACAGATGGCGCAGGCGGTCGCCAGCCGCGTCGGCACCGACCCACATCGGTTGCAGTTCTTCAAAACACAAAAGTAAACATTTATAACGTTCATTTGTTGCTCCTTAATCTATCCACAATTTTACGAAATGAAAACATGAAATATTCGTTTTTCTTAGATGTTATTAGGTCTGTTTGCACAGTAGAAGTTTAAACTGAATTGAATAAACTGCGGGTCTCATCTCAAAATTAATCAGAAATGGCAAAAAAAACATTGATTTGATCCAGTTCAAGGTACGTTTTCGTCTGTTTGTGCGTAAACTTCCGCAGTTTAGCATTGTTGTCTGAAGACATTCATATTGTCCAAATTTCAAGTGTGCTAACACAGCTGATCCAATAACTCTTCGTTATTTGTGTTTATTATCTAAGAATCAAAACATTTCGAATAATATCATCATATTGCTATTCAAAAGTATAAACTTAGACGGGTAAAACCTATCTCAATGGGGGCATGGGACGGTCAAGCGAGAACAATACAACTGCGAGACCCTTTGGCAGGTAGATTTAGCACATTTTCGACCCTTGTGAAATGATGCATATGCCCCCATCCTGTTATGTTCAGTAACTTTATTCGACACTTAGCATTTAGAATTTAGATTTTGAATTTCATCATCATGCAACACAATTTTGAGCCAAATCTAATATTATCAAAGAACAATTTTAGTATATCTTTACTATTCTATTACCTATTAACAGAATATCTATACTGTGTAGAGTAGTATAGGTAGAATCGTAGAGGGTTTATAGTATGGTATATAAAAATAGTCATCGAACAAGGCTCTTTGTGCCGCTGATTCCATGGATTGATTGGGCAGTTTTATTATAATATATGTCAAACAATTCATGTTTTTTGTGGCCCAGAGTAATAGCCTAATAGGACTTGAGCAACACTGCATAGTGGCCCAGCACAAGTGCGTTTACAATTTATTATATGTGAGTGATAAGGGTATATCAATGTGTAATGCTAGTTTTTACGTTTATAAAAATTATGATGGTCAACCATAAACTTGAAGAGAATACACCATTAATGATGAACTTACAAGTTGACACATTTGAATATATAAAACTAATTTCTTAGTGCTACTTGTTATTTTTCATACGATACATATGTTGAGTTGTAAGTTGCGAACCAGAGAGTTGGGTTTTGGAGTAAATTTTAAAAATATATTACATGTTGCTAAACTTATCTGAATGGGGGGGCATAAAGAGATCTATTGTTGAATATTGACTGAACATTGACATGGGTTGACAGTTATTGTTTCCCATTCCACCGGCGTTGAAGGAGGAGTATTGTTCTCTCTTGACCGTTCCATGCCCCCATCCATATAGCTTTTACCCACCTGAATTCCCCCATTGAAACATAATTGAACATAATCTTTTAGGTTATTTAGACAGGTTGAAATCTAACCAATCTGAGATATTCACCATCTCGTGGTCGACGACGGCATTTACGCAATCGAAAACCCAGCTTTAAGCTGAGATTCCGTTTGGGCTGGCACTGTGCAAACCATCGAGATTGAGTAGATTTCTGGAGACACTATTAATTGCGAAGGCAGTGTTTTGACTAATTTGGCTAGTTTGAATTTTAAGCGGCAAAGCAGCCAAGTTGGCACTATGTGTAGTACCAGCCTGTTTTTTCAACTGTTCGTTACCTGCTTGTCATGAGGGGTATTCACAATGTTGGTTTAGCCAGCTAAAGTGCTATTCGATAACTCTGGATTGTTGATGTCCCATCTAAAACCAACTACTATAAGCCAAGGTCTATAAAATACAGATCATGACACAGTCCCGTGATGCATTGCAAAATCGCCATTTTATGTGGTTCTAGTTCACCAATTTTCAAATTTATCAGCTGTTATCATTAGGCTATAGATTGAACAACATGATGTGTTATTTTGTTATATTGTTCAAGGAATATTGCTTGAATTTGAATTGTAAAATAAATTCTTCCGACAGAATAATAATATTTAGATTCCAACTAGGAACTGAATTGTTGATTTTTAGATTTAATTGATTGGGAACTTCAAACTGTTGAGGTTACTGTAGCTTTTTGTCAATGCCTTGTGAATCACAAGTTACAAGAATAAGAACAATTTTTAATAATAAAAAAATGAATTATTGAACCACTTATTATTGAAATTTTATTATAAAAAAATCGAAAACCTGAATTTACATATCATCTAAACCAGAATATTGTTTTTAAAAAGCATAATGCATGATTTTGTTATGGGTAGATTGGAATTTCAAATGTACCGCCATAAAGACCCCACATAATGGCCGATCCATAAGGAACACGAGTGTCATGACCTGTATTATTTATAGACCTTGAAGCGGACAATGTTTCGTAACTCAAAGTTTATAGCAGCTTCTCTTTGTCTCAGAAACAGAGTAAAGGCCAGCAACAGTCACAGTTATAACATAATTATTCAAAAGTATTCTTTGAGTATCTATAGTGAGGTCCACGTTATAATGGTAGTGTACGATTTGCAATGGTGTTGCTATCCTTGTCTATCGTTCAACAAATGTGAAAGAGTTAGGGGTTAGTTTTTATTTAGGTTATATTTAATAATGTTTTATCAAAATAGGTTAGGTTTTTGCTTTGAAATAGCAATATGCTAGAAGGGGCTAGGGTATAGGTAGAGTTATGTTTTTTGATGTTTCAAAGGTAAAAGGATAGGTTAGGGGGTTAGGATTTTGCTTTGAACCACATGTTTGTGAACATGTTCATGAAATGAACCACATGTTTGTGAACATGTTCATGAAATGAACCACATGTTTATGTTTTGTTCTAGAGATGATGAATAAATCTGAAGTATTTAATGTGAAAGGGTTAGAGGTTAGGTTTTATTTAGGTTATATCCAATAATGTGTTATTAGGATAGGTTAGGTTTTTGCTTTGAAATTGCAATATGCTAGAAGGGGCTAGGGTGCAGTTGGAGTTATGTTTTTTGATGTTTCAAATGTGAAAGGATAGGTTAGGGGGTTAGGATTCTGCTTTGAAATCTAAATTATTAAATGTGAAGGGGTTAGGGGTTAGTGGTTAGGTTTTTTGGATTATATTTAATAATGTTCCATGAGGTAAGGTTAGGTTTTTGCTTTAAAATTGCAATTTGCTAGAAAGAGCTAGGGTCCAGGTAGAATTATGCTTTTTGATATTTCAAAGGTGGAAAGATAGGTTAGGATTTTGCTTTGAAATTGCAATATGCTGGAGGGGATTAGAGGTTTTTCAAATAGTTATGTTTATTGATGTTTTAAATGTAAAAGGGGATGTTGAGGTTTCGGTTTTTGTTTTGAAATGATAATATGCTGACTTGGTTATAGTGTTTTTTAACATCAGTTAAATAACAACTGTTATATTTTACTAATTATTATATTTTTCAAAAGTACTCTCTTTCTTTTATTGAATAAAATGATAATATATTGAATTTAATGATAAATCATGATTGGATAATAATATCTTCATCAAATAGAATGACGATTGGCTCCAGTTACAGTGCTCGGTAACCATCATCACAAAGAACGTTACATTCAAAGATCTGACCGAATGGAACGGGAAAAACCCGTTGCAAACGCATGCGCGATACGGTGCTGTCTGAGACAAAGAGTGGTTTGTAAATTTATAACCTCACTTTTGCTACCAAATATGACCAAAACTAATATGGCCGCCGTTTTAACAGAGTTAGCTAGAGTTAGCGGACTCAAACCTGCGCTATCTGCTATCTCGTCTGCTAATTTTTTTCCAACGTACTACTATATCATTGAGTTAACACAGACTTAGCAAATAGCAGGACTTAGCCAGGTAACTCCAACATTGTGAATACCCCTAAGGTTATGTACCCCTAAGGTAAATCCTTAAGATCGATTTATAAGATGGATTTTACCCCTAAGGTAAATCCTTTTTGGATATCAATGGTGCAAACCCTTGATGAAGCAAGTGGGCAAAATATTCGCGTGGCGAAATTGCCTCAAAACACTCGGTTGCTCTCTGTTTACGAGAAGCAACTATCATAAGTCAGCAAGCTTGACTTCCTTAGAAGTTGGTCGATTTTGGTTTTGCTTCGTCTTGTCTATTCAATGTACCGATACTCAGTTGATCCTAAACACAACGATCATTCAAGATGATCTGAAATGATCATTGCCATAGGAGCTGTTGAAAAGTTAAGAGAGAGTAAATAAATAGAATAAAATATCTATTTTATTCATGGTATATTCCACAATAATTGTTATATTGTATTCCATGTATCATAATCGATCAACGGAATCTTACTGCGTAGTCATGTGTTTTATTTCATTGTCACTGAAAGTATGTGTATTGAGCTCTTGTTGTGAAGATGAAATTAATGATTGATTATTTATTTTATGGTTAATAATTTTATTTACAGCTACAAGGATTGCCCAGGTAATGCTTTGAAATGTAATTACGAAGGAACGCTAAAGGAATTGCTGTTGTATTCAAAGTCGAAAGGTGTGAAAAAAGTATACTACCAGCAGTTATCGATATCAATTAGTGAACTAGAGAATAAAAGGTTATTCAAGGTAAGATAACAAACATCTTAATTCTATTTTCTTAGTTGAATATCAAAAATCTACCATGTAATTGCATGAATTAACAAATGTAACCAATCAAATTGATTATTGATTATTCACAGTCATAATACGAAATTATCACATTTCGTAAGCTAGATTAGTAATGAAAACAAACTACTTGAAACTGGTCGTATTGAATTAACATTATTTCTTGTATTATTTTAAGAATATTTTTGGTCCTGTTATATCTTTTTAATAAGTTGAACAAAAATTGTTTTTGTATTGCAACTGCAAACTGCAACTCAATGCTCTGATCTGTCATGAAGTTCTGAATTTAATAGATTTGTGTGAGTGGATTTAATAGGTGAGATAGCCTTTTAGTTGTTCCGCATCATTAAAGATTTAAAAATTTCAACTGTTTCTCAAACAACTAGTATCAAACATTTGTATTTGATAAAATGCTTTTGTTTCAAGGAAACCTACCTTAATAATTTATTGGAATTTAACACTTGATTATTTTTCTTGTCTTTCCAGTGTCTTTGGGTTGGTCCTAAGTTGAAAGAGGAGAAGGAAATTACACTTTACCCCAATAAGAATGGAACAGTTGCAGATTTATTAGAAGAAGCTAAGAAGGTAGTTGAATTATCTCCAGATGGATCTGGAAGGTTAAGGTTAGTAATCACTCAACTATGAATCAAACGATTTCTCCTTGTCTTCTACATTTCAATTGATATTCATTTTAAATTAATTATCTTGATTTTTTTACTTAAAAATTCTTATAATTTATTATTATTAAATACTACTTGTAATAAACTTGTATACTTATATGATGCAATTCTTATACTTGTTCTCTATCCATAAGTTGTTTTAATTATTGAGTTGTCTCAAGCAATTTGTTCTTTTGGAGTGCCACCTTTATAACTGTAATTCAGATTAACTTTGAAGAATTGATAAATCAAAAGTTTTTCTAATAGAGATTGCTTTTCTATCACATAAAGATTTTCCTGATACTAACACATGCAAAACCATTTCATGCATTTTAGATCTTGTAGTTCTATAGTTTGTGGATATAGTGGTTTTGTAGGGTACTTATCTATACTAATATTGTTGATTTTAATTGTTGGATATTTTCAATTTTTACAGGATATTTGAGGTAAATTGTAATAGGCTTCACCCAGGACCGAAAGAGGACATGCTATTGGAGCAACTCAACCCAGGATCGGGAAACCCCAAAAACTATAGGTAAACATGACATTCAATCGTTATCTTGGACTATGCTGTTAATTTTTTTTCAAATTTCTCGAAATCCAAATTTATTGACCTCATAAAACTACTTACTCTGTTGAATAACAGTCTTTTAGAGACTGATAAAGATTAATTCTTTACTAATAAAAATTTTACTACTTTGGAGACGTTAGTAGACAATCATAGTTTTCATCAAATAAAAGCGCTAAAGGTTTGTTGTACATCATTGGAAAATTTTAACTTTCTCAAATAAATGTAGATTTTATAATTATTCAAGCTTTGATGATTGTCTGTTTTAGTAACGTATAAAATTGAAATTTGCTAAAAAATCATATTGTATACAAGTAGTTTTATATAACTCTACATATTAATGGAAGAGTTTTCCTTGTAGAATGTATTAATCTGATAAATCCATTTATAATGTAAGTATATTCAATTTTGTGTACAGGATAGAGGAAATACCTAAAGATGAGATCGATGTAGAAGAAAATGAAATGATAGTTCCGTGTGCACACTACCAAAAAGATGCCTTCTCGACTTTCGGCATACCGTTTGTTATTAAAATGAAACAGGTGAGTTGTCATCAATTGTTTGTGGATAATTTATCTTGAGAATCCTTAGATGTATTAATTACCGAATTTTAATTCAGTTCATAATAGTAGTTATTTGAGAGGAATGCTTATAATTTTTCTGAATATCTTTGTTTTGCGAATATCTAATCAGTAGTTGAATATATGAGTTGTTGAAGTATGCAATAGTTATTTGTGCAACTAGTGCGCAAAGTGACAGTTTGCTGCACCGAAAGAAACGTTTACGGCGGAATGGTTTCTTGAGTGCAGCAGAGGAACTTTGTGCACGTATTTCACATTAAATTTTTCCTACAGTTACCATTGAATATGAAAAGTGGGTAATTATGGGTAAAATTCCCTGAAATCTATCAAATGTTTGTGTGTGTGATGCTGTTATTAATAAAAACCTTAATTTATTTAAAATTGAATAATGTAGTAGTAAATGAATGAAGGCGGCTGTCACTCATGTGGTGGCTGTCGCTGTCATCCACTGTTGTCCACTGCCTTCATATTATTATAACGTGCACCACAGTCACAGTTACCAACTTAATTTTGATTTTGCTGCACTGGTGCTCCATATAACCTACTAACTATTTTGCGTTGCCATGTTGCATATCTGGAGTGCAGAAAAAAATTTTCCCGCACTAGAGCGGAAAAGTGATTCTTTGCGTTCTGTAATCAGTGCAGCAATGGCCACTTTTCAAGGTAACTGTAGGAAATTGTTATTTGTCTACTGTATTATGTATTGACGTATCATTTGATGGTGGGTAATATTAATATTAATAATGCATTTGAATACAGTTTCAACAGATCTGTCGGTGATGGTACAATATTAGACTAAATTGTACTGATCCACTGAAAACACCTACATCCATCCTGCTCTTACAATTATTTTCGAATGCTATCGATACGAATGTTGTTACTTTTTTGTGTACTCCTTTATACATTAGTAATAGATTTTAGAACTAGTTACTATTTCAACATTGGCTATACTGATAATAGTGTACAGGATGTGGCGTGGCCCATTGGATTTTTTGAGTTGATCTTAAAGTTCAATGTATTTTTGTAGTTGGAGTTTGCATTTCTCGGATTCAAGACTGATAAATTTATTGCACAGTCAATTAAAATCGATAATTTCACAACACTGGCAGAAAGTTCAATATATTCATTTAAAATGCTTGATCACTTTGAATTTATTAATTTGTAATTGCCTGGCAGAATAAATAGAATAGTTTTTAGCTAAAAATACTATTATTCAAATAACAACCATGGTTTTTTTAAACATTTTTGTCGTCATGTTTCAGATGGAACCACTTTCAAAGTTGAAGATTAGATTGATGAAGAAATTAGGCGTTCAAGAAAAAGAATTTGAAAAAGTAAGTGAATTAAAATATCCATCAAAACTTTAAATTACTGTAATATGCTATAAACTATCGTAAATGTCTACTAATGTATACCTTTTAACATTCAGTAGGCCTATTTTTCCAAAAATATTTAAAAATACTTGAATAATTATTCAAATGTCGTTTATTTCATGTCCAAGTAGTTAGCCCTTTTTGATAGAATTAAATATTATGTAATGGTTTCGTTACAATTCATCAGTTGTGATTAGCTATATTTGTAAATGTGAGTCTCAACTAGACACTGCATTGAGAAGATTGTAATTGAAAGTACCCAAGATTGACAATAAATTGAAGATGTAACAGGATAAAGGCGACAAGTAACATTTTTTACATGGATAAAGGTAATAAGTGCCGCTCTACACGTTCCAAGGTTCAAAATAATCCACTGTGAATAATAACTGGGATTTAATGTCTTATACAAGGTGTTTCAGAAGTAGTGTCGGACATTTTAGGGTATTATTCCTGGATGATAGGAGACTACAAATGTTGTATTTTGAGTGTCCAAAACTCAGCGGTTATCCTTATAGCTGCCATTTTGTTTTTTTCACTTAGGAATTTTTATCTCAAGAACGAAATGATGTATTGATCTGAAATTTAGCATGGATATTTATGCTATAATGACTCAACTGTAGAAAATAAAATAAAAACTTTTCGATGTAAATTTTCAAAATAGCGGCCATTTTAAATTTTTGATTGCAAATTTCACGAAAACCGTTCACTTTACAGAAAATTTCTCAAGAGACAAAAAAGTTAGCAAATTTCATCAATATTTCAACGATACCTCATTTAAGATTCATTTTAAGATTCTATTAATAAATTTTTTTGGATCTTGTAAAAGTGTATGATGAATATTTTATATAGGATTAAGGCTATACGCTACAGAAAGTAATGCCAATAATCAGGTGATTTCACAATCTTAGGATCATCACTTGATGCATGCTGTTTGTGAATTTCCTCATTCTGAAGATATTAGCAGTTTTGAACACTTTATCACGGAACTTACCTTTTCGAATTTATACTCATTCGAAAGTTCATGAATAGGAGAAGTTTTCGAAATATTGAAACCACTTTAATTACCCGGAGAAAAATCTAAAAAAAAAAACGATTTGAAATTTGACTTTGAATTTGGAGAATAGCATTTTTTCAAGTTTAAGCCCTAATAAAAAAAACTACAAAATATCTATCAACCAATAACATTGCATTAATCTTGTTTGAATTTTTTTCTCTTTCTAACAACACCCTTGAAATTGAAATTTGACCAGTAGTTTTAGAGTTATTGAGTATTTAATGACCAGAAGTAGGCTTATTCTCCTTCCAAATCACTGACATTGAATGCCCTGCATTGCCGACCTTTATATCCACTCCAAACACTGTTGATTTCAGTTTCATCAGATTATTGTCAGTCTTTTTTGAGATGTCTTCATTAATACAGTAGTATTACTAATTTTAAATGGCTCCAAAAGGAGATATATTGATTGAGTTCGCTATGAATAACGGACACAGTTCTGTGCAACTTGATGAATAATGAAATCAATATAACATAAAAGGTATTCAAGCCAAGCCTACTTATTATAATGAATGAAATTAAAAGAATGTATTATTATTCAAAGTATTGCTAGAAGATATTCACTATATTTAAATTTTACTTTGCGATTTTTATGACCTATATCAAGTATGTAAATAAAAACCTCCATTAGGAAAACTTTGATTTATCTCAAAACTTTTCAGATTGCCTATCACCTTCATTCACTCAACCCTTCAATTATTCTCATATGAAATTGATTCTCAACATTTTCCTAAGAATGTGATATAAATATGTGAATAGGAATGGAATTTTTGTTAGTAAGGTAATATTTTTTGCACTGTGAATAATTGTTCTATTGTTGTTTTGCAGTTTAAATTTGCGTGGGTGAATGTGAATGGTAGCAACAAGATAACTCACCTCGAAGAGGATAGCTTAATAAATTTGACTGAATTCAAACAAGCTATGCAAACGGCCCAAAGTGAGTACTATCGCAATTTGATGTGCTCCATCCTATAACTTATATTAATATATTTTGGTATCAATCTTGTAATTTTCTTCCTTGTGCATTATTTATTATTTGAAATTTACATGGAACTCAACTTGACCAAGCATAGTAAATCTCGAACTAGCTCCTCGTATGATGTAACATTTGTTTGATATATTGATGTTATTGCTTTTTTCGAGTAATCAGTCGATGATTATTTGTTGTTACAATTTGTAACTAATTTTGAATAACTTTTGGTATATTGATGTTATTGCTTTTTTCGAGTAATCAGTCGATGATTATTTGTTGTTACAATTTGTAACTAATTTTGAATAACATTTGGTATATTGATGTTATTGCTTTTTTCGAGTAATCAGTCGATGATTATTTGTTGTTACAATTTGTAACTAATTTTGAATCAATGCGGCATGTATATGACATTTTTGTATTTTTTTATCGACTCACATAATGTGATCTTCAATAATATTATAAATTCGGTTCTTTGGAAAGTTCTCGACACCAATCAATGATGATATAGTCCTATGCGTAGCATAACTAAAACGATAGAAATACTTATTCTTTGTGAATTTAGTAATAAATTACTGTACGAGTAATTTTGTAATTTGTAAAATTCTGTCCGGACCACATAACTTCTACCCTTGATTCTCTCAAATCTAGTATGGTATGGTTAGTACCGCATTGTGATATCATCTACTATAATAGTGGGAGAGATTCCTAGTTAGTAATTCAGTTATGTGGTCTTAGAATAATATGCATGCTATTAGAATTTACAAAATTCCTCAAATAATTTTTATTGATTTTATGATAAATTTGATATATCTATGACACTAATATAGAGATGAACTTCGAGAATACAGTAAAGTATATTCAGTACGGTAAATTTTGAATAATTATAAGTATCTTCTGGTTAACTATTAATATTTTCTAAATCAGTATTTATTACTGTATAATAAATATATTACTAGTATATTATAAAGGTGAACTCAGAGAATACAATATCTATTCATAAAAAAATTAAAAATCGAAGTACCCTGTTTTCAACTTAATTTTATTTATCACAACATGTTTCGACTCATAATGTGATTTCCAAGTGGTTCACTCAAAAAAATTGTGAGAAGTAAAATAAAGTTACCGGTACTCTGTTTTTTAATTATCATGTGAATACGAGTAGTCCTTACCAAGAAAATGAACTCTTATTCTGTACGGTATCTTCTGATTAATTATCAATATTTTTGGAATATTTATCAGTATCTTCTGAAGAATAATCACTATTTTCTTTTTAGTTATCATTATCTTCTAAAGAATAATCACTATCTTCTGTATAGATATCAGTATCGTCTAAAGAATAATTACTATCTTCTGTATAGATATCAGTATCTTCTAAAGAATAATCAATATTTTCTGTATAATAGGTATCAGTATCTTCTAAAGAATAATCACTATCTTCTGTATAGATATCAGTATCTTCTAAAGAATAATCAATATCTTCTGTATAATAGGTATCAGTATCTTCTAAAGAATAATTACTATCTTCTGTATAGATATCAGTATCTTCTAAAGAATAATCAATATCTTCTGGATAATAGATATCAGTATCTTCTAAAGAATAATCACTATCTTCTGAATAATGTTCAAGTGATTTTCGCCAAATGTATGACAGTATGCATACTTATTGTTTACAGGCCCATCAAACAAACCCTTCTTCGGTTTGGATCACGTGAACAAAGCGCCAAAACGGTCAAGATTCAACTACTTGGAAAAAGCCATTAAAATTTACAACTGAAGCCGAAACAACCGATTGAAACTGGACCAGTGACTAATGGTCAAGCCAGCCGCGACACTAGTGGGAGTTGGACCTTCCTTGCAAGTGTGTGTGCGCGCGCAACGAAGCTAGTGGAATACTCGCTAGTGGAACAGAGAGTGGTTACAGACTTGTTGAACAAGGACAGTTGTTCGCAATAATCGCTTCTAAACGCCAATCAGCGACAGTCGCCGGACATCATTGAGGGTGATTTATTGTTTTTAGAAAATGATGCTTTTAATTACCGCCGTCAATCACTGATATTAACGCTAGCTGGGAGGGGGGACCGCCCCCCTCCGGCACTCTTCTCCTCTCGGCGCTCTTCGCCAACTCAGTCTCATCAGTCTCACACAAAACGTGATCGAATCAATCGACAATTTACATCAATGACAATGTTTATTTATTGAATTGTATCCGTCATGTATCAACATTTTATTAATATTAATAATTATAATGATAACAACATCACATTGACTATTACCACTAACTTATTAAAGTGATATTCTGTTCCATTCCTGTGTGACGATTTTAGGTACTACCAATTTGTTTCTAATAATTTGATTGTATGGCTATGAGGAGATGTTGTGGTATTTCTCCATAATTGAAACAATGAGACGTTGTTGTTGAACAAATTAGTAGTATTGACAACATCAACGTCTTAAGGTGCATTTTCGTTTGTTTGTAAATTTCTGCAGTCAACGACGGCAAGCATTGTTGACATTCATATTGTCCGAATTTCTAGTGTGCTAAAACAGCTGATCAAATAACTTTTCTTTATTTCTCACTATTATCATAGAGAAACGATAGCATAAGTAGATATGCCATGGTATAGGGCGTTTATAGCTGCGTACACATATACGCTCTTCCAACCCGCACCGAGCACGCTCCTCCCTCGTACCGCCCTCGTTCCTCCATCGAACCACAGTCGCGCCGCCCACGCACCCATCATGAACGTTACGGAAGATGTTAGATCTTCTCGCGTTCCCCGGTCGAACTACTCTTGCTCCCCCGGTCGATCATCAATCGCTCTGCTGGAGTGACGTTCGGTTGCGGAGCAGAGCGAAAGTCTGTACGCACCTTTAGTCGCAACTTTTACTGTTATCTCAAGCCTATAGTTCACGTAGTTCCTTCCCATGCAGCTGTGTGACGCTGGTAGTCTCTCAAATTGTGCCGTTCATACACTCTCACCTCAACAAAACAGTAAAAATCGACAGTAATCGGCTTGAGATAACAGTAAAAGTTGCGACATAAATTCCCTATACCATGGGATATCTACTTACGCTATTGTTTATCTATGCTATTATTAAAGAATTAAACATTTCTAATAATATCAACATATTGCCATTTAAAAATATAAAAAATTATAAGCTCAACCTGCCCCATTAAAACATAATTGAACATAATCTTTTAGGTTATGAATACAAATTGAAATTTGCCCAATCTGAGATTCTCTTCCTGTCGTGGTTGACGACAGCATTTACGCACAAACGGAAACCCAGCTTCAACCTTTCAATTTGTTTCTGTTTATTCTGTGGACTGTTTCACATGAATACGTAAGTCCTGAAAAAGACGCCAAATCAAAAAGATTCATAGAAAAATATATCCACATGCATAAAAAATCATGCATTTGTCATGTAGGCTATTACAAATGTTTGCTGTGCAATTCAAACAATTTTTCTTGTAAAACATTTGTGCTGTGTTGTGCTATGCTATGCACATAGTGGTGTTATGTAATAACATAGATGTAAAGAAGAGTACAGGATTTACAGATTTATGTGAAATAGGCGCAACTACAAGGATATTGAAAATGACTCTAATAGAAACTAGAAACGCTAGTAGAATGATTATTCTACTCAAACTGCAACAGTTTAAGCGACACTTGATGGCATTCTCGAGAACTCATGAGAAAATCTCTGAATTTCTTGAGAACTTTGTGACTTATGCGATCAAGGGCCATTTGCACAGTGAAAGTTTAAACTAAATTGAATCAGTTGGTGGCTTGATTCCAAAATCAACCACATTTTAACAACCGAGACTTATATGGATTTAATCCAGTTGATAAATTTAAAAATTGATAAGTTTATTTATAAATTTATAAATTATTGATAAGTTTAAAAATTGATATTCCGTTTAAACTGGCATTGTGCAAACGGCACTTGAGATAACTTGACCTCAACCAACTATCAATAAACTTATTGTGACCTGGCAATAGCAGATATCTTCACAATCTCAGGGTTGAGGTTGAAGACCATAACTATGAAATATTTATTGAACCTTACGGCTTGAAAATACAATTGTTCAACCAGAACACAACTTGTCGCTTACAAAATATGAAATCCGATAACATGATATCTCGTGTTGGATAGCATAGTTTTTGAGTATCCAAAATATGCTACAGAGGAGAAAGAAATACTAGCAGTGTGTATTTTCATTGTAATCACATTACAAGAATTTTCACTTCACAAGGAGCTCTGTCATACTTCTTAGTGAATTTCATGGCTGAAGACCTAAAGGTGCATTTTCGTTTGTGCGTAAATTTCCGCAGTCGACGACGACAAGCATTGTTGACATTCATATTGTCCAAATTTCAAGTATGCTAAAACAGCTAATCAAATAACTTTTCTTTATTTCTCACTATTATTAAAGAATTAAACATTTCTAATAATATCAACATATTGTCATTTGAAAGTATAAAAAAGTATAAGCTCAACCTGCCCCATTAAAACATAATTGAACATAATCTTTTAGGTTATCATAATTGAAATCTACCCAATCTGAGATTCTCTCCCTGTCGTGGTTGACGACGGCATTTACGCACAAACGAAAACCCAGCTTCAGACAAGCTGGTAATTACATGTCAGCTAGAGGTCTTGATCCATGAAATGAAATGAATGCTTTATAGAAGAACAATAGAGGTTATCTTAGCTCTCCTACTTGAAATCCTGGTTGATACTCATGAAGCTACCAATTATGCCATTCATATTACTCTAGCTCTCGGTGTGTAAGGTAGTAAGTAATACATAATGGAAGATTTATTAGAAATTGCAGTTAACCAACTGCTGGAATATTATGACTGTATAATAATTATTTCAAATATCCAATGAAAACTTTATAAATGAAACTAAGGACTTCTGCTACTGCAATTCCTTATTTGTATATTAATAATGGGGCACCGAGCTTCGCTCGTTATTTCTATTTATTGATAAACACAATTCTCTAAAATGATCGTTAGTCCAGTCGATATAGACATGAAAAAGTTCTGATTTTTTAATATATTATTTGGATACATGAGAGAAGTCCAGAACCAATTTCTTCATGCAAAATTTCCTTGTGCTAGATACAGGGTGGCCCAAATACCTCGTATTTTCGGCTCATTTTCCAGTTTTCAGCCATTTCTGCCAAATCCATTAATCGGACAGAAAGATTTGCTCTTACCAGATTTTAGATTATAAATTTCTGAATAAAATGAGATCATTTCGAACTCTATCTTCAATGGCTACTGAGTTATAATTTTTCAAAAATGAGTAAAATTTGAAGAAAAATCAATTCCGATTAATTTTAGTTTTTGATCAACAATATCTTCCGATTGTTACCATATAGATGTATAATTCATAATCCCTCTGGGCTTATTTTTGTGCTCTACAATCTAAGATCAGGTAGAGCGCTCTATCTCATATATATTTCCAGGTACACCAGACAACAATGCTCCTTGTATTGTGAAAAACACCTAATTTTCAGCTTCAACCATCATTACCAATTACATTGCCCTCACATTGATATTTCGTACAATGATATGAGTTCATGTTCTTTGAGAATCAGCCGTTAGATGCACTTCATTTCAGTATTTCCTAGTGGAGAGGCGCGCTTAAGGACACCTCAAGGATCAAAATTTCAAACACTTATAACTTTTGACACAATCCTCAGATTCCATTGTACTATACTTAATTCTACTCGGCTCGTCAAGGCGGTCCAAAATCATGCATCATAAGTCACGGCTGCAGTTTCTCCACTCCAATTGCATTTCAACTAAAATACTATAGATGAGTGACCAACCTTCTGTCTACTTACTTTGGGGCTCCTACACCAATGACACTCGCTGATGTAGATCAGCTGAAATCAACAAATTTTTATTGGTGTAAGAGCCCTACCTGTGATGACGTCACCAGAATGCACTATGGCTTTGTTACGAAGTTTCCAAAATTCGAGCCGGAAAGATGGCTGAAGGCTCGCAGCGAGGCTCACCAAGGCTCATCATGACTTATGATGCATGATTTTGGACCGCCTTGACGAGCCGAGTAGAATCAATAGTACAAGTTATAGTTGTTTGAAATACACTGCGTGGTCGCAGTTTTTATATCAATTTTTATCTTCTCATTTCTCTAATTGGAAACGTTTTTCCTTGACGAAATTAAACATTCCTAAATAATTCAAAATAGCTGAAACTACACTATTTTCTCTTTATTTTATTTTGTGTTTAATTTTCTATTTTTTCGAAATTATTCAAACGTGACTATGACATGACTACGACTATACGCCCCTTTTCGAAAAGCCAATTTTCTAACTCCAGCTGTTTTAACTCTAGAACTTAGCCAAATCCCGGAGCTCGGAAACCGGCCCTAAAGGTAGACGCACACGGATCGTCATCGGACGGACGGTACGCATCGGACGGATCGGAAGATTAGATTTGATGCATTGTTTTCAATTGGAGTGCGCATACCCATCCGCATTGTATAGGTATGCACACTCCAATTCAAAACAATGCATCAAATCTTATCGTCTGATCCGTCCGATGCGTGCCGTCCGTCCGATGACGATCTGTGTGCGCCTACCTTAAGTGTCGGTACTTCATTAATAACATCATTGATGACTTTTTGAAGCTCTCTTTTTTAGCTGCGTTTTGAAACTTACGTGGAGTATTCATCTGCGTTGTCATTGAAACTCCCGAGTGATGTTTATTTTCTTGTTTCAAAATAGAGTCCACTGCATCGTAAATCTGCTCTATTGAGATTCTGTCTGCTTTGGTTGAATGGAAAATGTTGATGTGATTTATTGAGGATGTTGACAGTTTGGATGGAAACCCACTATAGGACAGCATACTATAAACTATTTGAATAAGGTGAATTCAAGAAATAATAATATATACAGTATTCAAAAATCCGTTGTGCCGCTTTCTCACAACTCTCTATGCCAGCCAGTCGTAATAGTATTTTCAATTCGGAGATGAATTTTCATATTGAAATCAAGCAAACACATTTCCATATTGTTCTATTTAAAATACCTTTTTAAAATACTTGGGCCGGATACAATGTATGTTTATTGAATTTAAACGTTATTAACCACTGATTGAATACTTCATCCGCTTCTCTCAAAGGTTCTGATTTAATCATGGTTAAATTTAATAGATGTAGGCCCTACGTGCAACTGGAGTTGAAATACTATTTGCATTGCCAGGTGAATAAGGTCCGTTTGCACAGCGGAAGCTTGAACTGAATTCAATCAGTTGTTTGCTTAAACTCAAAATTATTCATATTATAACAAAAATGATACTTGATATAGATTTAATCCAGTTTAAGATGAAATTTAGTTTAAACTGGCACTGTGCAAACGACCATTAGTCTCCTATCCGATGATTTGTAGAGTAATCAACTAACTACTTGATTTAATCGATCGAAAAATTGATTATAAATTCTTACGAGAAGAACATTAAAGATGGGCGTTGAAACAACACAAACATTTAAAAGATATGAAAACACAATTTATTCTTCATATTTACTGCTAAAAAATATATAGATCCAACATTTCATTAATTTTTACATGAAATTTGATATACATTTGCAGTGAACAATTGCTACTTTGTTTTCTTATTATATTACATTGTAATAAATTCCAAATATCAACTACAGTATTGTATACAGTACAGGCTTTTCCTACGGTATATTTTACATGCAGATTATCATTTATTATTGTTTTTGTACATTCCTTAAATAATAATGAAACCAATCTTGAAAATGTTGATTCAGTATGTACATTCAAACTGATTTCATTAGAGCTTATCAGTTATATGTTTTTATCAACATTATTTTTAGAAAACTAACCGTAAATCTTGAAAATAATTCATTTGCACAATATTAGATTGAAAAATACGATATGAAATAACAGACTAATTAACTTTTAAGTGATGGTGAGGATTTCCTGGTGATCTGAAAAAAAATTCTTGAATTGAAAGAAACAAAACTGCCTCAACTTAAATTGTTTACTGATTCCTTTTTTGGGTGAAAATTTTTTTATGGGTGAACTGATCAACTGTTTGATATAAATGAAGAATAATTAGAAACATTATGTGAGGTAGATCTCATAAAATTAACTAAGCTAAAGCTTAGATCAGAAATTGGAAGTCCACTCGAATTGGTTTTTTTAAATGAAAAATGCACAAAAAATGTATTGCAAAACTTGCCCAATGAACAATGAAAAGGTTTTCTGCAATAGAGTTGGCTAATTGTGCTGGTTTTCTCATCAATATATGAAAAATAAACATCCTTCGCGTTTGATTTTTAATGGATTGCCAATTTTATTCAATAAATATTTATATTGAAATAATTTATTAGTTATAAATAATAAAGGTAATAATTGATGATTTTCTTCAGTATACACACACTATAAACTTACATGAAACTCCCACTTTTATATTTCAAGAGGAAATGAACTTGCTTTGTATTATTAATTTATAAAATAAATTGCCATCCTTCATTCCATAACTTTATTTATGTAAAATACTAATAATTGTTCTCTAAAATAACACTGTATTTTAATTGTAAATAATAAAATTAGGAATCTTTCTGACAATAAAAGATTGTTATAAATCAAACTTGATATTATGATAGCTAATTTCCATTTTATCCAAATGTTTTGTAGGTACCGTATATCATTTGAATACCATGATATTGTTAATATCACATCCGTATCTTTTAAAAAATTCAGACAATTTCAATTTATGATTTTTTAAATACTGTTATCCGAAATCATACGTTCGAACGTTTGACGATACATTGAACTTTAAGATATTATATGAAAAATACATTGTTTGAAATGTGATGAAATTGGGAATGTATGTATTCAATTATTGTAATGCTATACTTTCTCTTCTCTACTCTTGATCCTACAAACATTTCAAAAAATCTACCCTAAATTAATAAATAATGTAATGATTTACCGGTGCATTAATTCTACCGCCGTACTTTACCAAACAGGCACTTTCACCAATTCTAATTCTATAAGATGATAAAATTCAAATTAACTTTGAGAATCTCGAATATTTATAAATGATTGAATTCAAATTCGAGAATCTAGAACTAGTTGCGGTATAAATTATCTTCTAATTTTAAACATGATACTTTTTTATTATTGTTCATAGAAAATCGTTTCTGATATCATTAAATTGATTTGTTCACTTCATCACACATAACTAACAATATAACTTACAGTGTGATTTATCTTAGAGCATACACTCATTCATGATCACATTATAAAAAACTATATCAACTTACGATATCTACTATACGTCATTAGTAAGTTTCAAACAACACATACATTCAAAATATGTTTATTCCATCCAGAAAACTTCACATACCTATTCAACAAATTGCATTTTGTACATTTTCCTTTATAAAACCACTTGAACATTATTTCATTTGTTCTTCACTCAAGTATTGATCACTGGTTATATCTTTCAGCCCTGAATCGTTAGGTACACTTATAAAATGAACAAATTGAATATATTTAATAAATTAAACGCAATGGCAATTTAAAATGCTATAAAATAGTCAGAAGAGCTCTGCATTTACAAATAACATTGTCCTCAGATAGAAAAGCGTTCATAAGTTTTTCACGACACTAGTCTCTCCTGTTTTCAATCTGTGTCTTCAGGATGTTTGATAGAAAATTAATTGGAATTCAGTTTCATAAATTATACCTTATTTAGTCCATTGTAATTTGAATTTATGAAATTTATTTGAACTTTTGGAAAATAATGAATTGAAAAATCATAAAGATGGTTCATCACATTCAAAGCGTTGTAATAAAACACAAGAAATTAATATTGAAATATATAATTCTGAATGAAGATCAAATTGGGTAAGAAGTGAATAAATAAAATCATCGCATTCGTTAATTTCCATCCACTTGAGTTTTTACAGAGTTTTCTACAGAAGAGAAAAGTAACATAAAAATAAAAATGTGAATTATTTATTGATATTGAAAAATGTATTAATCTTGAACACCTAAATGATTACGATGTGATAGGTTGTGACCAGTTTCATTTTGTGTATCACTTCAATTTCAGTAACTCAGTTTAAATCAGGGTTGGCCAATTAGCAACAAAACTGTAATTGAAAGAAAATGTTATAAGTAGAAATTAGTTTTATTTTTGTGAGAATTTACAAACAAATCGCTTAAACATTTCCACGTCACATCCTCATTCACTCTGGTTTTAAAAATCATCAGTCTGTACATAAAAATGTGTCTCCCACCTTCCCGCACTTATCTGTCCACCGTAAAAAAGGAGACGTCATTGGTTATGTATCAGTAATCGTCATCGTCGTCATCATGTCGTTTCGAGCAACAACAGCAACAGAAACATCGACAGATGAAGAAGAGGAAGATGACGCCGAGGATTGTGCCGGCGGTGGCTCCGAGACCCACCATCAGCCAGTTGACCTCGGGAGCCTCCGTTCGAGCCGCACACAGTTCGGGCGATTCGTCACCCGCGTCGACGGTTAGGTTGGCGAGAGGGTTGAGGTTAGGCGGCGCAGGACAGTTTATGACCCCGTTACAAACCAACCTGGCCGGGATACACAGCGATGTCTCCCCGGGACATATGAACTCGCAGTCGTTCTGCGTAACCGCCGACTGACTGTCGGTCTCGGTCAGTCGTGACGTCATCAGCGTTCCGTCGGGGTTCCGAGGTAGATGGAACAGTTCCGTCCAGGCGATCTTGAAAGCGGCGCGCGCAGGCGTTGTGGTGCCGATGAATTGGATGCGCACAGAAGGCTGCGCGGACGACGCATCGCCGAGCGGAGTGAGGTCTTTGGAGGTGAGCGGTGGCATGTCCTTGGAGCTGACGTTGTGGCCGCAGATCGACAGGAACGGGTGGTCGGGCCGGGACGGCAGGAATACGTCCAACCGGCCATCCTGGCAGTCGCGTGTTGCGAAACGCACCTGGCATCACACATATTAATAAATTATTATCATATCTCAAACATAAACAGGTCAATATCTGGTTTAATAGATTCACCTCGATTATCTGTAGAAGTGTAGTACTAATACCGCATCTGCATGTAAATGAAGCCCAGAGACAACCAGCACCAGTGTATGGATGGATGGGTGGTTTGCCAGCGCTGGCCTTCATTTACCCAACGTAGGGGGTTAAATAGTCTGAGCCAGCGGCTGGGCCCACATGTGGACTAGGCATAAGAAAAATTCCAAACCTCAGATAATAGAGTTGTTGTACGGTCGTTTAAAATAATTTGATACAGTGAACAGTTTTATTAATAAGCCATAAATTAGATATTTGCAATATTGATAAAAAGTTGAGTTAATAAATTCACCTGGAATTTCTCATGAATATGAAAAATCGCAAACTTCAGAAAGTTTAGTTTGAAGAGAATTTGAAGTATTGAAAGCTTTTCGATAGAGATGTGGAATTATACCGTTATTCCAAAAACAATATTTTGTCATTTCTATTTTATTTACGGTACAAAGTTTCATGTTTCATTCACTTGAAAATTGAATTGAGTTTCAGTTACCACCTTCCGATAATGATGTATTCTATGAGCTTTGAAACTTGATGTCTGTGCGAATAAAACTAAATAAGTACATCATATTGTGTTCTCCTTTCAATTGGATTCAGGTACTATGATGATCCATGTTAATCACTCTATTACAGTAAATAACATTTAATAAATTTATAACAATAGTAATCAATTTATTAATACAGGTACTCAATAAAATGATTCAGAAGAATGAATATGAGGAAAAGCAGGAAAATTGCAGAAAAAAGAGTTGGTGGATTCGGTTGAAAATTTATTCAATCTTCGTCTTAAGAATCGATTGACTTGTAACAATAACAACCTACTCAATTTAGAAACCTTCTCTAGTATTCCAGTACATGGTTTGCCATAATGGCGTAGCTAGGTCAATTTCCTCTTCCTCATTAACAATGAATTTTATCAACTTGTTTTCAACTGTATCGTTGTTAATATTACGGTAATTTTGTATAGTTTTTATGAATAGTACTAGTATGTATGGCTGTTTTACAGCCATTAGTATAAATTGTATTGTTTCTTATCGTATTAGTTTTCATAGAATAAAAAATTAATTTATTCACCTTGTCGAAGTGCAACCAGACATCCCTCTCTCGGTTGACACGCACCTCCCAGATGCAGTGCACCGACCTGGGAGCCTCAGCGTAACTGAGTGCCTCGTAGTGAGGAAAGTGCAGTTCTCCCTCCTCGCTGGGAGGAATTACAGCCGGGCCGCACAGTGGGCCGTGAATGAACTCGTATCTGCACATTTATCAAATGAATCATAACATGAGTTTTACAAAAATTAAAATTCTACTCCTTATGGAAATGAGAAGAACAATAGAATAATTTGGAAAGTTCTATTATACAAATATTTTTGGGGATATTCATGTTTCGAAGAATCAATGCTACCTACTATTTACTTATGTTAGAATAATTTTGAATTTTTAAAAAAATCTATTACATAAATATTTTTTGGGGATATCCATGTTTGGAATAGTTAATGTTACCTACTATTTACTTAATGTATACAATAACCAATTAATTATTTTCACCATATTTTAATTGGAAATGAAGATGATTTCTATTCTGAAGAAATACCCTTCTAAAATAATCGCCCCAAAACTTCACAAACGACAATAATCAGTACCGTAGATACTTATTTAGATTGATAACATAATAAGTTATACTTTTTGCAATGTAAAATTGGCGGGAGTTGAATCAATGTTGTGAGTATAACTTAATAAATTCTCATTTACTCAAGAAAATTCTTAGGTCATGGCAAAAAATTGAAATTACCGGTAATCAAGACTTTTGTTAAAATGAGGAAACTATTATGATTTTATTTATAACGAGTAGTTGTAACCCGCGCTTTCTAGTGGGTAAAAATGTCAAATTTTGCCTTGTCCATAATTCTTACCTACTTTGTATATAGTAAGGAAGATGTAAATATCTGGAATCTACATTATACAACGAGATTCAATCATTTTTCTTATTTTATGGTCTATAATCTATTCTACATTTATCAAATTCCACATATATAACAGTACTTATATTATGCTTTGTCATTTCAAGACACTGATTCCCATAAGCAGCCTTAATAATATATTTCTCCATGGCACTACTATACTACTTGCACATTGAAGATCAGGCACGATAGTGTCCTGAATCAGGTAGACTGCTGAAGATGCGAAAATCTGATACTTGATGAGATTTTCACAACTGCTAGATAATTAACCACTATGTAGCGCATAACAATAAGATGGCTGCCATTAACACCATTATTGCCTATCTACCTATACATATTATTTTGTTTTCACAATATCTGAAGAGCATCTCCCCCCCAACTATGGAACCTAACTCATACTCACTTAGCTTCGAAAAGAGCGCCGGGATGCTTGAAGTAACTAGAAGCTGAGTGTGCCGAGTCTACAATCAGCTCCAAATTGAGTGTCTCCGAGGAGGATATGACAGTGGCAATGGGAGGCAGGCTGACTGTCTTCTGCAGCACAGGCTGCTGCTGTTGCGGGGTCGTTGAACTCTTGCACAGGCATTGGCTGCCGGCCGCAGCAGAGGTCGGTGTTTCGCTGCTGTTGGTCAGTGCTGGCTCCCACACTATCAGCCGGTCCAGCCGACTTTCCCAGCAGTTTGAGCAGGGCGCTGAGTTGAACGGATTGTCCTACAAAATAAAATTTCTCTTAAAACACGGCTTCGGTTTATTTATTAAACTATTTGCTATTGTGAGACTCTCTTCAAAATGCATGTAGGCCTAATCAGCAACTATTGAATGTGAAGCATTGATGTTATTCATAAGGAATGCTGACCGTTTGGAGTGAATCACTCCATAGGATGAAGAGGATTACTTATTCTTCTATATAGATATGTGAGAGTGTTAGACCTAAGGTACTCTTTAGACTATCGGATATTTCATAAAAGATCTTTGATCGATGACGATTCTTTAATTTGACTCAGTAGTCCAATGGTTCTCAACATATTTTATGAACTGTACTTCCGTTAGAACTAATGGCTTTCTTTTGTGCCTAGTATGTGAACACTTTCTTTAGAATTTTTAGTATTCTTTTCTTGCCTAGTACAAGTGTTTGAACACTTTTATCAGGACCTAGACTCTTTTTGTCTTTTGCTTCTTTCTGCCTAGTTTACAAACTAGTGATAATAAAGTAGTCTGTTTATTTATTTCATTTATTCATGTACAATATTACAAATCATACAACAATAACTGGGAGAGAGCAACAGGTGATGGAGACCCTTGAGCTAATGGAATCTGTCTCCTGTCCAGTTTGTGAACACTCCCATATAATTATAATATCGACTGATCTGGCTGGCTCAGGTCTGGTGTCAATTTTCAGTTCAATTGAACACTCCCATATCAACCAATCTAAATCAAACCAATCCAAAATCAACCAATGGTATTTTCATTTAGCACAGTGTAAAATTACTCCCATAAGTGTCAACTCATTCCTTTTTCACTGGCAGTAGAAGGGAAATTAATTTAAATTATAATCAGTGTGTGCACACATTCTGCCATCACAAACTACTAGGTTATACTATACTCTTTTTCTGTTTGATAACTTGAAATTGATTGCGGTTAGAGTGAGAATGAGCCACGAATAGAGACGGCAGTCGGTGACGAATCGGTAGCAGCAGCGGAGATTTCCCGCTTCTTTGGGAGTGAACAATCCCATAAGAACCAATAGAAATCTTTTCCTGCCCAGTGTGTGAAACCTCCCATAACATTACTATATCGTTACCCATTTTCCGTTTACCTTGAAATTGATTGCGGTGAGCGTGAGTATGAGCCTGGAAAAGAGCCGGCGGTCGGTGACGAATCGGTAGCGACAGCGCAGGTCACCCGCCCCCTCTGTCCGCTTGTAGACGAGGGTGTTGAGTGGCGACCGCAGACGACCGGACGCCGACTGCCAGCTGACGAACTCCTCGTCGCACTCTGTGTCCGCCACCGGTCGCCCCGACTTCGTGTTGTTGAAGAAGTCGTAGTGCGCCCAGTAGTACAGTGAAGACCTGTCATACATAATTCAATACACACATGAAGCATTATTTCAATATTGTCTTAGAATTACAGAGTGTTTGGAAAGGAACTCCCCAGGTTTAGGCATAAATTTAATGTGTAAATTAATGAAGAACTACATCAACAAATACATAAAATGTAAGAGAGAATCAAGTTTTGTTTAACATCAGTACACTTCAACATGGGATCCATTTGTTGCCCTGCTCGCCATGTATTCGTCAACATATCAGGTGTAACTGTCACAACCGCCATGACCATTCTTTCCCGTAAATGGTTTATGTCTCGTATTTTTTCACTGTACACAACATTTTCAAAAGAAAAAGTCCAGATGGGTTAATTCCGGGCTTCGTGGTGGCCAAGCAATTGGGCAGCTCTCCCTATCCACCTTCCCGGATAGCGAGTGTTTAGAGCCGCGCGCACATGATTACTGTAATGAGGAGGGACGCCGTCTTGTTGGAATAACACAAAACTGCAGAGGGACAAAACTGAGACAGTTGCTGAATTAAAAACACCAAAAACTAGAATAGTGTATATAACTTTTTAAAGATTCTATGACACATTAAAACTAGGGAGCTCTTTTTCAAACACCCGGTATTTCTATTGTAATAAATACCGGTAGTTTCCTTTTCTGTAACTCCACTATAAGGTTTATTCATTTATCCACTTCAGTGCAGTAGCATTTTCCATTTCGAACATTTTTATCTTTTAGGCTAGGTAATTTATTATTGATAAACAATAAATTAGAATTCATTCAATATTTGGAAACCAATTAAATTCAATATTTATTCTCTAAAATTTCATGTATTGAAATATCCTCCATTAGCGGTTTCTCTAGCTTAAGTTCAATAAAATATGTTTTATTAATAATATTTTGTCAACAAAATATGTCTCAATCTATTATAATAAGAAAGCTCAACTAATCAGAAATACATTCGAACACCACCAGCAAAAGAATTAGTTTGTTTTTAACCGCTGATAGCTCTTGAGCTATTGGAGCTGCAACAGCTCCAAAAGAAACTTTGAACAAGAATGACAACATGAGGTAATTTCGATAAATGATTGAGATCTATAACTGGAGAACTTCAAGTAAGAATATGAATAATGTAGGTACCGTATGTTGCCTATTCATTTATCAGAGATATTTGACTGGAGCCCTTTGAACAAGAATGGCAACATGAGGGAATTTCGAGAAATGATTGAGATCTATAACTGGAGAACTTCTTGTACGAATATAAATTATGTATGTTGCCTATTCATTTAACAGAGATATTTGACTGGAGCCAGCAAAGCAACCAACAAAATAATAAGGTTCGGTAGCATAAAAGTCTGTTAAATTTTAACAGGGATTAACTCTGTCATGAGAACCAATTGTAGAAGGCTTCTCTGATTGGAGAAAATGGATGCAAAGGCTTCTCTGATTGGTTTCGTGGCATTTGATCACTATTAAAATTCAACAGGCTTTTGTGTAACCGGGTCTTATTCTTGGGAAGCTTTCTATGATTGATTCACGTGACATTTAATTATCTGTTAAAATTTAACAGACTTGTGCAACCGAGCCTAATTCTTTGACTGCTTAACATCAACTCTGCATTTTTACATGAATGTATTCTCTGCGATTGGGGGAAAATAGCTATTTATGTATTAAGAGCGTAATGCGCGACTTTATCGCTCGCGCAAAACAGTTATCACACGACGCGAAGCGGAGCGTGATAATTTTGCAAGAGCGATAAAGAAGCATTACGCGCGAATTACATACAAAATTTTTTCTACAACTGCCCAAACCTGTTAAATATTACTTATATCGGCGGAACTACAATTACCGACTTTTTAGGTTAAGATCTGACCTTTTGGTGAGCTGCTTACCATCAGCTGATTGGCGAGCGTAAAGAAACTCTCCTGCTATTGCGCGAATGATTTGCGAGCGTAAAGAAAATTTACTGCGCATGCGCGGATGTTTAGCGAGCAAAAAAGTAGATTCTCCTCAGAAATAAGCTGTTTTACGAGGAGAATTGAGTATGTAAATTCTTTTTTTACGCGCAGTTGTAGAAAAATATTTTTTTGAACTAATTCAATATGTCATATTGAGAGAATCGAATTTCCTAAATTATTCTCCATCAAATGCATTGGGGTAGATCGAAAATTTCTACTATTCCATACTCACCCAGAGTAACTTCCAGTTTTACTCTCGAATCGAACAAAAAGTGCATTGCCGGTTGAGACGAAGTCGTGTTTTTCCATAGCTCTAGAAAAAGTATCACAGAATGTCTTGATGATGCGGGAGTCATCAGGCCAGGATGCGTCGTACAGGGTCAGGCTCTCTCCACAATCCCCGTCAAAGTGCATGATCGGCGATTCTATCCTATTGATGCGGAAACTGTAAACAATATACAATATGAGCATCATGTATTCAATTACACTATAAAGCTAGAAACATGATATACTTGGTAACAAGAAATTCATGATCATATTGATCAAGACATTGCATGAGCTTTTTGCTTGAGATCCTGAGCTGATTCCATCAGCCTCTAAATAATTTTGTAATTATCGAACTGTGATTTACCTCCATCAATCTACCACTTGAGCTGTTAAGCTATTAAGAAATGCAGCACAGAATGCAGCAGCTTGTTCCCTGTAAATGGAAGGTTGCAAAAGTGAGTAAAAGTCATTTCTACTAGGGTGTTCAACCTAAAAATGCCTTATCTCTTTGTCATTGATACCCAGGTTTACCCCAAAAAGGTACTTCCCCCTGCATTTGAATTCTGAGTGACTTGTTCCTATAATTGAGCGTTGTAATAAAAAACATCCAGCGTTCTAATTGGAAGCTTTCTAATAAAAAATGATTGAAATATTATTCAATGTTATCATAAAATCGTATTATGAATTGTATTTATGTTTATTAAAGTAGTTCGAACTCATTGCCGGCGCACAACTTGTTCTTTGCCGGTACTGCCATATCGTAATAAATTATAATTTTTTTCAATTTGTAAGTAATTATTTTTATGGCAAATAAGTACGAATTGGATTTAAATTTTTCTCTGAAATGCTTTCTTCAGATCACTTTATAGTCTAGAATCTCTGCTTAGGCAACATTTTTTCAATTCTATAGGCCTATGCATGGCATTTATTAGAGGTGATGTAAAGCATTGATCTTATCTATAATAAATACAGTCAATATTCACTTTCTTGATAAGGGCTATCCGAGACTTTAAACTTTTTAGAGGGCTACCCGTGTTTATGTGAAAATTAAAAAATCATTCTTTTTTTCAACTCTTACAACCATGTTTATCTCTTATATCCATTTTATTTTTCACAATATGTTTTGATTTATAATGTAATTTTCAAGTCGAAAAATATGAGAAATTAAATAAAGTTGGAAAAAGTTGCTTTAATTTTTACAGAAATGCAGTCAGTATGAAGTATGGGATAGATTGTCCCACACAAGATGGGCTTAACTCAAGAATAGTAGGCTATATACTATCCTTGGGCTTAACTTGCCAGGTTCATATTCTGTCCGTAAATGCATTCTGCTGTCCTTTATGGGAAAAAACAGTATGAAGTAGTATGGAATAAACAGTCCCTCACAAGGTCATATTCTGTAAATGCATTTTCTTCCGTTCTCTATGGAAAAAGTCAGTATGAAGTGTATCTCACCATGGATAACATGGTTAAACTTTACCTGGGAAAGTAGAGACGAATAATCTGATCAGGCGATCCCTGAATGAGGTATGTGCAGGAGGTGTGAGGTGGATACCAGTGCGCCACAGAAAGGAAGATGCCCTCTGATTTGCCAGAAGAGGCCAGGTCCTGGCTGGTCAGCAGCCAATCACAGGTGCCGTTTCTGCTGCCCGCCGTTTCCACGTGACCGGGCCAGTTGCCCACGTTGAAGTGGAAGCCCGAGTTCAGGAGTGGACCTGTAATTTTATGTCAAATTCAATTCAATCCAGCTATTTTCACAACTTGATACATAAGAGTATTATAGCCTTCAAAATTGAGTTCAAAGTGTTTGAAGCTATTTTGAAAAGTTGAATCTTTGAGAGAATCATGATAATTAAGAAACTTTTATAGTTTATATAGAATAGAAGCGATTATAAAAAGTTCACGAATTTTTGGTCATTCATAGGTTGGTTGAATTATTGTTCATTCATTCCTTCGTTGAATTTTTGGTCATTCATAGCTTGGTTTAATTTCGGTTATTCTTAGCCTGCAAAATTGAATTCAAAAATTCTCATGTTATTTTGAAAACTGGATTCTTTCGTGGTGTCATTGACCTCTAATCTGTGGATTTTCTCAAGAATTCACCATTGACCTTATTCAACCCAATTGAAATAGTGAGAGAATGTGTAGGTATGACTCCTCTCATTCATATTGATCAAAGGTGAGACTAGGTTTAATCTTCATCATATTAAACAAATGATATTATGTCTAATTTACATTAAAAAATGTTGAGAGTAGGTACCTAGGTAGCCTATATGATATGTTTCATTCATATTGAACTGAATAAAGAGTAGGTTTTATTCTTGACAGGGTTTATAAAAGTCCTGCGTTTTCATTCACAGTTTACTGTTTTAATGCTCGTTGGATGGTATCGTTGAACGATTTGTCATGAATTAATTGAACCAGAACTAGTTTTTATTTGATAAATAGAAAGGGTATTTGATAAATTTTATTGTATTCCAATAAATTCAGTAGTCCTATAGAGAAAAGTGAGTATAGTAAAACAAATATAATATGATTCTCAATAAGAGCAGAAACTTCAAACCAAATTAACGAAAATTGTTTGTTGTTCGCATGTCCAATATCCATTGATATTGATTGTATCAACGATATTGTGTGTACACAGCTCTCGGACTCACCTGCTTGTGAACTGATAAACTCTACAAACAGATCCTCGCTGGTCCCAATAATCGAGTATGGAAATTTGCCCATTCCACAAAAAGTACCAATGACCGGACTTGACGCATCCTTTCCATCATAGATCTTTATGTAGTCGTATGGACAGTGCTCAGCCCCTAGAAAAAAGCAAATGAAAATCGATAATCGATGTCTCTTCACTGCAGCTCAGCTCATGCTAGAATTCAATTAATATAATGGTACCTGCTCTAAAAAAATGTACTGGATGAGGATTATGAACAGAGGAGATTTTTTTAACTCCCGCTACATATTCCCTTTGAAGCTATTCTTTACAAATACTCAGTAAGCTTCACAAATACAATATGTATCTGTCCATCATCATAGATATTGAGTTTATCAATAATCTTTTTGAAAATATGTACTGAATTAAGCTCAAAAATACTAGTTATTTATTTGTTCAGTTAAATTAACTTTCCAAGTTCCAACTGACAATTTTTCACATCACATAAAAATGACAATCAAAATTATCTTTATTTGATATTTTATTGTTATTGTAAGTTTCTTGTTACCTGCTGTAGTTTATATTGTAATTCAAAAACAAAATTCAATACAATTTATTCACAACACACGAAAATACAATGAGAAAATTGTATACTCATTGTTAACTGTGTGCTCATAAAACTGATAATAACTATACTTATAATAACTGTGTGCTAATTTACATAATGTGTGCTCAATTTGAGGAAATGATAACTATTCTGATTGCAAGATGATATAATAAATAGAAAAAAATTATCTGCTATAATAAATTGAAAATTGAAAGTATTATAAAGTATTATATGAAAGTATTAAGCTATAGATAATTGAAACATTTTCTTTGAAGATTTTAATGATTTGCTTCCATTGCTGTTACTTATGAAATTTCATCAAATAACTTGATTGATTGATAATATTGTTCCAAGAAAATGATTCCATATTGTACAGGTATAATGCGATAATATTTTAGGATTGGTCGGTTTGCTTGAAAGACTAAGTACAGAAGTACAGGAGTACGGTACGGAAGTAAAGTAGCAGATAATAAGTTGTAAATATAAAGTTTCGATAAAGTTGAATGAATCTGTTCTGGAACAAGAAATCCATGAAAGATAAAATGAGTAGTTGACTATTTTGGATGTTATAGCCTTAATGTAAGAAAGGTGTGTTACTGAACTTTCTATTGTATTATAACTTACTTTGTTCAGAAATACAAGTTGAAATAATCAAGCCTGGGGCGAATGGAAACAATCATTACTACTGTCTGTTTTCAAAAATAACACTGCGAAATTGTATAGCAATGCAAGTAAGCTATCATCGTAGATGAGATGAAAATATTGAAGTGGAAATATCATTATCAACCAGTGGCCCAAATAGTGGCACAGGTAGAAACAAACAATGCTCCGAAATTTCGAATGAATATTGTTGATTTTCACCTATGTATTGCAATGTTTGACAAACAAAAATAATGCTCGATTGAATGATGTATGTGAACTCTGTATCTCCACGAGCCGAGGGTAATCAATATTCAGATAATTTTCCTACACGTTGTCAAAACAGTAGCTGCATGATTAATTTGGTTCAAATCAGATAGGACACCAATAGAATTGGAACTTTCAATCAGTCTTTGAGTGTTTTCATTGTTAGTTGCTCGGCAGCCAGAGTGAATAGTGTTGTAATCACAGTAAATTAGTATTCAAATGATATGTGTTGTTAGGGCTGGGGTGTGGATGTTATGCACAGATTTGCCCTGTGACCTATTTGTAGTGTTTGTAAGCAGACGCTGTCAAAATGTTGTTTATAACTGGGTTGTTTCGCGAGTAGTAAATCAATACGGTAACTTCCGAAGGATCCACGAATTTTTCACAATGACGAGTGTAATAGAAATTGTAACATACTGAACTAGTCACGGTATATTAAATATATTTATATATTGAAAAAATATATATAATATAATAATGGAAATAATTGGCTTGTACACGTACGAGATAGGAAATTCACGAATGGACGCATCATCACGTCTGAACTACTGGACTGATTAATTTGAGATTTTGCATAAAGATTCTTAATTTACCAAGGATGATTATAGGCCTATTTAAAATTCTTCAAGATTTCAGTAAGTCAAGTTTTTCATTAGACCCTTGCGGAGCATGGGTTACCTGTTAGTTTCAAATAAAAAATGCACTTTTCAATAATAAATATAATATCTAGTTGTTTCATAACGCTTGGCGCACACCATTTAGTCAAGACAAGACAAGACATGATCAGACACGTTCAGTCTCATTACTTCACATTGTTGCTTATGAAGCAACTCACACTGATCTGTCATTGCAATTAGACATGTCTTCATTAGCAACTATGTGAAGTATTGTGACTAAACGTGTCTGATAATGTCTTATCTTGTCTTGACTAACTGGTGTGCTTCTAGTCTAAGTTGAAAGATGATCTCTACTGAATAATTGTAAGATTGTAATAATGATATAACAATCTGATTATTGTAAAATAGTGTAACATAATTTTTTAAGTAGTTATTAGAATGTGATCACAAAAATGACTAGATGGTTTTGAAGCAAATGAAATTTGAACGCTCTTATGAAGCCGCAGCATGGTGTTTTTCATTGTATCTACCTGAAATGTTTGATATGCTCAACCTGTCACCTCCAATTCAAACGAATTCCATCAACTAAGACACAATATGAAAATGTCTCAAGAGCCCAGCCAATGAGGCGATGCGAATTTCTAGAATGTCACATTGTATACAAGTTTGACTTGAGAATGTATTTACAGTATATACACACGGAACAAAGAGGCGAGGATACTTTATGACCCGCGCATCGCATTACATCATGGTTTCCTTGGCCCAGAGGTGTATTAAGTGCGGCAGAGTCTCTCACAAGAGTGAAGTAGGACGAGAAGATGGTATGAGAACGAAAGCATCTGCCGGGGTGCAGGTGTGTGAGCTTCCTCCAGCAACCCCTTTCGGTTTACCTTCACCTCCTCCCAAATTCCACCCCCCTCCCCGGTAACCTCTACCACCTAAAATCCCCCCCACCTTTAAGCACCAAAGAGACCCGCGTTTCCTGAGAACTCAGACATTCATAAGGCGAGAGGTTTATTCGAGTTACAACACCTTTGTGGTCTGAGTGTTGAAAGTGTCCCGGCTCAAGTTCGCTCTCAATGCGATAGAGTAGACTTGCATCGCTCTGCCGGGGTTAACCGAGCTCACTACTTTGCTATGTTTTTATTACACAGAGAACAAACGCTCCAACTCCACAAGTACTTGTAGCAATAATGCACCTCCTTCAGTCAGTCTAGTGATTCTTATTTCTCAACAATCAATCGTATGGAAACACCACAAGAAAGTAGAATTTGATTATTTTTGCTGTGGATTTGGTGCGTCCATTACAATAGCACAAATAATGCGACAGTTTGATCAGTTTTTATCATTCTACTTTGTTCTCCACTACTTCCTATTCATTCTTATTTATTATTTCATATCATCACTCTCTGTCCTCGCTTATTAAATTCCAGTAAGCACACAAAACCAACACCAAGACCTTACATCACTGGATCTCTCATCTCTTCTTTTGGTGAAGAATGTACAAACATGAACCACGTGATTTAGATATTCTTTGAAATTACATTCAAGGTATGTATTTTTTGTGATATCTCTTCTGCGGTTATGCCCATGGCTTCCAATGCTGCTTTAAATTCTTCTCCTTGCTCACACGCAAAAAAGACATATGGATAGAAAGAAAGGAACGAAGAAAAACGCGCTGAATTTTTGACATATGAATGAATTTGTCATTTCTGTGGTGCTGACATTGTCTTATTTTTAGTGTAAAGTGTATTCTTATTTTATGATGTAGGCTACCACTGTGATTGCTTGTACGACTTATGAAATAAATAACTACTTTTTGAATTGAATTGAATTATGTGTAGAGGAATCTTATTGGGCGTTTAAATTTGTTACATTCTTATGTACTCGAGTGAAATTCTCACAGCATGTTTCAAAATAGAGCTCGAGCTAGCTCTCCTTTTATCGCCTATCAAAGCTGCAGTATGTTTCTCTATAATAGTCCAAAGTGTGTTCTAATTTGTCTATTATTTTTTCTATACGTTTATTCAACGTGCTTAACGAAAGAAACTAGATAATTGAAGAAGTGCTTTTCTACAGTAGATTAGTTATTTGATTTTATTCCATTCTTACTTGTTAAAATTATGGAGAGATTCTTCAAGACTCGCTAGTATCTATTAAAAGAAAGTATTTTGAACATTACTATATTATGTATCCATAGCTTATTTATCTTGTACACTAATAACCAAAGACCTTAAAGATGCATAGACTCACATGCAGCGCTAGTGTTGTACTTGGAATTGAAATCCGCCATTGAGGGGGCAACCCATAAGATTATTACATACCAATGCCACCAATGCCTTTGTGATCTATAGTATTACAAATAAATAATATATAATATCTCGTGCTAAAATACCCCAATGGCGGCCTTCAATTTCAAGTAAGAGCTATCATTGGGAAGGCATAGGCATTGTGGGTCTATATCTCTTTAAGGTCTTTGCTAATAACAAAGGAACTGCTTCCGCACACATACTATAATATAGTCTATGCGGGCTCAATTATACAGAATATTATTATTACCATGTTTGAGTATTGATTTGTATTTTTATTGAACAAATAGAAATCGAATTGAATTGAGTTCCTCAAGTTTCAATAAACTAATGAAAGAGAATCATTACTTATTTCATTACGAAGTTCCCAAATCTATCCTCCCTCGTGAGTAAGTAGTCATCATGCTCTGGTCTAGAGACCTTCGCAGTCGAGAGCTTATTTTGTAATGGTCGATCACTTGTTCTTGCTACGCAACGTGCCTTTCGCGCTCGATTTGAAATTCCTCCTTACAGACTCGTTCCTGTCTGTAATTCGATTCTGTCGTGGTTTAACTCATTTTGGGAGTGTGGAAGTGTCACTAAACCCAGAAATGAGCTTCAACGAACCATCATAACTCCAGAAAATATCGAAAGAGTGAGGCAGTCAGTTGTGCGTTCTCCCCGGCGTTTGGCTCGCAAATACGCAGCTGCTATGGCAATTTATGACTCCAATGTTCGAAGAATTTTCCATGAAGACCTTCAATTTCATTCCTATAGATTGGCTGTTGTTCAAGAATTGACTGAACGCGATTTTGTTGCCCGTCAAAATACATGTGATATGATGATTAACAACCTTCCTGAAGACGCGGTCATCTTTTTCAGTTACGAGGCTCATTTCCACATGCGTTTCCTCAATGCGATTTTTTTATGGGGTTATTTGAAATCCCTGGTTTATGTCGATCGACCACGAACCATAGCACACCTCAAGAACAATATTCGCGACGCCATTGCCAACATACCGATTAATGCCTATAGTGTGGTCCACGTTATAATGGCAGTGAATAAAGATAGAAGAATAGCGATACCGATTCTCTGCATTAATTAATTATATTTCTACATTGTCAAAAACATAATTGTCATCGTTGTGGACCTAGAAAAGGATAGTATCACCGGCTTTGTCGAATGATAGACAAGGATAGCAAAACTAAAGTTGATGAAATACTGTCATTATAACGTGGACCTCACTATAGGCCTACTGCAACGAGTGGATACAAATCTTAAAAATCGACTTCATCAATGTATGCGCAATGGGGTCGCCATTTATCTGATTTAATTTCCAAGATTGCATGAAATAAAAATTGGGATATTGTATTTGCATTATAAAATAAAGATTGAAACAATAACTAAAGTACTTTTGTTTCTCGTACAATAATATCATTGGGGAAAAACAACAGGCATAGCCCAAACTGTTTTTCTTTCCAAAACTAACGTCTCAACTACCGGACTTGAGGAAAACTACTTACCTGAGGAAATGGGCCTCATGGGACAAGTCATGATGTTCTCACATCGCTGGCCGTCGATGTTGAACTCCTCGTTCTCGATGTAGAGCTTGATGAAGGGCAGCCGCGTGTTGAGGTGGTATGCGCAGTGCAGGTGGCGCGGGTACACGCCTGGGTAGGCGGGGCTCTGCACGTAACACGTCTGCAGGCGGCAGTCGCGGAAAACCCGCTCGCAGTACGACCTGCCAATCATGTCATTCAACAGGCGTCAATATTATCCAATTATCCGAGCAACCAGCAATACGTAATATTATTCAAGCAATAGGCAACATATATTAGGTTGTAAGCTCACAAGTTGCACTAAGGCTCAACTCACACTTACGCGACTCAGGTCGAGACTCGACTCTAGTCGAGAGCATGTGTTTCCAAATGGTGACACTCACACCAGCCTGTCGATTCTTCGCGACGTCATCATTTGAAAACACATTCTCTCGACTGGAGTCGAGTGTCTTCTCGACCTGAGTCGCGTAAGTGTGAGTTGAGCCATACAGTTGTGCTTAAGGGTTGCCACTAACGACAACGACAGGACATGTGTGTCGAGCATGTGTGAACGGACATGTATTGCAATGAAAAATACATTCACACATAACGGAAAATATATGTTTGACTGCAGCTTCTAACATAAGATAAACAATAAAAATAAAATAAATAGGCTAAACCACTGGAAAATTACAAAAATTATAATATTTAATCTCAAATAATTTACAAAATAATTCAAATGCTGCTCAAATGATGCAACGAATGAAAAATAAACAAAAAGTCGAGATATAAAACCCAACCTCAAAAAATGTTGTTTGAAACCTTTCGCTGATGAAACACAAGCCTAACACAAAAAAGCTTGTCCTGTCGTTAGTGACTAAGTTTTCGCACACCAAACAATAAAAGCAGTTGCAAATTAATTATTGTCGTTTCCACACTTACCGATTCCTTGTCGAGACGACAGGATAGAATGAAAAATGAACTTTATTCTTTGAATAATACACCAATAAAATACAATCTTGGTTTTAGAGTGCTCTCGGATTGGCTGATTAACCGGCAACCCAATAAGACAATCGGTGTTTTTGACAGTCAATCGGTGAGCATTGTGTCCTGTCGTGTCGGCGAGAAGTCGGTAAATGTGAAAACGGCCATTGTCGTCTGATGAAGGCAAAGTGATAAATCTCTGGTTGATAGCTCATAATATTAATAGCAAACACCGGTCACAGAAAATATGTCAAAATATTGTCAAAAGTTTGTACAGAGAAGAACGAAAAGCGACTGACTGTTAGGTGATATTTGCGGTGTCTCATCCAGTAGTCTGGTCATTAGCCACTGTCGAATGTTGTATTGTTCCAGTGTGCGATATCAGCTTAGAAAGCGTATTGGTGGTTGCTTGTTTCTTGCTGCTCTGGTGTGTGAGTCAACAGCTGTATTCTCATATGGAATTAATTTTGGTTGAGGAAGAAGTCTATGACTACTTATTTGAGCTTTGTGAAATTATTTCAGTGTACAGGTACTTTCTGCAATATTGTATGTCAATACCGTATTTTATTCTTTTAATAAATGAATATCGGGGCACCAAGCTTCGCTCGTTATTTTCATTGATAAACAGAACACTCTCTAAATTCTCTAAAATGATCGTGTTTATATTCCACAGCTGGCTATATGTCATCTTATGAATTTCGGGGATGCTATATTTTGATTTTTCACATACTCACTCGCTCACTCACTTTTTTACTATCCACAGCTGTTTCAGCCAAGGATGAATTATCCTTTTAATGTCCTTCAGCGGGTTTTCCCAGGGATGAGACCTAGTGCAATCGAATTTTTATATCATAAACCTACTATGCTCCAAATTTCGTTTAAATCGTTAGAGCCGTTTTCGAGATCCGTTAAACATAAATAACCAGATACAAAAATATAATATATTGCTCGCTTAATATAATAGGATGATTATGATAAGATGAAATCTTTTATAAAAATTATAGGTAATCTTTTATAAGTACCATAAATACTGGTAGTAGTGAGCTCTGCAGTTTTTGTTCCCCCTGAATTTGAGTTTTCTTCAATGTAGAAAATGTTTTCTCAAGTCTTGATATTCAACTGGATTAGAGTTTCATAATGTGTTATGCTCCGTAACTGCATGAAAATTAGTAGTTTTTCATTCGATTGCGATAAAACCCTGAATTTAATTGAATCGGTATCAATAAGGAAAGCCACTCTACTTCAGTTGAGGCTGTGAAGTCAACCTTGGAGTTTGCAGCCACTGTTTTGATTGTTCGGCCAAAGAAACACATCGAGCTGGACCACTTTCATCGATTTCCCGCCACCGAATATCCGGCGGATTGTTCTCGCCGCCATAATTCGGCCCGCTTGACTGTCGGCCAACTAAAATAAGAATCGATCAAGTGGCTGCCTGCAAAAACTACTACAGAAACTGCCAACCTAACTTTTGATTAATTACTGTCGTCAAGCTGTTTGACAACTTTAACGTGGAAATTTGCCGAGCACTTACACAATTTTCCACTCAGCAGTTCGAATGGCTGACGGCTAAGGGCAGAGAAAGGGAAAAGAAGAAGAAGAAGAGAGAGAACAAGGAGAGGATGAAGAAGAAGAAAAGAGAGTTAGAAGAAAAGGAAAAATAATAAGGAATTGAGAAAGAACAGAAACTGCGGAGCTCTGTAATAGGCCAGTTCTTGGAGGGTAGCGAATCAGTCTTTGTTTTCTCACTCGCTACAATGCTTTCGAATTGTGCTGCAAAACTCATTGGCTGGTGGTGGGGGGAGGTTAAGGAATGAAAAGAAGAGATGGGGAAGTAATAAGGCAGAGAGTGATAAGACGGTAAGGAACGGTAAGGAAAGGGAAGGGGTAGTAGTAGGCTACTAGTAGAACCTACAACTTTCTTCCAACTTGGCGTCCCGATTTCGTCTCTTTCCTGTTCTTATTATTATTCCTTTTCCCATTTATATTCTTCCTCTTTTTCTTCCGCTTCCTTCCAACTTTAATTGAACAATTCCCTTGACTTATTAATCCTCGCCTTTCTTGCGCCGCTCTGTGTTGTTCCATTTCGGAGAGGTTTTGTGTCCTTGATAGAGGTGTAAGAATGGAATAATTCTCGTAAATAATAGGCAGAAAAGTTGTTGGAAATCATAAAAAATTGAGAGTATGCTGAGAGACTGAATAAAAACCAACATAATTCAATTTGATCATAGAAAATAATGTTTGTCTCAGTATTACTACTTAAATATAGCTTAATTAAATGCATTTGTTAATATTATTTCAACCACGAGGGGTCGTAAAATTAGTTTCTGTAGCCCTCCCCAGGGAAAATTGACAAGGTTCAACTCATCTCGGTCTTATGTTTGGGATGTAGACTGTATAACTAATGTTGAACCATGGATGGAAAGAATAATAATTTATACAACATTATTCAGGAACATCGATATTCAACACCTGGATCAATGCTTGGAATAGAACTACTAGTTTTGAATCACAATACTACGTAGCTCAAATTATGTATAGGAATTTGCCGGACGTCATCAGGGAGGCTGAGGATTGCAGCGACGTGGTGTATAAAAGTAGGTTGGACGGGTGGCTTTTTGGCATAGGCTTGATTGGAACTGAGGAACTGCTCCATTCACCGTACATCTAGTATAATCTACCAGCTCAATTTAATTAAAATATAACTTTTTCGCTTCATTGCTGGTCTTAAGTTCCCTTGCTCTCCCACTTGTGAATTTATAATCAACTCTTCTCTGCTATTGATAACGTATTTTTCGAATAAATATAAACAGAAATAGACATTCACTCATATAGGTTGTATAATACATAAAGTTGATAGTACATAGCACAGATAAAGATACATGTTTACTCTATTCCCATGCAAGAACTCTCCCCCATTCACAGACGTATAGTCTTCTTGGGGGAATTCCACGCCATCTGTATACTAACATTAATGTAATAATGTTTCATTTTCTATTAAAATTGACGTATTTTATTTATAATTGAATTTATGTAATTTTACATTTTTTTTGTAATGCAATGTGGGAAATAAATTGATTTGATTTGATATTATAATTTTTTACTTGTTGTCTTTTATTCAACTGAAACATGTTATCAATCTTTGAAGAAAATGAGAAAACCTATAATAGTTTAATTTAAATATTTGAATTAGTTTGTTATTTCAAATTGTTGTTTGAATGGTCCACCCTGTAGGGTTGCCTCCCAGGTGGAATAGATCATGTTAAAAAAATTAAACCAAAAAAGGAATCATGTTACTTAAACATTCTCTGAGGGTACTTGTCTAGCATTCTATCATTATCCTGATATCCTTTCTGTATATCGTGAACAGTATTATGAGAGCAGATTCTTAGTAAGATTCACTAGTTACTTGCTTGTGAGAGGTTCAATGGATAACATTGTCTAAAATATTCCCTGTATACTGAGACCAGACCTCTCCTTTCGAGTAGGATAAAAAAATCTAGATCAAACAACGTACATCTTGTTTTTGAAAAAATAGACTTGACTGTACTTCAAGATGAATTATATTAATTAGTGGAGAGTTGTTTGTGAGAGGTACGGGTCATCATCCACGAGGTAGACGAGAGTGCTCTGCGGAGGAAAAGATATTAACCGCATCAAAAAAGAACCAAGAAAAGAGGGAGCCTTGATGTATAACAGCCACTACACTTGTTTTCAAAGTGTTGAAGAGCGGAAGAAACTGAGCACTGAACAAGGGGTTGCGAGTAGTGTTGGAGGAAGAAGGACAAGTGGAGGAAATAGACGAGGAGAAGGAAGAAACGCAATGTCCAGTTTCTGCAGAGGAAACTTCAAACAATCCCGCTAATTAATCAGAAGTTTACTTTGTAGAATCCACAGCTCACCAACCACTTTTCTTTCTTTCTCTTTCCACAACAAGGATTATTCCCTTCTTTTTCGCCCTGCTTCCTCTATTTTGAGAAATCTCTCTACTCAGCTCACAAAAAAAGATGGTCGACAGTCAGCCGCAGCAGACTTTTCCTATTTATCCAGCTCGAGATAAGAGCACTAAGTAGTTATATCTGGTTGGTTTAGGAACAAAGAGTATCACATAAGTAATGCAGCGGTGGCATATGAATTATAGGTTGCGGTAATCTTCCTTTCAAGGATATGCTTGAACAAATTACGGTCGCAGATGTGCAACAGTATTTTCGTTTTTCCTCATCTTGCCTTCATTTTTTTCAACAAAATACTAGTGTCCAAAGTGACTTCTGCCAAAGATACTATTCTGATATGAACTGTTCCTATATAACTCTAATAATAACAATTTTATTGATTTGTGAAATTATATGTTTTATGGATTATGCGATCGAAGCCATTCTATACAGAGATTTCTGTCATATGATAAGATCCCATTAAATCAGAAGATCAAACGATCTTTAAACAAATATAATTAATAAAATAAATGAGATGAATTTTTTAAAGAAAATCATGAAATTATATTATGTATCAAACCTAGTTCACCATGTTCCTGTCTAGTTCGTTCCGAGACGAGAGCATTAAGTGAAATATTTTGTCTTTCGAACTAGATAATTTTAGCAATTACGAAATATTTATTCTAGGATTCCACAGAGCTGTTCTATCTACATTTTATTAGTCGAGTTCTCCTCACTAATCTCTAAGTCCTCCAATAAACCTTCCCCCAAATCCCTTTTACTGCTTCATGCAATTTTTAACAACTTTACTGCTCCATCCATTTTTTGAAACATCCAAGAGAATTTTGTACTCCTCTTCCACAGTTCACTCACTATCCACTATACCAATTTAAATCCTACAAAATACTTACAACAAAGCCTTACATACCACATCAATAAGCTCTTTTTCAAGAATAATTCAATACACAACCTGAATTCTCTACATCATCATCCTTCAAAACAACTTATTAGTGAGCATCGGAAATAATTCACTATTCTTCTTCATATTCATTACATTTATTCACCATTTACCATGTAATTAATTACCTTCCTTTTTCTGATGATCACACTATAAGAAAACTCATCAGTCAATTGACAAGAATATTCATTCAATTTTCATCAACGATGTAATATTTTCTATTCTCAGGTGGAAATAATTTGTTTAATTAATTTTTAAAACCCACCCAGGCACAACCTGTCCCCTGCGATTGGGATAGAGTTCCGGATGCTGTCCATATCTGAGGTAGACATCGAACTGTTGTTCAGCCCTCGAATCGAAACTGAAGTAGGTCTGATCGGTGAAGTTGTCCACATGGAAGAGCAACTTCACGAAACTCGTCTCCGAGATGAACGTTTGCGCCTGCTCAGTTTCCCCGCAGAACAACCCCGGGTCTTTCCGGTTGCTCAGCTCTGTTTTCGCGTTGCCGTCCACTATCTGAAAGCAAACAAAATATAAATACTAATGAGAAAATTGAGAGATAATTGAGAATGTTAAGAAACGAAATTGAGTAAAGACTAAAAGAGAGAATATCAGAGAAGAAGACAAGGTATAACTGAAAAACACCAAGAAACTATTTAGTTAAAATAGGAAGAAACAATAACAGAGACATTTTTATATTTAAAAAATCTTAATTATTCGAGAAGTGATATTCCTATATTTGTGAACTCACGAGGATACTGGAGAGAACAAATTTGGTGTAGTGCTAGTGAGAATTTGGATGTATTATGATATTTGATTGAGTTACAATTAGAAGAAACAATAACATAGATTTCTTATGTTTTAAAATCTCAGTTTTCATATTTGGGAAGTACTATCTCTATATTTTCCATCTCACAAGGATACTGAGGAGGACAAAGCCCTTCAAGTTGGTGTAGAGTGTAGAGCTAGTGCAAATTTGGATGATGACTATCAAGTCTTGAAAAGGTATTCATTCATGAATAAATAATTATCTAGACTCATGGAGGAGTATTATAGTTCGTTTTATCACTAAACCCTTGTACATTTAGATTAATTCACAGAATACGCTGAATAAATCATAGTTGTTATCAGTTTTCCATAATTTTTTCTTGAAAAACTACATGAATATAACATCTGAATATGGAGTAATTAGAACTATTCAAAGATTTCATAATGATAACTTTCCAGGTACATTTATTCTCTATTCGAGACTATGTTATTCATATTTTTCCTATCAATGTAAAACGTTACGGGTATTTCCAGGTGAACAGAGTTTACCTGGATAAGGGATAGTTGATTCACCTCTTTAAATATGAAAATGGGTCATCGCTCCTCATGTTTCTCTTCCACTTATAATATATGATTTATACACGTTGCCGCACATCATTCTCTGATCTTGACCTTAATTTTACTGCCGCAGTGTAGTAAGGCTAAAGAGAACGTGGAGAGATTTAGGTAATACACAGCAGTTGAAATAGCATGGAAACGGTGGTTGGCCGAAAGAAGCAGAGATCTACTCGTACGAGAGCAACACACAGAAATCTACGGGTAAATCCGGAAGTGGCAGGGTTTTGGGGGGTTCAGGAGTGTTGTGGTGGGGGAGGGGTTTGGGAACCTGTAAGCCCCCGTGGGAATGGCAGCCTGCATCCCCCTCCACCCCTCCACCCCGACAATAGTCTCGAAATGACTCTCTTGCTGATAGATGCGAATTGAAAAGTTGTGTCTCGCACTTTGCGTTGTCGGCACTGTTCGTGTATTTCTCACCCCCTTCCTCCCCACAACCCCCCCACCAACACAGAGAACCACCCCCTGCCATCTCTTAACTGTGTCTACTCACTATCATCAGCCCCCTAAAGCGTGTTTATCGTCCTCCAAGCACTAACCGATCAACAATAATAAACCATGGGCAAACTCGCCTTCACAAAACTTTTCATCTACTGCCCTTGTCCAACTTATCTCTTATTATTAAAGTAGAGTTCAGGACTTGGCCTGTTTGCTTTCTCTGTTTCATGTCATTTGAAACATTGGAATCGACGCATAGAGCGACAATTTAGCCTCACTTATTGTGCTAGTAACACAATAATACAGTTAATAAGCCTTTCAACTCACCATCATGACTATTATTATATTTTGTACAATGAAATAACGCACAAGGCTGCCCTGCTATGGATGCTCTTGATATCAGCCTCCTCATAGATTTGGAACGTCGCAGCTTCACCGGTCATGAGTAGAATTCCCATTTCAACTTGCAACTGGAATTTATCTGTACCATGTCATCTGGTTCACCTCAACATCATCTCTGTCATCTTACACCTCAACATCCACGAATAAGTGATTGAATTATTATATGAGCACTTTTAGCGAAAATATTAAAAATCACTATTTTATTAAACAAAGAGGCAGCTGCTTCTATTTATTTGATTTTTATTAATCCATTTATTCACTGTCACAGTACATCATATTCCAAGTAAACTCATTGACAACTTGTCAATTGAAATAACTAGCTACTAGAGTTGGATTTACTAAAAACATTTAAATTCACCATACTGTGTAAATTATTACACATGCATTCTGAATGAATTACACCTGTGTTTCCCATTCTATCAAAGCTAATAATTGGAAGTGAATCCGAAAATGCTCTCTTCAAGGGAAGAACCGAACTTTCAACCACATAACTACATTCTTCTTCTTATTGTGCCTATCCCCTACGAACGTGGGCTATCAACACAGCGAATTACACTTTATTCACAGAAATACGAAATATTTCTATGGAGCTTTCTCCACCGCAGGATCGGATGTTGTTCAGCCAAGAAATTCTTCTTCTACATAACTACTCATAAACCAAAACTTTCATAAATAGCCTACTTAGTAAAAACCAAGGTCATACTAAACCTGTAAACGTATAACGTATTCTCGGGTTACCGAGTTTATACGCAATACCTCCGAAAACTAAGCATTTGTGTGACGTCAGCAGTGGTAGGGCTCCTACACCAATAAAAACACTAGCTGATATAAATCAGCTGAAATCAACGATTTTTTATTGTTGTAGGAGACTTACCTGTGCTGACGTCACACGAATGAACTACGGCTTTGATTACGGAGATAGTCGAATCCGGAATGCCGAATTGAACAGCCTGAGTTATTACATCAAAGACCGAATTTAGTTGGGTAAATTGCAATATTATGAAAGGATGTACGTGTTGATGTTACAATTATTCTCAACACAATATTCTCTATAGTTTATTTTATTTTTATACATTCATAAATACAATATCATTCTTAACTTACTATAAATGATTAGGAAAGGAACAACTAGATTAAAGCCCAAAACTGCTCCTTTCCCAAATATTGATATAAATAGACCAAAAGTAGGTTATGTTTAGCACTTCATAATTTCTTTTCAATTCTCATAATGACACAATTCTCAACACCACATACCCATTATAAGTAAGTGCGAATTGTGACATTAACTTAATCAGTAGAAACAATGAATGCCAAACAATATTCATAAGCGGAAGCTCACAACGAGCTGATTTATCGAGTGTGGAGATCTCGATAGAGCGGCGCAAGCAAACCAAGGCACTCAGGAGAGCAGTGCGTGTCCCCGCGCAATAAGAAAGGGTTAAAGTGGAATTTCAGTATCTTGACAATCCCTTTTTATCCAACTGAGGGCGGAGAATCGAGGGGAGGTGCTGGTTATTTTTCATTCAGAGCATTTATAAGATATATTGTGTATTAACTCAACTGCTCTGGTTTGCCAGAATTGCAGACTCATCTTGTGACTAACCCCTCCACTTTTCGGCTGGTTTTTCTATTATTTTTCTTCGCACGCCTCTTTTGTATTCTTTGTCTCTGTCGCCAGTTTTGCATTGGCTTCGTTCCAGGGTCTTCCGGTTATTTTTTTCGCCTCGTGCATTCTTTTTCACTTTTTCGCGGCTTGAATTACGAGCAAACAAATAGCTTCGGAAGTAACCGACTGTATTCGTGCGCTGAACTCTATCATGTGCTGTGGAACCGAGGAGAGAGAAAATAGGAACGGAAAGTGCTGGCGAATAATAGAAATTATTGTACTGGCTGTAATAATCAAACGTTCGGATAATTTATAATACAAATTTATTTTATACACAAAAACCAGTCAGCAACTGTTTTGTTAAAAAGAACCTCCCAATTCAAGCTTCTATCCTTCATACAACACCTGACAAATGAAATATATCAATTCCAGAAACCTACAGACAGACATCATTCAGATAAAAATTTTACTGCCACTCAATCATACGACCACGCTAGATCATGGTATGTCATCATAAAATGTACAAAGTCACTAATGAAATAAGGAGTGAAATAATATTGAATTTTCACAAGAGTAAACAAACAAAAATTGCTTTGAATCTTCGGTCATCAGACATTATTTCAATTTCAACATCCACTCATGGGCCGCATTAGTTCTATGATAGCTCTAATTCTGCTTTATCTTAGCTATCATTCTCCACACAATACGTGATCCACTGAGATGGAAAATTGAATGAATAATATGAACTCCAAAAGCCTACTGAAAATTTCCTACTTGGATGCTCCTGTCACTCATGAAACCGGCATGTATCATCATGAAACCTACAAAGCTAGTCATGAAATAAGTTGTAGAATCCCAAGCTATAATGGCAGCTTCGTACTAAAAAAGTTAAAAATGCAAAAACACAGTAGAATAAAAATGAACTTTGAAATTTAACATGATGTGCAAGCGATAAAATCTATACTTGTCAAGTTTCTTTCCATTTTCAAGCGATTTCAATTTTCAAAACAATTAAGTATCTCCAGATAGATTTCTGGGAAATGTGGGTAACTATTCTCCATATTCAATTTATTCAAAGTTAAGTTTGATACGTGCACTGCAAGGTACCTAGAATACATACATACTTGTATTCTAGGTTCATTGTTGCACTGTGTACCTTAGTGAGAACTAAGAGACTATCAGCATCAGCTGTGAGATATTTCTTATAAAGAATTTTGACAGTTTGTAGTGAATCCTACTATACCAGCCTATGCACTTGAAGAAACAATGCTACTTTATGCAGATTCCAATCCCACTCTCTCCTAGCATCCATCTCTCTCCTTCATATCATTTAAACTTGATCTCGTCAAATGCATAGTAGCATGGCCAATAGAGAATGTACCATCATTACAAGCAGAACTTGAACTTCGGTAAGCTGTTAAAACTAATGCAATGAAGAGGAAATCACGATCTTCCATACTTTCTTGCAAGAAGTTTGTTACGGAGCTTAAAGCTCGGTGAGATGGAAGCGAGACATTGCCAAGTTTTGCACCTGGATGGATTCAGAATTCGCTGAAGCGACGTCGTTCTATTTAAATATTCTATTGCTCCCACGACTGTTGGAAACGTGCATTTCACTTCAAACTGTCAGCAATCCCATAAAATGATATCAATGCTTCTCATTCAATCAATGCTGATAGGTTGAAGTGAATCAGAGTGTAGAGTGCAACATCTTGTTACTGAAGTTGGCCACTTGCAATGTTACAACGTTATAATCCAATCTCAATGAATGCTGAGCTCTTCATCTAGACAGCTGACTATTGGTAGACACTCAAATAAAGTATATCAGATTTAATCAAAAGGATGAGTGGAACTTCTGCTGAGTATCGGAAAAGTTTCAGTGGAAGCCGATTAATGGAATTCCAGCTGTTTGACATCCACTGAAGATGCTTCCGCTTGAGACAATAATGATGTTGCAAATTGATAGGTGAAGTAAATCTGTGTAAAATTCACGTAGAATAGTGGAAATGAACAAAAAATTCCATCATTACTTGATTCATGAACCTCACACTTATTGAGGGAAAATGGACGAGTGGTTATCATTCATGATAATTCTCACTACTTCAACACTGCACTATAAATTTCAAAATTTCATTTATTCATTTCATGCATCATGTATATTGATATTAATTATTTTCCTCTTAAAACAAGTCATGTGATATCAACATACATACCAGATTAATATTGCTATATCCCATGCTATTTCAAATACTTTTCAATTCTCCAATTCCCAGAAAAATGGTCCAAAAGAGTACTATCAACTACCCGCTACCGTTTACGTTCTCCTCTACTAGCTAGGTTGGCATTTTCTTGAGGGAGTTCGAAGAGTCTACGAGGAAGAAGACGATCAAGATAGAAAAGGAAAATAAGTGGTGGAAGAAGAGTTTTTCCGTTTGTAGCGATTAGATAGCAGTGTTTAGCGTGACGCCAGACAGTTTTCCAGGTCAAAATACTTGCGAGACGTAGCAAGGAAGAAAGAGTGAGTGAGTGGAGAGAGGTAGCAGGTATACAGGGTGCGTTCGTAAAGTTTGTGAAAATGTTCACCTGCTCCTCTCTCCGGAGTATTTAATTTGCCGGCGCGTTTCGTCCGTCCTGTGAGTTCGCCGATCGTGACCTCGTTCGTTGCAGGTCTTATTTAATGCATTAGGGAGCGCGCACTCGCTCTTAACGAAATAGCGGCAACCTGGAGAGTGAGAGCGAAAATAAAGAACCGAGATACGCGACCGGATAAATTTATTTGTAAGGTAAGGGCTAGACGAAAGTCATTCGTAGAAAGTACTTTGCGCGCAAACGAGTGATAAACCCAATTCAATTTGCTGAAATACTGTGAAATTCGCTAATTTGTAGCTCCACACTTGTCAAACACCGAGAAGTAATTTGAAAATATTACTCGTATTTGCCAACTGGTACTTAGGATTCTGTAACTTCAAATGTCAGAGAAAACTGTTTGGTGCATGAGCTAATAAATCTAGAATGTAGGATCACCCTTGTTTACCACTAGTCTCCAAATAATGTGATACTGAGGGATGAGAGAGAAAGAGAACAGTTCAAATGGAGGGAATAATATTAGGAGCAGATAAATTATACAGAAAATAATGAAGAGGAACAATGAGAGGGAGAGAACAGTTCAAATGGAGGATATAAAATACAAGTAAATTGAGAACAATGAAAAAGGAAGTGATATTATGATGAGAGATACAAGAGCAGAGGGGAAAAGCTTCTCAGAATAATTGTGAGTTGAATACTTTCCAGAGCTCTGTATATCCCTCTTTAAAGAAACAAATAGGAATGAAACATTATAAGAATGACTATGAATATTCATTCCAACGAAGTTTTAAAAGGCCGAATGTTATTGATATTTTGCACCTTTATTGAGCTTTCAAATAGAAATCAACAAATTATACCGAATACAAATTATATCAGTGATTCACTATTGGGATCGAGCTATTGAGAACTTATTTCCACTTAGATTCTACTAAGAATTAAGATATTTTCAAGTCATGAACACAACTTGAACTTACATTGAAACTCAACCTGAATAAGAATATCAACTTCATCAGCTGATTAGCGTACGAAAAGCCTGTGGCGACTCTCAGATAGACGTGAAAACATTTTAAACTGACCTCATTATCATTGAGGTTGATGTTCCATGGTTGACCAACTCCGAAAGAAATGTTACAACGAAAATTCTTGTTCATGAAAAACAGAAATCCTGTGAACATTAGCGTTGCCTATGTCACTGCAAAATATAAAACTTGATGTTGTGGAAAGTCATTATGGCATCTTTCTCCACCATTAAAACTTGCTAACTGTTGTTTTACCAAGATAATAATTTCGGAGCTCTGTCTCAGATTCTGTAGTAAGAATCAGATTTTTCCTGGTACATTTTGAATGACCATTGGAAACAAGGGTAAGGTTGAGTAGTGTGGGAGACTCACTTAGTATAATGAAAAATATTTTCTTCCTCACTTCCATACCAATTAATATTATTGCATATAAATCAATGTTAGTTTAGAAATCTCACAGTACTCGTATACTCAACCATAACAGAGACCTTCATAATGTTGATTCATCTTTGGTGAATGTATGAAAAATGTGTGACACAAATTTTGAAAATAGTTTTATCCCTGCTTTATATTTTTCTTGTTAACTTGAACTTTTTATGCTATTATTGAACTTAATGAAGAGAATACGGAGTGAAAGATGTAATCGATAGAAGTATCTAGAAATCTTAATTTTTCATCTAATCATTGAGTGAAAATGAATCGCTCTATATCTCTTTAAAGTTTTACACAATAATGGTTCAATATCATTCAAGATGTGATGAGAGTCTTGGACAAAATCAGAAAAAAAATTATGATAGCTCCGACAAGAGAAAGATTTCGATCTCATAAAATATGGATTAAGTCTTTGAATTTAAAACTAGAGATCCAATTATTCCTCTTCGGTTATTATTTTGAATTCAAATCATTTACAATAATTATGTGTAATTTTCAAATTTATTCACATTCGTTCACAATATGAGTCCTTGGCAAGAAATTTAGTGAATTACAATTATTTCCAATCCAACTCAAGGCACAATTAATCAAACGAGACAATCAATTGATAGAGAGAAGAAAACCCAACGCTCTTGTTAACCCTTTTTTTCTGCCGATCGCCGAAACAGAGACGATTCTAATAGCTGGCTTATTGACCAATAAACCGTCGGCTCAGTGCAATCAATCGCTCCGTCGGCGTGTAATGGCCAATCAATAACGCCAATCACATTGATCAATCAATAAAGCCAATCACTATTGATCAGTGCTGTTACAACTCCTGCTACAGTGCCTCTGTTACAACGTCCCTAATGAACCAATTGGAAGCGTGGCCGAATTATAATGACACGCTCGCTGTCAACTGATAGGTGGTCACGTGACTTGAGTGGTCATGCTCATACGTCAACCCGTGACCGCTTCATTAATGCTTACTGGTCATTTCAACCTGTTCTGATTATTATCAAGCAGGCAGATGTACCTCGACTCACTGAGCTAGATCTAACTGGAGGTAGTTAATCAAGTACATTGGTTGAGGATAAGCATTCCATCTAATCTTCTCCTTGGATAGCATTGATAAGTAAAATTATTGTATAATATCTTATAGTCAACCCAATGAAATTGAACAGCACCCAAGGTTGATTTGATTATGTCGCCAACAGAACAAAATGAGGAGGAACACTGATCTAGTATACCCTATTGGCTTAAGCCGGCTTTATCAATTCAATTTAGTCTCGACTCTCATGACTGTGAGGAGATTGTTGATCGTTTGAGGGACTGGTTGAGAATCAAGCCGACTCTTCAACTAACACTAATCTCTTCATTATAATTTATGTTCTAACCCCTTGTTTCAGAATGTACAATTCCTTCCATAATGAAAATAATTATGTGTCGATTAAGAGGATGTTCTACGAGAGTAGTAGATCATGATCAAAATTAGTGGAAGGAACAGTTTTGGGCTGTGCCTGTTGGTCCTTCCCCAACCATTTCAATTATTTGTTCTATGTATCTAAATAAATAAATAATAAGGTATGATGTTTTCCCTGTTTAATAAGCCTATTTTTTGAAAAGCGAACTATGCGTGAACAAAGCTTCAATCTAAACTGACATTTTCCACCAAAATCTCTCAATGATATCAGAAAAGTTGATCAATATTCTTATATTAGTTCATAATAATTCATATGATGATTAGTTACATGCATAATTTGAAGCCTACTTTTCGATTCTACGAGTTATCAAACACTCAATCCTGTATGATTATCATTTCATCCTGTATTATCAGTAATTGAACCTAGTCTCAGTTATCCAACTTATAGATCGAGTTACATGACTAAGGTGTCGAGCTGTGGGATTGAACACGTTTCAGGCAGGCTGTACTTGCCTCGAAGGATTCGAGTTTCAACTTGTAGCAATGTTACTCGCGTTATAACACTCGCGATCCACTTGTGAAACGTGGTCTTGGAGTTGGAGTGCTAACGCGAACCTAACCTAAGCCTAGAGCTGCTACCCTAACCTCACCACCTGCATACTCGCTACAAGCCGTCGTTAGCATGGCTTATACTCGGATTATATAACTGCAAATCGATTCACCATCTCTGTGCCAAACTCTCATCTCATCATTATTTGCTAGTGCACTACAAGTAGTAGGTCTCTAACGATAGGGATTCACAAGTTTCACACTTGAGAACAAAACTTATGTTTTGTGATATTCTGTTGTGTGGTTCTTATTGCTTGACCCAGATGGAAATATGAGAGCAATTTGAAAACAGTTCTTCAGCTCCAGCGTTGAACGTCCCCGAAAGAAACTTTACAGCGGATAAACGAAACTTTAAACCTCGATGTTTTTCATTGGTATTCAATTTTGTATCTCTTCAGTTCATTCAGTTATCTCTTACACATGTGATTGGGGTTTCTCAGTGGGAGTGTCTCAGATCTGTGAGTTTCAATTGTATGAACATAACCTTTTAGGTTTGAAATGTAAAAGGAAAGGTAAGGTTTTGTTTTTTACATGACAATATGTTAATATTATTTTATATGTGTTTATAATTTAAGATAATGAACACAAATAACGAAAAGTTGTGAAATACTCGCACATTTGATATATCGCACTTATGAATGACACCCTTCCCACGTAAAAGCTTCAGAAGTGATCGTAGTTATTCATGGGGAAACTATTTTTTTTACTGAAATAGACAATCATACCTACTGGTTGTTCTAATTGTTCTCATTAAATACTTTTTCACATTTCCATCTCCAAACTGAAAAGAGTAACGCATCCCTTTCTTCTCCTAAGGGCGCAATAACCATTCGAACTCAGTGAACTGGAGCGTTGTTTCAGGACACAAAAGTTGTTGAAAGAGATAAAATTTGATTGTCAACGACAATTTGGATCATTCAACTCAGTCCAAACACTCGTTCCCCTAAAATGCGGTTCAGTTTCAGCCTCTATTTGGTAGGAATTGGTTCGATGTCACTTTCAAAGCTTGGGATATCTAAATTGTATCCAATCCGGTACTATATATGAGTATGCTAAGACATGATATGGAATAGTTCTAACAGACTCATATTTTGATGAAGAAAAAATATGTAAAACAATTGATTCGGTCAATTATTTACTTTCAGATGTTTATACAATGTTTTATACAATGAAAATTAAATTGGTGCGATATTCCATTGAAGGCAAAAAGAGATTACTCACAGGACGTGATACGATTTGCTTCTTTTTAATAGATGATGATTGATACTCTGATCATGTCTCCTACCAGAACAATCTTGTAAAAGTATTATATTATGATTTTATCAGATCATACTGATTGTGAAGATGAAATTGGATATCGTAGCTGAGTATAAGATCTATTGAGCATCATCAAAAATATTTGAAATGACTGATAATGCTTCCTTAAGAACATGAACTCACTGAACGACATGGGTTGATTACATTTTCATTATCTTTTGGGGAATAAATTTCAAATTTCAAATTTTCCCATAATCTATGTATTTTATTGATTGGTACATGTCATAGGCTTTTACAAAATAGCATTGAAAATCTTCATACATATACAGTTCAATACACTTAAAAATGTGTAAAAACAATATAACCGAGTGTCTGTTACCTCTATTAGACCCTACAGTAAACGATACTTGTCTTTCTAGAGCGATATCCAAATTTGTCAATGGCTCTCAAGATCGCACCAAGTTTGAATTCGTCTCTTGATGCACAAAGAAGGACTCGAGCTGATTCGAGGAGAGTTTAGAGAGTCGCTTAGTCAACGGAAGAGGGAGCAATTTTGTTAGGTTAAATAGGCCCGGGGATCACCTGAGGGGGAACAGGGCACCGTACATCAAAAGCGTTGGTCAGCCTCTAGTAATGACTTAATCTTCGAACGATCGTTACTCCCCATGAATCTTTTGCTTCCTCCTCTCATCACTCTCTCACTCCCTCTGTACCCCAATCTCTCTTTCTTCAAGTGTTCTCTCATCAATGCAACTGGTCGGTCCCTTCAGTCTCTGCCAGGGATGAAACCTTACAGCTTCACTTCAAGAGCATGCTAATCGCTGCTTAGATGGAAGCCTCACTTCCTTCTATAGTGAGATTGACTTTCAACTGTCAGTATCCTCCATAAATAATATCAATTCTCCCGATTCATACAGTTCTGCCATTTCAAAGTGACTCTCACGATACCTGTGGCGATTAACTTGCAGGGTTTAAGTCCCTTGACGATCCAGGCTACACCTCTCAGCGGAGCGACTCTCTTTTGAATGATTACAGGAGCAAATTCAACAAGCGTTATTGCATCAGCTATCTTTGTAAATTGAGACTCTTCTTGGATAGCAGTAGTTACCTCAATTACGAATAAAAATATCAATTACGGATATTCGTTTGGAATTCTACTTGCTCCAGCCTACTTTTCCATTGGGGGATTCGCCTGCTGTAGTGGACGTTTCCATGCTTGTCATCGCATGGCCAGATCACTTCATCGCTTGCTGAGGTCCTTTTCCTGTTGGTATTGCGGAGTCATTGCCTGTCTGCCTGGCCGCATCTCCTCTTCAAAATTTTATTCAGGTTATGTAAATCGTTCTTTTCAATTTCTTTACGTATGCATCATTATTGTTTTATTAATGTCTATCTTGACATTCTTCACTAAGGCCACCGACGCCTATTAATTTATTGGATTTGACAGCTACCCTTGGCTTACAAGTGATTTTCTGAGGCCACTGACGCCTATATAATGTATCAATAGTAGCAATTACTTTGGTTTGACAGCAACCCTTGGCTTTACAAGTGATTTTTGAGGCCACTGACGCCTATATATTGTATTCAATGTAGCAATTATCTTTGGATTTGACAGCTACCCTTGCTTTACAAGTGATTTTCTGAGGCCACTGACGCCTACTAATTGATCTATTAATGTCTATCTTGACATTCAATTCACTGAGGCTACCGACGCCTACTTATTGTTTTATTAATGTCTATCTTGACATTCATTCACTAAGGCCACTGACGCCTATATAATTGTATTCAATAGTAGCAATTATTCTTGGATTTGACAGCTACCCTTGGCTTTACAAGTGATTTTCTGAGGCCACTGACGCCTACTAATTGATTTATTAATGTCTATCTTGACATTCAATTCACTGAGGCTACCGACGCCTACTTATTGTTTTATTAATGTCTATCTTGACATTTAATTCACTAAGGCCACTGACGCCTATATAATTGTATTAATAGTAGCAATTATTCTTTGGATTTGACAGCTACCCTTGGCTTTACAAGTGATTTTCTGAGGCCACTGACGCCTATAAATTGTATTCAATAGTAGCAATTATTCTTGGATTGACAGCTACCTTGGCTTTAACAAGTGATTTTCTGAGGCCACTGACGCCTATAAATTGTATTCAATAGTAGCAATATTCTATGGATTTGACAGCTACCCTTGGCTTTAAAGTGATTTTCTGAGGCCACTGACGCCTATATAATTGTATTCAATAGTAGCAATTATTCTTTGGATTTGACAGCCACCCTTGGCTTTACAAGTGATTTTCTGAGGCACTGTCGCCTATTACCGTTCTAATTGATGTCTGTCTTGACATTCAATCAAATCAAAATCAAATCAAATTTTATTTGCCATTTCAAATATAATACAAACAATGATAATTCAAAACAAAGTTAAGCAAGATAGACAATCAAAGTAATCATATAAAAGAACTTGTTACACAAAATAACATAATAGGCGCTGCCTGCAAAACCAAGGGTTTGAGTGCTGGCAGCAAGTACCAAAAAAATTCATAAAAAGTACAATACACAAGTGAAAGAGAAGAAAAATTAATACAAATATGTATGACATAAAAATGTACAGAATACTGATAATATGAGAAAAGTTGAAGTGTAATACAAATGGAGTAAGTTACTGCTATATTAAATTTTATGATGGTTGCTGTTATAAGTCAATGTTGATATATATTGTGTTGGAAGGAATATATCTGAAATATAATTGAGAATTGATACAAATATTGATGAACTGTAGTTAGGAAATGAGATGATGGTGATATTATATTATATTATGTTTGTAAGAATTGAGAAGTGTTTATTGATTTTATCCACTCTGCTATTTTTTTAGGATTTGCTTTTGTTGTTCTATTTGCTATTAAGTTTTCTGGTAGCAGGTTGATGAGTCTATGCAGATGTAAGGAAATTGTCTTCGGCATACAGTCATGTCAGTTCTGTTAATCTGATAATTATCTTGCATTCGAAAATTGTAGGTTCGAGCTTGAGGTGTAAATAGATTTCTGTTTTTAATTATGTATAATATTATGTTTTTCACAATAGTTGCCTAACTGTTAAAACTGGGAATTCTGTAAAAGGAGATTGTAGGGTAACGTCTGGGTCGACCAAGTGCTGCTTTAATTAAGGTTTTGAATAAGGAGATTTTGTTAAAATGTACGTCCAATGCCCCACCCCATACCTAATGCCATACTGTAATACTGACTGGCGTAAGCAAAGTAATTTATAGTAATAATTTAAATCACCTAACCCGTTTAACCTGTAAAATTTATGTATAATATGTTTCATCTTTTTACATATAATCAATGTGAGCGTTCCATTTGAGTTGTGAATCTAACATGACTCCCAGTATTTTGTCTCCCTCACTCTTATCAATGCCTGACATACACAGTTTTCATCCCTCTCCTGCAACCCTTCCAACTCACATAATGATTAAATATGTACAGGAGTCTGAGTGAGTTTTTACACCATCTTGAAATAGCTCTGTAGGGATAGACCTTTCTGATGGAGAGAAAAGCATGTACACACTTTTTTTTATGTTAAGTGTCAGCGTGTGGTGATCCAGCCAAGATTTAACCCTAGCCAGACCAGCCTCGGCTAAACACTTAACCTCCCGCCAATTTGACCAGTAAAATTAAGGCCGTGTCATCTGCAAAGGAGATGGAATGGCATCCATTGATGTCAATTTTCAATAGATCATGATATATACCAAAAATAATAACGGGGAGAGCACTGTACCCTGTGGAAGACCGTAGTCGGTCAATGTCAGTTTACTGGTGTCAAGGATTTGTATTCTTTCATGCAGGTAACTTTAAATAATTTAACACCGTTCCCCGGATACCTATTCTCTCTAGCTTACGTAGAAGGACTTATGAGGAATGGTATCATAACATTCAATTCATGAAGGCCCATGTCGCCTATATTCACCCGGACTGTCCTCATTGTATTTATTAGCTACCCTTAGCTCTTAAGTGATATTTTAAGGCCAGTAACGCCTATTAATTGTTTGGTCGAAGTCTATCTTGACATTCAAATCACTGAAGGCCTATGCCGCATATATTTTTATACGTTACTTGCTGAGCATTTTTTTTACAGCTTATTGTCATTTTTCAATCATTAACATTGTACCTTATAGTAATAACTTTCATTACAGCACTCAATTTATATTCATTTCAGGTATCATTAATACTACCTTTTCATTTATTGTCAGACTTCAATGGTCATTAATGTCATTGACCTAATTTCATTGAAATTTTGTAGTTCTCTACATTATTTCACATGTTGTAATTTTCCCAAGATTTGACTCATTGTTTTTGTATGTGGCCATCTGCCTATTATTATTTAAGATTCATAGACCTAACCTACTTACAATTGCTTTTGTATGTGGCCATCTGCCTATTATTATTTTATTGATCTCAAGATATTTGATTCAATGTTTTTTGTATGTGGCCATCTGCCTATTATCATCTTATTATTATTAAATCTTATATGTTGATCATTTAGTCTTTTATTGGCGTACTTACCACACTTCAAGCTATCAGTATTTTTATGCACAGAATTCAAAGATTTATTTGTAGGTATTTATACCAACTATCATCCACAGTCCACTGCCCTGCCCTTGGATTCTGTCATAAAAATTGGTCCTCCGGGCCGGATTCTTGATCTAGTGTTTACCTGGATAATTGTTAATTGGACCAATTATAAAAATTGGTCCTCCGGCCCGTCATTTTTTGATCTAGCGTTACCTAGGATAATTGTTAATTTTTATTACCCATTTCTTGGTCCATTGAACCTTAGGGTTTCAGCGACCGTGTGCCTATAGTCTAGCTTGACGCCAATGATTAGGTCCCACTCTAGTGTATATTTTATTCCATTGTACCTTTGTATGTTTATATTGTTTAATATTAAGCATTCACACACTGTTTCAAATTTTCAGTACTGGCTGCAACTCAAAGCATGCTGCGACGTGTATGCACCAGCTATCAACTATCTTGTACCCTGAGCATGTCTGATCATGAGGAAGATTCACTTCCTGAGCCTTCTGCTCTTTTCAATGCAAGAGACAATTTACTCCAGGAAATAGATTGGTTCATAACCAGCTATAACGATTATGTTGTGGACACTGAAGCCACTTATTATCAATTATTGACTGTAAAAAACGAACTAGGTTTACTTAGAATTAAGTATGATAAGATACATCAACAACTATGGAATTCAGAGTTGCAAGCGCAGGACACTTCAACTCATTTTGAGATACTCAATAAGTTTATCTCCATTACCTCTAAGGCAAACGCTGCATTAACTGCTTTTGAAAGCAGACAACGCATCAATGAGGCCACTGCTGGTGCTTCCCAGTGGCCAACATCTCAAAACGCACCTTTGGCAAATTTTCAGTTGCCTCAGATACCGCTTCCACGCTTCATTGGGGAGCTTTCAAAATGGCAAGCATTCTCAAGTGCTTTTACTAATATTATTGGTAATCAAGATAACATTAATGATTCATTGAAATTTTTCTATCTTCGTCAATCACTCAGTGGTGAAGCTCTTGCTAGAGTGGAACACATTGAAGCTGACAAAAATGGTTTTCAGCTTGCATGGAACCTCTTAAGGGAGAGGTATGACAACAAGAGATTAATTGCTGCCAGGCACGTCACGGCAATTGAATCTCCACCTACCATAAAGCGTAACTGTCCGCAATCATTACGGGCATTCATTGACTTTTGCAAGTCCCACATTACCGCGCTCGAAGCGCTTCAACTTGGAGTCCAAATCAAGGACTTGTTGTATATGCACAAAATGTTGTTGCAGTTGGATACTGCTACTGTTCGAGAATGGGAAAAGAGTGTTGGTATACACGACATTCCCACCATTGATAAATTTTGGAATTTTTGGAATCACAATGCAAAATCATGGAAGCTGTTGCTTCAAGCTCAGCTAACCATCATCAAGGAAATGTACAGCAAGGTACATCCAACTCGGTTGGTGCTCATAGCAAGCCGAAGTTCAACCAAAATCAATCGAATGTTCAAGCTAGGATGCAGGTTACTACCTCTTCCATGTCACCTTGTAGTTTTTGTAATTCTGTTGGCCATTTTCCAAATCGTGTAATGAATTATTGAAGTTACAGGTTATGATCGTTGGAACGCTGTCCGTGACAAAAGGTTATGTTATAATTGCCTCAAGCCTTTCGCACCCAATCATGTTTGTTCGGACAAATCGTGTACACTTTGTGGCAAGAGTCACCACACTGTTCTTCACAGGTCGTATCCTCAATCACGGGACACTCAGCCTACTTCTAAGGATAAGGTAACTTCAAATCTTATTCATTCTCAATCTTTTGCTCCCTCCAAGGGTAAGAATGCTGTTTTGAATTCCGTCATGATTCAGAATGCGGAAGCAACTAAGCAAGCTGTTTCTCATGCAGAACAGCCTCAGAAGAACTCTCATGTCACAATGAGCTCCACTTCGTCTCTGTGTTTGCAACAGCAATCAACTGTCGCTTTGTTACCTACTGCCGAGGTTTTGGTTCAAACTTCTAGTGGGGAATTTATTAAAGCAACCGCGCTTTTAGACTCTTGCTCTGATTGTTATTTGATGTCAACTAGGTTGGCTGAAAAATTGTCACTTGTTACCTTGTATTCTGACACTTTGATTCATAGTGTAGGTGAGAATAAGACCAAATCATCTATTTCTCATTCGGTTTGCTTGTCTTCATCTGATCGTTCGTGTCGGTTGAAGAAAACTGTTTGGTGCATGAGCTAATAAATCTAGAATGTAGGATCACCCTTGTTTACCACTAGTCTCCAAATAATGTGATACTGAGGGATGAGAGAGAAAGAGAACAGTTCAAATGGAGGGAATAATATTAGGAGCAGATAAATTATACAGAAAATAATGAAGAGGAACAATGAGAGGGAGAGAACAGTTCAAATGGAGGATATAAAATACAAGTAAATTGAGAACAATGAAAAAGGAAGTGATATTATGATGAGAGATACAAGAGCAGAGGGGAAAAGCTTCTCAGAATAATTGTGAGTTGAATACTTTCCAGAGCTCTGTATATCCCTCTTTAAAGAAACAAATAGGAATGAAACATTATAAGAATGACTATGAATATTCATTCCAACGAAGTTTTAAAAGGCCGAATGTTATTGATATTTTGCACCTTTATTGAGCTTTCAAATAGAAATCAACAAATTATACCGAATACAAATTATATCAGTGATTCACTATTGGGATCGAGCTATTGAGAACTTATTTCCACTTAGATTCTACTAAGAATTAAGATATTTTCAAGTCATGAACACAACTTGAACTTACATTGAAACTCAACCTGAATAAGAATATCAACTTCATCAGCTGATTAGCGTACGAAAAGCCTGTGGCGACTCTCAGATAGACGTGAAAACATTTTAAACTGACCTCATTATCATTGAGGTTGATGTTCCATGGTTGACCAACTCCGAAAGAAATGTTACAACGAAAATTCTTGTTCATGAAAAACAGAAATCCTGTGAACATTAGCGTTGCCTATGTCACTGCAAAATATAAAACTTGATGTTGTGGAAAGTCATTATGGCATCTTTCTCCACCATTAAAACTTGCTAACTGTTGTTTTACCAAGATAATAATTTCGGAGCTCTGTCTCAGATTCTGTAGTAAGAATCAGATTTTTCCTGGTACATTTTGAATGACCATTGGAAACAAGGGTAAGGTTGAGTAGTGTGGGAGACTCACTTAGTATAATGAAAAATATTTTCTTCCTCACTTCCATACCAATTAATATTATTGCATATAAATCAATGTTAGTTTAGAAATCTCACAGTACTCGTATACTCAACCATAACAGAGACCTTCATAATGTTGATTCATCTTTGGTGAATGTATGAAAAATGTGTGACACAAATTTTGAAAATAGTTTTATCCCTGCTTTATATTTTTCTTGTTAACTTGAACTTTTTATGCTATTATTGAACTTAATGAAGAGAATACGGAGTGAAAGATGTAATCGATAGAAGTATCTAGAAATCTTAATTTTTCATCTAATCATTGAGTGAAAATGAATCGCTCTATATCTCTTTAAAGTTTTACACAATAATGGTTCAATATCATTCAAGATGTGATGAGAGTCTTGGACAAAATCAGAAAAAAAATTATGATAGCTCCGACAAGAGAAAGATTTCGATCTCATAAAATATGGATTAAGTCTTTGAATTTAAAACTAGAGATCCAATTATTCCTCTTCGGTTATTATTTTGAATTCAAATCATTTACAATAATTATGTGTAATTTTCAAATTTATTCACATTCGTTCACAATATGAGTCCTTGGCAAGAAATTTAGTGAATTACAATTATTTCCAATCCAACTCAAGGCACAATTAATCAAACGAGACAATCAATTGATAGAGAGAAGAAAACCCAACGCTCTTGTTAACCCTTTTTTTCTGCCGATCGCCGAAACAGAGACGATTCTAATAGCTGGCTTATTGACCAATAAACCGTCGGCTCAGTGCAATCAATCGCTCCGTCGGCGTGTAATGGCCAATCAATAACGCCAATCACATTGATCAATCAATAAAGCCAATCACTATTGATCAGTGCTGTTACAACTCCTGCTACAGTGCCTCTGTTACAACGTCCCTAATGAACCAATTGGAAGCGTGGCCGAATTATAATGACACGCTCGCTGTCAACTGATAGGTGGTCACGTGACTTGAGTGGTCATGCTCATACGTCAACCCGTGACCGCTTCATTAATGCTTACTGGTCATTTCAACCTGTTCTGATTATTATCAAGCAGGCAGATGTACCTCGACTCACTGAGCTAGATCTAACTGGAGGTAGTTAATCAAGTACATTGGTTGAGGATAAGCATTCCATCTAATCTTCTCCTTGGATAGCATTGATAAGTAAAATTATTGTATAATATCTTATAGTCAACCCAATGAAATTGAACAGCACCCAAGGTTGATTTGATTATGTCGCCAACAGAACAAAATGAGGAGGAACACTGATCTAGTATACCCTATTGGCTTAAGCCGGCTTTATCAATTCAATTTAGTCTCGACTCTCATGACTGTGAGGAGATTGTTGATCGTTTGAGGGACTGGTTGAGAATCAAGCCGACTCTTCAACTAACACTAATCTCTTCATTATAATTTATGTTCTAACCCCTTGTTTCAGAATGTACAATTCCTTCCATAATGAAAATAATTATGTGTCGATTAAGAGGATGTTCTACGAGAGTAGTAGATCATGATCAAAATTAGTGGAAGGAACAGTTTTGGGCTGTGCCTGTTGGTCCTTCCCCAACCATTTCAATTATTTGTTCTATGTATCTAAATAAATAAATAATAAGGTATGATGTTTTCCCTGTTTAATAAGCCTATTTTTTGAAAAGCGAACTATGCGTGAACAAAGCTTCAATCTAAACTGACATTTTCCACCAAAATCTCTCAATGATATCAGAAAAGTTGATCAATATTCTTATATTAGTTCATAATAATTCATATGATGATTAGTTACATGCATAATTTGAAGCCTACTTTTCGATTCTACGAGTTATCAAACACTCAATCCTGTATGATTATCATTTCATCCTGTATTATCAGTAATTGAACCTAGTCTCAGTTATCCAACTTATAGATCGAGTTACATGACTAAGGTGTCGAGCTGTGGGATTGAACACGTTTCAGGCAGGCTGTACTTGCCTCGAAGGATTCGAGTTTCAACTTGTAGCAATGTTACTCGCGTTATAACACTCGCGATCCACTTGTGAAACGTGGTCTTGGAGTTGGAGTGCTAACGCGAACCTAACCTAAGCCTAGAGCTGCTACCCTACCTCACCACCTGCATACTCGCTACAAGCCGTCGTTAGCATGGCTTATACTCGGATTATATAACTGCAAATCGATTCACCATCTCTGTGCCAAACTCTCATCTCATCATTATTTGCTAGTGCACTACAAGTAGTAAGTCTCTAATGATAGGGATTCACAAGTTTCACACTTGAGAACAAAACATATGTTTTGTGATATTCTGTTGTGTGGTTCTTATTGCTTGATCCAGATGGAAATATGAGAGCAATTTGAAAACAGTTCTTCAGCTCCAGCGTTGAACGTCCCCGAAAGAAACTTTACAGCGGATAAACGAAACTTTAAACCTCAATGTTTTCATTGGTATTCAATTTTGTATCTCTTCAGCTCATTCAGTTATCTCTTACACATGTGATTGGGGTTTCTCAGTGGGAGTGTCTCAGATCTGTGAGTTTCAATTGTATGAACATAACCTTTTAGGTTTGAAATGTAAAAGGAAAGGTAAGGTTTTGGTTTTTACATGACAATATGTTAACATTATTCTATATTTGTTTATAATTCTAGATAATGAACACAAATAACGAAAAGTTGTGAAATACTCGCACATTTGATATACTATCGCACTTATGAATGACACCCTTCCCACGTAAAAGCTTCAGAAGTGATCGTAGTTATTCATGGGGAAACTATTTTTTTTACTGAAATAGACAATCATACCTACTGGTTGTTCTAATTGTTCTCATTAAATACTTTTTCACATTTCCATCTCCAAACTGAAAAGAGTAACGCATCCCTTTCTTCTCCTAAGGGCGCAATAACCATTCGAACTCAGTGAACTGGAGCGTTGTTTCAGGACACAAAAGTTGTTGAAAGAGATAAAATTTGATTGTCAACGACAATTTGGATCATTCAACTCAGTCCAAACACTCGTTCCCCTAAAATGCGGTTCAGTTTCAGCCTCTATTTGGTAGGAATTGGTTCGATGTCACTTTCAAAGCTTGGGATATCTAAATTGTATCCAATCCGGTACTATATATGAGTATGCTAAGACATGATATGGAATAGTTCTAACAGACTCATATTTTGATGAAGAAAAAATATGTAAAACAATTGATTCGGTCAATTATTTACTTTCAGATGTTTATACAATGTTTTATACAATGAAAATTAAATTGGTGCGATATTCCATTGAAGGCAAAAAGAGATTACTCACAGGACGTGATACGATTTGCTTCTTTTTAATAGATGATGATTGATACTCTGATCATGTCTCCTACCAGAACAATCTTGTAAAAGTATTATATTATGATTTTATCAGATCATACTGATTGTGAAGATGAAATTGGATATCGTAGCTGAGTATAAGATCTATTGAGCATCATCAAAAATATTTGAAATGACTGATAATGCTTCCTTAAGAACATGAACTCACTGAACGACATGGGTTGATTACATTTTCATTATCTTTTGGGGAATAAATTTCAAATTTCAAATTTTCCCATAATCTATGTATTTTATTCATTGGTACATGTCATAGGCTTTTACAAAATAACATTGAAAATCTTCATACATATACAGTTCAATACACTTAAAAATGTGTAAAAACAATATAACCGAGTGTCTGTTACCTCTATTAGACCCTACAGTAAACGATACTTGTCTTTCTAGAGCGATATCCAAATTTGTCAATGGCTCTCAAGATCGCACCAAGTTTGAATTCGTCTCTTGATGCACAAAGAAGGACTCGAGCTGATTCGAGGAGAGTTTAGAGAGTCGCTTAGTCAACGGAAGAGGGAGCAATTTTGTTAGGTTAAATAGGCCCCGGGGATCACCTGAGGGGGAACAGGGCACCGTACATCAAAAGCGTTGGTCAGCCTCTAGTAATGACTTAATCTTCGAACGATCGTTACTCCCCATGAATCTTTTGCTTCCTCCTCTCATCACTCTCTCACTCCCTCTGTACCCCAATCTCTCTTTCTTCAAGTGTTCTCTCATCAATGCAACTGGTCGGTCCCCTTCAGTCTCTGCCAGGGATGAAACCTTACAGCTTCACTTCAAGAGCATGCTAATCGCTGCTTAGATGGAAGCCTCACTTCCTTCTATAGTGAGATTGACTTTCAACTGTCAGTATCCTCCATAAATAATATCAATTCTCCCGATTCATACAGTTCTGCCATTTCAAAGTGACTCTCACGATACCTGTGGCGATTAACTTGCAGGGTTTAAGTCCCTTGACGATCCAGGCTACACCTCTCAGCGGAGCGACTCTCTTTTGAATGATTACAGGAGCAAATTCAACAAGCGTTATTGCATCAGCTATCTTTGTAAATTGAGACTCTTCTTGGATAGCAGTAGTTACCTCAATTACGAATAAAAATATCAATTACGGATACTCATGAAGTTTCACCTGTTCATACCTTATGTTTGATTGTACTTTAGTTTAAAAATGCAAGCTAACAGTTATACATTTCATTTGTATGGCAAAAAATTAATCGGTGATAAGATATTGGAATTAAATTAAAGTAGTCATATATGATTTGATAATAGAATTGAGAATATTCACCCAAATCGTTTGATTGTTCTATTTTTCACAAAATACAAGCTACAAATATACATTTCATCTGCATGGCCATAAGTTAATCAATGATCAGATATTGAAATCATATTTTAGCATAGTCATGTATGAATTGATAATAGAATTGGGGATATTTTCCCCAGATGTGATAGTTTTGAAGATGAAACTGTGATCTGTAAAGTAAAAATTTGACAGTAGCATATTTTAAGTTCTAAAGCGTTTTTTTAATCACTTGATAGTAGATAAAGGCCCAGAACACACAGTTTGACTGTTTTGCAACTACATTTGCAGACTGATTATTTAAGTGGGGAGGTGTCAGAATTGCCTAACCCATCATTATGAAGGAATTTATGTTGAATGTAAAGTAATAGTGTTCTATAAAACAAGTAGACTGAGATGGAATCACAAATAATCTCAACCAGTTCAGATCCTGATTCCAAGTCGAATATATCACGTAAAAGTTTCAAGGTAGTAGGTTCAAAGAAAGGTCAAAGGAGAAGATGAGTACAATAATCCGATAAGCATTTACTTGCTTGAAACGAAAGCTCACACAAAAGACAACAAAAGTATCCGTCTTTGAAGTCACTAACAATATTCTCGATGTAGCTAAAATAAGGCGTAGAGAATACGTATGTACAGACTGAAGTTACAATTCAAAGGGAGTATTGGTAAGCTAAAAATCTTGTCAATGATATAATATATTATCATATGCTCAAAATCCAACATCATATACCCAAAAAAATACTATGGAATCGAATACTGTTTGCATTATATCCCGGTCTGTAACTATCAACATCACAAAGGAGCTTGAAATACAATATAAATGGAGCATTCATTTATAGTAATATGCTAAGGGGCTTAAAGGATAAAAACGACAATGAAAAAGATCGTTATGCTCATTTGTAACAAATTAAATCAGACGAGAAATGTTTATATCTACCAATGGTATCTTCTCGGGGTTTTCGTAGTTTACTTTGTGAAATTCATTGATAATATTATTATTATCTATGAGCTGTATGATAGTGAAAGAGACTGAATCTTATAATAGAGCAGAAAATAACAGAGGAAAATAGTTCAGTACTGTAGGTACTCGTGATCTGATAAAGAGATTTTGTGAAAAAGAGCATCGATACATAGCAAACTGGGGAACGATGAATATAAAATAGATTGTGAACCATGCAGAATATGATATCGTAGAAATAATACGATTTCAGTTGGTTGTAGATCGGGAGAATAGCGAGGAGCAACATGGAGAGCTCTGAGAGAATGAAGAAAAGAGAAAACAGATTATGGGGCTCATTCGATTTTCAACAAGGGACACGGCAAGAACAAAGGCCAAAGAAAATAAGGTAGAGGACAACAAGACCGCGATAATCCTGTCTTCTACCACGAAACGGGAGGTGCAAGAGAGAGGGAAAATTCGGGCCAGAAAGAATGGAAAGAGATGGAGAGCGTTCACTTCATTCGGACACTGTAATTGAATACAAAAGGGGAAATTGGTAAAAAGGACGGCAGGAAAAAGGATCTGTATGAGGTGTGTCGTGTGTTTCGCAGGACACGAAATTGCAGGACATATGTCGTCAGCTCGTGCTTGATGGGATTTTGCGGATTACCCCCGCCACCAATTTCCTACCGGGTCCGTTCACACTGGGCGTTCGGGCCCCAACATATTGTGCCACACTGCACTGCAATGAGTTTAAAATGTAGCTGCTATCAAAATGTAAATAAACTTGGGAAAATGTTGGTCAGAATCTGTGAGAGATCAACATTTTTCGGGTGAGGAAATATTTGGATAAAGTAGTGAGAATCGGAGGAAGATTATTGTTGATTGTTTTGTTTCAAAATGTGAATGAACTGAGTTTCTAGGAAATTCTTCACAGAATCTGTGTGATATATTACGATATTTTTATGGGGATTATTGTTGATTGTTTAGATATGTGATATGAGAATTTCTAGAAACTCGAAATATTGGACAGTAGTGATAATTGGAGGATTTATTGTTGAATTGTTTTGAAATGAGAATTCCCAGGAGCGATCATATTCCATGTTCACGGAAACAGTATTTGAATGAGCATTGTTGACTCAATTGATTGGAAAATAATCTTTTTTCAATTTCTTACGATTGGCTGATAATAGGGGTTAGAAAATGTTGATTGATATTTATAAGGAATATTGAAGAAGTGAGGAATCACTTGATCAACATTACCAAATTTATTATTGAAATCACGATGACTTGGTGAAAATAAATAATACTTTTCGAAATGGAGTAATGATTTTTGAGAATATCAGATACTAAATGCCAAATCCAATCAATCAATTGATGTAATCGGATAATCGATGATATATCTATGCTGTGGAATAATGGATTATGGAGTTTGAATAGTAAGTAAGTAATGGATAATATTATCATGTTCGACTGAAGCTATTTCTGATCCTGTCTGATTCTGTATTCACTTACTACGGAAATCATTGAAACGTTCATCGTTTTGAATTTTGGCAAGAAATATTTTTTATCACTTTTAATGGTGATCACATATTCAGTCAAGTACGGTTGAAAAGTAGAATTTCCTTCCTGTTATGTATAAAGGCAGCTTACCAAACCAATAAATCATTCATATGAGCTACTTACTAAGATATCCCTTTCGAAACCTTTCATCATATTTTTATAAGCCGGTGATGAAAAACGAGATCTTTTGATGTAGTGGAACCTTTCTAAATTGAATGCTTGTTAAGTCATTGGCTGAAATGTCGGCTTTCGAGTGATTTGGTTTTAGCAAACCATTTAGAATCCTCCCACAGGTTATGTAGGTAAAAATCCAAAGAGCATTTCGACAATAATTCTCTTCAATCTGAATGAGGTTTGCAGGAATTCTGCGAATTCAACTTGAATCAAATCGAGTTTAACTCGGACTTTCACGACCAATTAGATGCGACTCTATTGACAAGAGCCCAGTGCAGACAGTGGAGAGAAAGTTCTTTCAAAAAAGTCGAGAGCTAATTCAAAATTTTTGAATGGATTCGGGATTGAGAGCAAGAAATTGCAAAGAAACGCCAGTTTGGGGCATACAATCGGCAAAGGCATTCTCCATCAATCTTTCCTTTCAATCTTTTCCCCCTGACTTTCCAGCCACAAAGAGCCGGGCGATCGTAATAATGAGGAGAATGCAGAGTAAGCGAATTTAACATCCAAAAGCGATTTCGGCTTGATTCGGTTTAGCGGGAGGGAGACGAGTCGAAGCGACTTTTCTTGTCGAACGAAAGCGGCGCAGAATGGCACGCTCTGCGTTCTAATTCAGACGGAAAATTTAAATTGGACTCGAAAGATTAAAAATGTTGCATCGTATGGCTGCGCTCGTTCTAACGTCGTTTTTTACGTATCCCAAGAGAGGAAATGATCTGACGAGATGGTGAGTGATGTAAGAAAGTACATGATGGAAGACAAGATTAAAGAAGGATTGGGAGATCTACAACTTTTTTGAAGTTTCCTGGGTACAATAGAACAAGATTCGTATCCCCATCAAAACGGTAGCTATTGTCAATATCAATACACGAGTAAGCTAGATATCAATACTCTCTTAAAGACTTTTAGACCCAGTTACTAGGACACTTATCAAATCTAATTAGTCATGAAGCCTAGAGATTTAATGGTCCATTAGATTTATTAGGCGTCCTAGATACTGAGCCTTGAAGTACTCACTTGATATTCTAACTATGGTACTATCTTCATCACTCTCTCTTAAATCACGATTAAATTTAAATTATTCGTGCTGAATTTATTTATTTATTTATTATAGGCTACGTGATGAACCAGTTCTACTCTTCCACCTATCACTGGTAATTTGAAATTATATGGTGTATCCAATCTCCATCCTTGTTCAAAACTCTCATCCTAGTTTACGATATTTTTATTTTCTTGATTGAATCACTAAAATCTGATGGAATCATTTTTGATAGAATTTCAAGCTGTACTTTTTATAAAGTTAGCAAAATAATTGCAATAAAACTGGAATCTTCACTACACATAGTATCGCTCTAAGGTTGTAGAATTCGTCAACCGTCAAGAATCGTCAAGATCTGCATGAAGATTCAGTTACAAGAATAGGCAGTGAATATTTATAGTTTTATCTCTTTATAAATTCGGTAGATTCTTGATTCCTGGATAATTACAAAATATACCGATACTGTTTGTATCGTTGAATGGATAAAATAGGTTTATAAGCTGGAAACATAAACATGTTAGTGCCATTAGATTGCCCGTACATCCTTTCCAACGAACGTAATATTCCACTGTCAATCAATAAATAAAAATTCTGTAGATTCTTGATTCTTGGATAGTTACAAAATATACCGTTCTAGGAAATAATGTTTGTATCTATGTTCAAAAAGGATAAAACATGTTTATAAGCTGAAAACATGAACATGTGAGTGCCATTAGATTGCCCGTACATCCTTTTCAACGAACTTAATATTCCACCGTCCAATTTTTCTGAGGAAAATCGTTCTGTCATCTATTTCATTGGAATTGAATATTGCAACAAAACTGCACTGTCGATGTTACCGATAGAATTATCTTGCATCGAACAACGAATAATTCAACCAAGGAAATAAAAATATCGGTCCGAACTTTCCCCATTGAAAAAAGCTTCCTGGTGGCACATTGATATTAAAATGAACTCCACAGCACAGGTGACGATTCGATCTCTCAATTAAAGTTGACAAAGTTGGGGAAAGTTCTGGGAAGAAGGATGGGGAGACGAAAGAACAAGAAGAAGTAAAACGGAAGAAGTAGGAAGGTAAGGAGCAACATCGTGAAGTCTCTCAGGTGGTGGAATGTGTTGGAGCAGTTTGGAGGGTGATGAGGGGAAGGGAAGAAGGGGAAGAAGAAGAAAAGTGTGAAGAAGGAATTGTTCCAAAACTTTCACAGTTCCACAACGTCTAGGAAACGTGGGGGGTCTGGGGGGTGGGGTTGGATATGGTAATGTGCTGGATGATGATAATAGCCGCCAGTGGAAAGTAATTTTAATAATCCCCTGCAATAGATTTTTCGTTGAAATGTATGCGAGATTTTATCAAGCTCTGAGATGCGAGGTCGTTAAATAAGTGATTTTCTCTACTTTATTGTGTTTCATATAGTGATAACTTATTATGTTTGTGGGTTTTGAAGGAAGTAGATAAAATTGTATGAAGAAAATGAAGTAAAGAAAATTGAAAAACAATTACAGTACGAACTGTAATACAGAAAAGGCGATGAGACATACAGAATTGTAGAGAATTACTTGAGAATATGATATTCCAATCTTACTGATTTGAATTTTCAATTTATTGTAAACATCAATTATATTTGTTTTATGATTACCTGTATAGCAAAAATAATTATCAGACGTTTTATATGAACATGATATATTTAAATTTCAGGGGTGCTTACCAACCCAGCAGCCCTATGACGCACCCCTTATATATATGCATATGCACTCATAGGCCAATACAAAAATTAAAAACATTCAAAGGGTCAATAACTTCTTTGGCCTATGTAGCCGGGAGACATACGCACCCCTTAACACCACCCGTCATCATGAATTGTTTGAAATTGTTTCTGCTCTTGAACGCAAACCAGCCTATATGTATTTGAGCCCATTATGTGTTTCATATAATCGATTATGAACTACAGATATCGATCAATTTTCACGACAAAACCTTCCGATTATTTTTAGCAAGAATTAACCTGGATTTACTATCACTTCGAAAGCATACAATTTCTTATCTAGGACATTAGCACATGAATACTAGTACACTCAGCTTTTTCTGTCATGATTGAGTCACCAAAATCCAAAGCTTTGCTGTTCAATTAATTCAGAAATACCTATTTTCAGTTTCTGAAGTGGAGAATTACTTTCAAATTGATATTTTCACTTAATGTAATTTAATCGCATCCTCCCAATATTGATGGTAATTCGGTTCGAGATTTAAAACGTCGAAAAACACGCAAATCGTTGAAAGTATTTGAATGATTGCAATCCAATTTCCTCTGAAATCCGCAGAAAGCTGTAGAAAGAGTATTCAATTTCCGCAACGAAAACAGACGGACGCTTTTTGCCTGAGACGCTGTTTGGAGACGAATTCAATATTTCGCTCTTATCGAGTTCATAATTTTCTGTTTGAGTTTTCTTCGGCGACCGCAATGTTTTCCTCATCGAGTTCACGGAAAACTTCTCTCTTCAATCATTGAAGAAGAAGTAATCTGTTTCTCGGTGTAGATGAATTGGTTCAAGGTGATAATTGGATTTGAAATTTAAACATTTCAGAACGGAAAATCCTGCATCAAAATGTCCAGCATTTGCCATCACGGTTAGATCTGTTGAAAATTAATTTGGAAGAGATAAGACCGGATATTCTAGCTATGTCTGAACATAAGATGTCAGTAGGTGAATCAGCATTGTTGAATATACCCAATTATAAGATTATCTCTAAATATTGTAGATGTATTAATGTAGGGGGTGGAGTCATGATTCTTGTGAATAAGGAGAGAGATTTAAAAAGTGAAAGCGTAAATCTACCAGCAATAAACCTAATCGCTAAGGAAAAAAAAATTGAATGCTGTGTTTCAGAATGTTCTATTGATAATAATTTCTCCTTTGTTTTGGCATTTTGTTTGGCTTGTATAGGACGCCACAGCACTGCTTTTTAGATCCTTTCTCAGATAAGTTGGAAATTTCACTAGAAATATTATGTAGGAGGTTTAAAAGTGTTGTATTGGTAGGTGATTTAAATATCAATGTTTTGGAAAAAATACTACTTATAAGTTGAATAACGTGCTGAAAATGTTCAATATGCCACAAGAATTACTGAAACCTCTGAAACTGCAATAGACAATTGTATAACCAATATCGATGATAATAATGTAAAAAGGTGTCTGGTATTATTACTCACATTTCTGATCATGACGCTCAACTATTTGAAATTAGGAATATCAACAGACCAAAAAATAAAAAATTAAGAAAACTTAGCCGTAAGTTGCAATTTGAAAATTCTTATAAGAGATTTACAGGAATGTTATTGGATAGAGGTTTACCAATCGGTAGTAAATGAGAAATATGATACTTTTATTTCTATTTTTAAATTCTTTTTTGATATTAATTTCCCAAAACGCTTCAGAGATGGGAAATGTCATAAAGGGGTGTCATGCACTGATGTTGTAGACAGAAGAGATGAACTGGTGAAACATGAGAGAGAATATAGAATTACTAAGAGCGAGGATGTAAAACTTCAAATTATTAATAAGAAAAATGTTCTGAGACACCTTATCAACGTAAATAAACAGAGATTTTTTGATAAAAAAATCACAGAATCCAGTAATAAAAGTGAAGTAACTTGGAGTATAATTAATGCTGAGGTTGGCAAAAACACAACTAATTTTTCTAATATCAGTAGTATTCTGAATGGAGGAGATATTGTAACCGATCCCTACAACATCTGTAATGTTTTTAATAACTTTTTTACAAGGGCAGTTGAAAACCTTGTAGTACCAAATATTCCAAACAGCTCTAGATTGTTAAGTACACTTAATATACAAAATAATAATCATTTCTCCTCAAGATTCAGATTCATACAGATTTCATCACATGAATTAGCAAAAATTATAATGACTTTTGAAAGTTAATTCTCTTCTGGACCTGATGACATTCCAATGGCTATAATAAAAAAGTTCTACCCACAATTATTGAGCCGTTGACTCATGTAATAAACTTTTCACTGATATCGGGCTATTTCCCAAAGTCTTTAAAAATAGCCAGAGTCATTCCTATATTTGAGAAGGGGAATGCCAAAAGTCCTGAGTGCTTCAGACCAGTTTCTGTCTTATCAGTATTTTCAAAAATATTGGAAAGGGTGGTGTATGACCAGTTGGTAAAGTATCTAGAGTCCAACAACATACTGGATAGAGAGCAGCATGGGTTTCGATCTAACAGATCGACTATCTCATCAGGAGTAGATTTTGTTGAGTCGATTATAGATGCGGTGGATAGGGGTGATAAGGTAATGGGTACTTTTCTGGATTTGACACGTGAATTGACAGTGTCGATCATGATGCTTTATTAGAGTCAGTCAAGGGTATGGGAGTGCTGGGGAAAGAGCAGTCCTGGTTCTCATCCTACTTGAAGGAAAGAGAACAATATGTGGAATTGGAGAGGATTGATGTAACCCCTTCAATTAACTGTAAAATGAAGTATCGCTCTGAGCTCAAAAGTCTCCATTACGGCGTCCCGCAAGGTTCCATATTAGGCCCTCTACTGTTTCTATGTTACATTAAGGGGTTACCTGAGGTGATCCGAGGACAGGCATCTGTTTGTCTTTATGCGGACGATGCCAACATTATTTTTACGGGTAATGCAGTACAGGATGTGGAGAAATCATCAGCACAGGGTCTAACAGCAATCAATAAATTTCTGAACAGCCGAAATCTCCTCCTAAATCCCAATAAGTCAGTTGTAGTCCCTTTCTCAACTAGGCAGTGCAGAGGTGTTTCAAGTCCAAACATTATATTAGATGATAACATTTTAGAGCATTTAACTAGCACAAAATTCCTAGGTTTGGTTATTCATGAACATTTGTCTTGGAACAAGCATGTCAATCATGTGCTGAAGAAAATATCACCAGGCCTGTTTGCTATTAGGCGTATGACCAATGTGTATGGGCTGAATGCACTGAAAGCAATTTACTACACATTGGTTCATTCCAATATAGCTTACGGCCTGGGTATCTATGGCTGCACATGGAAAAAAAACTTGAACAAAATATTAGTTCAGCAGAAAAGAGCACTGAGAATTATCATGAACATTAAAAGGAGGGACTTGGTGGAACAATTTTTTTTTCAGCTTGGCATATTGACAGTCTATGGGCAATATGTTTTTGATGTCATTATATACTTTAAAAAATTCACTGATTTAGAAAAGAGAAGTAGTATTTCACATATATATAATACTAGATCCGGAAGAATCGCACAGAGACATAATTTAGAATTTTTTAAAATGAAGACAACTTTCATGGGAGATGAATATTTTAACATGCTGCCCCGAAATTCAAAGTCCATGGTGGAGTTGACAATTTTTAGAGCCAAGCTGAAAAAATATTTGATAGGATTGTCCTATTCATTTGAAGAATTTTTACATATTTGATTGTGATGAATTTCTTATTGACTGTTTTGTTATTTTATTATATATGACGTTATTCAATGTATCTGTACATTTGTTGAATAAAGATATTTGAATTGAATTGAAAATGGATAAATTGGAAAATTTCAAAGTGAGAAGGGAAGCCAATACCTGATAGAATATTTTGAGATTTTTTTCCGAATGATGGGCTGATATTTATTTAAATATATTCAAATTTATTTGTGGATTATTGTGCATGATGATCGAGAGAAAGAATTTGAAATAAGGAAGTGCAGAAGAGAGTTTTAGGAATAAGTCTTCAATTGAATTTTGATGACTTATCACCTTACCTAAGTTTTATTCAATCATCGATTGATAATCCTGTATTAGAACCGTAGAATATCTAAATATTTTATTAAATTTGTGTTTTTGACAGCTTCAAATGTTCTTATACAAAACCTAGGGGTCAGAAAAGGACTCTCTAATGCTTCAGTTTCATTTGAATACATAGTTGAGATAAATGGTTACATGAACGATACATTCGTTCAAAATAATAAATTCAAGTTGGTATTGTGAAACTGTCTTACAAATTCAATAACTTCCCAATTTTCGAACTTTTATTTATTTCACAAATGAACATTTTATTTCTTACATGATAGAATTTTCTTGGACATATTTTAACAATCGATGATTGGAGTGAATTAATTATCCCATAGCCTTTCCAGTAATATAATAGGCAGTATATTTCCATCATCAATGTTCATCATTATTATCTTATTATGATTGTAATATAAAGTTTATTATCAAATTTCAATTGAACTCTCCAATTATAGTCAAAACATGCAAAATAAAATTCAAGGCGAGTTATTAAATGAAAGACTTCCTTTAATGAGATACTTCATTATCAATGTATCCAACTTGCGAATGTAATTATTAGGATTAGGTTCATAATATGAGAAGAATACATCAATAACTACTGTTGTTTCATTCACAAAGGGAAAAATCCAGTATACTTGGTTGTTTCTAATAATTTTAAGTATGATCCTACTCTTGTGAGACGGATCCGGAGGAGTGGGTACTCAATGGATTTCACATCAGGAGTATTTGCTTTACACTCTCTCACTCAGTTGCTCCTCCTCCTCCTCACACAATCTGAATATCTAACTGTTTCTCTGCACATATCATGAGCACTGTTCAAATGTCGTTCCATACAGGACAATAGAAGGTACATTTGTATTCCATATACATAGCCTACATATCCGTATATATTTGTGGAGCGAATGATTCACTGAGCAAATATTTGCCGTGTGAATTACATCGATGAACGGAGTGCAAATAACGGAAAACTGTATCGTGATATGTCCTGGCCTTTTTCTGCTCGTCTGCTAAGATCAATGAATGTATCCAGCGATACAATTCAGTTCAAATACTGGAAAGTGGATCGTATTTGCCTTCACTTTCATTCATGTTCGGCTGTGTCACTATAATTCATGTAATGGATTACGACTTATAAGTGGAGAAGTACTTCTACGAGCCTCTGCTTCACGAGTAGATAGGCAATATGAATGATAAAATGAATATTAAATAGTAATACTGGGAAATTATCAATGTTTATCTTAAAAAATAATGCAAAGAAGCAGCATACTGTAAGTAGATCCAGTATTATTGGAACCAAAGTCTTGATGAACCTACTAAGACTAAAATAGTCGTTTAGTATTTACTATAAATTTAGTCTTCAGTCTTTACAGTAGAGTAGGTTTATAATAAAAAAAATAGTCTTTGATGCATATGGAAATATTGAAACGGGAACAAGGAATTTATTGCGAAATGTTTCATTATTCATGCAAATCGAATGCTCAAATGATGAATTCAGGAATATGGAATATACCAATATTTATTATGGTAGATTTATAGCTACAAGAAAGCAATGAAAATCTCAAAACGAGAAATAAAGACAAAAATGAATATATAAAAGCTATTAATGAATAAATGTCATAAACTATGAAATGGTTCATATTCACCAAAAATTTCGTCACTATTCCATAGTAGTTCAGCTATGATTTTTTACCTGAAAAAGAGAAGAATATATTAATTCTGATTCAAAATCATCAAATACTTTCTACTAGAAAACTATTTAATTATCCAATCGGTTCCCACTTGATCATATTGTGGTTCAGAGATGAGTTCTTTTCAGTGGTGATTATAATTTTGTAATGATAGATGGTTAACTTGGTATTCCTTGATACGAGAACCAGAGATATATTTTCCTTTAAAAATAATCATTCTCTAATTTAATTTCCAAATCCTAAAAAAATACTCTATAATTTTGTTATGATAGGTGATTGATTCACTACTTATACTTTGATACGAGAACCAAATATATATTTTCCTTGAAAATAAAATCATTCTATAATTTTATTTTTAATTCCTACATAAATAATCTATAACTTTGTAACAATAGATAATTTCTTGATATGAAAACTAAAAATGAATTTTCCTTTGAAGATACTTGGGTAGCCTATTTCTGAAACCAGAATACAATTTTTCCACATAAATTTCATTATAATCCCCTTTAAAAAAACAGAGTTACATCTTAATCTACATAAATTTTATAATTTCCTGATAAAAAACCAGGCTATCATCAGAGAGAAGATATAATTTTTTTCATAATTTATCTCTGCTATCATCCTCCTCAACATTCACTTAATTATTTCCAGATACAAAAACCAGAGATACATTTCCTCCACATGCAAAGTAGTTCTTCTGAGTGGCAATGCGGAGAAGTAAAACTTCTCAGAGGGACCGTAGCGTGGCCGCCGCTGCTGCTGCTATAACTTCTTGCAGCGAAACCCAAATACTACTTGCGCGTATACAAGGCCCATAACACTAAAGGACTTGATAATGAGCTTTGACTCGGCCCATTAAATGCTTGCACTCCTTCCTTATCCTCGGTTTCCGCCAACAAACATTGCTATCTCCAGCGCGACTCCCGGCTTATTCAAGTTTCTTACCAACAACTTCATTGCCAAGGGTTCACCTGTGAGTTCCTCTCCCAAGAGAATTCCCATCTTATCGAAGGACTTCGCCAAGAAAGAAGTGCGAACTTTGAACTAGCGCCGATGACAATTGAACAAGATATAAAGATAAGGAGGTCAAGAGAGTAGCAACTTCGATGATATTGCACAATAAATATAGGATGATACATCCTATATTATATCCTTATATCCTTCCTGCATCCTATACCACGTATTTTATCGATAAAACGTATCCATTCAGTTTATACTTGGTTCAAGTTGAAAATATTGAATGATCATTGTTTGTTCTATAGTTTTCTCAGGTGCAGAACTCATGTAAATTTGGGAGGTTTATAATTCAATTGAAAAATCATGTTAATAAATTGATAATAATATTACGAAATAGTTGTTCTACGATAATTATTATGTAGAAACAATGCAAGACAAGAAACGTTTCAGAAGTAGAATTCTATTACAATAAAATCATAAAATAAAAGTTTTTTTTAAGAGAAATGTGAGTTTTGAACTAGATATAAGAAAATTATTAATCTGTGAATCTATTACAGATAATCACTATTATAATATGAATGGAGAGAAGATGATCGTGATTTTGGAAAGATGAGATGACATTTTTTCATCAAGGATCAGAGACTTGCAAAAACCAGGGACAATTCCATTCAAAAACTTATCAAACTTCTAATTCAGATTTGTATCCACAATGCACAAATACAGCAGTCATTTTGGAGTGATATTTTTGGAGAATGAATGGAATTTTTATCGAAATTTCTTCATTCATTTAGTGACTATTTATGTATTGCATCCTTTTCGATTTCTGACTCATATACGAGGTTTTTGAGCCACAAGGAAATTTTGTATGAAAAAATTGGTTTCGGACTTATCTTATGTTTCCAAACTATATATTTAAAAATCAAAACTACAAAATATATTACAAGTAACAATGTTTATAGTGACTGGACTATAAATCCATTATGATTACCTCTTTGAGATATTTACGGCTTGGTTTTCACTATTCGGTTCATCACAGCAAATCATCCAATTGATTCAAGTCAAAGTGATTTCGTTACGGTCTCTAACTTGACTCATATCAAAGTTATTTCATCATGATATTCCAATTAATTTCCATCAAAGTTATTCGTTGTGCACCGTTTTAGATCTGAGGTTGAATCTAACAGCATGATCTCTTCGGGAGTGCATATCTCTGAATTAAAGATGAGTCAGAGGTGAGAATAAGCTTGCCACTAAGCTATCTTGGTCTGCTGGATTGTTGAGTTGCTTGACATGTGACAGAGTGACAACCAGACTGTCAGACACGTAGATACCTCCACCAGCTCTGATAATGTCACGTTACTGATGCAGCTCATCCTTAGGCATCCTGACATTTCAGTCCACAAATAGGAATTCTCGGTATATCGTTAGAAATCTATCCAATCGAGAAGCAAAAAAGGAGAAGTATTGATAACAGATAACAGTGTTTCTATTCATTCATGGTACGGCAACTCAATATTGAGTTGATTCGAATAAATTTTTGCAACATTTTTACTCCACAGTCGTGCTGATTGTTATCCATTCACTACCATATTCTGGCTTCAAAAGGCATTCGACAATAATGATAATGAAATATTCTTCAATAATGTATTTCCATCAATAATAGAATTCAAAGCGTTTTGCTTTGTTGTATATGGATAACACATTTGTATATGGATGCAGGCTTACATGTTTCCAAAATGCACATTCCACTGCTTGGTAAGATAATATCCTCAGTGCTTCATCATTCTTATTCAATATTGATTGGACGAGGCGCAGTAATAGGCGCTGGACTATTTGCAAAGAGGTGGGGCGACGGCGAAAGAGAGTACAGGTGTGTGCCGCACTGCCTAAATTGATTGATGGATTGTTAATTAACTCATCGAGTCTTGGCGTTTCAAGTGTGTGAGTTACTGATGGGGAGCGGGTGAGAGGGGTAGATGGGGCTGCTGAGATAGACGCTCGAAATGATTCCATTATTCATAAGTTATATGATTGATGTGGGAAATACCATGTCACCAAGATGACACTCGAAACAGTGCATAACACTAGAGAGAGCGAGAGAGAGAGAGAGAGAGAGTGAGAGAAAGAGTGCGAGAGGGGTAGTGTGAGAGCAAAAAGCTTTCAACTTTATTAAAACGACGTGAAATTCATGGAGACTGTTAAATTTGGCCCGGCAACACTGTATGATCCATTGGTGAGGTTGACGTGAATGTGTGTGTGTGTGTGTGTGTGTGTGTGTGTGTGTGTGTGTGTGTGTGTGTGTGTGTGTGTGTGTGTGTGTTTCACGTCCAAACAGACTCCCACTCCCACCTTAAAATACCACAAAATACCTGATATATATATATAAGCTAATGTTATTATCGCAGCCACCGTTGTAGCCAATTGCTTTTAATTATATGGACCTGCAAAACTGAAATAGCATTGCTACTCCGATAATATGATTTGCTCAGTTGCGATGAAATGTTTGATCAGAAATTCGATTTAATTTTCATTTCTCCAATCAGTAGAAACAATGTGCTGTTCTGAGTGTGACTTCATGGCAAACCGCTTACCGAACGCTCCATAAATATAAAATAATAGAGTGGTGGTCTACTAATTGTGATTGAAATGAGCTACACAGATTGGAAAATTCGGAAATCATGTTTGTACGAGGATAAGAGACACACAATAGGAATTATAGAATACAAAGAATTCTCTCCCTGGTTTGTAGTAAGTTTTCGTCTTAATGTTTGCTGGTTTCACCATTGTATGCTTTCTCTTTTCTGATTGGTTTGTTAGTTTTTGTTTCTCAACTCAAATGCTCAAAAGTGTTTAAGTTGATGTTCATTCTAATTTTTGTGTTTCATTCTTGTTGTTAGAATGCTTTGACTACTGTGGGCGTGTCTTATCTCGACCGATGATAGACCTTGAGAGGTCAAATAGCAAACAGTAATATACTTTACATTCTGTTGCGAACTGAATATTGAACTGAATACTGCATGTTGATTATAGTGTAGCATCCGAAACTGGTTTCTTGCAAATCTTTCTATAAATAAGTGATTATGAAAGTTCCAACTAGCTTATCACAGTTGAGAAGGAAGTTATTTTATGTTGAGATTTACTATACCAGATCTCATTCGTCAGTGGAGCCGTAATTTAAATCAGGGTTAGAAATGATAGTGTTATTTTCCATTCATGATAGTTTAATTAATTCATCGCTAATACAGTAACATGTCTTCTCTCTTAATTATCGAAAAAGTTGCACTAAATAGAATACTCTCAAGGATAAACGAGTTCTGTTGATACTGTAATTTATCCGAATTCGTGAATTAGATAAGTTGGGAGACAGTGGAGTTCTCTCACTATTAGGTTAGTGATAATCTATATATTTTCTCTAGTTTGGAATGTTGTTGTCACTAGTTTGGAACTAATCCAATTCCACCGAGATAGTTCGGCAAACTTCCATTTATTGGAACTAGATGAAAAGTTTGAATTCCACTAGCAGTGGTGATTGGAGAACTAGGTATAACAAATACGTGAAGTGTAATGATCATTCTGTTTTCTTACGTCTCACTCCACCTAATTAAACTCTTAACGAAATCGATTAGCTGTGGAAATCTTCCTATTTTAAACTCCGGTCTAGAATATTGGCTAATCTCATGATTGTACAACGTATGTGAGATATAGCATTTCTATTCAAGAAGAAACCTTCTAGAGGTAGGCTGCTGAACAAGAATTATGTACCGCAGCGAAAAATGCGTACAAGTAATATTATTCTATTGATATTTGAGAAAAAGAATTGGAGATTGATTAAAATTTTAGGATTTTCAATATTTTTGTAATACTTTGCTTTGTGTTTCTTGATCCAAGTGGCACGAGTCACTCTCATAACAAGTGTTCATTATGTAGAGTGTTTGAGACTTTGAAAATACAGTACTTGTAACTCAATAAATTAATCTATGATGATGGAATCAAAGTCAAGATAAACCACAAAAAAACGTGAAATAGTGAACTTTCAAGTTTAAACTCTATTATAAGCTGCGTACAGACTTGAGGCCACGAACACGCTCATTTCACTTTTCATCAGCTGACGCTACGCTTATTATATTACTGTTTCCTTAATGTATTTTTTTTGAATGAATGAATTAATTTATTACCTTACCTTTTGTTACTGTTTCTTTAAAAATATGGATATAATCAGCTGATGAAAAGTGAAATGCGTGTGTTCGAGGCGCTCAAGTTTGTGGGCAGCTTGAGATGTCGGGGGAGGTCAAGCTTTGTTCTTGATTATTTTTAATTGTTTAAACTCTCAAGCTCACTTTGCAATTTTGGTTCCAAGTTTATACAGAATTCCTAAATTTGAAAAATCCAGGATCCAAAAACACCTATATAAAATGAACTGTTAACATCAGATAAATTCTAATATAATATAATATTTGGAATAATTATATAAAACGACTCTTCAATGGAAAATCAACACCCCAATATACACAATAAAGCATTGACCTTCTCGTGAAACAAGCATGTTCCAGTAACAATATTATTGTCCACAATCATTCAATATGGAACAAACTGATCTCTAAAACGATCATTCTGCAAAACGTGATTAATCATACCAAAAAATGATGCGCCTATTTCGCTATACTAAGCACTTCACGTACTTGATACGCATCTCGTTCGGCGATTATTCAGATTCTATCATTCAAACGCCATAATGCGATTCACTTCAAACTGACAGCATTCCTCATAAATAGCATGCATGCTTCCCATTTAACAAATGCTGTCAGTTCTCTCACCATACGTGACCCCAAGCCCGGAATAATAGCTACTGAGATTCCATGCAATAGTGAGCAGATCTGCAGTTTGGTATAAATTACTGGCAGAATTTCTGATAAAGAACTCCAACGCTTCCAATACAAACAACGCTGACAGTTGGAAGTGGATTTTACTACAGAAATAATGCATTCACAGCCGGTGATTGGCCAAAACAAGTTCTAATTTGTATGCAGTGTGGTGCCTCTGCTGCTGCTGCTGCTGCTGCGTCCATAACGCGCAATTTGGATGGAATTGGCGCGTTTGATTGATTCAAATAACAAGCGTGATTCATTAGGCAGGCGTGCAAGTTGAAGATAACTGGTGAAATCACGTGAGGATAAAAATTGGAATAGGGAAGTACAGTAGTGAGTGTGATTCTTCAGCAAAGCTACGTTAGTTATTGATGTCAAACTGAAATTGTTTTGTTGGCTATGATAAGCTATTTTAATTAGAATGGAGTGTAACTCTCGAATACATCACAAGATAGTATCAGAGGAACTGGATTATATTAATTGTATGTGACTATGACTGTAATTATGAGACCTGATTCAATAGCACTTAATTGTAAGAAACAACATGTATAAGGGATAATTTTTGAGGAGAATTGTTCAGCATAATGATAAAAGTAGGAGTACTTCAGAAAGTTTATGTTAAAGAATATGTAGAATAATACATAAACTGCAGTCAATTATGAAAATCTTTTTATTCATACTTAAGAAGAAAAAATATAAGATTGTACTAAGTTACTTCGTGTAGATACATCCTTACCTTGAATGTTATTTTTCTAATAGTTCAATATTAACATTATACACATACAGTGACTCCTTTTCTATCTAATTAACACGATATAACTTGCAAATTATTCAACTGCATAATATGAAGATTGAGAAGCGAATTGATCCATCAACGTAAAACGTTAATGTTCGACTGCATTTTTAAAGGACATTTTTTTGAGGAAATGTCTTGTAGGATCCCACTTTGAAAGAAAAAGAAAGCAATAGTAATATTTCCCTTCTTATCTGTTAGACAGTAAGACATTTACATCTTGAAGGAAGAAATCCTAATAAAATGATAATATTCTTCCCCGAAAATAATTTTTAACGAGTCATTCTTCATCTTCCAATCAGGAAATCAGAAATGAGTGCTGGAACATCCTTAAAATTGAGGAGTATTGAAAAGTTTTCGCAGAAAAGCTTATCATGTTAGAGAAGTTTCCTGTTGTGAATGAATTTTTGATGAGTAACAAAACAGGCTGTCCGGATCACTCATTATGTTCTTGAAAAGTGGAAAAGTGATTTCTTGACGTTTATTAGGGGAAACATCTCACAGACGCTGGGTGAAATATGAGCCATGTAAATATCTCGGGGGAAAACACTGACAGTTATCTCTCATTCTTTCCATTTGTTTCTTTGTTCATCCATCACTTCTTATTATTTGCTTCCAAAATTCTTCCCATCACTGCTTTTGTTCCAAGCAGAATGTTGTTGATAGGCGCGGGTTACGTCAGTTTACAACAATTTCCTCATCAAATAATTCGTGAATGTGCAAACTGCTCATTATATTCTATAGTAAACATTGGCTGGTCGGAAAACTTAGGCCATGTCAGTGGAATTGAAAGAAGCCAGAAGTTTTCATTTTCCCCAACATTTGTAGAATATAAATCGTATGATTCATATCTACGAATTTATTATAATTTATCTATGATTTATCAATAAATCGTATGATTTATATTCACTGAAACTTATTATTTGGGACAAAACTTATTTTCAGAAAGAAGCACTCGCTTTCAGAAAGGAAACCAGGACAAGCATGAATCAGATATTTTATAACATGTAATTTCAATGATGAATAAATAAAATATTACTTCCATCATCTAATTGATTCTGACGTGATTCATATAAAAACAGGTATAAAATACTGGGAAAAATTCCTCTCATCGTGAAATTGATTGTGGTGTTATTCATGAAAAAATATAAATGAAATACAGGGATATATAGTTGAAAAGGATACCATCCTTTTAGACACCAACTGAGAGGCACCAGAACAAGAGACAGTCATGCAAATAAGTCTGTCACTACTCCCTGATTCTGTCTCTCTCACTCACTGGCCCTCTCTGTCTCATGCTGCTGTAGAACAATGGGCCGGTGAGACAAAGGTTCATTTCCAGCAGCTATAAGCTGTTTAAATTGTGCCGCGCGCCGAGAGGAGAGAAGAGCCCTTAGAATAGCCACCCAACCACCCGACAACTTTCGAGTGAACTATACCAGCAAAATGCAAATTTCCATACACATATTTAATTCCCCATTTAATTGTTGGGTCCTCCCTCGACGACTGACAATGTATTTGTTCGTTACTGAGACTGGAACAAAATTTTAAACGGCTTTTAATTCTTCTGATTGTAGTATCTCTCCGCCTATTGTTGACAATGTTAAATGGTAGCTCTGTTATTTATCTATTTTTTTCTGTTGGGCACCCTCTTTGTTTCATGGTCAAAACGGCTAACTTAATACACGGAATTAATTCCATTTAGTCGGGTCTCTTCTTTCGCTAACCCCAAGTGCTGATAAATTAAAAAGAAAACGGGATAACGATTCTGTTGTGTTTTTCCGCCGAGCTCTTTGTGTCTGTTGCATGAACGTTATTCTTTTTTCTGTGAGTGATAAATGGAAAATGCATTTATTATTCTACTGCCAGGTTTTTTCGACTAAAAACGAGTTGAAACAGAAAATATTGTATTATTAAGGCAATTACATGAATAATGTAACAAAATCACGAAGGAAAAATCGTGAGTTTCTACTTTAAATCACTAGAAAGTACTAGTGCAGGATCTTTGTATACACTGCTTATACGAATTTTTTCTCCATCATTTAGAATGAATAAAACGTTTTTTCAACACTCGATCGCAAAACTAGTCATTATTGAACTGGGAATGGTTCGAATAACAGCTTATTCATGAATGCAATGCGCAAAACACATGCCGGTGTCAGTACCATTTCCATTAATAATATAGGCCTGGAGATAATATTGACGTGGAAAAAATTCAGTGTGGAACTGATGCGCAAACGTTTTGATAAACAAATTTGATAGTTGGTCGATCGAACTCAGCTCTGTTTCGTACGGTCCAATTCAATCTCGTTTAGCAGTGACCGGTTTTGCACACGAATTGCATAAGTAGCTATAATTGATTGATTATAATTATTAATCAATTATAGTATTATGATTCTGTTGCAAATGAAAATAAACATTAAATTTCCCATCGAATTCGTGCTATGTTCATTACATTTATTTGTTCATTGTACAAAACAATACAATCAATTATGAACATGAATTATTGAATATAAAAAAATTATGAATCAACTTAAGGTGACTATTTATTCCGCTATTGATTCACATGTGTATTTATTGAAACAATTGGTTTGAATATTCTCCAATCGGCTTAGTTTCATTCTTTTTTCAAAGAGTTTGGAGGTTAATCCATTATTGTACTTGAATTTACAGCAGATCAATTACTCAAGGTGAGTATCACAACATTTGTGTATCACGGAATATATTGATAAATGAACATTTTTATTTGGAACCGCTCTTGTATGAACGGAGTAGTAAAGTCTATCTGCGAATGCTGTTCTCATCAACAACACTCTCATCCAAGCTCATACATTTCGAGGGTCTTATCCGTTCCGAGTCTAATTTTTTGCCTCACTTTCTTGGGAGCTAAGCTTGTAGTTTCAGAGACTTCTTGGGAGGTGAATCATGACTTGAAAGTTATACGGGAAGGGTATCTTGGATGAATGTAGCCTGTCAAAATGAGAGATGAACCACCTGAATTCTGCATTACTTGATAGATCCAGCTTCTTCTCACCCTATTGGACTCTCTTCCTTCCCCACTACCTATCTTCTGCTCATTCGTACCTTCTCGTCTTCTCTCACTCTCTCTCCCTCCAGAAAAGAGAGAGATCTCTTGGGTCGCAAAATCCTCTCAAGCACTGTCTGCTCACTTCTTGGCCGCTGCTACATCATTCATCTTTTCATTTACCGATTCAGAACGATAGAAATAATATATCATATCTCACCGTCCTATTCGTACCTCAATGGTTCGAGTCGAATATCCAGTTCATAACTCATATTTCCATTTATCTCACGTCTCTCTGTAAAATTCTATCAAAACTTCAGAGATAGAGCACATTAAAAGCAATCTTGCTGACTTTTGAGTGATAGCATTGTGGTTTTTATTTTGTTGCATTTATCAGTTTTATTATTATTTTATTACGTACGATTCATTCTAGTTTGTCGGGTTAAACTAGGATTCAAAGTGAAGTAACATAAATATAAAGAAAATAAAAATCTCAGTACCCTTTTTTAAAAATATTTTATCACAACATGTTTCGGACATTTATGCCATTTTCAAGAGATATCACTTGAAAATGGCATAAATGACCGAAACATGTTGTGATAAAATATTTTTAAAAAAGGGTACTGAGATTTTTATTTTCTTTATATTTATATTACAAGTAGCCCTATACAGGAAAGAGATAAATAAGATGAAGTAACATAACCTATGTTTTAGACATACTTCTATCAAAATTCGGAAACGAAACAGTTTTGGGTTAGGCCTGTTGGTCCTTTCCTGATCATGTATAATATGATTTGTGTATTATGAAATGTGAATAAATGAATAAATTAAAAAAAACCTTAAAATGGTGATAAATATTGAAGATGATCTCCATTTGAACTTATTATTCTCAAATTATTCTGTTAAATAATTATTCGTACTATTCTGTTGTATCTTCACGCAATATGAAACTTCAGTTCAAAGTAATTTCACTTCAAGTACTGATTGTCAATTTTAATAGTGGTACTAATTATACAATATATCGCATAATATAATTTGATTATAATGAATTGTTATAATTTGCATACGAACTGGGAAAATATTCAAATAGAGAATATTACATGTAGGCTACCAAGGATTTCTTCTATTGGGTTTTTTTGTCTATTCGTTATTCGAAGGTATTCTAGAAGACTTGATAAAGATGTTTTCGAAATAATATTATTCTTTTCTGGATTCTGCATCATTCTATCAGGATAGTAGTTCATGGAGTTGATTAATCAATAAACCCTCTATGAACATATTTTCATACAAATACAATTTTTTTTTTAATAAAATGGTCTGAATGAAAGTACTGATTGCATTCATTTTATTTGGAATAAATTTATATTCTTTCAATCAATATAGCTATTTGAAATTCTTTCTAGAAATTGTGTTGCTGAAGATTCTTCTTTATTTCAACTAATAATGTATATCATGTCTGTACCGAATAATGTATATGAATTATTCGTTGAAATTGGGAATGATGGTTGTGTTGTTCGATATTTTAGATGGTCTTGAAATATCTTGAATTACTTTTTCAAAAAACTATCTATTTCTATGTATTGCACGATAAATACACCAGTTCTTCCATTACTGGCAGTGAAAGCTTCCCAACTTCTGAGTTACCATAAACATAAAATAGAAATGTCCAAATAGGCCTACTCAAAACCCGAGTGAGGTTTTTCCGCCAAGTAGGCCATAGGCCACTACAAATATCTGTAAAAACAAAGCCAAATAAAGTCGTCCGATGATTCAGTCCCACTCCTCCCCGACCAAGTGAGTCGCTTCCCGACGTATGTATTTGGAAACTTTCAGAACTAGTAAAAGGATTTCATTGTTTCCTTTACAATCTTTATGGCCGTCCTTTATGGAGCGAAAACACATAAAAACCGAAAATTCAGCGGCGGCTCTTCCATGGATAAATTACGGTCCCGGTGTGTGTATGCTCTTTTCCGCCAGGATACATTTTCCATATCGGTTTTCCATCGCTTTTCGCCATTTCCCGAGCACCGGAAAAGCAGAAGTATTCGTTTCGGGTTTCGAATTTCACTTACGTCCACCAGGAACTGCGCTGTTTTCATTACCCGGTCATTCGAGATTCTCCTATACCCCACACCGGAGCCTCAACGACTTAATAGAAAGTTTTATATGGAGCATCCGTTCTATTTTCGCAAATTGGAACAATGTAGGTCACCGTATCAGGTTTGATACTCACTGTAAAGCCTATAAATCAGTCCCTATGTAGTTGCGCACTAGTTTTGTCATCAGCAGTGATAATGATTTGTGATTTCTAGTTTTAACATCATAAGGTGAGGTAACATCATATATTGTAATGTGAGAATTTATGGGACGTTTCCATGTAGAACCTGTTCTATTTCCACAAAATAACGTCGGTCATCATCAACATATTAATGCAATTTCCATTTATATTCCTTGATAAATAAGAGTAGCCTTCACCAAAAAGATAATTTTATAGCATTATGTATCATATTTAGCCTTATTTTGGAGTAACTAGGTGAAGACTGGTGAATTAAAACCAGTCTTCACCTAGTTACTCCAAAATGAGGCTAAATTATGATACATATGATGCTATTAAATAAACTTTTAGGTGAAAGCTACTCTTATTTATCAAGAAATAGAAATGAAAATGGCATTAATATGTTATGAATAAAAGCTTTTAAAAAGGGTACTCAATTCTTTTATTTCCTGCTATAATATTATATAAGGGTCCTTAAGTGAAGAAACTCGATATCAGCAAGACGGCTAGTTTAATTTTTGCTTCAATGATCCAGCATGCTTAAATAACAATTACTCGTATTGGACAAAGAAGGAAGGAATCATTCTATAATATTACAAATGCACCATAAGACATGCACGAACGTAAAAACGAATTATATTTGTACAGTTGTTTCCAAACAGTTGAAGAGAGCTACATTATTTAACAGCGGTGAATCTTTCTTTCGGCATAGCATGTTTGCAATAGTGCTTTCGCAAAGAAAACAAAGACTTCATAAAGGAATTTATCGCTGATGTAAGTTTGCGGAGCGAAATAAAGAGAAATGAGCTGAAGAGGAGAGATTTGCTCATCCTTCTCATCCGGATCTCTCTCCTTCCTCCAACATCTTCTTCTTCCTTCTTCCTCTTCTATCTTTTTCTTTATCTTCCCCCTTTCACCCGTTCTCACACCCCATGAATCGCTTTGAATTATTAAGCTGAGTTTATCCAGAGCGCCCCTCCGTCTTTTTTTGGGGGGGGGGGGTGAACGGACGGAGGAAACTTGTACACTAAGAAAGGGGAACTTGAAGGAAACAAGCACAGTATGGGGCGAAAGAAATGACAGCTGACAGCTTAACCTTATGAAATATTCAGATTGTTCATATCTTAGGCCACGGAAGATGATGCTTCGAATTTTGTAATCTATACAATTCACTCTAAATAATGAACACATATTTCTCGCATCGATTCTAGTTTATAGTACGGTGGCAGAGGATCCTTATTGACAAAGGGGTCGCCAGGGAGCCGGAGTCAGTCTCACCGTTATTTATACAAGGATGGCTTAGCAGTAGAATCGATACTTTATGTTGCCTTCAGTGCTCCTCATAACACCAAGTATTGGAATCCATTCACTATATTGGAATACATGTGGTGGGGGAACAATCACTTCAGTTACTTTGTGTTGGATATTGGGGTAAAGACAAGATCTAACACTTTCTCTTAATGAAAAACAAGAGGTTCACATCAATACATTGGAATCTTGATTTCTAAAAGAGAGCCAATATCTAAATAGAGAACTATGAAGAATATAAACTGATACAAGTTTGAAAAGTTGTGTAGTAAACTACGATAATAAATGTGGAGGAACATTAAAGAAATTATTATTGAAATACAACAATACTGGAAAATATCTTATGAGATACTGTTAAATACTTTGAATTATCAAAACTTACATCATCATCAAATACGGTCGTGAACTGGAAAACTGGAAGCTTGAAACATCGAGCAACGAAATAAATAGTGGAAATGGAAACATACGATTGGTAGTTGGCTGACCTATCATGCAAATGATTGTCATTGGCCGCGACAAGACATGTCCCTGTGGGCGGAGCATTTAACCAATGATATAGCTCCATTTACACTGTACTTTCTGCAGCTCAAGATTTTCATTTGACTGCAGATTGGTAATGGTGTAGCAACCGAGACTGGTAGCTAGATTATTTTCAAATAGATAAGTGGCTGTCACAATTTCAAATCGTTTCATCTCAGATGGATATCTACCACAAAATCATATTCACCACAAATACTGAAAGTTGAATGTCATGATAAAGATGATCATGTGCATCCAATTCTATAATACTGAGTTCACGAAACTTAGTAATGAGATCATAATAATAATACTATTCATCTTGGAATAGACATTTCATTGACTTATAATTTCAAAATCACTATGATTCACTGAGATTATAATCTTGTAAGTATTATAAAAGTGTACTAGTTGTGTTATGATCTTCCTCTATTTCTAAGAGAGGTCTGAATTAGTTCATAAAATTAGTTTTCACTTGCACGTGGGTAGACACATCACATCTAATCTGGATTTTAATGAATGAAGGTTTTAATATCAAGTTGATCTTGCCTTCAATACTGTAAAGTACTTGCCTTGATTACTCATCAGTGCATTCTAAGAGCTCAGTCTGTGAATAGAATCGTTGAAAGATTTAAGGAAATGTCAATGATAAGAAGTTTGACTAAGACTGTGAGTTGAGATTCCGATAAGAGGGCGAAGGAGTGGAAGGGTTTTGTTGAAATGATGAGTAGGAGAGCTGGAAGACCCATTAGAAATTATTATCAGTGGGATCTTCTTTCAGTTCCTAGGACGTTTGAAATTAGTCTATTTTTAAGACCATTTGAATTCTGTCAACGTTTATGAATGAAATGTTCATCTGTTTTTCAAAAAAGAAAGCTGAGAATGCATGAACTTGTACATTTCAATTAATATTGACTTAAATCATGTATTTAATCATAAATAAAGGGTTTTAGGAGTTTTGTATCGCATAGTAGTTTCCACCTTGGAAAATTGAATTCTCCATACAAGTCTACAAAGCTTATAAAATTAATACGACACTAGAATATTCCATTTAAAAGTAGAATATATCCCATTCAAAAGTGGAGAAGCATTGATAGAAATACTCCAACTTATAGATTTACACATAGGAGTTAGTCAGTAAATTGAACGTATCGTGGAGGCTAGTTTTTGGATTAAAGTAAGTTGGATTACTAGTGGACTTGGAGATAAATCATGAAACCAATATATACAATCAATCAATTATTCGTTATTCTTATTGTTATTATTATCTCTAACAATATGAGATAGGATATTATTGCCTTGTTTATAGCCCTAATATTATGATGTTTAATGACATTTTTTCTAATATATTGAATAGTAAGGAGTTCCTGTATTTTTATGTAGGTATGTGCTTTAGTTTATTGAGGTAGCATATTTTTTTGTAAGGATTTTTTTTATATTTTGTTTTTGGTAAATAGATAAATTAAATTCAATTCTATATTGGATACTATTTATACACATATTAAAATAGAACTATCAGAAATAAAAAAAATGTCCCAATTTCAAGAATAACCAATTGACAAAATATTCCATTTCGCGTAAAACAACTTCATCACCCAAAACAAACCCTTGGGCTAACTCAAATAAAACTGAGCTTCTAATCCAGCTTCAATCCTGAATCCCTCTCAAGGAAGACCAGCAACTTTACTGCACCAAACTTCACAGGTTTTGGTGTGTTGAAGGGAGACAGAGTGAGTGAGAGATTGTAGTAGCAAAAGAGCAAGATAGGTCAACTACTAGGCAGGCTACTGAGCCAATCTATTTGCCGTTCAACAAAGTTAACATCAGATGCTGTTGCGAATAACACTTGTGTTTGGGCTTCATGTTCTGCGGTGTTTTCTGTCGTCGACAGACGGTCAGGCCGTTCTGACCAATGGTAAGAGAGCAGACAGATTGAAGACTAGCAATAATATTGGATATTAGTATTGCTATTCTACTACACTAGAGTGTGATTCAGTATCATCTCGAGGAGGACTGGAGATTACAATATGTCTAATCGAAGCGCCTACCATAAAAACCATTGTTCAATTAAAAAAAAATATTCGAGTTCCGTAATAATCGAGATTGAGATTGAGTTGAATTTATTCACACAACGAGACTGTAGATGAAGACTAAATACCCAAGTCATCACATAGTTTGAAGCCTAGCTCATAGTAGTATCATAGAATAACAAAACTAAAGTCTGAGATATATTACTTTTAACATGAAGAGGAGAAACTCATTTCTCCCTCTACAGTTTGTAGCGTAGACACAGATAGACATCCTGCGCACAATTGGATGCGCCGTCATTTTGCTTCATGCTCTTGTGATGTTGTGATGAAAACAATATTATACCTGCTGACCAGTATATGACTTGGAACATTGCCAGCAATAGCTGGAAGGGGAGTGTTGGTGCGTCGCGTTGGAAAGCTCTCTCACACAGACACAAAAAAAGGAGAATGCTGCTAGGTAGTAGGGGTGATTAGTGGAGGATAGAGCATCGGACATCTCCGTCTTTGAGAAAGAGCCGTGTTAAAAGTAATTTCTCTCCCACTTTAGATAGTTTATTCCAAGGTACATAGAATACATGTATTCTAGATACATTGGTTTATTCTATGGTAGTGAATAATATTTCAAGTAATTGTGTATTTTTGATACATTCGATTAATCACATTATTCATATTATTCTGCTTCACAGTATAAAAATATTATTGATTGATGCTGATTTCCAGTCATGATTCTCACTCCAAAGGCAATATTTTTCATGTGTCGTATAATCTAAGAATGTCATATAATATTTTGGACCAAAAGTGAGTCATTCATTCATTCAAATGGTCCAACGCCAACATCAGCCTTGAAATGTTTTTCTTACCAGGAAATAAAATAATAATCAGCACTTAGACCCTCGTCTCTAAAACATAAAATTTACTACAGATGAAACTCACTAAAGTGAGTGAGAAGTTATTAGAGTTCTACGGATATCATGAAACGCAGCTTTATAACTGGTTACAACTCCGTAATAATAAGTTATGACATTCGTCTATGAGAAGATACGAAGCAAAATCATAACAAATTGAGCTAGTAGTTCATATCATGGAATATTGATAAGATTCAAGTCAATCTTTCAGATTCATGTTCATTTTCCCATCATTGAATTAGATATATATCTGATCTCACTGTTTTTGATGATCTGATCAATATTGACTGATTCATTAATATTTGCCTGACCAATCGTGGAATATTCAAGACACGACACTAGAGATAGTTTATAATAGGTTGGTAAGAGAGTGAGAGAGTAAGGGGATAGTCTGCAACTCGGGATTCTAACCACAGTCTTTGATGTAGCTGACCATCACTGGCCAACTGCTATAGACAGATTCATCTCAAAGTGACGGCATTGGTTGAGTGGGAAGCGTAGATATTATTAATTAGGAATGCAGACAGTATGAGGTGGATCTTACAGTGCAGTGGCTTGATCCTCAACTTGCATATTATTATTGATATCTCAAACCAATATCATACTGAGAGACCTCAACAGGCCTACCCACTCTCAGACTATCAATTCAACAGTGATAGTAGATCCTGTTACACTGCTCTTGATATTTCACCCTGATTTTCATAACAAGAGGCTAACGTAGACTTATTATATTTAAGACAAAATTACCGTTATTTTAAGCCATATTGCAAGTAGTTTGCGCCAATCTGTAAACCTATATTTTTATTTTGAAAGAAGTTATTACAATGGAGTCAAACATTCCCAAATTAACCCAAAGTAAGTGTCACCTGAAATTCCAAATGATCTACTTGGAGTGAAGAACTGAATGCAGTACCTAGCATATTATGTAACCATCAAGGCGAAATGTCGACTAGTATGTCGCTATTTTGTTGAATTCTGGCTGTGTTAACTTAAATTCTTCCAATTGAAAACAATTTAAACTTCAAGCGTCAAACAACAGTTTTCAAGTCCTTCACTAATACGGAAAATACTCCCTTTATCAAGTACACTAACACTTTGTGAATTCAAAGTTTGTTTCATGTTTTTACGAAAGTTTTATTATCAATCTATCCAAATTTAAAATTATTTGTTTCATTCTAATTTATATTTTTAGATTGTGATTTGGTGTAGAAATTGAAATGAACATAACCTATGTAAAATATTTGACAATTTGAAAATAAATTAGGAAATAGAAGAAGTTTTGGGTAGGCTGTTTTTTCTTTTCCGGCTATTGTAATGTGCTAAGCTAAATAAATATATAAACACACGGGAAGTTTTATCATCATGCAACTGTATGTATAGAAGTTATGGTAATAGTAGTATTTTAACCATGACATGGGAATACAAAAAAAGAAAAACATTCCAAATTATCTGAAACTACAAAACTATTACTCAGAGGTGAAACGATTGCCAGAATTTTCCAATATTTTAAACTTGTAACTGAGGAAGGTAGCACATGAATACAGTCATGAATCTCGTAGCATTGCAAACCGTGCAAAATAATTGAGAGGGCTCCAATACTTTTCTCGCCTGTCGATTCGACCCTAGTAATGAGGTGCGCAATAATTCAACGTATAATAGCCGAGCATTATTTGAATAAATAAAACGAACTGCGAATGTTGTTTTATCGGGTGAAATATAGCAGCTCGACAACAACTCACAGTCTGCAGTGTTTTCGTTCAGCGAAAAGAGAGCAGAAATGAATGAAATATATTTTCTGGCCATCAGTTTTGGCTTTGTCAAACGAGCACGCCCCCTAGGGAACCCCCCTCTCCATCCCTCGGACCTATCCTTCTATTTTTGTTCGGTCGACTTGCAAAAAAAGGCCAGCCCCAGTACAAAACTAGGACGTTCGTTAAGTTCCCGTTCCAAAAAACGGTGTCAAGATGTGGAGAACAAACATGGATTGTTTGGAGTCGCCCATTCGAAATCATCATATAAATTGTGTACACACTCGCTGACCACCCCCCCCCCATTATTTCTCCTGCTGATTTTGCGACGTTACAGCACATTTTTTGTTTTCACTTGTGTAGTCCACGACTGAAAATGCTCAGATTTGTAATACAGTACAGTATTTATCAATTTCATCCTACACTTTTGGACTTTTTTCATTACACATGACATGTTATTTGAATTATTGTTGGATTTGGATAAGATGAAAATGCTATCTCTTCATTTGAAAGATCTCTATCCTGCGACTTTTCCTGTGAAAATCTCATTGTATTCATTTCTTATAAGTTAAATCAGAGTCTATTCATTCGAATAGGCTAGGTCTCATCAAAGTAGCATTTTTCTCCAACATTTTTTTTTTCAAAATCAAATAATTTATTTCGCCATTTAAAAAAACAATCACAAATAAAGAGCAAATCAAAATTGTAATATAAATGGTCATTTGTAATAGATTTAATAATTCGCACTTGAACAGTAACAAAGTTATTTTCGAAATAGACCGTTATTCTCTATTGAAGTCTATACAAATAATGAAAAATAATTTTAAAAATCAATAAATAGAAAAAATTAAAAAAATATAATTCAATTCGACTTGAATAATCCTATTTTTATAGAATTAAAAGTAAAATATAATAAAGATTAATTTATTGCAATCAAAAAATAAATGAAATTATAAGAAATAAATTATAAACATATTTGAATAATCATATGAACATACATTATCTAATATCAACTTGCTATTATTCTTGCATTTAAACTTCAAAATGGCCAAAGTAAGCCGAAACTAGTTGTTTGAAATGTTTTAAATAAAAGGGTACTCTATGTTTTTATATCGTTGTTGATAGTTTAAAAAATTGGAGTTATACTAGCTTGTCTGAATTAGCATTGGTAGTGGCATTCTGATTATATCTGTTGGCATTATAATAATATGAATCAATGAACAATAACCATTAAGCTGCGTTTACACCGGAGTTAATAACACGAGTTATTAACGAAAAGTTATAGTTGACTAATCGTCAAAAATTTATGTTAACAAAAGTTAAAAACTCGTGTTTTTAACAGAAAATTCGTTGTTATTGAAGAAAATGTTATTAACATCAATGACTTCTGTTACGAGTAATAACTCACAAAGTGGAAAATATGAATGGGATGCATGCTGAAATATTGAAATCGGGACTGCGAATGCGTTCCCGCCCCAACACAGAATCGAACTGAAACTTTTTATTGTTCCCAAGATGCTGCAGATTTCCATCGTATTCCAATATCACACTTTCAGGAAGTCTCTTATTGGCAACGGAAGATTTTCCCTTCCGTATTCGTCATATTATAAGCCTCGGGCTCTACCGATGCTGCTGCCGCTGCACTATCTACCCTCTTCTTTTCTATTTCTTTCTTGCTTCTTTGTCTTGGAGCGATTCTCAATGTCGGACATTGAATTGGTTTTCTGAATCGATCGTGTTTGGATTGGAGGAGGGTTGCTCACTTTGTAGCTTATATTGACTTCGTCTAGAATCATTTCTTTCAGTTTATTTGTTAAGCACGAACAAATATCATTACCCTTGGTATTCTGTTTATTCTCTCATGTAAGAAGTTCTTCATTGCTGTACTTTCCAGTTTTTCAATTTGATTTTGAGAAGAAGAGAAGAAAGGTCAAATTCTTATACAGTTAACAGAAATACATACAATTTTTTCAATAGAAGTCTCTGACAAGTCCCAAAATCCTACAAGGAGTTACCAAATTCCTAACTTTTAATTACTGTCTTTCTATAGTGAGAATACAATCATTACTGACTTTTACGACTGATACAATCTGTAAATAAGTGGAATATTTTCAACTCGAAAATATTATTTCAATGATGACTAGATGAATTTAGACATCGAATTAGTAGAATTCACTGAAGTTGAGTTTTCATGAACTGAACATATTCAGATGAATTGATATTAATACGTAAATTGAATACATTTTTCGTAAATTTATACGAATATAGTAATTAATTTATAAATTTCTCAGATGATTGGTTTCTCAATATAGAGAAAGGAGTTCCAACTCTGTGGAATTTTTCCAACTGATTTTAACTTCATAGGAAAGGATTCGTTATACAGTCTCCAAGATTACAATAATCAATAAATTACTGTTATCGATTCAATATTAAGAAGATCGTTTTCCAAATACTCATTCGTCTATTCACCATTATTTTGTGTGAGAAATTATTTCCAGTTCCCAACACATTGTTCTCGTTTTATGTATTATCTCAGATTCATCAACGGAATCAATAGACGGGACAAATACATTGAGAGAAACTGAGATAATGAGCGGCAGCACGAAAGGCAAAATTGGACTGATCGATTCGTCGATTATGATATTAACCTGAAAATTCACATCAACTCCAAGCGCTGATGTCACTGTAACATGCGATATTGCATTCACCTCCATTAGCAATAATTCAGACAGCCTACAGCCACTTGGAGCCTAACCTATTACTGTGGTCGACCTACTACATTTCAAGATAGAACGTTTCCATTATGAGATTCTCATTAAAAAATCCATGATTGGCTTGCAATGAATTCAAAATTTTAGAAATGTTTAAGAAGTTATAGTAATTATGTCGAATTCAAAGCTAACAACAAAGCTACAAATTCATCAAAATAACGAGATAATAATCAACTATAATCTGGTCTTTTAATCCTTCTAAATTCAAAAATTTAAGCTCATAAACATTTTTGGACAAAAATTGGACTTTAACTTTCAACAGTGAGAACATAAACTATTTCTTGGACATGTTATTCAGTATCAAAATTTGGGGATAGAATAGTTTTGGGCAGTGCCTGTTATTCTGTCCCCAATTATATTTAAATGATTTGTATCAACGAATGAATGAAAAAAAATAACTTTATCGGTTGCTAATTTTTTCAATCTCTGGTAAACTAAAACTAAAAAAAAATATTATAAGATCAACAAAAAATACAAGAGTAATTAAGAGGTTGAATTTGATGATCAGTGAATAAGGTATTAAGTGAAAACTACAATTTCTATTTTGAAATTACATGGATTCTAATGGATAAATGACAAAATGTATATTAGGTTAATTGGGTTGGTTACTAATGAAGTTCAGACTGGGTAAAATACAAGATAAAATTACCAGACTGTTGTTTGACGCTTGCACCTCATAATTATTCCATTAAAATACTTGTCTTTATATCCACTACCTCTTGACTTTATTACAAACCAAAGTTAAAGTTGGTCGATTGTACAGATTACAACAAAGGACAAGGCTTGATAAGATGATGAAAAATGCACGACTCAAAGGAGATGCCAAGAATGGTGGATGTAAGTGGAAAGTAGTCCATCAGAAGGACAGCTAATAGAATATTCCATTAGCTGATGATAGACTTTCTTTGACCTGACAGAGGAGGCTCTGTCACGGGTTGTGAGGTGTAGTGTTGGACCGAGAATGCTTTTCAAAATACTAAGTGCCACTATACGCCTCTCTCTCACCTTTTATCTGCCTTTATTTCAATATTCCTCTCTCTCTATCTCTCGAGATTCCAATCTCACACCAAAATTCCACCGGTTGTAAAACCTCCAAAAACTATAGAAAAGATCGCGGACGGTTTCTTCATGGAAATAATTTGACCCCCCCACCAGCACAAAAACAACAGTAAGAGGACTTAAACAAACAAAGTCTTTCCCCGACAAAGTTTGACGCGTTATGTCATAAAATATTCATTCGGAACTTCCATAAAAGCACACCACTCCTCACCAGCTAACGACAATAAAAAGGCACGTAAAATAAAAATGCCCGCCAAATTTGAATTCAACCGAGCTTGTTTGGTCTCATTACATAGTGAGTTGTCGGCCAAAAGAGCGCTTGTTTCTGACACAAATGACTTTGTGAACTACTTTCAGGACATCAAAAACAAGTTTTTAATGTAGCCCATGTCAAATTTATGACGACATCATGTTGAAATTTGTGACAAGAGTCACATAATCATGTGAAATAAAAAATGTTGTTTACATGCCATTCGGGTTTCACCAGGAGGTGGAGAAACAAATTCATTGGCCTATCAGAATCAAATATTCAACTCAATTAGTAAATTCGAGGGTATATGTTGTGAATTCTGTTGATTTACTAATTTACTGTTATTTACAGTGTCAAGTCTATTCCACAATCTGTATTACCGGAAGACTAATTCTGAATCAGTCAGGACTTACAATAATGATTTGGTTGAACAAAGTACGTGTAACAGTCCATCACCATTCAACATCTCATGTTTATCAGAGAATGATTTTACTCACAAGTCTTGGTTGGAATACTCTACTCGGTCTCGTTTTGTAGAACATTACCTGTAAAAAATAGAGAAATTATTGTTTCTATGAAGATAAATCGTTCAAAAATCGACAAAACCTGTGTATATGGGAGGAGTTGAACCATTGAGATTGATCAATTTATTGGTAACAACGAGAAAGAACCATTGCTCCACTATGACAAATAAAATCTCAAAGTTCAATAATCTCAATCCTCAATTCCTCAACAATACACTCAAAAATTTCTTTAAATTTTCAAAAACACACAGGACAAAACTCCCCTATGTTGACAAAAGACTGTAAATTCACAGATTTGTATTTTTTATACTATATTCGTGTATACTTCAAGTTTCTTATCGTGTTCATTAGCCGAATTTTTTGCATGATAAGTTCAGTACTATATTCTGTGGGAAATATTTCAGCAATAATCTCCAGTGTCGGAAAAAATATACTCAATAATAATCACATGAAAGTTACTAATGGAGATGTTTTAAATAATCCAAACATAATCTTTTTTGATTGCAATATTCGTGAACTATGAGGCCACAACACTTATTATAGACACAACACTTGAAAATATTCAATGAACATAGTTGTGTTTTGGATTGTCACGTGGCAACGATAGCACCTACTCGCAGCGCGGTGAGTTATTGGAGGGCGAGCCCGGATAATACAGGCAGGATGTGAACTATTACTGTTAAAAGGCCTTAAAGGAAGCTCTACAAATATTTGGTAGTAAAGTCAACTGAGGGGCCCCCTTTATCCCTGTGGATATATGCGGGCGCCTCTCCACTCTCCACTCCACTTGTGCTTTGGGAAAAAGGAGTGAGGAGGGAGGGTTATTTGAAGAGGAGGACGAGGAGTAGCAAAGAAGAAAGATGAAGGAGAAGGAGCAAGTGGAACCAGCTTGCTGAGTTGGAACTTATTTATCAGCCAACACTCCAGATCTCCACTTCACTTCCATACTCGACATCCTCTCTCTCCACTCATTTCTCTTATCTACTCTCTCTTTTCGTCCCTTTGCAACCTTTCCCAGCTTATCAGTTCATCTCTCACTGCGCCATGCTGTTTCTTTTCAAGGAGCCGTTCTCTGAAAACTCTGGCATCAGCTTTATCAACGGCAGTCATTCATATCTCTCTCTTTCCAGAGCTACAATAACTGTTTGCACACCTTTTTCAAAACTCGAGTGTGAATGGTTACTAACTGTCAACAAATACGGGCTCATTTCTCTTTTTTGATACCGGAGCTGGTAGTATACGTGGGAATAGTACTTCACATTTCTTTGTGGAAGTATACTATGCGTGATGTTTTCACTTAAAATGCAAAATTTTCATCACAATAATAAATAATTTGCATTATTATGAGATTGTAATAACGATATAATTATAATTGCAATGATATTCAATATCATTTAAACAAAAGAGTGTGGATGATTACTGACTGTCAACAAATACGGGCTCATTTGTCTTTTTTGTTACAGGAGCTGGTAGTATATGTGGAAATTGTACTCCAAATTTTTTTGGGAAGTATACTGTGCGTGATGTTGTCTATCATTAAACCTCCATGAATAAATAGTTGGAATCAGTACTCAGAGTCTTCAAAATTCATTTTTGAGATCCACGAGTAATCATGTAGGTAAAGCATATATCGGTGAATACTGGGGTGATAAATTAGATCACATAGCCTTCGTTTTGTGTACACTATGTGTGAATTTGTCTACAGTTCAAACTCCATGAATAAGTAGGAAAACACATCAAATATTAGTGAAGTCGAAGCTTCTTAAATTATTGGTTTTTGAATAACTCAAATTCTTCTTAAAATGCCAAGCTCTGAACAAAGCCTGTAACGGTCTATAATTTGATATATTCATTTAGCGAATGGCGCTACGACACAAATTATATCGGTTATCTAGCACAAGTCACACATATCAACAATGAAGTCATCTTAGTCATAAGTTTTAAAAAAAAGGTGGAACACAAATAAAAAATAACTATAAACATATATCTAGTCGATTTAAATATCATTCACATAAAAGAGTGTGAATTGAACTAATAAATGATTTAATTAAATCAAATAAATTTGATATAATACAAAACATTTCCATTCATCAATTTCATATCGCATATCTATATTGAACAGAGTATCTGACTCAACAAGTGGCTGATAACATCGTCCTCAGCTAGAAATAATCCAAGAAAAAACTGGAGAAATATGGATGTAAAGGAGAAAGATACTGAAGAAGACAGAAAAATAATTCATTTTAACTCATTTATTTTTCTCCTCTCTCTTTCCATACATTTTTCTGTTCCACTACTAATTGCTTCTTAATTGATACTGGAATTCATATGATATTTCCCACCAAATCGAACTGAATAATACTGATAACAAGAATATTGTAAATAACAAACATTGTGAATTAACTGATAACTATTCTGCAATCATGTTTCCTACAGAGAAAAGCAACAGATTCCAGCAAAAGCAACGCAACAGCAACAACTCGTCAATGACAGACAGTCATTAGACTATGTTGAGCAAAGCTGAAGGATGCATTAGCGTTATTACATTGCGTTGCAACAATAGAAGGGGAGCTGTGCAAAGTAACAAACTACGTAGATTCACCCCACTCTGTCAGCATTGATTGAATTGGTAGCATAGAGGTTATTCGATGAGGAGTGCTGACATTTTAAAGTGAATCTCACAATAGACGCGTTCAGCGACTATGAAAAGCTGTCCCCTTGTTCTGGCGAAAAGTCCATTGTTTCCGACTCAACAATAAGTTGAACAATTAGAGTTGATTAACAATGAACAATCAGTGATTCTGTCGATAGGCTTAACAATAGTTGGATGTATATATAGCTATCAAACGTACGTTTCCTATCAGACATGATAGTTTGGATAGTATATTTATTATTCCAAAGAAGGTTGTAATCGGAAGATGATGGATGTATTATAATGCTAGTTGAAATAGAAATGGAGTTATACTATATTATTTGACAATGGCAATATTTGACACTTAATTCTATCGATATTTTAAGCCGCGGCTTGGTAGTAGCGTGTATAAAAACCCTGAAACTATTTCCAGTTTTCATCATGTTACCTGAGGTTCACTCAATGTAAATATCTATTACTAGAATGGAACTATTTGAAATTTTATCCCCCAGTCGCACGTACGTCGGTTAACGTTTAATCACGATTAAATGCTATACTTTAATCGAGATTAGCGCTAACCGATGCATTTTGGTTGCTCAAAACAGAATTTTCAAGCGATAACGCCGATTAAACTAACCGGCGTAAAAAAAATTAATTCTGATTAGTTGGCACCATTTTAACGGCGATTAGCTGAAATGAAGAAAATTTGTTTGCACAAAGGTAAAAATCGAAAATTAACGCCGGTTAAACTACTAATCGACGTAAGAGATTTTTAACAGGTCATTCACAAGGAATTAAATCCAACTACCTACTGATAGAGCTGTCTTCCAATTAGTTTTTGGTAAAAAAACTACAGAATTCAAAGTATGAGCTAAATAGATGAATGAATTTCATCCGTTAATTAAATAGAGAAGTGTATCTGGCTGATATTATCATTCAAAATTAGTTTTCGATCATTAGTTATCATTAGTTAGTTTTCGATCTGGTTTGTCTGCAGATAGCACTTGACACTGGCGACAGACAGAACATTTTTAAGTCGCATGCCTAATGAATGGTCACCGCTTCAATGAACATAACCTCAATTTTTTGCCATTTGTTCAGAATAATAACATCTGTCGGTTAAATTACAGTGTTGCCGGATTGTGAAACCTTTAAAATCTTGGTTAGTTAACCGGAAAAATTAATCAGGATTAAAAACTAAACGATCTTTGTGGAACAGAAATGAATCCGTAAAACTAACACTGATTTGTTGATCGGCGTTAATGTCCATATTTAATAGACACGTACGTACAACTGGCCCTCTGAATCAATTTTGTTTGCACTTCTAGAATATTTTTCGGTCGCTTTTCAAAATTATTTCTTTAATATGTGAATATTTTCTATTTAAGTGATAATGATGTGTCATTATTGTATGATTGATTGAATTGATTGAATAAGTGACAACTTTTGAGTCTCTCTCCTTTCATTCCGGGTTTCGTAAGGGGTTTGTTTTCAAACTTGAACTATTCATTCCATCATGTAAAAAGATGACTGAACTCGAGGAAAGACAAACAAACTAATGGTGATGCCCAAACTTACCCTTTTTTCAATTTTTCATGCTACCGCACAGCTCAAATGTACGATATTTCATGTCTGTTTTGGTAAGAACAACTATACAAACATCCTTTTTTTGAAGTGCAACTGACTGCTTGCAAAGAACCGTTCAAAATAACGATGTACTTCACATTCACAACTACTTCTAACGATCATCAACTTGTTTGAAGAGGGTAGTTCCGTAATACAAGCAACTCAGTATTATATACGTTGATGTGGAGTAATGTCAGCTTACAACGCCTCTATTTGCTTGTAATATGTAAGTAAACCCAGTGTATATAATGTCTATCAATTTACAGACGACATACACCTCTATTATTAGGATGTAGGCTAATATGAGTGAATCCAGTATGTATATGTCGATTTGAAGTTGAGTGGGCTATATGTGAAGCACGTGGAAAAAGTATGGATTCCCATTCTGCTCGCTGTTGGGTTGCTATTACGGGAGAATGAACGACAATTTTCCTGAGAATTGGATAGGAAACGTGTAGGCAACAGAGAGTTGAGTTGCAAGGGAACCCTCTCTGAGCCGAGCGAAATAAATGAGAGAAATACAAGTTGTAAGGGGGTGGTAGGAGGTGGCTTTTGATTAATAACTCTTCGCACTAATGAACACCACTAACAAGAGAGCACTGGGTCCCCCTCCCATCCGGGGGTTGAAGGGAGGGGACAAGAAAGACAGGCCTGAATTATTTTTTGAAGCTGTATAATTGTTCCAGCGTTCAACTCCTTTGTTGTGTTTCGCTGGTGCCAAATTGACAAGGCACTTGAGTTTCTGTTATCTGGTCTCGTTTTAGATGCAAATATCCTCCTCTTGCTTTCTTCAACCCTACTCCTCCCTCCCTCCACCAACCGTCCTCAATCAAGAACGAGATCGTTACATTTTTTTGTCTTCTCTTCTTCTTCTTGTTCAACTCTCCTTGCAAGATATTATTCCGCCTCCAGACATCTATTGTTTTCAATTGTTGATGAGCAGCGTAGCTGCAACTCCGGGCCCGAATAAATAATGTTCAACTTGCTCCCAACTGAATTGTAATTAATACAGTGCGGTAGACAACGTCCGCTACAAATGCAATATTCTGCGCTCATTTGAGCACTTTGTCATCCTGCCCCCACTCTTTTATTATGCTCTCACATTATCCTTGATTTCAAGGAAATGGTGCCTGCTACCGCATTTAGAGCGAGCAATCACTTGAATAAATTCACTAGGTGAAGAATTAAAATCCATAGTAACATATTATGAAGTTTTATATATTTTAGTTTCTAGCAAGACAACTAGAACACATATTCTAATTACCTTATTAGTTCTTTCCCCACACACAGACTTGTCTATGTGGAGAAAATTCACAAGTAATATTTATACATGTGTACTGTATTTGTAATGATTTCTGTGAATAAACTCAATTTGAATTTGAGTTTATAGTATGAAGTTTCATTCTCATACGAGTATCGCCATTCCAACATGACTACTTGTGGAATGGTTATTTTCGGAAAACAACTCATATATTGATATCATATGTATGGTTTAATAATGGGGAGAACTAGCTTATACACGCACAGGATAATAAATTCGGGAATGACGCATCATCACGTCTGAACTACTGAACTGATTAACTTGAAATTTTGCATATAGATTCTTAATTTACCGGGGTTGGTTATAGGCCTTTTTTCAATTCTTCAGGGTTCCATCACGTCAAGTTTCCAGTTTGTCAAGTTCTCATTTAGACCCTGGCGGAACACGGGTTACCTTCTAGTCAAAATTTACGAATATGGATTACCTAGACGAATCTTTAATTGACAATAAACGATGGCAAATTATGTCCACTACGTGAAATTAGACACTACTGGTGTTCAAAATAAATTGATTTTCGGTACTTCAATCATATTCTCATATCACTGCATAGTATATATGCAGTTTTCTCTTACTATTGATCTTCCATGACCTATTCATAGAATACTGGATTTAAAATTAGATTTTTAGTCTTCCTTTATTATTAAAAATCCATTGACCATATCATTCGTATGTTTTTGAGTGATATGATTAATTAACTATTTCCAGTCAATTTGTAGTTACTAACGTATTTTTCACATTTGTTAATTTCGTTAACTTGTCGTTTACTTTTGTTATTTCACAGTCAAATACAGCCCAGGAGGTCTAATCTTTTCTCCATGGTTATATACTACTCTGTTTGGAATCACTAGAACAAGTCATCGTCAAAAGAACACACGTATCTCGCATTCAAACATGAAAAATCACCTTTCGTGATATTCAATCTTTCATCAGCTGGTACCAAAATGAGAATCCAAGAGCGATTTGGTTTCAGCATCATCAATAATAGTCAGGGAACAATCACAAAACTTGGAATGCACGGAACAATTACGCCTTTTGTGAGGCTTCCCTCAACTGCTTTTACTCCCTTGCTTACTCGCGAGCACAGACTGCTGAGGTTTCTCCACCGACTCTTCTCCTTCTCCTTTCTCTTCTTCTTCTTCTTCTTCTTTTTCTCCTCCATCTTCTTCCTTCTCGCTCCTTCTTCGAGGAGGTTTCTCTTATTCATCGTTCTCAAGTTATTCGGCAGTCGTGTCCGTGGCGTCGTGTTGAGTAGTATAGAGTGAGAGTTGTGCTTACATTATTTGTCGGCTTGTTCATTACTGCACGGCGGCGATATTAATCAAAACGACCGCGCGCTTTTAACAGAGCGGCGCGCAGCCTCCTGAATCTATTCGCTTCTTTTGATCTCTATATTGTCAAATCCACTTTGAACTGTCAGAATTATAGTATTAATAATATCCATGCTTACCATTCAAACAATTCTGACAGTTTTCACAGTAGCCGCCATTCGTCATACACTCACTCCTTTTGAATGACTTTCAGCTCTTTTGTTCTTCATTTTCTGTACGGTATGCGTCTGCTATTCTAACTTCTTCAACTTCGCATTCACTTTCTTCTTTTATTTTGGTCGTCAAGCTATTTGCAGAGAATTACCTTGGAACACCACCTCTCTTTCCCCCAATCAATTAAAATTGTGTTCTAGAAATTCGTATTCTGAAAACTTTCATGTACACCTGTATCATGTGCTCATGATTAAGCTTTCACAAAATAAAACATATAATATTCATCAATTATTGAATTTATTTATTATATCCTAAATAATTTGATATAAAATTATTGAAAACCTTGCGCGCTATTCTTCGGTAGCCTCTTTAGCATTATCACAAGACTGAACTTATCAAAACTATTCCTAAATATTCATTAGCAAATAAATCAGTAGTAGTAGCAATCAATGAACTTTATAATTCCTCAAATCCTCACGTGAAATAACTGAGGTTGGAATCCCAGAGTGATAGATCGCAGAATCATCAGCTCTGAATTAGTCCAGGCCTACATAAGAAACCAATGTGATTTCTCTTAACTTATCCTCCATCTTATCTCTTGCCCGCGCATAAAAACCAAACCCCGATTCATATCAGACGAAATCCAATCAAAACGAAGAACGGTTCAAATTCGTAGTAAAAGCTATCAAACCTTCCATCATGTAGTTGCATTCTACTCAAACCTTGCAACAAACAAACAACTCTGGCCATAAAACTGGCAGGGAAATGTTTGTGCCAGAAACAAACAACGTTCAATCAACTATTCAAGTTGGTATGTTTTGACAAGTTTAAACGCTTGGGAGTACGGAACGTTGCAGTTATCCGGGTCAAACTAGCTGCTTGAAACTAAGCTGGCGAAACTTGAAACTTTCAAGTGCCTGGCTATCGAACAGTTGAAGACAGATTACGCTTCCAGGCCTGACAAGTACTAGCAATTAAAAGTTTGCAAAGCTGCAATGTAAACGTCGTAAGACTGTCCGCAGACTCGGCTCATAATAGGATGAGACAGCTCTAATTCACTTGGTCGAGTTTAGTTGGCCAACTGGTCGACTGCTCTACGGGACTAGTCACTCTATTTCCACCCGATAACACTCCACATTCCATGTTTTCAAACTAATTAGCACCTGCAGGAACAATATTGTGGGATGCTCAATTCAGAAACCGGGCTGGAGCAATCGTCGAAATACAAGTACAGAATATAATTTGTAGTATGATATGGGATGTTGATGTTGATATGCTCATGATCAATTCTGTTCCAATTCCTCTATAAATCTGATTGGCTTGATCTCTCGCCCAGTCGTATCCATTTTATGAATTATCATTGTGTTGATGTTGATGGATGAATGAATGAATGGAATACTAATAGTTTTATCGCTCAGTCAAAAAGTAAGCGATCCTTGTATGAATATAATGATACTGGAAATGGATTTCATGTAGAGTTGGAGTTTCATTACAATAGGAATATTTCTCATACCGTATTTTGCTGATACTTTTCACTCGGTATGCAGTTTGAAGAAAAAAAATGCTATAAAGTATGGATGAACATGAACTGTGCTGAACCAAAGGGCGAAAAAAATGAAATGCTAGAATAAAATGCTAAAGAAATCCGTTACACTAACAGTATCTTCATTATGAGTAAATATGAAAATGGTAAATAGATTACTCAATATTATATTCGGCCGTGTAATATGAACTCGGTTGAACCGAGGGCTGAAATGATTGGATGAGTTATGAATACCATCCAAATATAAGATTCCAGCTGAAATACCAGCATCTACATTCCGTATCTTTTGATGAGACTAATGGATCTCACAATTCAAGTTACATGAACATGTATGTGAAGAATATTCGTTAATGAATGTGACGTAAACGAGTAATTTTTGTGAGGAAAATATTCGTTGGTGAATTTTAACGCAATAAACTAGTACATAATATTCATATGATTTTTGCTGAATCCGATATATTCAATACTTCCACCTCTAGTGCCATATTTGAAGATTCATTCATTTGATAATCTCCAACATCTTTTCGAAAATGTTTTTTGGTCATCTTCTTCTTCTGGTGCCTATCTGAATGTTGGTAATGATTCTTTGACATAATAAAAACTTCGTTGACAGCTGCTTTAAAAAGTCTCGGGGTGGACACTGCAAACCAAATTCTTCAACCAGGGAATTCACCTCCTACCAACGCCTCTCCTTCCAAGAACTCTACCTCGAAGTACACAATTTATCAAGTGATGTTTAGTTTTTTTCCTCAATTTCTTCAGCTTCGGCCGTGAGAGATTAGAATTATAATTGAGCTGTTGTCACCACAGTTTTCACTTACTCAACACGTAACAAATCCGAGAAAATATTCATTGACCTAGATACATTTTGAGCTCATGATGTGCACTAGCATTCTCAAATGAAGGTAAATACGCGACTATTATCAGTCACAGTTCCCTGGAAGACGCATGCAGTCGTGAATCGAGGCAGACAAAGCGGGACACAACAGAACAAAACTGCGCCTAGCAATTCCCAGCTCCACAATTGCTCCTACAATTGTCAATCCGGGATTGTCAAGTTATCACGCCCCATAATGGCAAGCCGAAACTGAACTTGAAGACAAGTTCGGAGACGATGGAAAAGGAGAGAGATAGATGATGGAGACTACGATGAGAGGGTGACAGAAGGAATGATAAGTCACAGCTTACGTGGGTGAAATCTGTATTACAGTTCCCTGGTGGGATGATTGAGAGAATGAGCAAGAAGCAGGGCGAGTGTGAGAGAGATGGAAGAAAGTAAGAAAGGCGATGAGAGAGAATTGGAGGATGATTGTTTGATAGGAGAAGGATTAAAGAAGAGAGAAGAGAGTGAGAACTGGAGTGGAAGAAGTGTAGAATGGAGAACAAAGAGAAGTGACAAAGTGAGAGAGAGATTAAAATATTTTGAGAGAATAAGATTGAGTGAGAAATAGTAAAACAGTGATGAAGATAATTCAATATACTTGAAGATCAGAGAGCATTTGAATGGATCTGTGATTGAACAAGCCAAAGGACAAAATACTTCCTCAAAACTGATTTCTGCTTGAATTTCGCACCCAAATGCACATTTCGACATTTGAAAGGAAACTCCTTCAAGACAAATTGAAGACAATCCAGAACTTCTCAAACTCTCTTTTATCTAGCGATCTTCCTCTCTTTTGCTCCTTTTAATCCTGCTGCTCTCTTTCTCAAGTATTTTGGCTGTGTTTTGATTGAAGCTTGAGTAATCATGAATGAGGATGTGATTTGACGACTCGTATTGTTTTCTCGGAATGTTAATAATCTTGATGCATTGGATACACATTGTGATTTTGTTCTTAAAATGAATACCTAGTGCGTTTAAATAATGAAAGCGTCCTATTATAACAATAAATACGATATTGTATTATTATAATGCGATTTTGATCTTCAGCTTCAAGCTTGAAAGCTGTCATCCAATAAATTTTCACTTCAAAATGAAATCCCATGAAATTAATCTGCCACAATACTCTGTCTGTATAGAAGAGTTCATAATATGGATAATAATGAAGAATGACAGCTTGAAATGTCATCACTCATGCGAATACATCCATCCAATATTATAGAAGCATCCATATATCAATGACCAATTCAATATCCAATCAACAATGATATACTGATTGTTTAATACTTAAATGGTCGATCCTATCTACTATTTATGTTTGTGTTCCCCTGAGAGCGAATTGCTAGCGTAACAATAAAAACCATCCGTCATAATTTTGCAAGCGTGATGGTTACTCTCAGCTTTCAAAAAGAAAATAAGACAACATTATTATTGTGAGTTACTTTCAGTTTCCAATAACTAAATATAAAGTTTCTTTCAGTATAACACAGTGGTTAAGATAAATGCACCACTGTGATAAGTGGACTGTGGAGCTAGTTTATTGAGACTCATGAGCTATATATTTGTTGTGTGTCTGCCATACGCTAAATAAATGTGGAGCTAGTAAACGTCAGGTTTGGTTAATCATTTAGATTGAGATCTCAAAATTTTCCAATGCAGAGTTGAATAGCATTTATAAGGAAATTCTTCCAAGTGCCTTACTCAATAGAGTGCCTCACTCCATATTCAAATTATCATTTTTTAAAAAGCAATGTAGTAACCTTTTTTGAAATTAATATAGAATAATAGATTAAGAACCCAAATTAAAATTACTTACGTTTATTTGAAATTTATTTTTAAAACCTGAAGATGATATGGAACATCGAAACTAGTAGTTTTAGTTTGTGTTTTTTATCTATTATTTTATATCAATTCTAAAAAGGTACTATAATGCTAATTCATAAATTCATAAAATCAAGTAGCCCTGAATGCATACTTTTTAAGGAGATATTATGAAACTATCAAATTATTATATTCGTACAACTGCTCATTGTACATGAGTATTCCAAATTCAAATTCTCTATTCAATGAAACAAGCATACAGTAGCTATATAAAACAGTGAATTTATCGCCCATATGGACCTCTAGGGTCTGTATTTGGGTCGAACTTTTTATTTTCAGAAGTAGCTTCTTAGATCCAGAAGTAGCTTTCGTGTATTGATTTTTTTGCTGATGAATTTTATGTGATATTTACACTAAATAACTATGAGCAAAATAATTGTAAATCATAAAATAACTCTCCCAATCATTAATTTGATATTGTGATTGTGGAATGTGATAAATAAATGGACAATGAACATAGGTTGTTGCAAATGAATTTCATCAATATTTGAGTTCAACCTGATCTACTCCTGAAACAAAGTGATAGCTTTCAGTCAAATAGAAAAACAAAATGAAAAATAGCGAATTTAAATTATGATAAACATTGAAACTTTCAAGATTTGTGTGGATGAAACTATTTAAGTAGAAAAGACAAAAATGTGTTTTTATCCTCATGTACACAGGTGATGACAGAGACACATAAAATGTCTTAATAATGAAGGGTGCATCATAATCTCCCTCACGATTCCCTATAAAAGGCACCAAGAATCAGTGAATAGCATATAACACCTCGTAGCCTCCCAACTTTTTACAACTGTCATGTATCCTGCCGGCTGTGAAAATCATATCTCACGTGACACGGGGGGAAGACTCTTTCCGGCTGGTTTACGTATCATCATAATAAACTGGCAGACTCCGACAGTGTTGCCAACTTTCTTCTGCAATTTCGGACCAGCAACTCTGGTGACGCCACCGCCGTTAAGTTGGCAAGACTGGGGTGGGCACGCATCACGCATCCCCATGTTTATTGCTCCCAGGAGCAAAATAGAACCGACGAAAACAGAAGAGAAGCAAAATTGGCTATGAGAAAGGTGGGCCGTGTGATAGGTCGGCCGCCCGATTTAAATTATTAACAGCAACAACAGCATGCTCAAACTTGGTAACTGCTCCAGCTACCAGCCGTTGTTCTTACTGTCAGAAAATAAATTTAACCGACGAGTACGTGGAAAAGGGAATGGAGGAAAACACAAAGAAAAGAGAAAGACTGATAGATTGATGAGTGTGGAAAGAATGTTGTCCTTGCCAAATAATATTTATGTATGCTTATTACCAATGATACTTGTTCATATCCCGGTCACACTTTACTTTTGAAAAATATCAACTTCAAATTCTCTTGTAACATTCATTTGGGTATAAATATCTGGAATTATATTTATTTGGCATATTTTCTACCAAAGCACGCAAAGAGATCTTGTGTGCGATATTACGGCAAGAGCAATAAGATTTCAGGAAAGGAAGGTGTTTTTTGCTCCTGTTTGAATGAACATAACTCTTGACATTTGTCTTCTTAAACATGAATGGTCATAGAAAATATACTGCAGTTTTGGGAGTATTTTCATATATTTTTATAGTATTTTCCTTGTAATATTTCAAGATGTTATAATATTATATTATTATAATTGTGTATGTTTTTTGAGAAAAAAAATTGAATTTGAATTTGTTAGTGAAGAGACTCAATTACTTCGATAAAACATGTTCCCGTTCTAATTTTCATCAGTAATGAATCGTACTGAAATACCGATTACGTTACGTTTTGTAAACAGTATTGAACTGGAAAAATTGAATCTTAAATAGTGTGAAGAGTATTGATAATAATAGAGAATTTGGCTCAATTATTTCTTCAAAAGTTCATACAAATGAGATCATTGTCCAAAAAATTGTGATAGAGCTCATATCAGCTTACATCCATTACGCTAATATTATATTATGATCATCTCAAGTCAGTTCAGAAAGTATAATTAAATTCATTGGAATACGAACCATTTGTAAGTAGTACTACAAATATTTGTCGAGTATCAAAATCCAATTAAAATTCAATCAGATAAATAAAGAGAGTAGATTAACTGATTAGCCAACATCAAGGACTGTGGATAGTTTTCACATGAGAATAATGATTTCGAAAAAAGAAAAAGCACTCAGATTACGCCTACAGTACAGTTTTTCATTCATACTTTTTCGGTTGTGTATTAGGAGCCATTTACCGGAGTAATTTCATGAAGTTTCAAAGTTTTATTACAGCATACAGAGCACAGCGGAATCGTTAAAAGAGGTAGTAGCGTCAGTTGATAATTAATATTTATTATAACGAGCCGAATAATAGGTTATTTAACAGTCTTCTCCACTCAGTGCCTCACAAAATAAAATAACAGCTCTGCAGTACTGCTCTATTTCAATAAAACAGCTCAGTTTAATAAAATCAGGTTCACTGCTCAAATTACAATATTAAGCCACGACTACGAGAACGGAGAGAATTAATCTGGACAGCGGCACTGAAATCAGTTAATGCTCATGGCTCAGAATAATGAAGAGAGTATTTGTTTGGCGCTGTATTTATTTTCAATTATGATTTGTCGATTTATGAGAACAAAGAGGGGGAGCAAACAGGGGAAAGCAACGAGAGGGTGAAGCAGTCATGATTTAAATCAGACTAATAAACTCCCTGAATTATAGTAGGCCTCTCGCTTCAATTATTTATTGCTGGCCGAGTAAATATGAGTTGTATACCGGGCTAATGATTGAATTTAGAAGTTTACCGCGTTAGATTTAATGGCGTTATTGTCGGAGTAATGAGGCTGCGTTCCGTGCATAAAATAGGGGATATAAAATTGATCATTTCAATTATGAATTTAATGTAACGTTTGACAATGGATGTTCATTCATGAATAGTGAAATTCAAGGTAAAGTTTCTGATATTGGTCTGGAAAAATGAACGTAGCTGGAAACAGAATGATGGAAAAATCAGGAATGATGAGATTCCTATGATATATATTTCACTTTTTGTGTAGTTGAGAAGTTGATATTGTGGTGATTATTCATATTTAATCTTCTTCTTCTTCTTCTTGCCTTCATGGATTAGGCTTTTGCCTGTTCCGACTCACAACAGCATTCTACAAAAAATCTAAATGTTTTTGAGGAATATATTATATCTAAAATTTATAGCTTATACAAGTATAAAATGTTATTAATTTTGAATTTCTTTATCAGCTTTTCCTATATTCTTATTTGATTTCCTCTATTGCCATCTTTTCCGAGGTCTACCAATGTCTCTTTTTCCTATCGGATGGTAATTTAAAATTTTTAAAGGAATTCTTTCCGTTGGCATTCTTATAATATGTTCCCTCCACTCGTTTCGATGACATACAACTTTTTCATTCATGTTGAAGGCACCCAATTCTCTTCTTATTTCTTCATTTCTTATGTGGTCTCGTCTGTCACAGCCCTTCGTTCTGCGTAGGAATCTCATTTCATATTTAATAAAAATACTGATAAATTGTCAAAAACCACAGATTAATTGATACTTAGAAAGATCGGAGATTGACAATGGTGTAACAACCGAAACCGGTCTTTCCGAGTATCAATTAATCTGTGGTTTATGACAATTTTTGAGTAATTTTTTTTAATATATTTTACCGGGTAATGGTATACCATATAATATACTGCATATGTTCTCTTATAGCTCTTTCCTTGTATACCGTATGATCCCTTCATATCATAATCTACTGGGTGTTGATATTTTTGAAGACTAAGTTATTGAATATTTCTCATTGATTGAGATAGCCTTTCCCAGAACTTGAGAAACCCTTTCTCTAATATTCCTCTAAGTTGTATGCCATGCATTTAACAACAAATCATCAATATGACTTACGTACATTGTAGCTCCTTGATTCGCTGCATCAATTATCGCCATAACTTGCTTGTGAAATATTCGAAGCATTTGTTACAATAACTTATGAAACAACGTATTCCTGCTAGAAGTATTCACTGCTAGTTAGCTAATTGTTCTCGTGCAAAACTTGCAAACAGCTCTGTTAATGTTCGGTTGGTATGCAGCCCCCTTTCTCTCTCATCTCTTCAAAACACCCCTTCATTCCTCTTCCAGCCCTTTACCTTTCCCCCACCACTACCACGTGCATCTGCCAACTGACAATACACATTGGAAGATTGATGTTTTGAAGCTTTGTTGGAGTGTGTTGCGGGATGCCTAGCCCGCGCCTTGCCGTCTCAACAGAGGAATCCGGCGGCCTGTCAACAGTCATGTTGTAAACGCATCCATCGAAAGGCGCAGCTAGCAACTGCAGGATTGATGGGCCGGCTTCAGGTTAGATGTGACAATGACTGATTGCTGTCTGCCGAGTCCCGCACTCTTTTCGACGTCTGCTTCCCCTTCCTCCCCCCAACCAACAACCACACTGAGCGAATCGCTTGCTATATAATACACCATTGTGGACGGAATGAAGATTGCCATCTGTTGAAACAAAAGGATACAAATACATCGTGAAAATCCAAATATGGAATGTATACATACTTGTAAAACAGATACGAAGCTGTTAATGAATAAGAGAAGGGGACTATTTATTATACAATCTGTCATTCTGTTACTAGTCTGCTATAATTGTCATTTTCTGTTCCTTAGAATTAATCTATTATTTTGCTATGTGTGGGTATCCTACCCAGATATCGAAAACCTTTTTCTAGAACGAATGTCATTAGTGATGTTTTTTGGTGAGTATTCAAGAAACTAAAAATACAGCATGAACTGAGCATTGTATTTATTTAAATAAAATTTTAAGTTGAAATCGCAAACCCTCGATTTTAAAAATGTCAACCTCATGCCTCATCGACAGAAAATTTATAATCGCAATTATATTTTATCAAGATATCATATTTTATTAATTCCTATTAAATGGTGGGCCCTTTCTGATACAAAAAATATGAATTCTTTGTACTTTCTACTCAAAGTCACTGTACTTTGTACGGTAAATCAATAAGAGATTCTTCAATCCCCGGATTTCTCAAGGATCGGTTTAGATGGTTGGATAAAACAAAAAGATTTATAGTTCATAATATTAAACCCTAATCAAATAAAGTCGTCCTCACGAATAACTTCCAATGGTTTTAGTGAATGAATGTCAGTAAGCAACAGAACAGATCCTGGACCAAATAACTTCGTTCTCGAATTCCTTCTCATGGTTTTGAGGAATGAATTCTAGTAAGGAAGGAAACAGATAGAAAGCTTGTACTAGGAATGCGTCCTTCGAAAAGAGGAGGCTAGAAAAACATGAAATATCTGGGAAGAATATATAGAAAAATGTCGCTGGAACATGTGGAAGTCAATGAGAACTTTGAACTGGTATTGCAAAGACATAAATCGACGCAGTACCGATCCCAGGGGATTTCATCATATATGAAAACACAGAGGCGGAGGTAAAAAGGTATCGAGGTTACGTGTTTTCCCACACGGAAAGATATTTATGGATCTGATATTTTCGTCTCAGAGCTAATGCTATGTTCTTTGAGGTCATCCTATTCCAGGAAAGCGTTCTCCCTCATTTCAATGCTTATAATCCTCTTGATTAATATGGATACAGACATTAGTACTGTTTTTTCTGTTCATTGAGCTCAATACAATGATTAATAGTTAATAATAGAGAATATTAGAAATATATCATAACACCAACAGAGTTTATCTTGCAGACTCGCTAACAAGTTCTGAATATCCAATGCTATCTCATTGAAAAGGAATGCAAAAATGAAGAAACATGGAACATGAAATGAAAAAATGTAGAAATTAAGTACAACACAAGTTTATGCATAGATTTCTTTCTGTTTCGAGTCTTGCAACTTCACATTGCTATCACTGCACCGTCTATGATCTCGATTCCCATTTCATCTGAACTTCATTGAATCATAACATATCACATGTTCTACGCTCTCTTTATGAGTTGTATAATTATGGAATAGACAATATATATGAGGAAAGTAAGGTGGGTAGAGAGATGCTATGAAAAAGCAATAATCATTTTCGATCCAACTCCAGTAATTCGAACATTTATCCTATATTCATATTCTGTTGAAATCTATTCTAAATGGTTAGATATTCTTAGTTATTTCATGTGTTTGTCATTGTAATCTGCATAGATTGAAAAATCTGATCTATTAACGTGAATCTTCCTTTCTAGTACCTAGTCAGATTTTCTAGATTATTATGTAAGTGAAAAATTGTAATCTGAATAGAATCACTTACAAAGTTACAAAGTCATTAATTTATATTTAAATATTTGAATCCTTGCTCTCTTGTTAACCTTACTATATTTTCATAATTTAGTTTATCGATTTTAAATTCAGCGAATAACGCCAGGCCCTCACAAACACAGGCTTAAGCCTACATGTGAGTCTCTCATAACGTAAGGGTATATATAAATGTACTGTAACTGTACTGTATTATTTGTAAATTGTGAGAATAAAATTTGATTTGATTACTGTCCCTCATTAACGATGGATAATCCGTCAAATCTCTCAGATTGATTGATGAAATTAGATCAATGCCCAACCGCAGACGACACTGTTCCGCCATTTTGGCAACAATCACGTGATGATCAACTGTTACACATCAGCAGTAGCCGGGCATCAATCAGTGCTTGTCGACGGTTAATGATAATGAACCGATGAGCCATTGCTGTTATGATTGCACAATCGGCCTATTGTCTGCCGGCCTCATTCACCGTGAGGCTTCTCTCGACCTTCTCCATCACTCCCCCTCCATTCATGTAACAGGATCGGCACCGAATCATTGATAATGGATTGGAAGCAGCAGACCCTTGCTAAGCAGCAGCAGGCCAGACCTCCGTCCGTCTAGTCGCCGGATTAATCATCCAACTGCCTGCAGCTACGAAACGCCGCCATGTCACGGATGATCAGACCTGCCCCTTAATTATCGGGCATCGATCACAAGAGCCTGAAGACCCTCGAATTCACTGGCTTCTTTCCCGGATTGAATGAGGTTTTAGACTGGAAGGTTGAGAAGTTCTAACTAGTGAGGTACTGAACATTTGCGAATTGTGTACTCCAAGACAGAATTCACAAAAAATCAGATGGAATATATTATGTAGAATTTTAAAAATTATATTATTGTAAAGAGAATTGATAGAAGAGGCTGATTGCGGCTGTACTGACTAGTATGAGAAACTTGGAATATATAAGGGGTTGCTAAACAGTTTCTTCAATCGTTTGAATAACCAAATGAAACAGTAATATTATTAATTGTTCAAAAAAGTATTGTAGATAAATGTAATTAGATTTTCAGTGGGTGACAAATCAATTAAATAGAAGCAGTGAGATCTATAAACATAAATATATTAAAATGGTTCCTCTGTGGTAGAGGTTATAGGAGCGGTAGAAAGCCAGCAAAACAAAGAATGTCTTGGGCGGAATAAAATCAATGAAGCACGCCTTGAATTCGTAGAATAATAATTATAGAATTCATAAGGAAAATGAGAATAAGAAAGCAGCATATATTGCTGAATAGGGAGGTTTATTCAGCAATAGTTGACAATCCAATTCAATAAAATCAAGGAGAAGCAAAGATTCGAGTAGAAATAAATAAAGTGCACTTACCGCGTCACTGGTGTAAGATGATAGGGCAGCCAATTGGATTTGGGGATTGTCGTTTGAATCGCACTTGAAAATAAACCGATTCACTGAGTAGTAAAACGTGAATACTAGGAAGAAAGGGATGTGGAGAAGGAGAAGGAGGAGAAAAAGAAGAAGAAGAGGAAGAAGAAGAAGAAGAAGAAGAAGAAGAAGGAGAAGAAGAAGAAGAAGAAGAAGAGGAAGAAGAAGAAAAAGGAGAAGAAGAGGAGGATGAAGATTGAGGAGAAAGCAGATCTGGAGACACAGGTGGAAAGTAAAGTTAATGAGGAGGTCGTAGATAAAGCAGTAGTGAATGGAAGGGTGAAAGGCGGATAAATAAACTGATTCAAGTATGTATTGAACAGAGAGATAAGATGAAGAAGGAGAGTGTGTGTGAGAGAGATAGAGTGAGGTTTGAACAAAGCACGATTCAAGTGGTAGGTGGCAAGGATTGGGATTTGAGTTCAAAGCTGCTTAGTGGTTAGGCAGAGGAGTGTTGGATAACATCTGGCCGCCGGAAACTGGGGATTTCCTCCAAGGCACAACAGAACATTCAAACCCGTCTCTCTCTTCATTTCTCTCTCTCTTCCACTCCTCCTCTTCCTTCAACTTCGAACCTCCTCCTGCACAGTACTTGGAGGACCGCAGCAAAAGAAGCACAGGATAACAAAGAAAAGAGAAGAAAGTCTGTAAATCAGAGAGGATAGAATATCTCAGGAAAAAAACATAGCAGCTGGGGATACAACTGGGATTTGGTCTTGCGCTCAAATTGCCGGTTGAATTTATGTAGAAAAAGGCTGATGATTTTTCGTCTCCTGGGAGTTCTTCCTTGGTGTGAAGTCAGAGCAGGAATTTACTTAAACCGATACTCCAGTGTAATTCTGTTGCTGAATGCCTTTGGTGAGAATCCACGCAACGACACAACAGCCAACCAGATAACTCTACACCACACCTCTGTTTGATTTTCAAAACATTCTCAAGATAGAATGAATCCCTAATGACAAATATGTTTACTATGATAGTAATAAATGGAACTTTCATCTCAGAGTGGAAATCTCTCATTGGGTCAAAGCAGGAGAAATCTCCACGTTGGGTCAAACGTGGTTTTCTTTCAATTTTCTATTACAGTATTCCATTCCATACAATTTTCCTCTTGAATGAGAACTTTTCCGTGGTGAACTATAGTGGTGACGTATGTTGCATACAGTACTTATCTTTCTTGTCCGACATCAAATTGAACCACATTTTATTGTTTATATCAATTTCATAGAGCTTTATGTTCAATGATTCATTGTTGAACTACTCATATGTTGTCAACTCAATCCCTTGTCATGATTGTTTTCTCTATGACTTGCTAACAATTATATTGAATTTGGTAGAAAACCTTGTGAATAGCATAGAATATCAGCTGGTCATTTGATACATTATCGAATCATGTTGTACGCTGCACGTTCCAAGCCTTTCCCTCCTAAATCCAGTGGATTTGTGGCCAGATTGATGATATGCCTCCACTGAGCATCAAGCAACATGAGCTTCTCTGCGTTATTTGGGATTTAAAAGATGACAAATACTGTGTTGTCAGTTTAAACGTAATTTATCACAATACTTCGTGCGGGACTGTCCAGTTATGTTGCCTGCGGTGCGGGAGTGCGGGAGTCTGCCCCGTGTGATGAGAAATCAGACGTAGATATGAATGTGAACATGATGATAGGGGCTGGGTAGTAGGGTGGGGGGAGGAGGAGAAAGAGCAAATCAAAGCTGGCCATTTATCAGTGTCAATGGGATGAATCGTTGTCAAGGAAAGCGGTCCATATTTCTCTCATTGTCTCTCACTCAGTCTCTCTCCCTCACACGGTGTGAGGAGAGACAAATGATTTATGACATAAGAGGGATGAACCAGGGTTAACGTGAGACCGCTCCACACGCATAGAGGCTCAAGAGGATCATTCGAGTAATGAGCGAGTGAATCATCCAAGGAAATCATATTATGGATTGCTTTGAATGTCGAGGATTCAATGTGAATCTTATGCTGGTTGATTCTAGATGTGATTTTCAAAGTTGAATGATCGTCGATTATATTAATTTTGTTACTGCTTGCTTGGTAAATTTAACACAAATCCCACAGAGTAGAAAAATATTACCTTCTTCCTGAACTAGTATATGAATCAAAGTTCGGGGGAGGAACAGTTTTGAGCTGTGCCTGTTGGTTCTACCCCAATTATTTTAATGAATAATATATTGTGTATCGTGAATTAATGAATGAATTATGAATAACGAAATATTATTCAAGATCTGATATTGATACTTGATTTACAGAGAAAACTGAATTATTCATAAATGAACTTGAGACGTCAGAAAACAATCACGGATAACGTTCAATACCTCCAATACTCTGAACTTAATCCTCCTCTACAAACGCAAAGGAGCTGAAGAATTAGAAAAGTAGATATTTCTTTTTTTATGGAGTCCGATGACCGATAGAATTAAACAACTTTTTGTGTAGTTGAGAAGTTGATATTGTGGTAATTATTCATATTGAATGAAAAAGACTAAGAATTTTTCAAAAACCACAGATTTATTGATACTTAGAAAGACTGGTTTCGGTTATTACACCATTGTCAATCAAACAGAGATAAATCTCTCAGTTTATCGGAGATTGACAATGGTGTAATAACCGAAACCGGTCTTTCTAAGTATCAATAAATCTGTGGTTTTTGACAATTTCTTAGTCTTTTTCATTCAATAAGAAATCAACAATTTTTCTACCTACACGTCTGAAAAAAAAACAATTTCGTGTAGGTTTAAAATTTTTTTCAAATTGGTTAGGTGTGTTGTAGATATTATGATCATATCAACAATAATAATAACACTGAAATGGCCAGAACATACCTATTAGATAACGGAAAGTTAAAACTCTTCTTGCGATCATTAAGTGCTCCTAAGTCTCATTTAGGAACTATTCTTCAGTTGTAAAGGCCTAATAGTAGATGAATAATTCTATTTGTGTTGCTTAAAAAGGATAAAATTGACTCTAGAATATTATAGAGTTCTCATATTATCACTCTTGTCATTCTGAGATCACTCTTTTATAGTAAGATACTTATTTTAGTTTTCAACAAGATGGTGAATATAGATGGACAACAGCTAGAAAAAGTGGGAACAAGTAGGGAAGCTGAGAAAGTGGATGGATTCAATCATTCATAATTAAATTATTTGATGGGAATGAAGTTCAGCCGGTTACTTTCCAGATAGCTTATAAATAATGAGCTAGGAAGCTAGTAAATAATGTTATCTAAATAAGAAGAGAGCTAAGTCAGTAAATATTGTAGTAAGTTGGAAAAGTGCATGAATAATAATAATCGTATGACTTCTATGAGCGGAAAGTCCCTGAAGAAAGTTCTACCTCACCTAAATGTCAATTTAAGCCGTCAATAGGCCTCACGAATGTTATTGACCGAGCGAAGTGAGGTCTAAGATTCAAGTCGACGGTTTGGCATTTCTCTTAATGTTTAAATGTTTAAAAGTTTATATGCTTTTATGTTGCGCATTTACGGCGAAACGCGGTAATAGATTTTCATGAAATTTGACAGGTATGTTCCTTTTTTAATTGCGCGTCGACGTATATACAAGGTTTTTGGAAATTTTGAATTTCCTTTTGATAAAAGGAAAAGGAGCCTCCTTTATACGCCAATATTGGAGTAAAAATCAGACTATAAAATTATTCATCATGAATAAGCTGACAAGTGATTACACAGATGTGTGGAGAAGCCAGTCCATTGCTGTATTTCCATGAAGTCTATAGTTTCAATCAGGTACTTGTGGATGAGAATACTGCGTGAGGTCTACTGTTCACAGAGCTACCAGTATTTAATAAGTGCATAATGTAATCTAAATAGAGAGAGCTCAGATCGAAGTAAGGAATCTGAAAAGTGGATAAACTTTATCGAAACTCTTCAATGTACACGAACTATAAGGCGAAGACTCATGTATGACGTTATAAAACAATCGATTAGCAGCGAAGAGCAAATAAGAGAGCGGAGGAATGCAGAGACGCAGAGGAGTGTAAATCGTCGGACGAGAAGGATGACCGAACACGCTCCCGACAGAAAACTAATACCGGAGGAATGTGCAATTTGCCAAGGCAGCATCCACAATTTATGGTGTTTCCCACGAGGCCAATGCAACTGACTTTTATCAAACCCTGTACTCAAAAAAAGTTTTATACCCGATAGAGCAGAAAGGCACTACGTCACAGACTATCGCCTTGGAGGTTACGTTGCGAGCGGCAACTTTCGAACTTGAAAAAGAAACCAAGTTTTCCATCTTTTATTACTTCTCTCAACAATACAGACAGTACTCATTCTCTCTCACTCTCCACTCCTATTCTCTATCTCCCTCAATTCTTCACACCACAGCTTATCGCGTTCTTATCACTACTCCAAGAAACAGCCTCAAACATTCAACAGCCTTCAAGTCTTTCACAAGTCAAACGCTGTATCTCCCACGCTCTGATATACACCCACGCTGTAAGTATAGATGTATCCACAATCTTGCGTGATAACTTACCAACTTACTGCTTGAAGGCTTCGCCAAAGTGCCTCCTGCCAACTTCAGACAACAAGACAGCCTACACCAACTTCCAACCGCCATTATAATTTGCAACTGGATTATGAACGATTATAATCAATGGAGGATTATATAATAAGAGATTGGAATTGTCGAGATGGGACACATTATGGAGGATTATAATGGCTTATCCAAGCCATTAGGTGGTTTGCAATGCAGCAAAGGATGTGGATTTGTACAAGTGCATTACTGTTGTTGTTATTCTCTCAATTCTGTCAATTTCTAATTGACACTCTCAACAGTAGTGTAGTTTAGTAACCTTGATAGAACAAATATGTTATATATAAATATAATATCATATCAAATATTAAAATAATTATTTAAAACTTTGAAATTTTATTGAACAAATGAACTTATTTTTGAAAAGCTTCCAATTGATACTTTATAGCTTTAATCGATATTGAATGACATCTAGGACAGATAATAAAGTTCAAATCAAGCGTTCAGAATTTGATTGCGATACTCAACTGAATGAAAATAATAGAAGTAAAAAAGTATGATTTCTATGGAATAATTTTGAATGATTTATCGTGATTCTACTTCAACAAGTTCTACTTAACTAACATTCAAGGAGTTGGCTAAGCAGGACATTGAGGTCATCCACCAGTCTGCTGCTTCAAGCACCCTGTTCTTATAACTAGGAACACTAGAATTTCAAATCAATTGTCATTACAAGTTTTTCTCCACTTTGTCTGGCAAAAAGCTTAATAATCCAACTGAGGAACAGTTTTTCAAACTAATCGTTGTTGTTGAAAATGTTGTTACACTTTGAAACAAATCATATTCTTTAATTATTGTAGCTTAAATCCTCTTTTTATTCCATTACAAAAGTGTTTGGATCATTCGACTATACCATTCATGATATCCATTCTCTCTTATATTAATCTACTGGTTCGATAGCAAGTTTTTCCGTATATCGATTTCTATTGAGAAAATGATATTCTTCCTTCAGACACAATGGAAAAAGGCAGTCGACTCGCACAAAACACGAAATCAGTCTGCACCGCACGATGAATCTCGAAAATAATCATTGCGGAAAACGATAATAGCGGCGGCCCGAAATTCAATTTCTGTCGATGCCTAGACGATGAAAAATGTGGGGCTGAAGGTTAGCAACCATTGATAGGAAAAGAAAGCGAGCGATTGTGTCATGGAGATTGGGTGGTTGAGAGGGGTGGAGTAAGAGCCACAGCGAATGAAATATGAAGACAGCTAGCACAAGATAAGATGTGACCCGACAAACTTACCCCTCTTTTACCCATCCTCCTGTCAATCCTTTCCCTCACCCATCGGAATCAGTCTGGGACAAAAGCCAAACCAACTTCTCGTCGCAAATAATGGAAAAGAACGTTTCTATTGCGCGCTCATTTTGCATTCAAAGACCGCAGCAACCAGCGTTAAATTACCCAAAGGATGTGTTCTGTCTTGTGCCTGCAGATCAACCGGAGCTGAGATGCACTGGTGCGATATAAAAAAGTCATTTGAAGACAACAGAACTGTGACTCGAGTGAGAATGATGTGACTGGAACTGGACTAGCCACACTGTTCGATCGTGTGGACTTCGTTGGTTGTAGAAAGGAAGAGGAATCTTTATTTTCCTTGATGAAGCTCCTCAGAAATATCATTCTAGATCCGACCTTATGTTGAAGAATGGGAGTTATTCTAAAACAGGTTTGACAAAACGTTTCGAGAATGATTTTTCTTGATAAATAATACTGTAGACTGGCAAACGGGCTTTGATTCCCTTAAAGTGTCCCAATTTGAGTTTTCACATTTCTCAAGGATAAAAAGGATTTAGAAAAAGTTGTGGCTGATTCTTTATGCCATGAGTATTGTGTAAAGTTGCAATCATCAATTTGAAATAGTAGCTGTTTCAAATTCAAGACTTGAGGAAAGTCTGAAGAATGGTACTGGAAAATTCATTCCCATCAATCATGATTTATCGTTTTTCAACATTCAGCTCTAGCACGAAGTAAATTTGTTACATCCCATTCAATCTCATACTTCCTATTACACACAATATTATACTGATCAATAGTTGGAAACAGAATTAAATTGAGAAGGCGGTATTATTTTGGATTCAGCCGATACATATTCCAAGTATATAAATGATGGGTATTACATCACACTCAATAATTGATCTACATAAATTTGAATCGTATATCACTATACGCATACACACTTGAAAAATTATAGGTATTTATTTCAACACCTACATAGCTATCCATATTGATGTATTCAGACATCCACGACATACTGTACATTATATATAAATGTACATACTGTATATTGACATATGTATGACAGTCTCAAGGCCCATTGAAGGCTTGAATGATATAATATACAGGCGAGGTGGACCTTCATGCAAAGGTAACCCCATCTACAAAAGCCATACGAATTTACTTTCTTTACATATATCCTTCAAATCCCATATCTATTCACATATGAAAAAATACATACCCTCAAATTACCCATCACTTGTGTGTAACTATCCATATTTTATTCATTCGTATTTACTTCAAGTATATCTATATACATATTTTGAAAAAAAAATGGCTACTATACCATCTGCATATCTATCTAAATCACCCGATAAGTGGAAGGAGAGACCGTCGAAAGGTTGAATGGGATTTTGTTTCTGATTCTGGTAGCAGGAGGCCAATTAAAACTTTATCGCTATTTTCCTGGTAATCCGGTCTATTCCTCATTCTAATCCGACCGGAACATAAATTTTGCATTCAGATTCATGAGAGGAATTGAATCCGGGTCGGCCGGCATGATAAACTGTCTGCTGATTGAAATTCACTGTTTATCGGATTTATTGAGTTTTTCATCTCGGATAAAATTGGATTTATCGAGAACTGTAGCTTACGTGAAGTTATGAGAGTTTCCTTGAACTTCCTTATTTCCTACACCGTTTATGTGAAACTCTCAATTAGTCGTCATCTCTCATTATTATCCCTCTCACTCATTACCCACGCACAAGCCTAAGAGCTTAAAATATTTCAATGACTAGTTCGACCAAAACTCAAGTCATTTTTTTTCAAACAATTGATGAACAATTGAACGATTTAAAGAATAATATGTAGATGAATAATAATTAATGTTGATGGTGATGTGGATGATTAGATGAATATCCAGGTCATGATGGTGATGGAATCGCCTATACTTCCTCAAAGTGATTGTTTATATAGATATAGTATTCTATGGATATCAAATCTCTGGTTAGGGCTACTCTTAATTATCAAGAGATAAAATCAAAAACCCTAAGTAATATTTTTAAACATTTTTAATGCCAGCATATTCTATCATTAATGTAATTTTCATTACTCACTTGAAGATGACATTAATGTTGAAACATGATGTAAGTGAACATTTTTAAAAAGGATACTTGGCTTTTTCATTTATATTTATTGATATTTATTCATTTATTCACAATGAAGACAACGGGTTTCCCAAAATATGGCTCCTTTACAATAAGAATCTCACAAATACAAATGAAAAAAGAGGAATATATTCTTACGATAATATATGAAAGGGATATGAATGGGAGGTTGTAGTGAATCACGATTTTCCAGAAAAAATCGCAACCCGATCACAAATCAGGAGCAACCCTACTGTCGTTTGTTACATCATAAGCGGATTTGCAGCAAGCAGCTCTGCTTATCTCTTCACGGAAGACCGCATCCCTGGCCAAAGCCAATGCTTCCATACTTTGCTTGCTGATGACAAAGCCACCACAGCCAATCATTATTTATTGCTGTTACCAATGAGGTGTCAAATCCTCCCACAATTCCGGCTACTACTCGGAATAGATTTGTGTGAGTACGGCACTACAATCAGCCTCATTTCAAACTGTCAGCAAAGAATGTTGAATGTAAAAACATTGATGTTATCTAAAAGGGATGCTAAAAGTTCAAAATAAGATTATTGTGTGAGTACTACACTGTAGTGAGAACGATTTTAAACTGTAAGCAGAGAGGTTGAATGAAAAATTATTGATGTTATCTAAAGGGAAGGCTGAAAGCACAAATAGAAACATCGAGTGAGTAAGGCACGCCGCAAAGTAGACCCACGCTAATCCACGAAAAGCAACCCACACCGTGGAATGTTTTGTAAACCATTGCTATGGAATATTATTCAAGATCAATCAGCTGACAAGTGGATTATTCATTGCATGTCTGGAGAAGCCTAGCAATGGTTTACAAAACATCCCATGGCGTAGGTTGCTTTTCGTGGATTAGCGTGGGTCTACTTTGCGGCGGGCCTAAAATAGTTTAGTGAGATTCAACTGAAACAATTGGCATGATTGGTTGAATTGAAAGTATTGGTATAATTAATAGGGAATGATATCTGCTTGAAGTGAATTTCACAACAGTCCCAGGGAGGATTTTTAGTATCATTCAATATTTGCGTGATCGGGTTTACTGTTTCAATACAATAGAATTGAGTTACGTTCAGAAGGATTATCAAACTCCAATTTATTATCAGAACACAATTATTCAATCACAATGTCCAGTGAATGATATCTCAGGATTAATGAAAATATTACTTTATTTGACGATTAAACTGAATCATGATGAACATTTCATGGAAATGAGCCAAAAATGCTATTGGTTGGTACCTGAAGTCCCAGGAATACTGGATTCATTTTGTATTTGTTGAATTTGATAGAGTTCAGTTATGGTTTTTTTATATTTGTAACATATTATTGTGTTTTATTTGTTTCGTAGATCTTTGTAATTTTGTTTTGTCTTGTTTTGTGTGTTTTTAATAAATAAATTGAATTGAATGTGTTAATTATCCAACTTCAATTATTATTATCAGAACAGAATTATGTAACCAGAATATCCAGTGATACTCAGGTTTAATTCGAATTGTTTACTGGTTGATTTGTTGATGAATCTAACCTGGAGTGATTTGGAAATGGCCAATATTATTTGCTCAATTCATAAGTACCTGAAGTCCCTGGAATACTGGATGTATTGTTCATTGGCATCGCAATTGGAATTCTGTTTGAATTCTATAGATTTCAATTGTTAATACCATTGTATTATTGGCGTCTAATAAATAGTATGATATTATGAAACTATATAAATAATAATTAAACAATAATTATATATCATGAAACCGAATCGTTAACTGATAAATTATAATTGATTCAAATAATAGCATATTTGATAATGAATTGCCTTTTGAAATCATGGAGACCCATAATTACTGGAATCATGTGAATTCGAATTGGATGAATTGAAAAACAAATTATTCCCAAATTTATCATCCTGATTTAATTATTGGAGTGAAATTTTACAGAACAGTACAACCAGATCATCAATAATTATTAATATTCCTAATGATAGTTCACTGGTTAATTTTTCCTTGAATTTATTCAGGATATGAGCCAAAAGTGATCAACATAATTAATTCCCATCAGTTTCTCAGTCGCATATCAAGGAGCTTAGACAGATAAGCTAAGAAAGATTTGAAAAAAATTAGTCTCTACAAAATCTGTCATTGATCAATATCCGATATTTATTTATATTAAGGTCACTCTTCTTAAGATGAAGAGCACAAGTTCAAACTTACTCTATATTAAAATGATATCCAATAATATATTTTCAATTCAATTTCAAATCATGGAGTAAAATCACGAGTAAATATTTTCATTAATAAAATGTATGTAAGGTTTTTATGTATCATGCATTCCAATTAAAATGTGTACAATACCAATAAAACGGTAAAATATATCATTTTCCAATTTGATATTGAACTCAAAACGATCTCGTATTGATACCTTGAAAAGCAACTTTATCTTCAACGAATTGCGGGAGAAATTGTTTCAGATATGTACGGACTCGTTCGTATCTTAATCCAGTGGCTAGGGATTGATGTGGTGTTATCTGAGTAGAGAGAGCTCAACTTGCTACAACTCTTTCAGGGCTCACAGTTCTGACAAGCCGCGCTGAGCGCGTTGAAAGATTTCGCTAATCTCCAAGTGAATCAGCGAGCTTCAAAAGGACGAGGAAGAGGAGTGGGTGGAGGAGGAGGGAGAGGAGTAAGAAGAGGAGAAGGAGAAGGAGAAGGAGGAATACAGCTCATTTTCTTCGGCTTTGAGAGGAAGAAGACGATTTGTGAAGGATGAAGGGCAGTGGAATGTGATGGTGTGGACGTATCATGCGTTTGGGAGATGAAGAAAAAGGAAATTAGTGTGGGAGAGCATTGGGTGGTGGGAGACGATTGAGGGGAAGACATATAAAGATGAGTAGGTGGCAGAAAAAAGAAGGGAAAGGAAGAAGAAAAGTAGATGAAGCTACAGAACGTTGATACCTCGAAGAAGTGGAACAAAAAAAAAGGAAAAATGTGAGTGAAGGAAGATTGGAGGAACGAAGTAAGAAGAATCAAAAGACAAAGGAAGATTCATTGATCGATCGAATAACTACTTTTCATTTTTAGTTTAACGGCGAAGTTAGAGCGCAGCCGGCTCCCTTTTCCACTTAACCTCCAAGTTTAGAGGAAGAGTACATGAAACTTGAACATCAGGAAAAGCAAAGAGAGAAGAAGGGAGTAATGAACGTTGAAAAGAAATCATCAAGATAATATGAAATAGGAAGAACAGAAGAAGGAGTAGTGGAAGATGAGATAAAACTGGAAGGAGAAGTAAATGAGAACAATGCAGAATCGCGGGGTAGAGGAGGAGGAGGGTAACTTGAAGAAGTAGTGAAAGGAAAAGGTGGGCAATAGGGAGAAAGGAAAAAAAATTGCTTTGGAAAATATAAATAATAGGAGAATAAGGCAAAGAAAAAGAAGAATTCAACAAGGGGAAGGAGGAGAGTGTTTGAAAGTAGGTGGATGAAGATAATGAAGGGTAGCAGGAGGAGGAGAAGAAGACGGGCGAAAAAGTGCAAAAAAGTGAAGGAGGATAAGAAGAGTTAGAGGAATTGAGATTTATCAAGAGTGTGTGGAAGAGAAAGAAAGTACAGATGGGGAAAACAGAGATGAAGGAAGTTGAGAGGTAGGGTGGTTGTTGTGTGGAAAACGACGATCAAAATATTGGTATGGGGTGGAGAAAATTTCTCGAGCTAAGACGTGCACAATAGAATGGAAGCGGATTGAGCTGTTTGACTGATAGGGTTTTCCAGCACAGTTTTCCACCGCAGTTTTCACGACAAAACCACGTTTTCCACGGCTGAGGTTGACCGGTTCGTTAGTCCATATCCTCCAATCATTCACCCACTCTCTTCCAACCCTCCTCATTCTCTCTCACTCTTGCATCATCAACCACTCCATCCACAACAGAACGTTACCCCAACTAATTCTACAGCAATCGTCGCAAACATTTCTCGTCATTTTTTCTCCTGTCGCCCGAAAATCCTTTGAAATATATCGACGATAGAGCAACCGACCATTATCCGTCACGATATAATGACAGGTGGAGGGAACGGGCGAAACAGGAACGCTTCTGTGCAATCAATTCCGCCGCCATCATCACGATTGTCGTCAATCATCACCCTGACGATCGTTATTTGTTCAAACAACTACTGGATTGTTACAGAAATAGTCCAAAAAAGACAGGGAAGAAAAAAGCACCAGGTCAGAATTAAAGAAGAGCCTGTATCAGAAATGAAGTGTCTATCAAGTATCAGACCTATGACAATAGTTTGAAAAAAGTTGAAATTGGATATCGAGAGCAGAAAATTTATGATTTGAATATAGTTATGCTGTAATGGACTTTCATAGTTTTGTTTGTATGTTTCCACAGGAGGATTTGATCTTATCAGATCTCCTTATAACATTATTGATGTAAACAACAGATTGGTTTATTGTTCTGATGAATTGTGACAAGTTGAAAGTGAGTTGATTTGAATATTATTCAATGATTAATATAGCTTGATACTAAGTGGATTATGGAAAACAATTTGATAGACGGTCATTCTGAAATCTATCGAAAGCAATGCCATGAGAACCAATGGATAACAATGTGATAACATCGTATATAAAATTGAATAAAATAGCAACCTGCTCTAGTAGCATGCAACCTAGTCATGAAATGATATTGAACTTCTTCTTTATAAGTAGTCCTAAGACCCACTCTAAATGGGAGTCCTAGTCATTCAACTGATCGAAACAGCTCATTTTCACAAACAACAGCTCAATTCAAGTAACATCAGATCAATTTCACAAACATCAGCTCAAAAATCATCTCAATTTTACGAGCATCAGCCCAATTCCACAAACATCAGCTCAATTTCAACATCATCAGCTCAATTTGACAAACATCAGATTGTTTTCACAAACATCAGCTCAATTTCAGAGACATCAGCTCAATTTCATAAACATCAGCTCAATTTTACAAACATCAGCTCAATTTCAGCATCATCAGCTCAATTTAAGAAACGTAAGCTCAATTTTACAAACATCAGTTCAATCTCACAAACATCAGCTCAATTTCACAAACATCAGTTCAATTTCACCAACATTACATCAATTTAACAGATAACTCAAAATCGTCGCCTCTACGGGAAGAACTACTCTGAAAGAAAGCATAACCCAATTCCGAGCGACGTTATCACCTAGCTGGAGGATCAGAAATCATTTCCGAGAGCACAACAATGGTGATTCGGAGAGCAATGACAAGTGCCAAAGTGAGATTCAATTCATTCTGTCAGCATTTGTTGAAATGGAAGCATTGATAAGTGCCAGTGCGTGCTCCGCTCTGCAATTGACAGACAAAGATGAAAAGAACGAGCCAGCAATGCGACTGCGATGGCTCACAAGTGGAAATTCATTTCCGCAAGTGGCGCGCTTCTCTCAACTCTCTCTCTCATTGCCAGCTGCAGGAAACCGGAAGTGCCGAGTGGCGCCACTGCACGCTTCCGGCACCACCAAAGAAGCGCCACTGTCAAAGGCTAATAATTCTTTGCATTCCATGCTACTCCTGAACTGGTATGCATTGCTCCTATTTTTCGCCTGCAAATCCTCTTCGCGTGCATGAATACACCCTGGCTATGACTTATGAGTCCTGTTCAGGTGACTAGATTCAGTTGCTGATGTGACTGATAATAAATTCTTTGGATTCAGGCTATGACTTATGAGTCCTGTTCAGGTGACTCGATTCAATTGCTGATGTGGCTCACGATAAATTCTTCGGATTCCGCTCAACTTTCCGGCGAACGATATACACTCCAAGACTGATATATATTTACGATAGGCAGTGAATGAGAGTGAACATACAGTTTGAAAAGTTTATAATAATTTCTTCCAGCGACCAGCCAATTTTTCGAAAAATTTCATTCGAATGACTATCAGCAACGAGCCATTTTCATTTCATTTACACCATCGCAAAATCAAAATAATGATTGGAAGAGAATCAATAGGATCAACCCAAAACTGTCTACCTTCCAAATGTTATAGTTAATGGACGACGTTTTGTTTCTATCTCATCATTATCGTGAAAACTGGAATTCCAAACAATATAGCCTACATTATATCAGTATTGTCTCATACTTTTGAATCCGTGATGAATTCGTTCTTGAAATTTCATGCAAGGGCTAAACAGGCTCCAAGTATTACATTTCCTTCCCAACTGAATTATTCGAACAAATTGATAACTAGTTATTTGAAAGGTGGGAGAGCAGTAAACTTCACAGAGCTCTTTGTCGTAAGTGGGAATGAGTAGCAATGATGGATGGCAACTGAACTTGGGTATGAACTATCAGCCATGATAGTTCTGATCTATAAGTATAAAGCTCTGCTTCAATTAACAGGGAGATTTAATTCAGGTTCAAAACTCTAGTCGTGACTCATACATCATATTGATCGAAGCTCTGGAATTCGGAAATTTTAATATTACAATGCTGTTCAAATTACTATTGAAAGCAAATCATGATCCATCTTTTTGATACTTAGATAATCTATATAAAATAATGAAAATTTTGACATTCAATAACTCACACTTAAAAGTGCACCAAATTTAGTGATTTTTTTTAGTTGTGTTCGTTATGTTTAGAACCAGGTTTATGGCCTACCAAAATTTCATTATAGTCCGACTTCAGGACACTTTCCCACGGTCCTTCAAAGTTCACATGTAATCCTTATGAGAGAATATTTGGGAGCTGGCTACTTACAGAAATAAAAATCAGCTGTTATAATCATTACGTCAACCAACAGCCGTCGGTAGATAGTAGACAAGAGCAATTTACCTAGAATACATTGAACAATGTATTCTAGGTACCGTGGACAAGAGTGTGTGCTGCTCCATAACCGTCCATGTATTTTATTCTAAACGCCCCGACTAAAACCAAAATGACTGTTCTGTGTGTAACCATTCAGCAGTGCGGCCTCAGGTTAGACTTACATGCTCTAAAAACATTGCTTTGTTTCGAATAATTGTGCTGTTTTTGGTGTTTAGAATACATTAATTTTCAGTGAATTATTTATTCTGCAGTTGGAGAATTATCTATGTAAATGAAACCCATTGAAATTAATAATTATAATAATATGAATAATAGCATCTAAAGTTACCACCTGTACACTTAGCTAAACTAAGCTAAATATTAGTGTTTTCATCATATGCATAATAATACAATAATAATTGATTGGAATAAATAAAAGCATTTGGTTCTTTTTGATAGCATGTTTGAAGTTCAGTAGGCCTAGATATTGGTATGAAAAGTATTGGACAGTGCTTCTTGAAAGTTGCAAAATACCGCATCGCGCCTCCTCAGGTGTGCATCCAGCTAATAAATGTTTGTCATGAGATGCATCAACTATTTGGCGGTACGAAGTTCGCCGGGCCAGCTAGTTATTACTAAATTTTGTACTCATGATAGTTGAATAAAGTTTTAAAATTGAGTGAAGTTGAAAGTAAACTTTGAATAATAATTAGAGCTTATTCAATGTTCCATCGACGACGATACAAAGAGTATTACAACACAAAATTATTAGCAATTGATTATTTCATTAGTAGTTGTATTTTGAGAAGTACAGATGAAGATCATGATGATGTATAGAAGTAGATGTTTGCGCAATGAGAAGTACAGATTCCTGCAGTTGATAATGGAGGGCAAGATTGAAGGAAGACGCCGGCCTGGAAGAAGTAAAACATCCTGGTTAAAGAACCTGAGAGAGTGGTTCAACATTGACTCAACATCTCTGTTTCGAGCTGCAGTCAATAGAATCCAAATTGCATTGATGATCGCCAATCTCCGTCGCGGAGCCGGCATATAGAAGAAGAAGAAGTTGTATTTTGATAACACCTATCATCCCCAACATGCTATTTTAAAGTTTAGTGTTTGAACCTGCCAATGATTTTCAGAGCCGAAAGTAGATACGCTGCTTTTCGCGCCCTTTTCACAAGTATGGTGGTCTCTAACGACATGACACGGCTCTCATTTCTCACTAGTGGAAGGGGTGAGCCTCTATTCATCTCCGTTGTAAAGGGAGTGAGTGAGTCAGTCAGCCTTTCCATAACCAACACACAAACTGACTCACGTCGTATGTGATTGTGTCTCAAGTGCATATACGCTTCCAATGAAACCGGAGAGAATTTCAGAGATTAACGAGTCCTGAGTATGTTTTGTGGCGGAAATTATTCATTCTAATCCATGGTCATGAATAGGCTCACAGTAAACAGTTTCCATTTTTCCACAGAGTACATTACTAGGATTCAAATGTTATTTTATGTTATTCTTTTTCAATATTGAAGAGTTTCTCGGTAGTTTCATGCTGAATGTAACATTATTATCATGATTATCATGTGAAAAGAGTTAGGGTCAGCTTTTCATACCAATGAGTTCCATAGTAACTGTAGCAGCTACATAAATCATCTTAGAGATTTGTTATTTTCTGATGAAAAGGGTGCTCTCCTTTTAATTTTCTTTTAATTCTCCTTTTAAAATTTAATTTGCCATAGCAGAGCAATCTCCATGGAACATTCAATAGGAACATACCAGATCGATGAGAACTCAATAGATCTTCCTTTTTCAATCAGCATAATCGAACTCACCTGAAATCGGAAAAAAATTGATAAGTGATTTGAAACAGATTGGAAAAAAATTTGTAATAATTATTCAAATATATATTCAATTTTGTCTACACTGAACACTTGAGCCCGTTTTCTAAGATATTATGGAATACAATGGAGCATAGAACTTGATAAGACTTGAACAAAGGCTATTATGCTGACACTACGTTTAACACTAAACCACGTTTACTTGTAGATATGGTTATAATGTCATAATGTGTTTCAAAAGTAGTTTGAACGAACAGTTGACATTTCTCCGTTTAAACCGAGTATCTGTAAACAGACCTTTATAAGTAGTTTTGAATAGACTAAATAAGTGTCCTAGAAACCAGGCATTGGAAAAACAATTCTCATCAAGGTATTTAATAAATTCAATCATTATGAATAAAATTGATATTCAGATACTAAATTCTTCGATGATCCGAGACCGAAAAAAATTCAAAACTCTTGGAGAATTAATTTCAATCGTATGTTATTTTCGTATTGAAAACGAAAATGACATGACAACCTAAAAGTCCTTTAGAAAGTACAAGCGAATGCGACTGTCCGAACTGGCATACGATGAAATACGGGGAGACATCCAGTATATCTATAGATTCTTCGCAATTTCACAGAAAAGTCCACTGTATCACATATATATGCGATCACTTTCTATAATATAGGAGGCGCCAGACCGAGTGAGGGCTATTCACTGCAGTGACAGTCAGACTGTTCCAAATTTATTCGTAGCCGAATTTATTTGCATGACGCGAGCACAAACTTTCCGTAGAGGTAGCAATTGATAAGAATATCAGAGGAGCGGCACAAAAGTTAGGAGGGAGGAGTAAGGAGGATGGAGAAGAGAGAGAAGTTACTAGGATGTCAAAAGGGGAGAGAAGATGTGTGGAGGAGGGAGTTGGTATGGAGAGGTGAAGGAGTGGTGAAGTGGTAGAGTGGTGGTGACATAAAAATTGGAAGGTCGAAAAATTTGTAAAGGATGCGAGTAGAGTCGACAGTTATAGTAAGATCAACTCTAATTTGTCATAACTGGTTGAATGTGAGGCATCGATCTTATTCTTGAAGTTTACTGACAGTATTGAGCGAGTATCACTATGGAGGACGTGACACTAACGATGGTTCTATACTAGAATTTTGAAAAATAATTCTGACTCAAATTTCGCTCGTATGTGAGATGATGAGAGGAAACTGAAAATATTTGGATACAACGAGGAGAAAGACGAGATTTCAGCGTATCAAATATTATGAAATAATATTGATTATTCGTGTGGCAGGGTCGCCAAGTTTCATATTTACACAGAACAGAGTTATACAGAACAGTTAGGTTTACATGTTTACGGCAGCTCGCTAGCGTTCTTCTATATCTATATCAGTTATTAATCCAAATGTTTTTATCATCATTTTATGTGCAAGGATTAGGCTATTGCCTGTTCCGACTTAAAAACCGATAAAACAGTAGTTAGAGAGTTCAAAAGAGTTATAAATTCACAATCATACATAGCATGCCAATAGTTGCCATCTCTTACGTAGCTTTCCAATTGATCTTTTACCTTCTGGTCTATAATTTAATATTTGAAGGGGAAGACTTTCCGCAGACATCTTTCTTCATCATGGCACAGCTGTTTTTTGCCTTCACCGCGACGTACTTGTTCTGTTGGCATTCTGAAGTTTCCATGTAATACTATTGCAATAGTTTAATAGACCATCAAGGTAGTATAAAATAATCATTGCTTTTGAATACTCAAGAAATTCATTATTGGAAACAAAAAATTATCAGGATGAATGCGTAAATAAACGTAAATATGCGTAGCTTATTAATTCTATCATCTGTGCCGGGCACTCTCTTTAATTCAGGCCTTTTCCCAAGTTATAATAGTAAATTTAATACGCAATAGACTAGAGCCATTATTGTAAGTGAGTTAGCGAAATAAATTATTTTCTCTCTCTATTATGAACGGCCATGACTTCGAGTTTCCCATGATAGATATTTAAAAATTGTGGCTCCGAGTCGTCGAGGAATGTAGATTATGGAATTATCTCTAAAACTTAGCCTTCTTGTCGCGACATAAAATGCGATAAATTGGAAAACAGCAAGCATTGAAATTATAACAAACTACCGATTTTGCAGTTGCTATTTGGTCCAAAGGCTGTAGAAGCCACGCGACGATTGGTCAAATTGATTCCATTCGCCCAATAGGAGACCTGTTTCTAAATACAGTAGTGGGGATTCCCCAGCCGCGCAAGACCAGATTACGTTTCGGAGGACACTTTGCTAGGAGCACTACGAGAGTAAAGATGTAGTCACTATGTTTCCCCCTTTTTGGGCAGGTTTATAAGTTTATTTCAGTAGTTAATGTAGGAGCAAGTTTATTTTTTATTAATGTTTAAATTTACTAGTAGTGCCATGTCCTGAAAGGTTTAATTGTGTTTCTTCATCATGTACGAATAATTGTTTCTTCAAATAACCGCTAAGCGGTTCATGTGTGTCCCCAAACCAACTTCTTGTACTACCACCCCTTTGGTTCCGCAACTTTATGTAAAACCGCTTCAAGACACCCGTTCAGACGACAGGTCTAGGGACGTAAGAGGACGTCGCCGTCAAGCCAAATTCAACCGGTAAAAGCTCACCGCCAAAAACAAGGTACTGTAACCCCGACGATAAAGCAACGTACAAACCAACGAAAGGGCAGTGTAGTGAAACAAAGGTTCATTCGAGAATGTCAATAAAAAGTGGGGATTCAAAATTATTATGAAATGGGTTATATGGGTTACTATCGACGAAATTTGGGTTCAACGGGTTTTTTTCTTTCTTGAGTAATTTCATGTTGAAATTGATTGGTTATTTTATGACTGATCTTGTTTGGTTTTGTGACGTATTGCTATCTAAACGGGGATAGTAATGCGCCCCCGAATCAGATGAAGAATGTCAACAAAGTAACATGATATTGTTGTTTCTGTTGTTCGATTTTAGCTGCCAATGTTTATTGAAACTGTTTGTATTTTTCTATTATTTCAAATTGTAGTGTTATTCTATAGTATAAACCTATTAAATCAGGCATGGCAAGATTAATTGAAGTTTTCTTGACTCTAGCCCGTTCACCTGCATGAATTAGGTATAGACTCAGGTATTTTCTAGATGTGCCGGCCTATTTCTAAATTCTAAATTTTATTCAAAATTATCTTATCTATTATCTTTTAAAAAGTGCAGGCACACAACTGCGCCGACTCTGCTGTCTAGAGATATTTAAATCTCTGGAATTCAAATTTTCTAAAAAATTAAATTTTTCATAACTTACTCTAATAATACTAGATCAATTTTTCTGAGTCTATACTTAATAATTCATTCTGTGAACGTGTTAACTGTCAATATTTTGGGTTTGGAGTTGAATGAATAATTTATTGTTGCTACTCCAATTTTTCTGAAGTTTAAATAATTGTAGATGAAACAGGAAAGTTATTCAGTTATGTTAAACCATTAAAATGATAATCTTTTGAAGTGCTTAAAGATAAAGTCAAGTATCATTGAGGCTTAAGTTGAAAGTATTCTGAAACTTCATATTGAAATTGATCATTGATATTGAAAGGTTTAACGTTAGAATAAAAATGAGTAGAAGAAACTAGGACATGTGAGAAAAAAATGATTCTAAGTGCTGAATAAATTTTTTGTATTCTGTAATTCCGTGAATGATGATAGAAATTATTGTAATGTCAACGTACGTATTCTGGTCTCACGCATCGGGTACTTGAGTATCATCATAGTATAGTAGAAGGGAAAGTGAATATTGAGAGATTTTAGTTTAAAACCTGAATAATAATTTATTAGTTGGAGAAATTAGAAAACGTGAAACTGATTCCAAATTAATGCTAAATTTGTGATAAGGTTAATCTTTTGTAAGTTTGTGCGAAGGGATTGAAATCGTAACACTATGGCTTCCAGCCCGCGTTCCCCGGCCATCAGCCCGGTTAAGGTTAATTTTTGGGATGTCAAAGAGGACATAGAGAAAAATTTCGATCTTGGTCTTTTGTATTCGCGTAGTATCAATCCAAACTATCTGCTAAAAGGGGAATTACTTTTCGAACTCAATTCATTCGGTTGGTCTAGTAATGTTGATTGTGATGTCGCTAATTTGAGACAACAATACCGTCAAATACGCGGTGAGGGTAGTGGTAGAATCCATCGCGCGGTGTATGATGAAGACAGGTCCCGACTCGAATTAAAGAGTATCAATGAAATTACTGCTAAAATTGATGAGTGGTTACCTCAACTGAAAACTGGTTCCGATGCTGAAAAGAAGGAATCGTTCAATCGAATAGTGAACCAATTCTTACACGTATTGAATAGAATTATTCACCTGTCTCATTATGCTCAGGAGAGGTCTGATTCCGAACTGATTAACGAAATCCAGAAACGCCTTGCAACCCTGGAGGCGGCTTACCCCGTTATGTTGCAAGTACAAAAGGAGGTCAAAAGTCGCGCCCCGTCCCCAGCTCCGGTAGTATTCACCACCCCTGTCTTAAGTCCATCGCTTTTTGATTTCCCGGGGACAAGTGGTGTAGATAAAGTAGATGTAGGAAAAGTAGAGGTCCCCGCCCCACCACCAGTTTCTAATGAACACGGCGACACAGAGCACATTCCACCTGCATTGGTTATCGCACCGAAAGAAACTCAAACTTTTGATTCATGCTTGGGACTGAACCCTAACAGTATACGCATTGAATGCCCCCGTCAATTTGTTCCGATTAGGCAATCAGTCAGTAATATCACGTCTACTAGGGCGCTACCTCAAAGTGTACCTCAATCAGGTTATACACCGGTGTTCAATACGATTTATAATCGTCTCCCTAACCCGATCGAACATTTATTGCGTGATTTGCCACACACTGATGGTTTAGTCGTGGACAAATTGTTGAAATTCATCGCTCTGTCATTAAAAATTTCAACTCAGTTCGATTTGCCGGATGTACAATTGTTCCAGATCCTTCAACCTTTCTCTCTAGGACCTCTAGCCGATCGCATAAATTTTGCTATTAATTCTAATTATACATTTGATCAGTTTCATGCTGAGGTTCTAAAATATTTTGTGCCGCAAAGATTATTGGCCGTCATTGAAAGGGAGGAATTCTACCGACTCCAGAGAACAGGCGAACCGTTGTCCGCCTACATAGTATCAATTAAAGAGGCCGCGAAATTATTACGTTTAAATTTAATCGAATGTGAAATTGTGAATACCATTTGTTCGGGACTTAATCCTGCCGAAAGATCCAGACTTATCTTCCATAGTCGTCCTCAGACATATAAAGAATTGATTGATATGAGCGTACAAGCTCAAAACTTGAGTTTCGCCGATGAAGAAAGAAACCGAGTTGAACGGCCTAGGAACGATAATTATAGGTCAGGTCCTAACCCGCCTAGTAGGAGTAATGAACAACTTGAACAAAGGTGTTTCTATTGTAAGAAAGTTGGTCATATTGCTCGATTCTGTCATTCTAATCCCAACAACTCACGTTTTCGAAATAACAATAATGCCCAAGGTCAAACACAAGTTTCCTTTACTAAGCGTGACAATGAGGTGAAATGCTATACTTGTAATAAGATCGGTCATTATTCGCGCGATTGTAGAAACCGGAAAATATGACTAGGACAAACAAAAGAAAAACGTACCGCTTCCATGATAGTTAACCAGTCTGACAAAAATTCCACCTATTCGCCTCAGTGTTATATCCAACGGGCTAGACGACATGGTGTTAAGAAAAGCACTAAGAAAAGGGTTAGTAGGTCAAGAAAAAAAAGACACCCTTCCCACGGAAAGATTAGAGGTTTGTGCAATAATGTAATTCCTTTTATTTCCTGTTATTTAGGGTCTCCTAAAATACGGTCTGTTGCTTTAATTGATTCTGGAGCCATACGCTCGATTATTTCAAGAAAGGTTTATGATAACCTTGTGTCGAAAATTCCAAATCTCATTACTCAGAAAGAAAACATTAGTTGTACGACTGCCAACAACACGCAGCTATTGCTTCATGAGTCGGTAATACTAAAAATCAAGGTAGAAAATTTCAGCTGGTATTTCAAATTCTTCATTACCAATGATGTACCTTTTCCAATGATTTTAGGTTGTGATTTCATAAGTTATTCCAAATTAATACTTGACTTGTTTAATAGAAGATATTTCTTTGGTTTCAAACCCAATTACAAATTCAAATTCGAAGAAGATTGGAAAGCAAAGTGCTCTGAACCTGTAAACTCTATCGCCGTGACAGAAGTTGCTGATAACTTATCGCATCTTGAACAATCCCAGTTGGAAGGAGTTCTTAATGAATTTAAAGATGTGTTATCCAAAAAATTAGGCAAAACTAATCTTACAGAATACAAGATTCGGTTAACTTCCACCGAACCCGTAAGAAGACCCCCATATCAATTAAATCCAATAAAGATGGAAATTGTTGAAGAAAAAATTAAGAAGATGTTAGCTGAGGGTGTTATTGAGCCAGGGATCTCAAATTATTCATCCCCCTGTTTCCTAGTAAGTAAATCCAGTAAAGACAATTTGAATAGTGATTCATGGCGACTTGTCGTTGATTATCGTTTCTTAAACAAAAAGGTGTCGTTAGATTCAGTCCCATTACCAAACATCGAAAATTGCTTCCACTTTTTCAATGGTGCTAAATACTTCTCAGTACTGGATTTGAATCAAGCGTATTATCAAATCCCCCTTGCTAAAGAAAGTAGACACTTAACTACGTTTTGTACTATGCGAAATACTTATCAATTCAAGCGTATTCCGTTCGGGCTGGCTACCGGTGCACAAGCACTTTCTTCGGTATTAGACCGACTGTTTGGAGATGTGAAATATAAGTTTGTCTTTCATTATTTGGACGATATAGTTATCTACTCTAAAGATTTTGATTCACACCTGGCACATATTGAGGCCGTACTGCTCCGCTTACGTGAAGCTGGTTTCACCGTCAATCCGGAAAAGGCTCTATTTGCAAAAAAACAGATTTCGTTTTTGGGTCACCTGATCAACCAAGATGGTATTTCTATTGATCCTTCTCGCACCAAGAATATTCGTGAATTTCCTACTCCCAAAAATCAAAAAGCTATCGCTCGTTTCATCGGGATGGTGGGCTACTTTCATAAATTTATCCCTAGATACGCTGAGATCGCCGCACCGCTCAATGATCTTCGAAAAAAAAATTGTAAATTTATTTGGGATGAAACTCATGAGCAAGCCTTTCAAGGGTTGAAAAAGGCCATATCTTGTCCTCCTATTTTGAAGACGGCCGATTTCTCTAAGCAATTTGTTCTCCAAACGGATGCCTCTTCAACGGCCATATCCGCTGTACTTTCTCAGGAATTTGACGGTATTTTTCACCCTATTGCTTATGCCTCAAAGAAACTGAGTCAACAGGAGTGCAAATATTCAACCTACGAGCTTGAATGTCTAGCGGCGATTTACGGGATGGAAAAATTTAGATTGTACCTTCAACATTCCAAATTTAAATTATTGACTGATAATTCTGCTCTAACTTGGATGCTCAATAACCCCAAAAATACGGGAAGAATTGGCAGATGGATTTTGAAATTGTTAACCTACCAATTCGAAGTCACCCACATACCCGGGCGATTAAATGTAGTGGCCGATTGCCTTTCAAGAATGTATCAGGATGAAATTAGTACCGAAGAAACTCCAGAAAGTTCAAAATTTGAAATCGAACCTCTGTTTAGTATGGTGAATTCGTTGAAGTTGTCTGATTTCCCTCTAGTCTTCACCGATATTAGAGTTCATCAAGACAATGACCCCTTTTGTAAAGATATTCTCGAAAAGATTGATAGGAATGAAGAACAATTCCCGTACAGTTTACGGAAAGGTGTTCTAGTTACTGAAGTTAGGACTAGCGATCAGCTGAAGATAGTAGTTCCTAGAATTCTCATCCCCCTTGTATTCAAGTATTATCATGAGACCTCCATTGGTGGACACTTGGGCCTTGCAAAGACCACACATAAGATTCTAGAACATTTTTATTGGCCCGGACTTAGAAAGGATATTGCCCAACTTGTAAAGTCATGTGATATTTGTGGACGTAGCAAACCTTCCGCTAAACAAAATTATGGTTTTCTTGCTTCTAGAGTTGACAATGAACCATTAGCTCGTTTCTATTGTGATTTAGTAGGCCCGTTAGTCAAAACTACTGAGGGATATACTCAGATTCTATCTTGCGTTGATTCGTTTACTAAGTTTTGTTGGTTAATACCACTTAGAAAAGGAAATACTGCAGCCGTAATTAGAGCACTGAAATCAATCTTTGTTAATTTTTCTGTGCCTAGAAGACTGGTGACAGATAATGCGACCATCTTCACTTCGACGTTGTTTAGAAATTTTTGTTTCCAATTAGGAATCCAACATATCACAACGCCCCCTTATTACCCCTGCCCCAATGTAGCTGAACGCGTGAACCGAAACTTGAAAAGCGCTCTGATTGCTTTTCACGCTGAATCGCAAACCAGATGGCATGACTGCCTAAGCTGGCTGCCATTGGCCTTCAACCTGGCTTCACATGATAGCACAGGGTGTACCCCTTTTTCACTTATGTTTAGGTATAGTCCCAATCACCCATTGCTTAATGCATGGAAGTTGATGAGATTTTCCCCGAACGACTAAATTCGGGAACAGTTCAGATTTGGAGGAAGGCTCGAAATAATCTACTTCGAGCACATACGAGAGTGAAGGAGAGATATGATCGGCGTCGTGTCGATGTACCTTTCAAAACGGGTGATTTGGTATTATTACAAGCACATGTACAATCCAGCGCCGTTAATAAGATTTCTAGCAAACTCAGTTACAGGTGGAAGGGACCGTTCGTTATTAAGGACTGGTTTTCCCCGGTTACCGTATCGTTACACGACCCCGCCACCCAAAATTTTGTACAAAAAGCTCATGTCTCTCAAATAAAAATGTTCAACGGTTGAAACCACCATAAACAGCAATTTGAAAGATGACTACTTGAGTTATGTTGAAAAAAAGATCCGACCAGGATACAGATCAGTCTATTGAAGGCAAGATTTTTTGTCGTGAGTTATAATTGGATAGGTTTTTGTGAGTATGGCGCCACTCTATAGCCTTGTCTCTATACACTCAACGAGATGATTCCTAATGAATGAGAAGGAGAAAAGAGAAAAACGAGTTATGATAAAAGGATATTTACCGTATTTGTTAGAAGGATTCATTACGGGTTCATGAAGGGTTTAGTCAAAGATTTTGTTACGTGACAATATAATGTATATAGAAGAAATTCCGGAATGTAAATAACTTGCGCAACTAGATTAGTCATTAAATTATGTTATTAACTTCGTAATATTAAATATATTTAGGTAGGTGAATTAGGTTTAATTTTATTTCATTGATCGGCTGCATACTCGTGGTAAATGATTGTACAGTTTTCCCACGGTAGTAGATAATTGATTGTTTGGTAAATCGGGTGATGATCAATTTTTGAAGTCATCAACAGTCATAATACTATGTATGTAAATGATGTCTCTAATAATAATAATAATAATAAGTTATTTAGCATAAGACGATTTATCATAATATTCTATACTATACCCATTTTCAATAGCTTAATACTCATCCATTCATAGTTAAGAATTATACATTTACCTAGTTAGGAGTTAATACATATAGATAATATATATTCCAATTCATAAAATAATAAGAATAATGTCTAAGGCCTCATATTTTATATTCTATTCGCTTTATATTTCATCTTATTTTGTTGATATCCCTATTCTTTATTAGTTTACCTTCCGTGATTAATACAATTATAATCTTATCTTAGGTTTATTCAGTTCAACTGAATCCATTTTAGTTCACTAATATAATTCAGTGGTAGAGATTTCCGGCTGGAATACAATAATGGATAGAAAAGTTTCATAGCTACGGAATGTACATCAAGCGTGTGTCATTGCTCTCCGATGACTCGCTAGCGTTGCAGTTTCAACCATTATTATCTTTGAATCGTAGTCTATGTAGAATAGTATTGCCTACTGAATTGCTTTATATTGTTAAAAATATATTGCACTCTCAACTCTATAGTAATGATAGTTAGATTTCAATACATTCAGCTGAGTGAAAAAGTTTCATCCTTTACTATTATGATCAAACGTACTTCATATTTTACAACAGCAGAGTAACATAGAACCAATTAAAACTATGATGTCTTTTAAACGTTTTCCCTTGTTAGAGTTTGCCAAGAAAATAACCAGGGACTCAATAAAGTGATTGAAGTATTCAAGATTATTATACTCGGTCCGTCTTTAGTACCTACTTAAAAGGTGGACACGTCCATATTGTTTTGTCCTGACTCTTGCCACAGTTTTAAAGACTCTTGCCACAAATCTCAATTAGTTATACATTTTGCTGAATTTCGGAATGATTAAAGAGATTTCTTTTGAAGAGGGCCCGCTTCAAATTGGATCCTACTATCAATCCAGAAATTCGACTCTCCAAATCATACAGAATGCCTCTATGGTAACATATCCTGATTAGATTTCTTTTTGCGTGTTTCACACCGGAAGGAAGGGGAGTGTGCCGGGCACTCTCTTTAATTCAGGCCTTTTCCCAAGTTATAATAGTAAATTTAATACGCAATAGACTAGAGCCATTATTGTAAGTGAGTTAGCGAAATAAATTATTTTCTCTCTCTATTATGAACGGCCATGACTTCGAGTTTCCCATGATAGATATTTAAAAATTGTGGCTCCGAGTCGTCGAGGAATGTAGATTATGGAATTATCTCTAAAACTTAGCCTTCTTGTCGCGACATAAAATGCGATAAGTTGGAAAACAGCAAGCATTGAAATTATAACAAACTACCGATTTTGCAGTTACTATTTGGTCCAAAGGCTGTAGAAGCCACGCGACGATTGGTCAAATTGATTCCATTCGCCCAATAGGAGACCTGTTTCTAAATACAGTAGTGGGGATTCCCCAGCCGCGCAAGACCAGATTACGTTTCGGAGGACACTTTGCTAGGAGCACTACGAGAGTAAAGATGTAGTCACTATGTTTCCCCCTTTTTGGGCAGGTTTATAAGTTTATTTCAGTAGTTAATGTAGGAGCAAGTTTATTTTTTATTAATGTTTAAATTTACTAGTAGTGCCATGTCCTGAAAGGTTTAATTGTGTTTCTTCATCATGTACGAATAATTGTTTCTTCAAATAACCGCTAAGCGGTTCATGTGTGTCCCCAAACCAACTTCTTGTACTACCACCCCTTTGGTTCCGCAACTTTATGTAAAACCGCTTCAAGACACCCGTTCAGACGACAGGTCTAGGGACGTAAGAGGACGTCGCCGTCAAGCCAAATTCAACCGGTAAAAGCTCACCGCCAAAAACAAGGTACTGTAACCCCGACGATAAAGCAACGTACAAACCAACGAAAGTGCAGTGTAGTGAAACAAAGGTTCATTCGAGAATGTCAATAAAAAGTGGGGATTCAAAATTATTATGAAATGGGTTATATGGGTTACTATCGACGAAATTTGGGTTCAACAGGTTTTTTTCTTTCTTGAGTAATTTCATGTTGAAATTGATTGGTTATTTTATGACTGATCTTGTTTGGTTTTGTGACGTATTGCTATCTAAACGGGGATAGTAATGCGCCCCCGAATCAGATGAAGAATGTCAACAAAGTAACATGATATTGTTGTTTCTGTTGTTCGATTTTAGCTGCCAATGTTTATTGAAACTGTTTGTATTTTTCTATTATTTCAAATTGTAGTGTTATTCTATAGTATAAACCTATTAAATCAGGCATGGCAAGATTAATTGAAGTTTTCTTGACTCTAGCCCGATCACCTACTGATGGGATGATACAATCATAATCCATGTGAGGCGTGTGAGAGACAGCGAGATGAAAGTGAGTGGGATGCCGGGAAAAGGAAAAGCAGGTATTCAGAAATAGGTGAAGGGAATAATGGATGACGTCTGTGATGTCACGGATAATGGCGGTTGGCGGCAAGAGTGGCTCAAATGTTAGGTTAGGTGCGACATCCAACTCCACTAACGAACTCCAACTGCTCCTCTCCTTCTCATTACTTCTCGTTCTTCTCCTCTTCCACACCTCTTCTACACGACATATACTCTGTTTCATTCCTTTTCTTCTACTCATCTCCTTCCTACTTCTCCTACTACTTCGGGTCTTCGTTTTGAATGGGTGATTCGAACTGTTGAAAGGTGAGGGTGATCGTCGACTGCTTTTTGGTTGGTTGATGGAGGGGGAGTGGGTTGTCCTATGACAGGTAAACTTATGGGGTTCATCATGCAGGATGAAGAGAGTAAAAAGTAAGAGTGTGGATGAAGAGAGAGAGAGAGAGAGGGAAAGGAATGTATGAAAAGGATTGACGATTGAAATAAGTGGAAGTAACAGATGAAAAGAGAGAGGAATGAAGATGGATGAAGCACGATAAGAGGGACTAAGAATGGATACAGTGGAGAGGAAATGATTTTTGACAGGCAGAGAGGAAATGGAGTATACATATGTTTTTATGCAGGAATTTATTTTGTATAGGCTGTCAATAGCTTGCATATATTGGGTGCTCTGTACAGCTTAATGTTGTGACATTTAGAGATGTCAAGCCATTTGAATTTTTTCACTACCTATCAATTTGATTGAAGTCGGCAATGATGGAAACGTGTATTATGAAGTCTAATTACGAGACTCAAGGAAAATTCAATAAAATGATTTTTTATATGATAACATTCTATGAGTAGCCTAAAGAAACCCACGAACATTATACTTTTTCTCTTAAAGCAATATTCTGATTTGATTTCTAATCATTCTAAATATTTTTAAAACTATTTGAATTGAGTTATGCTTACATAGAAGAAAATGTACTTGAAATAATCAAATGAAATGATGCAGTTGTAATAAATCGAACAATGTTAATTATATCACACTATCTCATATCATTGTTGATGAAGTTGAATAATCTTCTCGTAAATTACGCAATGAGCAGTATGAATATATTGTAATATCTACAGTAGTTTATTGTGAAATGAAGAGCTGGAAACAATAAATAATTACTCATTTATTTGAATATGATTTCCTCCTGGAAGAAGTACAGAAATGCCCAAAGAATCAAAAGAATACTTATCGATGAATTTTTATCCAGTAGTTGTAAGGAGTTACAAAATAATATTCTCAATTCTTTACATATTTCCAGTTAAACAGCATAAATCGACTTTGTAATGGTTAGTTGGGGGTTCATAATCCACCCTGTTAAAAATTTCACATACTGATATTATCTTCTTTGAGAAATCTAGAATACATTCGAAATACCTTGCCTTCTTCTATTTTTGTTAGCCTAAACAATGAATTGCACTATCATGCGTGTCAATTGTCTGACAACTGCCGACAGGTTGGGCCAAAAAACGCCTCTGTTTTCAGCAAGAGAGCCGCACCGAACCCTGAGGGCAACCCCAAGCCCCAACCCGGCCCGACTCCGGGGTTTGAATATTGATGCAGATAAATCTGCAGGGTAGGAACCCGGGAACATTCTCGGGCCACCCCTACAGGAAAACCCTCTCGCCGTTCTAGGAACCATTCAGAAGCCTCATTCCTCTCTCCCACTACATGCCCGGGAAACGGGAATACCACGCTGCTGAAATTGATTCATTCATTTGGCCGATTCTAGTCACGCACCTGGCAGCGTATTATGGTGGGATTCAATTCAAACTGTCAGTTTTGCTCGTAAACAACACCAACGTTTCCCATTCACTCAATACTGACAATCAGAAATCACCTCAACCACAGTGAGATCCACTTCAATCTGTCAGCATTCCTTATAAATATCACCAATGCCTCCCATTCAACCAATACTGACAATATGAGGTGAACTCCACTATAGAGAGATTTACATAAAACTGTCAGCATTCCCTATAAGTAGCATCAAAATCTCCCTTCCAAACAATGCTGACAGTCTAGAGTGAATACCACTATGGAGACCCTCAAGTGACGGCAGCCAGTGATGCCAACATAAGCCAAATAAATCCCACACCTCTTCTTTGCACTTCTCAGCTTCATTGAATACATATTTTGACTTGAAAAACTGAGAGAAAATGCAGAATGCATGCGGTGAATATGTTTCTTTCCTATTATCTTATTTTGCTTAAATATTCATCAATGTTGTAGATCTCAATTCGTGAAAGCAGAATGATGTTATATACCTTACAACTTTCGACTATACTAAGTCTTAAATTAGCATGAAACTTTCTCAAATGCATGAAACCTTATCGTGAAGGCTTATCACAAACAATGAGCATATTAAAACTGGAATTGGATTTGATTTTCAAGAAAATTTTAAAAAAGTAGTGTTTTCAACAACAGGGTATTGTTAAAGACTAGAATTTGTTTAAAAAAACTTCCAGTAACACCCGTATGATATTGGATTGAAATATTGCTCAATTGAATTCAGCATCCAGGAAACATAGAGAATGGTTGGTTATGAGACTCGCTTGTTGCCTGCAAATCGAATGCATCCACCTCAGTGGGAATTAAATGTATGAAACTGATGTTATACAGCTCGAACAATAAAGTGAATTCCAAAGCTGTCGATATTTTAATCTCTGAGTCTAGTGACATGCCATCGGTTCGCTGAACCGTATAACAGAACACAAAGCAGAATAGTGTGGCTTATTCATATTTTTTACAATACAACTACTGTAACATTTTGCAATATTCTACTGATGTTATGGAACATAACACGAGTGCATGATGTACCATGTATATAACTTATTTTTCAGCTAGAAATCGAACATTGTGCAGGGGCGCCCATAGGGGTTTCGACGCAGACTGCACCATTGATATTCTCGTATGGTGAGAGGAGTCTGATAAATAATATTGGGCTGTATAAAAGGAGGTCGAGAGTGATTATGACGACTGTCGACCTTTATTATCGGAATTTCGGGGGCATTTGGTTGGGGTGGGGGTATTGTTCACCCTAGCAATCTCGTTGAAAAATATGCCAGAATCACAATTCCATCAAATATGTCGACCGACGTGAATCTGTGTATGAGTTTATCAAATAGACTAAAATTCAATTAATTATCTTATGTTAATCAGGGGTAAATCTGACATTTTATAAAATTTCAGTGCATGAGTGGATCTCATTTTTTTCTTTTTTGTGTAGTTGAGAAGTTGATATTGTGGTAATTATTCATATTGAATGAAAAAGACTAAGAAATTGTCAAAAAACACAGATTTATTGATACTTAGAAAGACCGGTTTCTGTTATTACACCATTGTCAATCTAAGGTTATTACACCGGTCTTTCTAAGTATCAATAAATCTGTGGTTTTTTGAAAATTTCTTAGTCTTTTTCATTCAACAGGATCTCATACTATTATATAAATTTTTTCCACTACGATACATGGTTCATCTCATATTAGATAGGCCAATATGATTGTAGCGAATCAATTCACAATTATATTTGCTTATTACAACTCGATATGACTGATCTCAAATGCTTGCATAATAAATTATTGGTATCATTCCCATTTGACAATCCTCATCAGATTCCATGAGTATTATTATTAGATAGGCCAATATGATTGTAGCGAATCAATTCACAATATATTTGCTTATTACAACTCGATATGACTGATCTCAAATGCTTGCATAATAATTATTGGTATCATTCCCATTTGACAATCCTCATCAGATTCCATGAGTATTATTATTAGATAGGCCAATATGATTGTAGCGAATCAATTCACAATTATATTTGCTTATTACAACTCGATATGACTGATCTCAAATGCTTGCATAATAAATTATTGGTATCATTCCCATTTGACAATCCTCATCAGATTCCATGAGTATTATTATTAGATAGGCCAATATGATTGTAGCGAATCAATTCACAATTATATTTGCTTATTACAACTCGATATGACTGATCTCAAATGCTTGCATAATAAATTATTGGTATCATTCCATTTGACAATCCTCATCAGATTCCATGAGTATTATTATTAGATAGGCCAATATGATTGTAGCGAATCAATTCACAATTATATTTGCTTATTACAACTCGATATGAATGATCTCAAATGCTTGCATAATAAATTATTGGTATCATTCCCATTTGACAATCCTCATCAGATTCCATGAGTATTATTATTACAATGAGCATCCAGTTCCTAGTGTAATAATTGTCACAATTTTACTTCAAATTTTGGATTGCCTGCATCATGGTCATTGTCGTGTATTACTATAGAGATTGATTCGAATGAGTAAATGTCTATTCATAAATGCCAAGATAATGAATGAGAAAGATTAATGCATCCAGGTATATTAACAGCAAAGAAGGTTTGATCGGTTGCTCAAACAAACTTGAAATCACAAACCAAATGGATAGAAACCCTCATTCCATCCTGCGATAATAGCCGATTATTTGCACAGTCACTTGTTGCAATTACTAGTATTTGACTAGGTTTCTTATAGTCGTTTGCAAGCAAGTCTAGTGGCAAGAGATACTGGTACTGCATAAGCCGATAAATGCTAATTGATATCTTAATTAGCCAGCCAACCCTGAGAGACCAAGTAAAGGCGAACCAAGTTATTGTTTGAGTTGAGGCGATGCTTGAAGCAAGTGGCTTCATCAACTAGCGAGTGCCTGAGAGCTGCTTGCTTGCATGCTTCTCTACGATAAGTAGATGAATATTAATGAGCTCAGTGGGATAGATTGATTGGTTCCACCAATTAGTTATGAATTGATTGAATCTACATAATGAATGTCACAAATATCACAATGCTGTAACTAATACATGTAGTGAATTAGTTACAGTCTAATGAAATTATTAACTAGTAGTTGTGTGAACAGTAGACCTCACGCATTATTCTCATTCACAAGTATCCACTATAGACCTTATGGAAATACAGCAATAGACTGGCTTCTCCACACATCTGTGTAATCACTACTTGTCAGCTGATTTATGATGAATAATTCTATAGTCTGATTTTCACTCTAATATTGGCGTATGAAGGAGGCTCCTTCCTCCTTTATATTATCCTTGAAATGCACAATTTCCAAAAACCTTGCATATACGTCGACGCGCAATTTAAAAAGAATTATACCTGTCAAATTTCATGAAAATCTACGTTTCTCCGTAAATGCGCAACATATAAACATTAAACATTAAGAGAAATGCCAAACCGTCAACTTGAATCTTAGACCTCACTTCGTTCGGTCAATAATGCATGTGTGGCACAAATGTGGTTTTATTGTAGGGAATAGTTGAAAAGTTGAAAAAGGCTGATGATAAATTCTTCAACTGTTCCAATAAGAAAAATTCATTCATTCACAAATAATCCAAAAACTTCTATTAAGAGATGACAAAGCAACAGAGATATTTGATTCTTGGAATCGTCGAGATTCATCATCCTTCTTATTAATAGTCTCACTGGAACTTTTATAAATTTTTCTATAATATTATGCAGATGAATAAATTATCACTATCACACATACTTTTTGAGTTCTTTGAAATCAATGATTACTTCAGAGCTAGAGGTATTCTCCAACCTAACTGAAGTTATGATAATTCACAATGTATAGTAAAAGTTGGATCTCACTTTGTTCTTGAAGATTTATGGAGTTTATTTTGAATATTGATGAGAGACGAATTATCCAATCAATAATAGAAAGGGGGATAATGTATATTATTGCATTTTCAAATTTCAATTTATTGAGAAATTAAATAGTGATGAATTTTATTTTATTCTCCAGAAAGTTATCGATTCTCGTTTTTATGCATTGGTATAATTATTTATTCATCCATCTAGTCATTCATAACAAGAAAATTGAGAACTCTAAAGATATTCCAATTTCACGTGTATAGTTCACGTTACTTGGAGGAAAACTTATTTTTCATCATCAATGAGTGTTCTAGAGAAGTGCTTGAATGGGAAAACGGTTGAGTTACAAATTTAAAGTATCCATTCTCATTTCCTCATTCCAGGCTACAGCATTCACACCACGAATCTGTTGAAGGTCTACTAATGAAATACAAGGAAGAGCCCTTCCAAATAGAAAGTCCCCGGATGCCCTTCAAAACTAAGCTGCTTTTCATGTCAAAAATTGAAGACCCCATCAATCCCGAAGAAAATAAGCTGTTGGAGCTGGCAAACTTTCCAATTAATAATTCATATCGATATTATCGGAAAGAGGAAAATTTGCAAAGACTTGGTAATTGAATTCCGCTGCTAATGAATAATATAGTCGCAGCTCATGGGTGCGGTACTGTTATTCATAAGGTGAATGGAGGTTGCAGGCTGTAGGGCTTCAGTCTCGCTAATTAGAAAGTTTGATTAATCGATTCCTTAGACAGCGATTTCCTTAATTGATTGCTCATTCAATTAATTATGAGAGCAGTCTAGGTGAAGGCGCAATATAATAGACTACTTCTTTCTGGATCATAGAAAACGTTCAAGTGCCGATTAAGAGTGATCAACCCCTTTATTACCTCGCTAGAGAACTTTGGTGATTGCAGGAGGGTTATAACGGTAAAGCTTAGACTAATAACTGACATTTTGAAGAAAGAATGACTATTAGTACGTCATTTAGGACTTGAGGAGTCTCAGTTACTATTTAAAACCTATCTTCAAATTAATTCAAGTATTCCGGATTTACCACATCTGAATGGAAATTCGTCCAGTAATTAGTACATTATCTTGATCATCTAAGCATCTATCATTATCATCTAAGCATTATCTTGACATCCATGATCTATCTGAACAAGCTGAACAAATCATAGTATCTAACCTATACAGTATACATTATGTATTCTGACGTTATTTTTGTGAATAACGGTTTGCCTGGCTTGGCCGCAGTCGGTAAAGCATGAGTACAAAAATATATAACTCTGGTTGTGATTCTTAGAATACAACTTAGATAAAATTCTTATAGGCTCGCTCAGGAGCTCCCGCAGTTCACTGCTCTTGGACAATTTATATAAATCTCTGGAACGTATTATTTCCAGAGATTTGATTATCAATGCAATATATCGCTGAGTAAACCAGCTTATTCTATGAATAATAAAATCGGATGGTAACTTTCTTAATATTTCAATACTGATAATTCGATAAATAAATATGAGATTGGTCATGCATGGAAGTGGAGAATCAAATAAAGGATACACCATAAAAAATTTGATACATATATTGTACAAGTAAATATCAAAGACCAAATAAATGTGGAAACATATAGAGCAACAAGCACAAACAATAAATATAAGAACAAATATATCAAAAATAAAATATCACGGATTGGCTCACTACTTTTTAGCTCTTTAGCACGAAACGTTACCATGTGCTTTTAATTCATTAATAGTATGCATCTAATCTATGTAGCTTAGGTATCGACTTGCTGCTGCTTGTCGATTTAAAAATCTCACTGTATATCTTCTTTCCAAAAATCATAGAAATAATCAATTGATAGATCATAAATTATAAATATATTAAATCTATAGATCTCAGTATATTTCTCAATTATATATATATATATATATATATATATATATATATATATATATCAGGGCTTAAGGGTCGGCCTCTGATGGGAGTAGATAAATCAATTTATCCAGTGAACAAGAGCTACATTATATCTTTACAAATCGCTAAATAAAATCAATGATTGAGTGAGCATTATGTGCTTTATAATATTAAATTTAAATAGTCTTTTAATCTATGCATCTTTGGATATATAAATTTGATACAACTCTTATCCAATAAAATATATTTATGTACCTATTTAAGGCTTGCGCAAGTTTTATAGTAATTTTTAATATTTATAACCTTATCGACGAGCTAGCTTTTTATATTTGTTTCGCTCGAAGCACTGAGGGCACCCTAACTTTATATATTTCGATAATTTATCACTCAAGCTCTGAGTTTCACAAGATGTTGGCGGCGATCCGAATTTCCTGGTCGTCCTGGATTTTTGGTGGCCGAAGTCGTCTTCTCCAAGGGAATAAATAAATATTTAAATGACTTTTGCTTTAATGCAGCATCACTAAGTCTTATAAAAAAATTATTAATGAATTTGAACTTTAAGTCTTTCAAAAGTACCATTTAACAAAGGGTCTTGTGCTCTACAAAATTTAGTGTCGTTCCATAGTGGCGTCTGGCAGGCAAGTGGGCAGGTTCTACCCTTATTTTCTACAATTTCATTTCCGACTTACAAATTTGCATATATTTAAATAATTCACTACTACGCCATTAAAAGGATCAAATAGTCCGTGCCAATCTACTAAATTATTACCTATATCTTAGGTATAACATTTTATAATTTCTCGGACCATATCCGATACATAAATTGAGTAGTGAAAATATATAACTCTGGTTGTGATTCTTAGAATACAACTTAGATAAAATTCTTATAGGCTCGCTCAGGAGCTCCCGCAGTTCACTGCTCTTGGACAATTTATATAAATCTCTGGAACGTATTATTTCCAGAGATTTGATTATCAATGCAATATATCGCTGAGTAAACCAGCTTATTCTATGAAGAATAAATCGGATGGTAACTTTCTTAATATTTCAATACTGATAATTCGATAAATAAATATGAGATTGGTCATGCATGGAAGTGGAGAATCAAATAAAGGATACACCATAAAAATTTGATACATATATTGTACAAGTAAATATCAAAGACCAAATAAATGTGGAAACATATAGAGCAACAAGCACAAACAATAAATATAAGAACAAATATATCAAAAATAAAATATCACGGATTGGCTCACTACTTTTTAGCTCTTTAGCACGAAACGTTACCATGTGCTTTTAATTCATTAATAGTATGCATCTAATCTATGTAGCTTAGGTATCGACTTGCTGCTGCTTGTCGATTTAAAAATCTCACTGTATATCTTCTTTCCAAAAATCATAGAAATAATCAATTGATAGATCATAAATTATAAATATATTAAATCTATAGATCTCAGTATATTTCTCAATAATATATATATATATATATATATATATATATATATATATATATCAGGGCTTAAGGGTCGGCCTCTGATGGGAGTAGATAAATCAATTTATCCAGTGAACAAGAGCTACATTATATCTTTACAAATCGCTAAATAAAATCAATGATTGAGTGAGCATATGTGCTTTATAATATTAAATTTAAATACTCTTTTAATCTATGCATCTTTGGATATATAAATTTGATACAACTCTTATCCAATAAAATATATTTATGTACCTTTTTAAGACTTGCGCAAGTTTTATAGTAATTTTTAATATTTATAACCTTTTCGACGAGCTAGCTTTTTATATTTGTTTCGCTCGAAGCACTGAGGGCGCCCTAACTTTATATATTTCGATAATTTATCACTCAAGCTCTGAGTTTCACAAGATGTTGGCGGCGATCCGAATTTCCTGGTCGTCCTGGATTTTTGGTGGCCGAAGTCGTCTTCTCCAAGGGAATAAATAAATATTTAAATGACTTTTGCTTTAATGCAGCATCACTAAGACTTATAAAAAAATTATCAATGAATTTAAACTTTAAGTCTTTCAAAAGTACCATTTAACAAAGGGTCTTGTGCTCTACAAAATTTAGTGTCGTTCCATAGTGGCGTCTGGCAGGCAAGTGGGCAGGTTCTACCCTTATTTTCTACAATTTCATTCCCGACTTACAAATTTGCATATATTTAAATAATTCACTACTACGCCATTAAAAGGATCAAATAGTCCGTGCCAATCTACTAGATTATTACCTATATCTTAGGTATAACATTTTATAATTTCTCGGACCATATCCGATACATAAACTGAGTAGTGATAATTTATAAATTCTTATCATTTATAGAAATATTTATATATACATTTGAATCGGCTCTCTATTGCCGCCCATCGATTACTGCAATTTGATTGGTTCATGCAAATTCACTACTGTATCCATGCGCCTAGGAACATCCTACTTCCTTAATATTCTAATTTATTTTTATTTGGTGGTTTATGTATGTTCATTACAAATAATAAATATTTTGGACTTTATAAGTTGTTTCTCCCTCTACAACAATTAGCCATGTGCTTTCCAAAATCCTCTAGTTGAATACTATTTGTTTACAACAAATTTTTGCCAAGGTGTCTGGCTAGATTTCACATTATACGACTTGATCGATTATTAGGTCGCCGATCAGTAGGTATTTCAAGCCTAACCTCAAATTTTCCAATACTTTATATAATATAATAAGTAGCAAATAAAATTCTTTTCTATTCGGCTGTTCTAATTTTAGCCATGGTACCCGTTATTATCTAATCTTTCATTTGTTGTTATCGCATTTGGCGATAATAGAATAGCTGTTTTACTTCAGACCTATAAAATTCTTCCAATTAGCGATTTTGCTTGCCTATCAAATTTTAATATGTTACAGTATGTATGAACGGTATATTAACAATAGGCTAGTAGCAAAAGTAGCATACACAAACTATGATGCAGGCCCTCTCATGAGATAAATAAAGAACAACAGCGCTAACAATCAAAATTCTATGGGCATTGTTTTCCTTTTAAACAAATCATCTATGTGCAATCTGTAGAATTGAACAACTCAATTTGGGCTCAATCAGTAATCTCGGCAGAGTTTTCAAAATCAAGTCTAACCTTGTTACAGAGTTTCGTCAGAAAACCATCAATTGAAGATAAACATGACAAAAATAAGAATTCGTTTAGCCGAATAGGGAAATGGGACTTGAACATTCTTCTTAGTCGTCTAATGGAAAAGTTATTAATAAGATTCCTTCCCCACAATTCCAGTTTGTAAATCTCGTCTTTTGCCTGCTCGGGCCTCCATTCAGCCGTTCTGTATTATTCCGTTTCGTTTCGGCGAAGTTTGTGAGTGGAAGGGGGAAGGGTGGAATCAATGCAAATAGAAGGGGGAAGAACCGTATTTACGGTATTCCATTCCACCAATCTTCGAGTTACAGACGTTTTGATTTCCACAGCGAATCCGCCGTAATGCTTAGTCATGGTGGTGGTTTTTGCAGAGGGGAAAAAGAAGGTTGCACGGTACACTTGCCCGAGCAATGTTTAAAAGGCTTTTAATCCTTGACAAAACTCCCATCGACCGCAGCTTTTCACTCGGCAACGTTTTCCGATGATCATAATCTTTTTCAACTCCAAACCTAAAAACCACTCGTTCCAGTAATAATGTTTTTGATGGAAAACTTTTGCTGTGTGAGGGAATCCGGCAAGTTTGCATTTCAACTTGGCTCGGAGGTTGCAGATCAATGATTGGTTGTTTGGAATTTGATATTGAGAACAAACAATGATTTCACTAAGCAACTTCCTCCAGGAATGGAATTATAATACAAAATTAAAGGTGAATATTTCTTCACTTAGCACTGTGATTTGTTTTTTTTCTGTTTCAGTTTCCAGTTTGGTATTTATCTGAATTCTGATCTTTTATAAATTATCAATATGGGTATGAATTATTCTACTTTGGACCATATTTTTAAAGTATATTGATTTAAAGTATTTTGTGTCTCTACTTTTGTTATAAAGCCTTTTCGTTTCAATTTCTAGTTATTTTAAGGATTTTTTAAGCAACTCTCACCAGCGGGCAAAGAGTTATCTTTTTGCTGGTGATGCCTAGAAATTTTATTATTAGTTTTTCTTCTCTCATGTATATGCATGTATGTGTGATTATATTATGAAAATTTTATTTTTATTTTTGCTCGTGTATGTATGTGTATGAGTAAATCATTGTTTGTTTTCTTCTTGGCAATAAATTAATTTGATTTGATTTTGAAAAGAAATCAATAAAATGATGAATCTAAAATCTGATTTGCTCATCTATTCAAACCTCCGAGCTTCATGTTAAGGAGTCTTCTGCTAATAGTAGTCAAGTTTAGTGTTGACTGTTATTTCAGTGGTTTAAACATTCAATAAGAATATCATGAGATGTACTTTTTTGACCCGTCTTATCAAGAGAAGAGTTTTATCAAGAAAAATTATTGAATGATACTTGAAATTTGTTTTCCCCGATTATCAAGAATAAATAGTGTAAATTTTTGTACATGTGAACCATTTGAAGATTATGGGAACTCAGCCAATAATGATGAAATAATATAAAATCCAATCTTCTATCAAATCGAGTATTTTGAAGTTCATGTGAAATTAAATCAACCTCACATTTGAATAGTATTTTTGTAATTTACAATCCATTGAGTCGATTAACTCGCAGTCAGATGCATTTCTTAATATTCGTTTTGAACTCATTCGAATTGAACGCGATGAATTTCATCAATATTTGAAATTGAATTGATGAAAATCAATCAACAGTTTTTGAACGACTTGATAGAATTTCGAAACGATAATCAGCAAAATAGAATATCCATAAACGATCTATCGCGTCCTACATTCAGAGTTCTAATTGGAAAATTATGCAGCTTACTTAGCATATTGCAGCAGAACGACATTGAATCATAATTCTAAAAATTGACTCTTCCCGGACGAGCGCTGATTCTGACGGCAGAGGAACACGGAATCTTTCCATCTTTATTCATGAATTCCAAAACCGTTTATTAAATGAGAGAGGTAAAGGATTTCTCCGCCTCGGCCAGGCTTATCCTCGCACCAACCCTTTTCCAATCGACTTGAATCTTATTCTTGTCCATTCAACTGGAATCTTTTCATATTTACAGTCATCCAAAAAGTTTTCTCTTCGACGTTTAATGTGCACACATTACGAGGATTCGCAGTAATAATTCCACCTCTTCTTGGAAAAGATTATCTTCCGCTCCAAAAAATAATGGACTTCACCAAGTGGAACATGGAGTTGATTTTTTGCTCTTGTTTATCAAATTTTGTAACTTGAAGGGAGCGTCTTCAAAAGTTTATAATCGTATTTTTCCACTCTTCAGACTCTTCAATGTTTTAATTTTTTATTTCGCAGTACTCTCTTTTTTACTGTTCGCTGCTTTGTCTCCCCCTGTTATCTTTTCAGATTTGAATTGTTTCTTCTACCGCTCTGTTTTCAAAATCATTCCTCTCCCATAAAAATACTAAAGCTTTGCCACCTGAGTTTAGAATTTTCAAGATGCAGTTCATGTAATAGGTTGAGCATGTATGAGCATATCTCACAACTTAAGCTGAGAAGTTCTCTGTAACATTCAATGAACTTTCAAATATTTGAACAATACTCCATATTCCCTTGATTTTTCTCCTCTAATTCAATATCTGAAGAAACAATGTATTCATACTCTTGTTAAATTGATAAGAATTGGAAACTGTGTGATATTCAGCATTCATGTATTTTCATAATACGTTTTTCTCTCAACAATATTTTCATTCTCCATTGGAGGAAAAATGCCGTTCAAAACTTTATACCAATGGAAATTAGAAACAACAAGCAAAACTAATTTTGCAAATTTGTTTTTTAATTGAATGCATGTCCCATTTGACCCAATATTTATGATGTATTCCATCATTATCATATAATTCGTATTGAAAATGGAAGAGAAGAAAAATCATCAAGCCCCCCATTTGACGCTAATCACCTATTCTGGAACTCAGACTCGGAAAGCATCATGATTAGCCCGCTATTTATCACCGTTAGGGGTTTTGCCATGGAACTGGTAGTTGTTTGGAAAGGTTTAGAGCCGGGAAAGACGATTCAGAGATTCAGGTGCGCACAGAAGCCCGATGCCCCACGTATCAACAGGGTCGAAACCAAGTTAAAACCGCCACAATATTGCGGTGAAGAGCAGATCTTGTTAGGAAATGCATGGGGGGAGCTCGCCGTATATCTGCACCAACTGAGGGAGATAGAAGACATGTGAGGGTAAGAGAAAGAAGAGGAGAAAGATAGCAAAGCCACAACACAGCGCTCAACAGCTCAAGTGTACATACAGGCCAACGAGCAAGTAGGCATAAATTAAGGTGGGACGTAGGGCTGCTATCCCTACTGCACTCTAGTAGGCAGATAGGGACCAATTAGTGGCAGACTGTCTCCTGAATTCTCCATTTTGTATATTCCCACCAGGCTTGAAACCGCGAATTTTCACAAACGGCAACGAGTAACTTGTCAAGTAAATCACTGCAACTTCGGGTACTTGTGGTCCCACTCATATCATCCTACCAACAATCATTCTACGAACATCAGGAAAGCTTTGTGAGTGCACTCGAGAAATCACAATGTGTATAGGAATAGATGTGGGGAAAGATACAAAATTGATCATATTCTCCATTTCAGTTCCCGTATTATTGTCTCATGCTCTTATTTATTTATTTATTACAATACAATTGTTGGCTATTTCATACAGTGATTCAAACCCCTGTACTTCCTCTGATTCGAACTTCATAGCTCCAAAATATTTGGTTGTCCCCCAAAGAAAGAATTCAGAACAGTAGTCACTTCTAGCCGATAAAAGTCAGGATGACATCGTTAAAGCGCAAATGGAAATTTGTTCTAGTGGGTCAAAACTGTTCAGTGCTCATATCATATTTGAAACAACTCCTTGATAACTATTGAGACCCATCTGATACTGGTGGATTGAGAATTTTTTTTTTCAATTTTATTCCTTGTTTTTCTTAGCACTTATATTTTCAACCGTGAACAAATACTCATTTTTCATCATTTTGCGATATTCTCAAATAAATGTAGATTTTTGAGTCAGTAGTAAACTCTACATCAAACGTCATAATCATGGAAGATTCGTAGAAGTAGTTCTGCAGTTATATATCACGAATAAAATATCTCGACGGTATATTTCAGGTATATCACGAATAAAATATTTCGACTTGTCCATTCTCAGTGTAGGAACGAGGATAACAACAACTACTGGAACGATAAGAAGTCACCATATCTCTCTTGACCAGAGTGGGAGCTCTAACAAGAAGAATAAAATAGAAAATAAGAAGAAGCGAATAAGGGGAGCTTATATCGGGAATCGTAATTGGATTCCCTATAATTGAAAAGATCATTCTCCCCACTTCCTACTTTCATCTGGTTTCCTTTTCCCTTCTTCTTCGCCTTCGTCATCTTCTCTCCATCGACTGACATGGAGACCATTTTGGGGCGGAAGCTGCATCTCTCACCCAGCGATCAATCAATAAGGCATTGTGTTGAGGGCGACTTCTTTCTCAGATTTCTTGGTAGTTTGCAGCTCTCAACTCGGATAAGGAGATTAGAAAAATTATAACCCTATTCATGCAGATAACTGAAATAGGGAGATAATAGAAATATTGGAACCCTATTTATGCAGATAACTGGAATAAAGAGATTATAGAATAATATTGTAAAGCTATTCATGCAGATAACTGGAATAAGGAGATTATAGAATAATATTGTAAAGCTATTCATGCAGATAACTGGAATAAGGAGATTATAGAAATATTGGAACCCTATTTATGCAGATAACTGGAATAAGGAGATTAAAGAAATATTGCAACGCTATTCATGCAGATAACTGGAATAAGGAGATTATAGAATAATATTGTAAAGCTATTTATGCAGATAACTGGTATAAGGAGATTATAGAAATATTGCAACGCTATTCATGCAGATAACTGGAATAAGGAGATTATAGAATAATATTGTAAAGCTATTCATGCAGATAACTGGAATAAGGAGATTATAGAAATATTGTAACCCTATTTATGCAGATAACTGGAATAAGGAGATTATAAAAATATTGTGACGCTATTCATGCACACAACTGGAATAAGGAGATTACAGAAATATTTCAACTTTATTCATGCCGATAACTGTCGCTAGAGATATACATTGTACAGATTGATGTAACGGGTTTATTTCGATGGATCATATAAATGTTTTTGTGCTATTATTTATAGATCACTATCAATATATGCTTATGCTCTTTTCAGGTTCAGTTCAGTAACTAATAAAATAAACAAACAAAAATGCATAAGCATATAATAGGATATATTCACGATGATAAAATGGATAATGAATGACAAACCTCTTTCCAGATAAACAGATTTGAATAACAGATTAAAGACTAAGCTACCTCAAATGTACAGCTATTAAAATATGCAGGCTATTTCGATGAACGTTTCTTGTTCTAAAATAAACCACTGCAACTAGGTACTTATCTTTCCAAAATAATGTCAACTTGGCGCTGTGAATTATGATGATTACGATAATGAAAATGCATGGACGAGTCGTCGGGTTGTGTATATGTGGATCTTGAACTATAGAAGAATGATTTTGAAGGTTCTTACTGTTACTGGCTCTGACTTCCAAAAGCTAATTCAATGAAATGTTTTTAAAAATATTACATTTTATCTCATTGAAAGAGAAAACAGATCTACGAACTTTCAGAAAATACCGTAAATCTTGACCCTGCATATAATGTGTTCATATAGCATGTTTCATCATGACAAATAAAGAATCCTTCTCATCAGCTCAAATAACTTTTGAAAAAAATTCGAAATATATTTCTTACTACATAAATCCTCTTGATAATCTTCTCAACATTTGAATTTGGAATCGTTCAAATGTAAACGTCATTGGCCCGGTTGCACAAAAGCCAGTTAACTTTTAACCGTGATCAATTTCACAAGAACCAATCAGAGAAGGCCTTCCCGATAAGACAGCTTCTCTGATTGGTTCTCGTGGAATTTATCAAGGTTAAAATTCAACCGGCTTTTGTGCAATCGGCACCTTGAATCCCAGAGAAACTCGAAACTGATTGAGATCAAATTAAAATGGCTTATTGATAATCGAATAACAGTTTTCAATTAGTTGAACTTCATCTTCATTAGTTTCAAATGATAATGTGCTTCGAATTCAATCGATAGCAGCTTTGAGATTACCTCATTTGATCAAACGATTGGAGCTGGAATTCCAATGCAAATGCTGCATGGAAGCCTGAACAAGAGCGGTATTTATGTAGGAAAGTGCTGATGGTAATAACAGTACAACACGCATCGACTCAGAATCGGCTAATCAAAGTTAACGAACAACATAATTCTGAATAGATTTGCAAAGACTATTATTTGTGCGCAGGGTTGACTGCGATAGCAATCGCAATTTCAGCATGTCGTGTACATTTCGTAGCGTGCGTAGTCCGCAGTGTCACGATAAACATCAGTAATGGTAATGCACTAGAAACAGCGCGCCTGAACGGCGTACACATTCGCATTACGAAAATCAAGATTAACCTCCTTGCTTCTTGACTGAATTTTAATGGAGGTGGCGTTAAACAAAGGCGTAGACCCTGAAATTACTCGACACCTTTACCGCCACGAAAATTCCTAACCGCCGCACAAAGTATGCCGTCAACAGAAGCGGGTAATTTGAAAAATTAACCTGCTGCCTGATAATGATCTCTACAAGAAAGTTCCATTAGATCGAGCCGCTAATCTCTTGCCACGGTATCGCAAATGAGATTATTTCTCTTAATTTGGGGTAAAATTTGAAATTCAAAATTAACTTTTTAAATTCATAGCACGGCACAGCACTTACATTTTCAACCGTGAACAAATACTCATTTTTCATCATTTATATTCTCAAATAAATGTAGATTTTTGAGTCAGTAGTAAACTCTACATCAAACGTCATAATCATGGAAGATTCGTGGAAGTAGTTCTGCAGCTATATATCACGAATAAAATATCTCGACGGTATATTTCAGGTATATCACGAATATAATATTTCGACTTGTCAATTCTCAGTGTAGGAACGAAGATAACAACAACTACTGGAACGATAAGAAGTCACCATATCTCTCTTGACCAGAGTGGGAGCTCTAACAAGGAGAATAAAATAGAAAATAAGAAGAAGCGAATAAGGGGAGCTTATATCGGGAATCGTAATTGGATTCCCTATAATTGAAAAGATCATTCTCCCCACTTCCTACTTCCATCTGGTTTCCTTTTCCCTTCTTCTTCGCCTTCGTCATCTTCTCTCCATCGACTGACATGGAGACCATTTTGGGGCGGAAGCTGCATCTCTCACCCAGCGATCAATCAATAAGGCATTGTGTTGAGGGCGACTTCTTTCTCAGATTTCTTGGTAGTTTGCAGCTCTCAACTCGGATAAGGAGATTAGATAAATTATAACCCTATTTATGCAGATAACTGGAATAAGGATATTATATAAATATTGTGACGCTATTCATGCACACAACTGGAATAAGGAGATTACAGAAATATTTCAACTTTATTCATGCCGATAACTGTCGCTGGAGATATACATTGTACAGATTGATGTAACGGGTTTATTTCGATGGATCATATAAATGTTTTTGTGCTATTATTTATAGATCACTATCAATATATGCTTATGCTCTTTTCAGGTTCAGTTCAGTAACTAATAAAATGAACAAACAAAAATGCATAAGCATATAATAGGATATATTCACGATGATAAAATGGATAATGAATGACAAACCTCTTTCCAGATAAACAGATTTGAATAACAGATTAAAGACTAAGCTACCTCAAATGTACAGCTATTAAAATATGCAGGCTATTTCGATGAACGTTTCTTGTGCTAAAATAAACCACTGCAACTAGGTACTTATCTTTCCAAAATAATGTCAACTTGGCGCGGTGAATTATGATGATTAAGATAATGAAAATGCATGGACGAGTCGTCGGGTTGTGTATATGTGGATCTTGAACTATAGAAGAATGATTTTGAAGGTTCTTACTGTTACTGGCTCTGACTTCCAAAAGCTAATTCAATGAAATGTTTTTTAAAAATATTACATTTTATCTCATTGAAAGAGAAAACAGATCTACGAACTTTCAGAAAATACCGTAAATCTTGACCCTGCATATAATGTGTTCATAGAGCATGTTTCATCATGAGAAATAAAGAATCCTTCTCATCAGCTCAAATAACTTTTGAAAAAAATTCGAAATATATTTCTTACTACATAAATCCTCTTGATAATCTTCTCAACATTTGAATTTGGAATCGTTCAAATGTAAACGTCATTGGCCCGGTTGCACAAAAGCCAGTTAACTTTTAACCGTGATCAATTTCACAAGAACCAATCAGAGAAGGCATTCCCGATAAGACAGCTTCTCTGATTGGTTCTCGTGGAATTTATCAAGGTTAAAATTCAACCGGCTTTTGTGCAATCGGCACCTTGAATCCCAGAGAAACTCGAAACTGATTGAGATCAAATTAAAATGGCTTATTGATAATCGAATTACAGTTTTCAATTAGTTGAACTTCATCTTCATTAGTTTCAAATGATAATGTGCTTCGAATTCAATCGATAGCAGCTTTGAGATTACCTCATTTGATCAAACGATTGGAGCTGGAATTCCAATGCAAATGCTGCATGGAAGCCTGAACAAGAGCGGTATTTATGTAGGAAAGTGCTGATGGTAATAACAGTACGACACGCATCGACTCAGAATCGGCTAATCAAAGTTAACGAACAACATAATTCTGAATAGATTTGCAAAGACTATTATTTGAGCGCAGGGTTGACTGCGATAGCAATCGCAATTTCAGCATGTCGTGTACATTTCGTAGCGTGCGTAGTCCGCAGTGTCACGATAAACATCAGTAATGGTAATGCACTAGAAACAGCGCGCCTGAACGGCGTACACATTCGCATTACGAAAATCAAGATTAACCTCCTTGCTTCTTGACTGAATTTTAATGGAGGTGGCGTTAAACAAAGGCGTAGACCCTGAAATTACTCGACACCTTTACCGCCACGAAAATTCCTAACCGCCGCACAAAGTATGCCGTCAACAGAAGCGGGTAATTTGAAAAATTAACCTGCTGCCTGATAATGATCTCTACAAGAAAGTTCCATTAGATCGAGCCGCTAATCTCTTGCCACGGTATCGCAAATGAGATTATTTCTCTTAATTTGGGGTAAAATTTGAAAATCAAGTAGAGCAAGAATTCAGACCACAAATCCCTCGTTTTTCTCCTGAATGTGTTGCATATATCAGCCTATCTATATTGCAAAGCTCGATCTTATTGTCTTTAAATCAATAACAATTAGAATAATCTTCTTTCAACGATTTAAAAAAAACGTTTTTCTAGATTGGAGATTGGAAGATACGCCAAGGTTTCAAGGAAATTGGAATTTAGGTTCCAAATAATAACGATAATCCAATCGAAGAGATCATTCCAATGCGACCACATGTGAAACGCTAACTAGTGAAATAAACATATTCTAGCTAACACTGATCAACTTACTATAGAGCTTGATATTATACATTAGGAAGATGTACCTAATTTGATCGTGAGGCATTTGTGAATCTCACTCATAGTTTACAAGTTTGAAATCCTTTTCATGTTACACGCACAATAGGACTCTTTATTGATAATAAAATAATTGTAAAACTGAAGACTATTGCATTCAGAAGTCCACTTTCATTTGGAGAGTAAGTGATCAAAAATGATTTTGACTTATCTTGACTAACACATATTGAAAATGGAATTTTACCAATAAAAAAAATAGTTACAAATAAAAAGTCAGCATGTAAATGTGACGTGTGTGATCATGGTCCTGTACCAAATAAAACTGTAGAATTTGACGATATATGTGTGTTTTTATTCCATTAATAAAAACAATAGTGATACAATTACAAATGGAACGGTTAATAAAAAGTAGAAGATGATAAAGACAGTGGTTAATAGGCTACATGAAGAATAAGTGCCTAGAAACATTCTCTATTTGCATGCCACAATGTGACCCAGAGTCTGGGAATTTAGTCGATTACAGGGGAATGTGAACTGTAGAGACGGAAGTAACGCACGATCAAATGGAGAGGATTGAATGGACCTCTCTTATTTGCCGACCAAGGGTAGTGAGGGTAAAACGAGAAGGAACAAGACTGAGAGACAAAGAGAGAGTGAGTGTAAGTGGGAGAGACTGAGGAAGGATTGAACTCATTATCGCCAAATTCCCGTTATTATCGGCGTCGAAGAAAGCCATTAAATTAATTCACAAAGGCCGGTCTACGGCTACGGCTACCAAGAAAGACAATCTGACCTCGTTTCCGGGTTATAAAGGGGGGGGGGGCAGTCAGCCGGGTGGGAATGGGGGTTGGTGAAGGGATGGCGACGTAAAAGAATCCGAGCCAGAGTTAATAATCCTTTGTGAGAGTGGGGTGAGGTGGAGAGGGATGAAGTGAAATAGAGAGGGAAAATGAGTACCACAGATACGATGAAACTCCATTGATAAAATCGAAGGTTTTTCACCCGGTCACCAAAACTGGGAAAGAGAGAACGAAATTGCATACAGATTAACTCTGGGAGGTATCATTGAGAAGAGTCCCCTCTGTTCCTTAGTAACAATTGAAAAGAGACAAAGTAGTACTTCGTTTATCAAGTTAGCGAGGGGCGTGGAAAGAAGGCAGAAAAAACAGGGGAGATCGACAGCTAATTGTCTGTCTTATCTCTTCTAATTACTCACTTCTCCCCCTGTTTACTACCTTATTGCTGATAGGCTTCGTCATGCACCTCTAGTCAATAGAATCTTCCGTGATTCACTAGCTGTTATGACTGATTACATTGAGAGTGTATCACGAGTTGAAGTTCTGAAAAATGCCAGTGGATAAGTTGTAATTTTCCTCTCCATGATTGGACTGATAAGTGAGGGTATTTCTGTAATGGTGAAGAGTTGGAATCATAATACCATAGTTCACATAACAATATCTATTTGAAAAGAGAGAGATTCTTCCAATCCACGATCCTCTGATTTTCTTTCAGATTCGGAATGTCTCAGAGCTATTATTTTTCTCTAGTTTTCTCGTGTTTCTATTCCAAAATAGGATACGTAAGTCACTCACTATCTTATGAATGGATTAATTTATTTAAAAGGCTTCAACTAACCGAAATTGAAATCATTGAGCTTGATGTGAGAATTCGCGTACTTGAAACTACTGAATAATGCTTCTAGCTGCTCATGGTGATTCTAAAAAAAGTTGAACATCGTGATCTTTCCAGCTGAAAGGGGTGAATTTGATTATCTGAGGAAGGAATCGGTATCATGTTCTATTTCAAATAGTTCTACCATAGAGGGAAGGTTCAAGGGAAGGGAAGGGTCACAAAAATTTAGAAATTGTCAGAAATTTCAGGAATAATGTATTTCAAACGTACCAAATCCCACAATTATATTTCTCAATAATGTATATACTATTCATGGCTACGTGGTTTGTTAATGGAACAATAATAATTAAATTTTTATTAAAAAAAACTGAAACTACTACTTCAGAAAATATTAGATAAATAACATTACATACAATAATTGGTTACAAAAAAATTCTTATGAAGTGTCCTCTACATGTTTAGTTTTTTCTGTGTGGAAATTGACCTACTCCACTATGGCATACCATGTTCCAGAGTGGGTTTTGTTTTTTTTGTGCGGATTATTAATTAGTTAGTGCTCAGTGAGTCATTAGGTAGTTAGTTGTTATTTGAAATAATGTTTTCTATGTTTTGTGTTCTATGTTCTATGTTCTAATAATACCATACTAATCTATTTGTTTTTATATTTTTTACTAGGATTTCTCTTAAAAAAAGGATACAGTGTTATTATTTTTCAACCCAAAATTATAAATTTTCAAAATCCTTTTCATCTCTATTCTCTATCTTTTCTGAATTCAAACTTCCCTTTTTTGGTTCACGAACGCACGCACACGCTCCTATTGGCAGTCATGCACACTGGCATGCAAGAGCAGCTCACTCGCATGAAATCGAGCATGAACAGTAGACGGCCAGTTCCACACCATTAGCCCATGTTTGTGCTCTGTTAGGATCTACCTTCTTTCTCCTGTCCCTTGTCCCTCGTCTCCTCCACTTAATCCTCATCCCATCCAACTTCTCCTTCAATTCTCTCTTTTCCTCCAATTTTTTGTGCTCCCCTCAACATATTTCCAAACCACTCTTATGTTTTTTGGCATTCACCTGCTCTATTCCCACATGACCATCTTCTCATCCACAGCTAATCTTCATTTTTCTTTTATATCTCGCCTTCTCTTTGATTGTTCTCTACATTAACTCCTTTTCACCATCATTATTCCTTTCAATTCTCATTCTTGCAATTCTCTGTTTCACTTCAACCGTCTGTGCTTTTCTCTTCTTTTGGGGACCCAATAATAAATCTCATAGACATTAACCTGCTCTCATGCTACATTCACCTTTAATAATAAATTCTTCCATCCCACATTTCCTACTTCCTCTCTCATTTATCTACATCCATCTATTCCCTAGTCTCACTCCCTATTACATTTTCCTTATTGAAATATCTTATATAATCTATAAATTTTTATCTTCTCATCTCATTCTCCTTTTTCTAATTTAACGTCTCATTTTCCTCGAATTTCACTCTTTTACCCTACTCATAACCTATTTGCAACTCCCTTTATTTGCAAATTCCATCAATCCTTCTTTTTCTGGAAACTGATTTTTTCTTTTCATATTCTATTTCTTGCTTTGTTATTTCAAAAGACTTCTCTCTCCAACATTACATGATTACGGATCATATCTTATATACTCTTTCATCTCACTTACCTTCAATCTTCTACTCTATCACCACCTCTTCCTCTTGTCTCCTCCTCCTTCACTGAACACACTTGATCAAACATTATCCTCACATCAACTTCTCCCACAAACTATCCGAAAACCCACTCTCTCACTCTTCTCCTTCTCATCCTTCTTAGGTCATCTTCTTCTTCTCTATCTCTATTTATTTCACATGCTTATTTTGATGCATGAATATCTAATGAATTAGTTTAAACAGTGAGTTAATGGATCTGTATATATTTTTTAAATTTTTATCAGGGAATAAAAAATATTTTGTGAGCGTTATGTTACAATAGTTGATAGCCTTGTGATAATTATTAAAAAAATTCTACCCTATTGTATTCTATTCCATCCTATTCACTAACCGTTCTCTACATTTCTTTCCTTCTACCACCCTTCCTCTCGTTGTTCCTCTTCCTCCTTCAATTTCACCTCATCTGCTTCCCCCACTACCCTCTCCACATTCGCCCACTCAACACTTCTCTCCTCCTCTAGCCTCAGCATCAACCCTCAGTCCTTCTCTCTCCAAACCAACCTCACCAATCTCCACAACTATTCCAGGCATCTAGCAACAGCAGGAAGTATACCCTGCAACTGGGTATCCAGCGGTCGACCTGAAATATTCCACACTCAATACCCATATCTAACCTGACCACCACACACCCTCACAAACCATCACACCATATACCCTCTCGCTCTCCCTCACTAACTCCCTCACACTCCCTCTCACACACAAACTTTCTCTCTCTTTCCCCTTTTTCTCTCCAACAATCCCCACCTGAGACACGTGGTCGTCTATCTTCCTACCCTCTTCCACGACCCTCTCCCCACATCTTCTCCCCCAACTCACAGCTTCCTCCCGAAATTCCCTTCCTCCCACCTTTCCTTACCCCATGAAGTATAAAACCGTTCAAAATACGCGCCACCTCTCCCAGAATCGTCATTAATCGGTCGGATGTACACGGTCGCACCGGAATGCGACTACATCTAATCGACCTGGCTGGCCGTATTATATCCACAAGTCCCTTTTGGCTTCCCCTGTCTCACATCTTCGGTAGTTCCTGAGATCGACTCCTCCTAATTGCCCCCTCCTCTCGGATCACAAGGCTATTTCACGCCCACTAAGTGATGTGATGTTTCTCCTGGCAGAGTGTCGATTATGCTCCAGTACTGTGAACTTGTGGATTCCTTATGATATTAATGATCAGAAGAGGTTACAGTGAAATCATCGTAATTCATCCTATTCAGTAGTAGGCCTATTCATCTAGATAATGAATTTAAATTTACGTGGAAGTAAGCCAATTTATCAACGTATCCAATCTATGTGGATATTCAAATTCACATTAGAACAGAAGTTGCAGTGAAAACATTTCAACAGAATACACACTAGTGGCGAGTACACAGAATACATATCAACTGTCGTGGCGATTTTTTAAACTTTATGAAGTTCTAACTCAAGATTATATATGGATCAACATGGTCATATGATGAGTGATAATGCTAAACTTATGTCGCTCCTTCACTTACTATCCTGTTATTTGTGATAATCCTTATACCTCATTAATGCGTAATCACGGTCCGTAAACCAAAGTAAAATAATTTATTGAGCAGCCTAGCCACAGTCAACAAAGTTTGACCATGAAATGAGGAAAACGGAGTGAGTTTCTCTATCTTCTAAGAGATCACATATTATAAAGTATTCAGGAAGGAGGAAATAATCTATAACAATGAGAGAAATGAGGAGCCAATACTCCTTGTCAATTCTATTATGTAACTTTATTCAAACTCAACTGCAAAGATTTTCTTCACAAATTTGTTTCATGGTACGGCTCTCACGATATCACACTATTATTTACAAATTATCAAATTGGTTGAATAGGATCATTGATATTCATGATATCAATATTATTTTATTTCTCACAATGTTAAGTGTCAGGAATTTTCATCAAGAATAGTTGACCGAGCGAAGTAAGGTCTAAGATTCAAGTCGACGGTTTGGCATTTCTCTTAATGTTTAAATGTTTGAATGTTTGAATGTTTGAATGTTTGAATGTTTTGAATGTTCGAATGTTTGAATGTTTGAATGTTTGAATGTTTGAATGTTTTGTGCCGAGCACTATATTTAATTCAGGCCTTTTCCCAAGTTATAATAGTACATTTAATACGCAATAGACTAGAGCCATTATTGTAAGTGAGTTAGCGAAATAAATTATTTTCTCTCTCTATTATGAACGACCATGACTTCGAGTTTCCCATGATAGATATTTGAAAATTGTGGCTCCGAGTCGTCGAGGAATGTAGATTATGGAATTATCTCTAAAACTTAGCCTTCCTGTCGCGACATAAAGTGTGATAAGTTGGAAAACAGCAAGCAATGAAATTATAACAAACTACCGATTTTGCAGTTACTATTTGGTCCAAAGGCTCTAGAAGCCACGCGACGATTGGTCAAATTGATTCCCTTCGCCCAATAGGAGACCTGTTTCTAAATACAGTAGTGGGGGGATTCCCCAGTCGCGAGACCAGATTACGTTTCGGAGGACACTTTGCTAGGAGCACTACGAGAGTAAAGATGTAGTCACTATGTTTCCCCCTTTTTGGGCAAGTTTATAAGTTTATATAATTAGTTAATGTAGGAGCTAGTTTTATTTTTATTGAAGTTTAAATTTTCTAGTAGTGCCATGTCCTGAAAGGTTTAATTGTGTTTCTTCATCATGTACGAATAATTGTTTCTTCAAATAACCGCTAAGGTACGTAAAATAAGGTTAAAATATAATTTGGGGAATTTAATTGATTGAAACTTCCATAAGAGTACCATTGTATTAACAAAGCCTGTTATTTTTCAAGTTAAAAATATTGATTGAGAATAATCCTTTTGATTTTATTAGTGATGGAAGATAATTATAAATTTTTTTCTAAAGAAGTATAGAAAGTTTTCAGTTACGTTACATTTGAGTTATTGTTTCTGGAGATATATTATCATAGAGTATTGCTGGAAGTCAGGAAGATAGCCTTTAAATTGGAATGGAATTTTTAAGATTATGTCCATATTGAGTTTATGACATTTTATATTTTTCAGACTCTGTTTTCTTATGTCATTAAGGCTTTCGAATGATTTAGTAAATTTTTATGATAGAAATCTTAATAGACGAAGAAGAAAGTTTTTCTTTTCCATGAAATTAATATTAATAAATGTTGGCTAGCGCACAAGTTTCCAACAATACTAGTCGAGCTACTATATGAAAAATTATATTTGATTTCGCAAACCAAACAAAAAATATCATATAAGTTAGCATCATTTCAATCTGAATTATTCCTTTTCTAAGAGTATTATATCAATTTATATAAAAGTTAACATCATAATTAATGAAGTATTCATTTTCTAAAAGCATTATATTAATTTATTACGGGTGTTTTCATAAATGTTGCAAGTAAATTTGTTTAAAATCTGTTAAATTTTGAGAATGAAATCAGAACGTCAAGATAAAATCTAAATTGAATAACAGAATAAACTCCTGTTTTAGCTTTTGATGAATTGTAGGAAGAGTTAGAAATTAATGCTGTAATACATTTATTTACAGCGGTTCATGTCTGTCCCCAAACCAACTTCATGTACCACCCCTTTGGTTCCGCAACTTTATGTAACACCGCTTCAAGACACCCGTTCAGACGACAGGTCTAGGGACGTAAGAGGACGTCGCCGTCAAGCCAAATTCAACCGGTAAAAGTTCACCGCCAAAAACAAGGTACTGTAACCCCGACGATAAAGCAACGTACAGACCAACGAAAGTGCAGTGTAGTGAAACAAAGGTTCATTCGAGAATGTCAATCAAAAGTGGGGATTCAAAATTATTATGAAATGGGTTATATGGGTTACTATCGACGAAACTTGGGTTCAACGGGCTTTCCTTTCTTGAGTAATTTTATGTTGAAATTAACTTGTTATTTGATGACTTATATTGTTTGGTTTTGTGACGTATTGCTATCTAAACGGGGATAGCAATGCGCCCCCGAATCAGATGAAGAATGTCAACAAAGTAACATGAAATTGTTGTTTCTGTTGTTCGATTTTAGTTGCCAATGTTTATTGAAGCTGTTTGTATTTTTCAATTATTTCAAATTGTAGTGTTATTCTATAGTATAAACCTATTAAATCAGGCATGGCAAGATTAATTGATGTTTTCTTGACTCTAGCCCGTTCACCTGCATGAATTAGGTATAGACTCAGGTATTTTCTAGATGTGTCGGCCTATTTCTAAATTCTAAATTTTATTCAAAATGATCTTCTTTATCATCTTTCAAAAAGTTCAGGCACACAACTGCGCCACTCTGCTGTCTAGAGATATTTAAATCTCTGGAATTCAAATTTTCTAAAAAATTAAATTTTTCATAACTTACTCTAATAATACTTGATCAATTTTTCTGAGTCTATACTCAATAATTCATTCTGTGAACGTGTTAACTGTCAATATTTTAGGTTTGGAGTTGAATGAATAATTTATAGTTGCTACTCCAATTTTTTTGAAGTTTAAATAATTGTAGATGAAACAGGAAAGTTATTCAGTTATGTTAAACCATTAAAATGATAATCTTTTGAAGTGTTTAAAGATAAAGTCAAGTATCATTGATGCTTAAGTTGAAAGTATTCTAAAACTTAATATTGAAATTGATTATTGAGAAATTAAAGGTTTAACGGTAGAATAAAAATTGGTAGAAGAAACTAAGATAGGTGAAAAACAACTGATTCTAAGTGCTGAATAAAATTTTTGTATTCTGTAATTCCGTGAATGGTGATAGAAATTATTGTGATGTCAACGTACATATTCTGGTCTCACTCATCGGGTACTTGAGTATCATCATAGTATAGTAGTAGTGAAAGTGAATATTGAGATTTTAAAGGTCAACCCAAGTAAATTAGGAAAATTCGGAGATTATTATGGGAGAATGTTTGAGGAAAATAGGAAATTTTTTTGATAAGTTTAGGTAGATCGAAGGTAATCAGAGAATCAATAGGAAACGGTTTTATTAGTTATTGTTGATATGTAGTTTTGAAAAGTTGATGAGTAGTTTTGGCCTTGAGAACTTTAAACTAAATAATTAGATATTGTAGATTAAAGTTGAAACGATGATCAAATCCTTGGGAATTTGTATAAAAATAAGTTGATTGAGATGAGGTTGTTGAGTCCCTTTATCAGTAATGTTTATTCTCGAAAAGGTGAATCAGTTTTATTATTGGAGATATTTTTTTTAGGTGTGATTTCTGCGGTAGGCATGCGTAGTGATAGTGTAAAGATCCGTTGTGTTGGTGACGTTTCCTGTAGGCTGTGGGAATTTTTTTTGTTTGGTTGAGACTCAAGATTTAGAGGAGGACACGGGGATGTCCTGCCTATGTGTGTTGTTGTTGAATTTAGGTAATCGGCGAAAGTGTAGGTCCGTGTCCAGAGAGAATGGAGCACTGCCCGAAAGCTGTCCATGTAACAAATCAAGGAATTTAGCTGTGTCTAACCTTGCAAATTTGTACGGTGGAATTGTATAATTTTAGCGAAAGGCACCGAAGAAGGTGTGAGCTAAGATTTTTTTTTGGTATCTAGTAAACGGTCTGGTTCATTCGAGAGTTATGGGGCTCGTCAGTAGAATAACGTAAACCGAAATCTAGAATATTTAGTGAGTCTTCGTAGTGATTGTAAGGAAAACAATCAGCGTAATGCAGTTTAGGGAAGCCCAGTCAAAAGGTTCGTTAATGTTTGGTAGGAAAGTCAGCCGCAAAAACACAAGTAATAATTGGTAAAAAAAAAGGATATTATTGAGTTTAAAGTTGCTTAGAAATTTGGTATGGTAACGAAAATTGAAAGTTTTAGACAATGAATATTTAAGGCGATTAGTTAAGGTATACAAATAAAATAACAGAGAAACTTTTCGAGTACCTAGGTAATGTTAAAATGGTTATCAGTGAAAGTAGAAATAAATATTGGAACAGTAGCCTACTGAACGGGTTAAATTAAAATAAAATTAACAGTGAAATTCTTCTAGTTGAATTTGAAATGAAAAAGGAAAATCTCTTGAGCTAAGCTTGAGTTTAAATTATTCTGTAGTTGAGAGTTGAAAGGTTGATTAAAAATTTAAATGGGGATATAAGGTAGAAATATGTAGGAAAATTCGTGTCAAAAAGGAAATAGAATTTTTGTTGGGAAAATTAAATTGAGGTAATTAGCAGTAGCAGGACCCTTTAGAGATAAGTAGTCAAAAAGAATTAATAAATAAAAAAAATAGGAAAATCTTTAATGAAATGATAAATTTTTTAATGATGAATAGTAAAATTGCAATCAAGTTTTCCATGTGAATAAGTTGGGACATTTTAAGATCTAGTAGAGTAATTGAAACTAGTTGGATATGAAGTTTATTGTTGAGAAATAATTATGTGAGGCTCCAGTAAGGTTGGAAATGTCAGTGCACTTGTAAATCAGTAATAGTGTAATAGTAGCCTATGCTTCCAGTGTTTTGAGAAAATGTCACGTACTTTGAGTTTGAGATAAATAACCATGATCGCTGTCGAGTCAATTTATCTAGTTGAAGTTGTAGGCAGTGAGAAAATGACAATACTCTAGTGAGAAGCGGGAATACAGAATTATTATTGTAGATTAAAGCCTGGCACCCGATATCATAGTTTTGTTTTGACTAGCGTTCTGTGGTAGAGGTTTTCCTACTAGAATATTATAATGAAAAGTGTTTTTCTCATGATTGTAGAATGCAATATCACGCTTGAGTCATGTTGGAAAATATCCGAAACAGATCAGAAAAAAATAGGAAACAGATCAGTCTATTGAAGACAAGATTTTTTGTCGTGAGTTATAATTGGATAAGTTTTTGTGAGTATGGCGCCACTCTATAGCCTTGTCTCTATACACTCAACGAGATGATTCCTAATGAATGAAAAGGAGAAAAGAGAAAAAGAGTTATGATAAAGATATTTACCGTATTTGTTAGAAGGATTCATTACGGGTCCATGAAGGGTTTATTAGTCAAAGATTTTGTTACGTGACAATATAATGTAAATAGAAGAAATTCCGGAATGTAGACTAAGTAACTTGCGCAACTAGATTAGTCATTGAATTATGTTATTAACTTCGTAATATTAAATATATTTAGGTAGGTGAATTAGGTTTAATTTTATTTCATGCACGGCTGCATACTCGCGGTAAATGAAATGATTGTACAGTTTTCCCACGGTAGTAGATAATTGATTGTTTGGTAAATCGGGTGATGATCAATTTTTGAAGCTATCAACAGTCATAATATCCTATGTAGCAATGTATGTATGTGATGTCTCTAATAATAATAAGTTATTTAGCATAAGACGATTTATCATAATATTCTATACTATACCCATTTTCAATAGCTTAATACTCATCCATTCATAGTTAAGAATTATACATTCACATAGTTGGGAGTTAGTACATATAGATAAAATATTTTCTCATTCATAAAATAATAAGAATAATGTCTAAGGCCTCATATTTTATATTCTATTCGCTTTATATTTCATATTATTTTGTTGATATCCCTATTCTTTATTAGTTTACCTTCCGTGATTAATATAATTATAATCTTATCATAGGTTTATTCCGTTCAACTGATTCAGTTTTAGTTCACTTTAATACAATTCAGTGATAGAGATTTCCTGCTGGAATACAATAATGGATAGAAAATTTTCATAGCTACGGAATGTACATCAAACGTGTGTCATTGCTCTCCGATGGCTCGCTAGCGTTGCAGTTTCAACCATTATTATCTTTGAATCGTAGTCTATGTAGAGTAGTATTGCCTACTGAATTGCTTTATATTGTTAAAAATATGTTGCACTCTCAACTCTATAGTAATGATAGTTAGATTTCAATACATTCAGCTGAGTGAAAAAGTTTCATCCTTTACTATTATGATCAACGTACTTCATATTTTACAACAGCAGAGTAACATAGAACCAATTAAAACTATGATGTCTTTTAAACGTTTTCCCATGTTAAAGTTTGCCCAGAAAATAACCAGGGACTCAATAAAGTGATTGAAGTATTCAAGATTATTATACTCGGTCCATCTTTAGTACCTACTTAAAAGGTGGACATGTCCATATTGTTTTGTCCTGACTCTTGCCACAGTTTTAAAGACTCTTGCCACAAATCTCAATTAGTTATACATTTTGCTGAATTTCGGAATGATTAAAGAGATTTCTTTTGAAGAGGGCCCGCTTCAAATTGGATCCTACTATCAATCCAGAAATTTGACTCTCCAAATTACACAGAATGCCTCTATGGTAAAATATCCTGATTAGATTTCTTTTTGCGTGTTTCACACCGGAAGGAGGGGGAGTGTGCCGAGCACTATATATAATTCAGGCCTTTTCCCAAGTTATAATAGTACATTAGACATATAATACGCAATAGACTAGAGCCATTATTGTAAGTGAGTTAGCGAAATAAATTATTTTCTCTCTCTATTATGAACGACCATGACTTCGAGTTTCCCATGATAGATATTTAAAAATTGTGGCTCCAAGTCGTCGAGGAATGTAGATTATGGAATTATCTCTAAAACTTAGCCTTCCTTTCGCGACATAAAGTGCGATAAGTTGGAAAACAGCAAGCAATGAAATTATAACAAACTACCGATTTTGCAGTTACTATTTGGTCCAAAGGCTCTAGAAGCCACGCGACGATTGGTCAAATTGATTCCCTTCGCCCAATAGGAGACCTGTTTCTAAATACAGTAGTGGGGGGATTCCCAGTCGCGAGACCAGATTACGTTTCGGAGGACACTTTGCTAGGAGCACTACGAGAGTAAAGATGTAGTCACTATGTTTCCCCCTTTTTGGGCAAGTTTATAAGTTTATATAATTAGTTAATGTAGGAGCTAGTTTTATTTTTATTAAAGTTTAAATTTTCTAGTAGTGCCATGTCCTGAAAGGTTTAATTGTGTTTCTTCATCATGTACGAATAATTGTTTCTTCAAATAACCGCTAAGGTACGTAAAATAAGGTTAAAATATAATTTAGGGAATTTAATTGATTGAAACTTCCATAAGAGTACCATTGTATTAACAAAGCCTGTTATTTTTCAAGTTAATAATATTGATTGAGAATAATCCTTTTGATTTTATTAGTGATGGAAGATAATTATAAATTTTTTCTAAAGAAGTATAGAAAGTTTTCAGTTACGTTACATTTGAGTTATTGTTTCTGGAGATATATTATCGTAGAGTATTGCTGAAAGTCAGGAAGATAGCCTTTAAATTGGAATGAAATTTTTAAGATTATGTCCATATTGAGTTTATGACATTTTATATTTTTCAGACTCTGTTTTCTTATGTCATTAAGGCTTTCGAATGATTTAGTAAATTTTTATGATAGAAATCTTAATAGACGAAGAAGAAAGTTTTTCTTTTCCATGAAATTAATATTGATAAATGTTGGCTAGCGCACAAGTTTCCAACAATACTAGTCGAGCTACTATATGAAAAATTATATTTGATTTCGCAAACCAAACGAAAAATATCATATAAGTTAGCATCATTTCAATCTGAATTATTCCTTTTCTAAGAGTATTATATCAATTTATATAAAAGTTAACATCATAATTAATGAAGTATTCATTTTCTAAAAGCATTATATTAATTTATTACGGGTGTTTTCATAAATGTTGCATTGTATATTAATGACACTCTGGCAAGTAAATTTGTTTTAAATCTGTTAAATTTTGAGAATGAAATCAGAACGTCAAGATAAAATCTAAATTGAATAACAGAATAAACTCCTGTTTTAGCTTTTGATGAATTGTAGGAAGAGTTAGAAATTAATGCTGTAATACATTTATTTACAGCGGTTCATGTCTGTCCCCAAACCAACTTCATGTACCACCCCTTTGGTTCCGCAACTTTATGTAACACCGCTTCAAGACACCCGTTCAGACGACAGGTCTAGGGACGTAAGAGGACGTCGCCGTCAAGCCAAATTCAACCGGTAAAAGTTCACCGCCAAAAACAAGGTACTGTAACCCCGACGATAAAGCAACGTACAGACCAACGAAAGTGCAGTGTAGTGAAACAAAGGTTCATTCGAGAATGTCAATCAAAAGTGGGGATTCAAAATTATTATGAAATGGGTTATATGGGTTACTATCGACGAAACTTGGGTTCAACGGGTTTTCCTTTCTTGAGTAATTTTATGTTGAAATTAACTTGTTATTTGATGACTGATATTGTTTGGTTTTGTGACGTATTGCTATCTAAACGGGGATAGTAATGCGCCCCCGAATCAGATGAAGAATGTCAACAAAGTAACATGAAATTGTTGTTTCTGTTGTTCGATTTTAGTTGCCAATGTTTATTGAAGCTGTTTGTATTTTTCAATTATTTCTAATTGTAGTGTTATTCTATAGTATAAACCTATTAAATCAGGCATGGCAAGATTAATTGAAGTTTTCTTGACTCTAGCCCGTTCACCTGCATGAATTAGGTATAGACTCAGGTATTTTCTAGATGTGTCGGCCTATTTCTAAATTCTTAATTTTATTCAAAATTATCTTCTTAATCATCTTTTAAAAAGTGCAGGCACAGTTTGAATGTTTGAATGTTTGAATGTTTGAATGTTTGAATGTTTGAATGTTTGAATGTTTGAATGTTTGAATGTTTGAATGCTTGAATGTTTGAATGTTTGAATGTTTGAATGTTGTTTGAATGTTTGAATGTTTGAATGTTTGAATGTTTGAATGTTTGAATGTTTGAATGTTTGAATGTTTGAATGTTTGAATGTTTGAATGTTTGAATGTTTGAATGTTTGAATGTTTGAATGTTTAAATGTTTAAATGTTTATATATTGCGCATTTACGGCGAAACGCGGTAATAGATTTTCATGAAATTTGATAGGTATGTTCCTTTTTAATTGCGCGTTGACGTATATACAAGGTTTTTGGAAATTTTGCATTTCAAGGATAATAGAAAAGGGAAAAGGAGCCTCCATCATACGCCAATATTAGAGTAAAAATCAGACTATAGAATTATTCATCATAAATCAGCTGACAAGTGATTACACAGATGTGTGGAGAAGCCAGTCTATTGCTGTATTTCCATAAGATCTATAGTTTCAATCAGGTACTTGTGGATGAGAGAACTGCGTGAGGTCTACTGTTCACAGAACTACTAGTAAGGAAATATGTAGTAGATCTGGAGATATATAGCCTGCATTATATTGCACGCTGAATCACCTGAAATTCACTTCTAATGAGGCATTGTGATGAAAATTGTCTGAAATATTATTCTTCATAGCTGTTAGTTGGTTACTAGAGTGTGAAAACTCAGAGAAACGAAGTTGAACTGCCTTGTGCATTCGTGTCACGTGACCTTTGCGGTGGCTGAATACGCACACACGCAAGATAACGCACAAGCACACTTGCCAGTCACATTTTCCATGTGATGAATGGAGACAGAGCGAAAAAGCTGCTCTGTGACTGAAATCACTTTCTTGGTTACCTGCTATCAGCTCCCTTCCTGTTCGTTGCGTACCTTATCAGCTCACCAATCTTCTTTTTTCCCCGACAATAATTTCTAGTCCTCTGGCCTTTCCTATCCAGCCAGTTAGATAGCCCCAGTGACTCAGGCATTCAATCTTGGTATGTTTTTGTGGTTCGGAAGTTAAGCTGAGGCTCAATTCTGCCTAAATTGCCGTACATGTTTATTACCCCCACTTGGTCATCCATATTTTGATGTTTATTATCTATTCTTCCTCCAACATCTCAAATTTCGAAGCAGTGCTGTGCCTCTACTTTTTTGAACAGGGAATATACTTTATACAAATACAAACTATAAATATAAACAGTGAGTTAATATCTTTTTTATCCCAGTCGTGCCTATATTTCAAACACTCCAAAATTCAATGAATAGCATATAATTGGATCAATAAATTATGAATGTTGATTGATTGTGGATGACCATTTAAGGCAATAAACAACATATTCCCTTCAAAAAGGGTTACCATCATATAACTAGGTGGGCTTACTCAAACTTGTTACTGGTTCGATATCTCATCTAATATTCTGGTCGTCATCATCAATATGAATCTCAACATATCACAATGTGATTTGTCATGAAATCTTCTAGCTTATTCCATACTATTTCCTCAAGCTTCCTCATGCTTCCACGAAACATTTGTAACCTGGAAGTGTCTCCTCTCTTATTTTCATGAATATGGTTTATGACATGTTCATAAACATTCAAGTTTCTTATTGCTTCATGTTTTCCCCTGTTTGAGAACAAGAAATGAAATAAGGTCCAATACAAACTCCAGTAAAATAGAATGATTGGTTGATATAGATTTTAAACTTCAGCTATAGTTAGAGAGTAGCAGCAAACCTCAGCTATAGCTAGACAGCAAAAGAAATCGAATGTTTATCGCAGTGTATTGAGTTGCAGCTCACTTGTCTCGCAAGTAGTGAACCGTGAACGACCATGAAGGCAGGTTGGATTCGGTTCCGTAATTGCAGCAAGATACTGTCAAGTTCAAAACTTGTGTTCCGAGTTGAACAAGATAATACACTTCCCTTAGGGTCGGGCTCATCACAGTACAACATTCGGCCATTTGCCAGTTGGGATGATCAATTATGACGTCACGCTAGGGCAGAGAGCTGTGTGGTTGTTGGATTAACGCAGTACATGGCACTGCACAATCACTGAGGATTGATAAGGTCATATGCTGGAGGCATAACGATTCAGGTCTACCAACCCTTAATGCTTCCAGGGCTACATCACCTGCGGTTGTTTTGCAAAGTCCATTTGTTATGGCTGGGGATTTCCTTTGCTCATCATCCTCTTCCCCAACTCTCCCCATCTCTCTTATCACTAAACCCCCAACCCCCATCATCATGCAATCAGTGTGATGGTGTGGCATCCACCGAGCAGATTATCCATCTCCGGAGTCAGGGCTTGTGTTATTGCTCTCAGGCTATCGCTCACCGCGGGTCACGCTTATCTACTAATACAATGACTCATGTATCAACATGACGAAAGTACTTACTTTCATGTGTGCATGTTAATGTCCCCCAGAATAAAGGACTTCGATACCAAAGATTCATCGTAGGAGGGAATTCCTAGGAACGCGATAAGATTAAGTTGCATTAAAGTGAGTGCAGTCTGAAAAGTATTAGAAATCGAACATCGTTATTGTAATCACATTAAGTAATGCAATCACATCCAGTAATGTGGTTATTTCACTTTATAGCGCTTGATTTGGATTCAAATCGAAATGTATGTACAACGTACCACTACCAGTAGGCTACTGTCATGGTGATTGCAAAATGTATTGTAGCTATAAATTTATTGAATGTGTTTGGAATACGTTAATGGAGTTCAATGCACCAGAACAAAGAATAGATGTCATTGATTTATCATACAAGAAAAAATAAACCTTGACAAAAAAAGTGGCGGAATAAAAATAATGGATGAAAATACAAATTGGATAAGAGTTGGAATAGGTTCTTATGATGGGGTACAAAATATAAATGGAATGATGAATAATAATTGAATAATGATATGGAGGAATTGAGAGAATATATTTTATCATCCGCATATATCTTAACGCGAATGTTATTAACTGATATCCAAGGAAACATCTCTTGTATCCCCTTTATTACAAATGTCACTTAGTATAAGAAGAATCTCCAAGGATTGACGCGAAATAATGATACATCACTCTCTCTCAACTCTCAAGTGTTTGAGCCTCCAATGGAAATTGAAAGCAAATATTTATTCAAGCTGTCACCTTAAGCCTGAAGTGACGCGGAAGGTGAGTGGTTACTAAGGCTGGATCGAAGCAAAGCCAAAAGTTATGAAGGAAAAGAGAAAGAAAGTCTCATCCTTGGAGGGATTTCATCTGCACCTCTATATGTATGAGAAACCTCAGCCGGAGCGAGTTTTAAGTGAAGTCCAGGAACTTGGCAGTCCCGGTAAGTCGAGAAACAAACACTGCGGTCTAACCCTGGCCGGAAACCACTTGCTCCCGTCTCAATTTTACCACCAAGCCTCTTATTCTGAGACGACAAGTTTTCCAGCGCCGACATGAAATTGAAGACTCTGTTATTATAAAGTTCGACCTGTTCTGTATAATCATGAAATAATATCACTTCTCAAACACAGAGCGGCTAAATTGAGAAGTTTCCTGCAATCCGACCGTTTTCCTCAAAATATTTCATCAGAGAGCATTATAAAAAAAATAGTCAGTCGTATTACTGGTTGTGAATGAGTCTCCTTTTCCCTGTTCATATCGTTGAGAAGAAATGAGAGTTTAAGATTATATGCTAGAATCTATTGTGGATGAGTTTTATCTTCTTTTCCTTATTGATAATGATAGAGAGAAAAATGAGCAAGTAAACATCCTCTCATTGCTCGAGTTCAATAAAAGTTCAAGTTTATTTCTGTCTTGATATTGCAATCTAGTCTAAAGAGGCTTGAGAGAAAATTTTCTCTGATCAATGAAGAGTACAATCAAGAATATAAATTAATACTTATTAAAATTTCATTCTTAAATATTTATTCAAAGTTGAAGTCAAACAAATTATGAGAGTGAGTGAGGAGAACCAATACTGAAATATCAGCTTTTTAAAGTGTACACTGGTTTAAGACAATCTCGCTTTGTAAGTTATGTTACGGTTTTTAATATTATAGATTAAAAAGATTGAGAGGAACGTGTTGAAGCGAAGTAACAGGGGAAGACAAAGTAAGTAACAAGAACATGACAGAATAGAATATATTACTTATGGTCTCTTTTCTGTTTGAGGAGGCTACTTGTAATATGAATAGAAATACAAATCTCAGTACCCTTTTTTAAATTATTTTTCACTTGAAAATGGCATGAATGTTGAAACATGTTGTGATAAAATAATTCAAAAAAGGGTACTGAGATTTGTATTTCTATTTATATATTACTTAATTTATAATTTATTTTATATATATATTACTTTTATTTCTTTATTAATGGAGTGACAAAATTTAGATACATAGTTGTAATGTCCATGTTCACTAAACCAATTAACCAAGTTGTGTTAACAGCCGAAATAATACTATAATACTACGAAGGAAGAAGCTTAAGTGATGAAGAACGAAAGTAGCGACCAGAAATAGTGACCACAAAAAATTACCACAATTGGTGTCCACAAAGAATAGTAATCAAGAACAAGAAAGACCAATACAAGTCGAATACTTCTCAAGAATATCTCTTCTAGTCTTCTATTGGAGTTTTCGTGGAGAATTATTAATAGCTTTATGATTTCTCCTACTATCTTAAAATCAAACATTACAAATTGAGGTTCACAATCCCTTAACTACAGATAAAAGAACAATTCCTTCTGTGATGACAAAACGGAACCGTGGAGAGACAGAGGAAGTAATGAGAGAAGAAAATTGATGAAGAACGAGATACCTCTCAGGTATTGCATAGTGTGTAATACTGTCTTCGGCTCGGCGTAAGACTTAATCCGGTCGGATAAGCGCTCAGAAATAACAGGCAAACAGTTGTAAGAAGGTGTGCTACGAGGCTGCAGCGGGGCTGGCTGGCTGGCTGTTGAGAGCTTAAGCCCAAGGCCAAACAAAAAGTTTTCCGAGCTTAGAGCATTCTCTTAACCCCCTTCACTACAGTGAGATCCACTTAGAACAGTCAGCATTAGTTGAATATGTATCATTGATTCTATTCATAAGGAATGCTGACAAAAGTGAATTTTACTCGTAGACATTGCCGCGGACAAAATGAAAATGTCGCTCGCCTTTCTTCGAGTACAGTTGGAAATCTGTGAAGCCTGTTGTATTAGCAGATTGAAGATTGAAACGTCTCACCGAACAGCAATAGTGGAAAGGGTGAAAGGTCGTTCGCTTCTGACGTCACAAATGCCTGCGCAAAAAAACAATCCAGGCTTCATAGCTGACTTGCTCGAGTGGCAACATTTAGATCCAATCCAGCCAGGCCTTTGGAATATCATTATTGTAGAACTTTGTACACAAGTTAGTATGGAAGAATATCAGAGAGTTCAGTATATTGACAGATAATTATTATAAACTTTTGAAATGTTATTGAATTGTATCATGGACTAGATAAACAAAATGGCTTGTGATTATAATATATATAACATCAAACTTATCCTTTGTGTAAAACATCATTCATAGGAAAAATCATGTTCTTCCAATACAAATACATAAACTTGATTCAATTCTTATTATTTCACCAATGAAATATCTTCTAAACTACTGTAAGTGATTATTTCCCAGTAGGTTTCAGAAAAAAATTATGATTTTCAGAAAAAATGCTACAGACCCATAGAAAAGTAAGTTTTTTTAAGTATTTTTTTAAATTTAATTTAAATGTCTCATGGAATATTTTTCAGAATTATACCTCTTTCGCATCTTACATTGTAATCAGTATGTCCATCTAGAAAATAATATAAATGGAAATCTACCCTTGTCTTCACTCCTCTCCTTTAGATTTTCCTATTATATTATTTTCCATTTTTTTCATTAATCATTTCATTTCCTGTTCCTCATGCTCATTCCCTGCCCTCCATCTTCGTCTTTCTGTCTCCTCCTCTTCTTCATCATCTATTTGTCAATCTACCATCACTCTTCTCTTCTCCCTTACTTCCATAACATTCGAGCGTTCAACAGTTTTCCATGTTCGTCAACTATTTCTCTTCCTATCATTGCTACTTCCTTCTTCTTCACTCTCACCTTTCTCTTCTTTTCCTCCTCTTCTTTTTTTCTCCACCTCTTCTTCTCTTCTTCCTATTTCCTTCTCCATCTCACCACCTCATCTTTTCATACCACCCTCAATCATCCGCAGAGCCAACACTTGTGTGAGCGGAAATCTACAACATTCCGGCAAAGACAATAATCAAGCATGCTTGTAGCGGCTCGAGCTGAAGCCATCATTATTATTATGAGGCGCTGGTTTTAATAAAAGCGTCGCTATCAAGAGAGTAGTCGCGACGCGAATGAGGCGTCATTTGAATTTGTGATGCTGAGGCGTCAGTCAAGGTGTGGAAGAGACGTCAAGGCGTCTTTTCTGCGTCATGAGACGTGGCACTCACGTCAGACACGGCTGTGGTTACTCACAACTCACAAGTCGGCTGTTCGTTAATTTTCGTCCTCATGGAATTCAGTGTGTGAATGGAATGGAAAGGCAGAATTTTGGAGAGGGTTCTGTGTAGGATGAGAGGTGTAAGAGTGATATTAATCAAATGCTATTCATTGATAATGGAAGTATTATTCATCTCTTTGTAAATCACGAAATGCTTTTTCAATGTTTATGTTAAAAACTATATAATTTACACTAACTCTTACTCTTATCAACCTCACCTTCTGGAATCTCAATGAGAGAAGCGATTAGCTTATGTCTGCAGAGATAAGCTATCAATAAGGATTTTTTTGAGATCCATAAACCTGCTATCCCCGTTTTGAGGGTGACCCGGACTACTCCATATAGTAGAACCGAACTACTCTTTATACAATTTATGAGTTTGAAAATTGCTTTTCGGTGGTTCGAAACCCATATTAAGCTGTAGGTCTACTCACCCCTCAACATCATCAGTTCCATTGCATCACAATCTTGGTCATCAATCTCACCTGAAAAAAAACAAGGAAGAAACATTAAAAGATCAACCACAAACAGCTCTGGTTCCACTTCAAAGTCGAATAAATGTTTCAAATAAAATCGAAAAATCGAATAAGTCTTTAGTATATTGGTTATTTGTATTTATATATGATAATAGAACGGATTATTTAAATAATGATTTATTCGAATGGAATCTGATCACTCTGATAGAGAACAGTCCAATTATATTAAGATCAAAATGACACTTTCCAATTAATTTTCAACAAAGAGCCCACACGTCCAAGAACATGAAAACCACCCAAAGATCTACCCCAAGTATAAATTAAGATTTTTGTGTTTTTGACGATTTTTTAGATTTTTACTTAAAAACTACTTGAGTTTTATGGTTTGGAGTGTCCACCCCTGAACTCTTCAGAGCAGCTGTCAACAAGATCATCATTGCCACAATGATTGCCAACATTCGTTAACGGATTGGCACCAGAAGAAGAAGACTTGAGATATAACTGACTGTTCGGTCAGGGACATGGGATGGTCGGATGATCTACTTGACCTCCTAATCATGTTCATATCCAGTGTTGCCAATGCTCTTCAACTTGCAAAAGTCTCTATTATTTGAATCAAGTTATCTTGATTATTTTTAATACTATTTATTTAATCACAACAATAATTGTTTTTGTGAATTGTTTCAATTATTGAAATCATAACATAGGAAACAGAGACGCTAGACGAAAATTCATTTTTGTCCAAAATCAATTCAATATATTCTTCATCATGATTCGAAAAACACAACGAATGGAACTTTCAGCCGGTATGGAATTCATTATCAGGTCCAGATAATACCAGCGCACATTGTGAAACCCTGATATTGGGTCGACCAATAACAATTCACCACTCGAAAATGGAATAAACAGGCGCTGTAAATGTGTTTATGGCGAAAGACAGCCGCTGCCATGCACATACAGATTTGCTAGAACACAATTCCGGACGATAAGCGCCTGCTATATAGGTATACAGGTCTGCTATGTAGGTGGGGCAACATAGGTATAGGTGCGGTACAACAGAAGTGATGGCTATTGGCATTACGAGTGAAATATGAGCTAGCTTACCCGGAAGAAAGATGTCACCCGAAGCATTTATCACGCAGATAAACCCCCCTCTCCCCTCACCCACCTATAGGGGCAACCCCTTGCTATGTCACCCCCCAACCACCCTCAATGTCAGTTCCCGTTCATGTTTTTACGTACATCGTATGCATCCACGCCTACTATAAATATATATTTTTGAAAAATTGTCTCATAGATGTCTCGTGGATGTTTCTCGACATCATGTACCGTAGTAGCATGACACCTTTATGGTACAAGCGATGGGAGGAGCAGGCAGGCAGCCCTAGGGAATAATCGTATTCACCGAACTTCATCTCACACCGACCGGCTGCCTCCCAGAACACAACAATTGTTTTCCATCGTCCGAAACCCTATTTGTCTTTATGAAACCCGGCTGATGGGTATCGTTTGTCATTGCACGACAAGCCTCCGTCATGAATAGAGAGAAGGAGTGCGAGAGGATGGGGAGTGGAAGTGAAAAGAATAGAGAGAGAGAGAAAGAGATTTAGGAAGAGAGGGATAGTATGTGTGTGACAGAGAAAGAGAGTGGTAAAGAGATATAAAAATAGAGAGATTAGATGAGATTAGATTAGAGTTCTTCATTCATGTATGCTACAATAAATAAGAGAGAGAGAGAGAGTTTATGGATTGATTGATTGATTGATTTGATTGAGTACTTTATTTATGTAGATTACAATATACTATTACTATTGTTTTTGGGTGTTTAATATATACTGGCTTATACACTTATATACAATAGCTTACAATACAGCAAAATTATAGATGAATTTACATAATATAGACTAAGAAAATAATTATTGAAAGTATATGATATGAAAAAGTAATTTGTAATATAATAATTATGGATAATTATATTGTTATGCATCTATATAAATTGGCGGAGCTTTGGACATATCAATGTCCATTCTTCGGAAAGAATATTAAAAATATCCTCCCCACTAACTCTCTACCAAAACGTTAATTTAATTAATTAAGCTAAGGATTTATTTATTAATGGAAAATTAATTGAGATTAATTGATTGATTGATTGAGTACTTTATTTATGTAGATTACAATATATACTGGCTTATACACTTGTATACAATAGCTTACAATACAGCAAAGTTATAGATGGATTTACATAATATAGACTAAGAAAATAACTATTGAACTGTATATGATATGAAAAAGCAATTTGTAATATAATAACTATAGATAATAATCATATTGTTATGCATCTACATAAATTGGCGGAGCTCTGGACATATCAATGTCCATTCTTTGGGAAGAATATTAAAAATATCCTCCCCACTAACTCTCTACCAAAACGTTAATTTCGTTATTTAAACTAAGGATTTATTTATTAATGGAAATATTGTGAAAGTTTTAATCAATATGAACATTGAAGAGAAAAAAAAACAGAAAATTGATAAAGTAAAATAATTATATAGGTAGATAAGATCAAATAATTGATTAATAAAATGAAGTAGGCTGAAAGTAGATCAGGGTTATCAAATTTCAGTAATATACAGCAGTATGCAGTGGATAATTGAAATAAAATGAGTTTATATAATATATATATATATATATATATACAATTCGTTCTATAACATGGTTTAAAGGTTTATATTGGTGGAATGGGTGAGGGATGGTTGTCATGTGATCGTTCTAGGGCCGGACAGTTTCAGTCATTTGTTCCAAAATATGTTTTTTTAAAGTCAGGTTGAAGCTCGCTCGGCTCTCGATAGACCTGATAGAAACAGGAAGTGTATTCCATGCACGACAGGCACTGACTAAGAAGGATTTTGTGAAAATAGTAGTTCGATGATTGGGTATCCTTAAAGTACTTTCTCCGGTTCTAGTATGTGAAGCATCTATCCTCCTACCTTCAGAGACAAATTTGAAATCATCTTTAAAATAGTTCGGATTACCGTATTTCAAGATATCTCTAACAAGCTTGACTATTCGAAAAAGCCTCTGATCGGGAAGCTTCAATGTTGAACTAGCAATGTGGGCTGGGGTGATATGATCATGGCGTTGGAGAGAGTAGACGAAACGTAGACAATAATTTTGGCAACGCTGTAGTTTATCATTCAGAGTGACTTGCATATCATTAAGAACAGAGTTACAATACATTAAATGTGGGAAGATGAGAGATTGAACCAATAATAATTTAATGTTTCTAGGGAGGATATCGTGCATTTTCTTCAATGCATGCATGGCTGAGAATACCTTTTTACAAGTTTTGTTCACTTGTTCTGACCAGTCAAGAGTATTATTCATAATAATGCCTAAATTTTTAACTGAGCTACAGTAAGGAATGTCATTACCGTCTACACTTACTTTGTGAATCGATTCAAGGTCAATATTGTTTATAAGACGAGAATATCCAATTATAATGGGTTGTGTTTTGATGAGATTAAGCTTAAGGCTATTTTTCTTTGTCCATTCCACTATCGAATTGATATCCTGATTCATTATTCCAACTGTTTCATTAATTTTTGTTATGGGACAGCTTAAATAGATTTGAAGGTCGTCTGCATAAGTATGGAAACTGGAGAATTTGATAATGGAAGAAAGGTCATTAGCATACAAAGTGAAGAGGAGAGGGCCTAAAATTGAAACTTGTGGTACTCCATGCATAACGTTTTTCCAAGTTGACTTTTTGTCACCGACAGATACACATTGTTTCCTACCTAATAGATAGGATTTAAACCAAACTAACGAGTTGTGACTGAAACCAAGAATAGCCAACTTATTCAGAAGGACTTTATGATCAACAGTATCGAATGCTTTAGAAAAATCAAATAGGGTGAGGATGGTGCATTTTCTTTGGTCCATAGCTAACCTTATATCATCAGTGACACGAAGCAGAGCTGTCTCAGTTGAATGGAATTTTCTAAAGCCTGATTGAAAGTTATGAAGCTTACTATTGTTGTCTAGAAATTTTACAACTTGAGCATGAATGAGTCTTTCTAGCACTTTTGACAATGCAGGTAAAATACTGATTGGTCTAAAATCCTCAACTTTATTGGGTGATGGAACTTTAAACTTCCAGTTTTCAGGGAAAATGCCTTCTTCAAGTGACTTGTTGAAAATGTATGTAATGGTTGGTAAAACAGCAAATAACATCTTCTTGATAAATTTAATAGGAATTTTGTCTACACCCGTAGCATTACTATGAATACGTTGAATTGCTCTGAAAGTGTCTTCTTCTGAGATTGGATGGAAATGGAATTGGTCAGTGATTGGTAAATCTAAGTTTGTAACCTGCTCTTCAAGATCATCTATATGATTAGCAATGACAACTTCGTCGCGTTGGTTAGAGTGTGAAACGAAATGGTCATTTATATTATTTAATGGTAAGTCAATTTGTGGATTCGATTTCTGTTTGCCAAGCCCGAATTCTTTTATTCCCTGCCAAAGTGATTTAGAGTCTTGTCTATTGTTTGTCATAAACGAATTCAAATACCTAATCTTTGAGTTCCGTAATTCCTGTTTAACCCTATTTCTAAGGCTCCTATCAAACTGTCCAAGTCAAATGTCTTTTTAAATTTTCTATGTGCTTTGTCTCTACGTCCCATCATCTTAAGTATGTCTTCAGTCATCCACGGTACTCGTCGTTTTCTATTAATCCTCCTTGTCACATAAGGTGCATGTTTCTCCAGGAGAAAGGAGAGTTTGATTGAGTTTGATGGGGTAATAGATTATTTCGAAGTGAGTATATAGACAGATGTACATGAATTTTGGGAAGGGGAGGGGTGACAGAATATGTGGATAGAATAGGGTAGATTATTATATTATAGATTAGATTGGAAAGTGAGGGAAAGGATGGGATTCAACGGAGAAACAAGGGTCGAAACATTAAGGTGAGAGAGACGCGAAAGAGACTCGAATCCCGATTCTTCCCAATTTTTTTTTTTGTTCTTAACTTCTTCCCTCTAAACGTATTATTATCAATTATTTTTTGAAGGAATTTGTTCTCATTACAATTGAACTTTGATTTTATCAAATAATTATTTTTAATGTAAAATTTTGCCACCAGTACAAATGAAATGAACATAGTCTTCATGCTGTAGGCCCATCATTGAATTTCATGAGAAAAACATGAATAGATCACAATAAAATAAGTAATAATTTATATTCTTCAGTTATAATGTACTATCAGACACAAATTCGCAGTGAAACGAGTATTTTAGGTATTTTATTTGGAATTGGAAAAACAAAAGGCTGCCTGATTTAAATTGAAGAGGATCTAATCGATACTAAAATTTATTGCTGTATTAAAAAAGTCAATATGATTCTGTGAAGTTTTCAAGTATTATGTCTTCTTAATTTTCTATACTATAATAAACGAAAAAACTGGCCTGTACACGTAAGGAATAGGGAATTATGTTTGAAGCATCATCACGTCTGAAATATACTGAACTGATTAATTTGAAATTTTGCATATAGATTCTTAGAAGCAATAATGGAAAGAGCTGGCTCATACACGTACGTGCTGTAGGAAAATTATGTTTGACACATCATCACGTCTGAAGTACTGGACTGATTGATTTGAAATTTTTCATAAAGATTCTTCATTAACCAAGGATGGTTATAGGTCTATTTTCAAATTTCAAATTTTTTATTACGTCAAGTTTTCATTTTGCAAAGATTTAAAATAGACCCTTCCGAAGCACGGGTTACCTACTAGTTCATCAATCATCATTGTATTGTATTGTATTGCATTGCAGAGTATGATTGGGAGAGGACAAGAGACTGAGGTCAAAACTGTCTCTCTCCCAAACTTCGATACCAAATCAGTAAAGCCTTTCTTGCAGTATATTGATGCAATAATAAATCTGTGAACCTTATCTTGAATCAACATTCCAAATTCAGGAGGTAGATCCTGATTCCTAAGTATAATCCGTGGATGAATAGTCAATAGAAATAGTTACCTCATTCTGATTGCTCTCCATCGCTCGCATCCCCATCTGACTCCAATTCCACCATTATCTCCTTATTTTCAATATCAATTATAATACCTGCCATTATATCCGTATAATTGGTTCATTAATGCAGTTGACTATTTATCATTTAAGTCAATTTCCTTGATTTCAAGTGCTTTAACGCTCTAGATACTGATACTTCCGAAGTACTCTATTGAACTCTCGAGAAATTTATTAGACCATTTCTTGTAGCATTTATGTGCCTAAATGAAGAGAGCTTTAGTAGAGACTGCTTATTTCCCTAATTACGTGCACACATATCAAGGTGGCACATTTACGGCCCCTTAGAACATCATTATAGAAAATTGAGATGAATTATGAACGAGCTCCAGCAATTTGCGTATACTACCACCACACTCCCCCTCACCCGTCCTTTCTCTGAAAGCAATAAGCTCCGTATAACTTTATCGGCTGCGGGTGTAAATTCAACGTTGTTTCGCCCATATATTTGATATATATTTAACGATATATGCTACGATAAACGAGTTTTACGGGAATTACGTAATGGCTCCAGACCGACCCAAGGGTTATAAGGTTAAAAGGATCAAGGACAAATGATGTAGTGTGGTAGGTTGGGAGGGAAGGGAGGCTCGGAAAGGACTTCTTAGATGGAGTGTGTGGTTTAGGTATCAGGGGATGGGAAGCAGCACAGTTTTCCCAGGAGGTCGTTCGTGTGAAACGTTCACAACGGTGTGAATTATCATGAAATAGTTATAGGCTCTGATGAAATATCTTGATAATTGCATGTGTAGTCCCTAAGAGACTTACCTACATCTCATGAAAAATGCAGAGTTTTTTGGAGGACTTGAAGCTATAATTAACTGTTAATTTCAAATGTGACACCATGTCTCATTGTTTCAGCTCATCTGTGGATAATAATATAAGGCTTCAAGAGGGATTATCAAGGTTTACTCATTTTTAACTTTGTTAATTTTGCCACTCACTCACAGCGCTACTTCTGTAGTTCTGTAGCATTTTATTGCAACCCATTTCAAATATATGAGCCCCCACAATCTCATATTTTCAAAAGTAATAACTTTCCTCAAATTTATTTTCTCGCAGAATAAGTTCATATCAGTAGAGTAGACGAATAGCTAACTTCTTCATTAGTGTATTGCTCCTACCAGAATAAATTGCTAAAATTTGATCAATACCTTCAATATTCCATCAAATAATGATGCAATATTTTTTTGGAATTAAACGTTAGACTTCGTTGAATAGTTTACTTGTACATTGTTCATTATATGCTTCCCGAAATTCTTTATTCATCGTGAATTATTTCTTCATTGTTCGAGTGCCTTCCAAATGTTATTGCTTCATCAGGAATTATCAATCATCAATCTTCAATAAAAATCATCAATTATCAGGTATTACATTCCTGTTATAAGAACAAGAATTATTAATCCTATTATTCTAAATGATTTCTGATAACAGAGAAAATGATGAGCTGCGAAAAAAGGATTGAATGTTGAATAAACTTTATGTTTCCCCTTTGGGAGATCTACTTTACCAATACACTAATGCTCAGGCTTGACTCTCGAATTACTCTCAAAACTCGTTAGTCACCAATCACATCACTCCTGAAAGTCTCGACTTCTGAGAATATGCGCTCTTTCGGCTTCACCTATAGCAAGTTAGTATTCCATTGAGTCCAACTCGCCGGCTTCCTTCTTTGAACGCGATGCTGCCTGTAATTTGCACGCAACTTGTTGGATTTTTGAGCGAAGTAATCGTTAAGAAAAGCAAATTAAGAGCTCTGGGAGGCTGTAGTTGTGCGTTTGGGCGAGTGTGGGAGCGGCAAAGTTATTACAAGGCTTTTCCAGACCCGGTAGGTCTGCTGCGTAATGGCAGCGGTAATTAGTAGCTTCCTCCCCGCCACCCCGCCACCCTGTCGTCAACAAATTTGTGAGGGTGAAAAGTGGAGAGGAAGGCGAAGAAGATTAAAGGAAGAAAAGAGGCGATACGCTACCTTACTTAAATAAGTGACCCGACATCTAATTCGTAGAGGAGGAAGCGTCCTCTAGTTGAACCGAACAACTTCTAGGAACCTTTTCACTCCTCACTCTAACGCCGACTCACCCACGCTCTCTCTCCCTCAACTATCCCTTTCCTCACTTTTCTCTTTCTCAGTCACTCTTTTTCCCGGTCCAGACGTGATGGACAAGAGGGAGTGCCTTGTGCCCTGAGGTTCATTTTTCGCCAAACCTTTGCCAAACGCTTCAGAAACGGTCCTTTCCGGCTCTTGTCCTCTCTCCATATCCTTAATCGTCTCTTTTCTTTTTTCCCGCTTCTTCTTCTTCTTCTTCTTCTTCTTCTTCTTCTTCTTCTTCTTCTTCTACTACTACTACTTTCACTTATTCTCCTTCTTCTTCTTCTTCTTCTACTACTACTACTTTCACTTATTCTCCTTCTTCTTCTTCTTCGTCAGATCTCAACAAGGAGAAGAGCCTCAGATTATTTAACCCATAAATGTTTATTGATGAGGAATGATTCATTATAAGATAGCACTTCACCTGTGAAAGAAAACTTTCAGACCAGGAGACCAGGAATGTACAACTAGGGATGAATCGATGGCAAAAATTTGAGATTAAACTGATATAATGATATAAGAGAATGAAGAATGATTGGATCAAGAAAAATTGAAAGAGGAAATGGGGAGCACTGTAGATTCATACAAGGTGATAATGAAAGTAATGAGAAAACTGATTAAGACGACACGGATACTAAAGAAACAGAACATTGTTGTTGAGGAAACTGAGATGTTTCATATGTGTAATTTCGAATTTTTCCATATAGCCTGGAGCTATTCAAGTTGACTATCAAATATTTCATTTGCGGAAGCATCGCTCCGTAAGCGAGCGTTTTATAGAGCAAACAGTCGGAAAAGAAAAAACACGCTATTGCCCAAAAACGTCTTCTATTTCCTAATTTTGTCTAAAATCGTCCAAATAATATTTTATGGGTTATGTATATTTCGATTTCTAAATCTCAATATTAATACACTTTGATCTATTGAAAGGAAGGTGACTATACATCTACATCCCAACTTAAATAAAGAGGTGAACATGAAGCTTGAAATGATCAGAAAAATCCAATAATCGCAAATTCATTCACTACTACATTACTAAATAGGAATGATGACGATTGAGAAGTGACGAGAGTTGTATGTGGCCTTCAAACAGTTCATACACAGAAAAATCAATCAACATTTTCATTTCAACTATAGGTTTTATTTTGAATAAAACAAAGATTACACCTGCACATACAACCACCTAATCTGCTGTACAAGAAAGGCACCGTGCAAGATTAAAATGAAATCCATATTCCATTCGAACAGAAACTCTCATCATCCCTATCAAAGCGACAGCAACAACACATTGTGACCTCGAAAAGGGCGGATTGCTGAAAATAAATAGGAAACAGCAGTGTGATTCACTTTAAACTGACAGACATCCTTGAAAATAAAACCGATGTTTCCCATTTGAACAGTGTTGACAGAATGATATGAGTATGGTATAGTACCGGTCGGCCGCAGCACAGAATTCAATTCGGATTCATCTCTTGGAACAGGAACAGAGGAGCAGCTATGCTCGATTGAGGAGAGAGAATGTTTTTTCGCATCCAATCAATGGATTTGTGAACAATGCAAACGTGCCCTGATTAAACGGTACACCATTGCTCTCAGGCAATCAGCAACTTTTCTCGACTGATCAGAGAGCGGCGATGATGCTGATACTTCTGCTGATGATGATGCTGATGCTTCTCATACTCCTGCTGATGATGCTGTTGATACTTCTGATACTCCTGTTGCTGAAGCTGCTGATGATTCTGATACTACTGCTAATGATGCTGCTGATGATGCTGTTGATACTTCTGATACTCCTGTTGCTGAAGCTGCTGATGATTCTGATACTCCTGCTAATGATGCTGCTGATATTCCCTCTGATGCATCTGCTGATGTTGCTCCATCTATTTTGGGTTGGATGCGGTTTTTCACCCAATCCACTTTCACTAGTACCCATCAACCGTCAATGGCAAAACAGTTGAAATTCTTCAGCATCACTTGCCCGAAATAACTGACACACATGTTCTCATGCGATTGGATAGGCTCTGATTTGTTGGATGTGAACTTGAATTATTGTATTCAGTGGTGCACCAACATCGATTTTATTTCCTATCACCTTTTAATAATCTATCAAAGTTATCTAGTTGAAGTTATCTTTCAATAGTATGTCATTGCTGCATCATTGTACCATCTAGTTGAGCTGTATATTGTCGATAAAATCAATGAATTTAACCATTCATAGACTGTACATTCAATCAAGATAGATATAAATTATTCAATTCATTTTCATAGAAATTATGTAGGTAAATAAATTAATGAGATTTGAAAATGAAAGTCAAATGAATAAGCCAACATACAATGTATTTAAACTGTAATAGGTTCAAATCCCCCTTCTATTCTTTTATCTATTCGATTCTGGTGTTGAAAAGTGATTCATTATTTAGAAATAGTTTATTCTATGATTTTATATAATCAGGGGTAATTGATATCATGTTCAACTTCCCATTGATTATTGTCGATTATATATTTTTTTAATATTGAATCAGTTATTACGTTGAATTTTCCCATAGATTTCTATATTCATGAATAATATAGAAAAATAAGAAAATATCACGAGCATGGTTTGTTGCGGAATCAAAAATGTACATTGACTTTAATTAAAATTTGTTGCCGAAAAGTTATGGAATTTTACAGGAAATCAAATAACAATGTTAATTATGTCAAGTACAAACAATATAAAAACCGGAATAGAATATTATTGGAAGAACAAAGATAAAAACGATTTGAAAACATGCTCAACCTTCAGGGTTCCTCTCTCCCATTTATACACTCTAGACTAGATTCCCCATCCGTAGACTATTTCCAGAATACCATCAAACATTGAATATAAATTTCCAAGCTACAGAATATATTGATTCTGCTATTGACAATCAATACGTCCCCAGGCAATATCGAATTCAATATATGCATTATTTATTATTCAGTCTGTCATATCATGGCTCATTGGGTTTATATTTAATCAATGCAGGCCGCATAGCGCTGAAACACACGGGATAAATTCCATTCCCATAACAGGCCACTGTGTCATAGTTGGGGAAGGACTAACAGAGTGTGAGTGTGAAAGTGTGTGAGAGAGAGAGTGGAGAGATAGAGATATATAGAGAAAGAGAGAGAGTGAGAGCGTGGGAGAGATTGAGAGAGTCCTGTTCTATTTTGGGTTATTGTGTTTGGAAGGTCTGGACACTATAGGCACTAGGCACAATATAATTGACACTGTATGGGAATGGACAGTGTGGTGCCATTTGATAGAATAAATTGAACTGGGAAGTTGAGGAAAGAGAAGGATTGATGGGAGGGAAAGGTGGAGTAAGAGATATGGCGTGAATGGAATTTGGTTGGAGGAGAATGAGGATAGAGCTTCTAAAATAGGATACTTGGAGTGAGGATGCCAGGATGGTATTTAACGTGAGTCAGAGAGAAGAAGTGGAATTTAAGATAGGATTAAATAAGAGTAGAAGATTAGATCAGATTAGATTGAAGATCAGATTAGATTAGATTAGTAGATAGATTAGATTAGATTAGAAGATCGAATAGATAAAAAATAGCCTACAGTAGAGTTAGTGAAAATGAATATGCAAAGATGGCTGGGTGGTTTCAATCTATTATTGTTCCTCAATATCATAACAAGATTGAGTCACCTTGTCACTCCAAGTTGAGAGCAGTAAAACCCAAGCCGACCAGAGATAGTTGGGATACTAAACTGGACCAGTATCTCAGAATTCTAACATTGTTAGTTTGGAAATATGAGGACCATTTCTATAGAAAAGCCATTCAAATAATATTAGACTTCTGCTTCAGTCTGCGCTATCTCCTATAGGTTATTTGGAAGAAGGGAAGATTTTAAAACGAAGGAGATGGAGAAGAATTAGTATTGTAGAGAAGAGAGTTATTTTAAATGGAGGATTATAATGGATTGGAGACATTTGGACGACCATAGACTCATTCTAGACAGTTGAACATGAATACCCAAAGATGAGGCGGACAATATAGGATAAAATGTACCACCTCTGGTTCAAGAATGAAGAATGAAGATAAAAATGAACAAGGTGAGAAAGAAGATAGAAGATAATAGATAATATAGAAAGATGAGACGTTAGAGTAACACCGGCCACCCTATTTTCCAAGTAAAGGGTGTGAATTGGGAAATGGAAAACGCGCTGACGGTGTGTGCTTAGTAGGAAATAGGTGGTGGGGGGGGGAGGTTACTGAAGGGGTAGTTTAGGATACGGGGTTGGAGAAGAGCTGCTGAAACAGCTAAAAGAGACCTTTTGACTAAATAAAGCCCTGTTGGCTAGGAGAAAGGCAGGGATGCAGACTGCAAGGTCCTAGTCAGCAATATCCAATGGCCAGAGGCGGCGGTTACCCATCACCTACCCTAGAAGGTCATTATAATCACCACCATCACTGATGGGAGAGAGGTAAGGTCAGGAAGGGGGAATTTGGATAGCCATGGCCACCAATCTACAACAGATTTTTTATCTCACCTCATGTCAACCAACCAACAACCATAATGCCTGATATGATTCAAGGAATAATCATCAATGCTGTTTCGACATTAATTGGACGAATTCATTAAAATTATTCAAAGGCTTTCACCCTTTAATAAATATATCATTCCATATTACGTCCATTCAAACTGGAGGAGCTATTGGAGATTCTGACTCTACAAGAACTTTAAACAATACGCTATATAATGAAGTCTTGATTTCATTTTACGAATTGAAAATCACTTCATAATAATCAAGAAATACGCCTGCATGAGCACTACTATCCAATTTCATTCATATAATTCACAAAATCATTAATAACAACACAACTTTCAAGTATAGTACTATTATCATGAAAATTGGGCAGTTTAAGAAGGTTTTTTTAGCCTACTTAATACTTTTTTACTTTTTATCCTACTTAAGTTTTTTTAGTATACTGTATACTATACAAGACCTTAGGAGACTATGTAGACTACTAATAGGTACATTTTATGAGTTTCGCATCGAACAAGCTGGACATACCAGATGCATACATCTTGATTTCCCGAAACAATCGAATAACGATTTCATAGAAACTGCGCCAAATTTGGTGAAGATCACTGAACCGAAAAATCCCAGTCTTACGAAATCATTTTATTCGGCAGTTCAACACAAGAAATTTCATTCTCAGTAATCATCAACGTTTCGTTCTAAGGAGGAAGGGAAACTGATCATCTAGATGGGTGAGACGTGAGAAGGAACGCCCCTAATCTGAAAGAACATGTAGAATTTTTCCCGTTCGCAGCATGAAAATGTGTCGATGGAAAAGTCAGAATCGGAATAAATCAACCTGAAAAATGCCGGCATTGCCCTGGAAAGCAACTAAGTTGGCCTTCGAGTCTTGTACTGCTATAAATCACAACTTACTGAAAAGTAACATTGATTTATCGGGTTCTATTATTCGCCACAATAAATAAATCTCGCACTAATCGTCCGTGAGAGCATTCATGAGTTCATGAGATACAGACAACATCCTATTCTGAAATGTTCTTGAACAGAATAGAATTTTATTTGATATTCACAAGATTTACATTGTGTACTGGTGAATACAATAACACATTAGTACATTGATGAGAAATCCTATACTTTTAAACGAGCAATTTCTGTTTGTATGCTTATATGTATGGTTTTCGTTACGCATTTTCTATGCTTTTTCACTCCAGAGCGAAGCTCGGTCCCCCGATATTATCTAGAACGATGAAGTAGATTTCATGAATGAACAATTATCATAAACACCAAGGAAATAAAGAGACAGAAGTGGTACAGCGGAAATAATACTATTCCACCCCAGTAAACGAACCAATGCACTTACTCAATGTGAAATCAATGTACTGAAAAAAGGGCATTGTTACAACCATCGAATGGAGCAATAAAAACTTGAGAACAAGCTTTGGAATTATGTAAATGATGCCCCAGAACAAAGTATATCGATTATACATTTCTATCAGAAAACATTCTCAACACTCCCCATTCCAGCACAACATTACCATCAACATCACCAACTTACTCTATTACAACAGTCATAGATATTTGTATATTATATTGTTCTGGGTTCTGGGATAGTTTGTATTGATTTCTCAATTAAGCCCAAGAGTAATTTCAATGGAAATTTCAAACTCAATCCACAGAAAATGTGATCAATGGAAATATATTAGCATCATTTCACAACTCTCCATCAAAGCCTTCAACAATATTATTCCTCATAAGCCTTCAACTCAACCATGATCAAATATTCCTCGATTGACAGGATGAACATTAATCAAGTTGATTCGAGTCAACCAACTGCCATTCTATAAATATCTTTATTGAATTAATCCGATGTGATACTCTCGGAGAGCAGAGTTCTCTGAACTTCAAATTTTTCACAGAAAAGTACAAACACATTGCATGAATTAGCGATCGACGAATACGATATAATATAAGCGTTCACACCTCGAGAGCTCAACGTTTCTTGAACACCTTTTGATCGAGGATAGCAAAAATTTAATCAATCTCACATTCAATTCACATCGCAGACAAATGCTGAAGAGACAGATGTACGACATCGGAGAGAAGTCATTCTGTTTCTGGTTGACGTGACTTGATACAGAGATATTCTCAAAGTGGCACAGCGCTGAAAAGGGGTAGACGGAAATATTGAGTCGAGTTCTACTGGGGTTGAGAAAGCGATGACTGGAAATTAATAACGGCCAGGCTGTAAATTGTTTTGTCGTGGCAGGTAGGAGTGAGGGAACTCATCCTAAGTCACGGGACAAGGAATTATTCAGCTAAGTGTAAAGTGTAAAATGTAAAGTGCAAAGCAAGGGAAAGGGGACCAGGTGGTGGTGGGAGGGGAAGGTGGAAATATGTCTGACGAGGGTGCCGAGTGATGTCCCTGAATCCTAATAAGTTGCAAATTAAGCGATGTGGAACGTGTGGCTGAGGGAATGGGGACGGAACAGGGAACGAGGATGGAACAGGGAACGAGTGAGAGGAATGTTTCACCTCGAACAGGAACAAGGAGGACGTGAAACGAGAGATACTAAATGAGGAAAGAGCGGCGCAAATATTGAGCAGGATACGAGAAGAGAATCAGAGATGGAAACGTGGGTGAAAAAATATTTCTTCTCTCTTAACGACTTTGTTCTGGAATCCGGAGAATGCTCAAGATAGGAGCGGAGGATATAAAAGAATTCAGTCGGTCGGAAAATTTAATTTGACTTGTGCCATACACTAGTTACAGGATAGGAGCCAGCTGTGCTAATGAGAACAGCCATCTGAAAATCTCTGTGTATTTGCTCATATCTGCAGCGAGTGCTCGACTGCCATTGTGATATTATAGCTCGGCTATTTTTGGGCACCAATTCGGGAGACAAAATGCAAAATATCCGGCCACTCGACTGAAATTTTTCACTCGCAAATTTGTTCGGTGAACTGTTTTTTCACTGAACATTTTTGTTTTATTGCTGTCAATGATGATCAAGAAAGAACAATCTAAGAATGGGTAGAATAATTTTTTTCCATGCCGATGATTATTCATAAACGGTTATGTAATAAGTGGGATAATTTTCCAGTTAGAGAATTTTTTCAACCCGGATCATTGTTTCCAAAAAAACATTAGTTTGATTCACTATGGGATGGAGTATTGAAGCCAGAACCTAAAATATTAACCTATGTTTGCTGTCCTTGTGTCATTAGACGAAACAGATTTAATGTATTCTTTTCTAGGTAAGCAACGTTGTCAACAGAAATCTCAAAATTGAATGAATAGTACTGTATGAATGGAAAATATGGGACGAATTATCAACTACTTCATAATAATTATTCAATTATGATCATAATTTTTGAAGTTATAGAACTGTGTGTATGACCATATGTAACAATGTGAACATTGTATATGTATAACATTCACATGTATACATGTGAACAACATGTATAATCAATGGTGTATAACTGTGTGACTAAATTCAAGTTAAGCATACTCATTTAGTTGGATGAATTGACTACATTAATTATGTTTCTCAGAGAATAGAAATTCTATTACATCAGTGTATCTTAATATAATGTCATACATACATTTCCAATCACCATAAATATATAATTTCATACATCATTAATTTTGTAATAATGAATGTAATGATATTTTTCTTAGGAAGAAAGATGAAAAAGTAATAAAATTGATTAAAGGATGAGACGGGAAGATGGGATTAGCAGAGAATGAAGGAAGGACGATGAGATATAGGAAGGATTGAGTGATATGTTTAGAAGGTGAAGAATATAATATGAAGGGGAGAAGTAGAAGAAGAAAATAAGAATAATAAGAAGGAGAAGAAGAAGAAGACATTTGAAAAGTATAAGGGCAACGATGATCCATCCATCTTGGTAGCCAGGGGAAGGAATTGGTAATAGAAGGTTTCCTCCTGACTGGCAGTAAGCAATAGACGACCAATATTGGTAGGCTGTAGAAGGCTGTAGCAGCTCATTTGTACGGCTGAGTTGGCCAGTCAGCTGTATTGCTGTATTGTTCGTCCACTAATGAGGAAACTTGCACTCTGCCACTCCTCACTCGCTCGCCACCCCGCGGTTCAGCTGTAATTAAACGCTTCTTGCGTCTTCTCACTGGCTTCTCGCATTCAAATACAGATTTCCAGCTTCAACTTCCATTTAACGGCTACAAGCCCTATCTACTTTGATCTATCGATTGATACGTCTTGCAAAAATCCACCAAACTTTCTAATGTTACAGAATAGGTACTGATAAAAGATTATTTGAATTAATAAAAACAATATAGAAAATTGTAGTAGCCTTTTATCAAAAACTTTTGGTAAGAGTTGAGTTAAAACTATCTACTATCTACTATTTACTATAATGTAGATGAGGTATTTAAATTCCGAGTTTAAACGTAAAGCGGATCAATTCTCGTTGAAAATGGTGTATATGGGACTAAGAAATACATTCCTTAAGGTATAAAAACTCAAATTTTAACTTGAAAATGACCAATGGTCGAAACTAGTTGAAATATTTAAAAGTTTTCGATAAAAGGGTGCTACAAGTTTTTCTATAGTTTTTATTAATTCGAATGGAGTAGCCCATATAAGTGAAGTGATTTCAAGATTATTAAAATAGTTATTTCACGATCTGAAGAATCTGCAGATCTGAAAATAATTTGGAGGAGGATCTGAACAGGTAGGATAAGTGATTTGTTGATTGTCCCAGAGTTGCGATTGAGTGATGTCTCATTTTCCTATTTTTAAACTTTATTTTAACCTTTATTATTTCTTATAAGATGTATCACTATTATAATTTAATATCATTATTGTATAGAATTATTGTATTACTCCTTAGGTCATGATGTCTTAAGTTTTATTTTACACAATTGTTACGTTGTGCTGCTTGCATTTTGTGCCCTTTTTAGATATTATAATCATGTATAATTTGGCGAAATAAACTCAATTCAATTCAATTCAATTCAATTTAATCTTAAAACTCAATCATAACTATTAAAAAACAAACATGAGTGATTGAAGATGATGATGGTTGGAGAAAAACAAAGAAACAAAAAAAGAAAAGAAAAAAAAACAAAAAAGAAACAAACATGATGGTGGTTGGAGAAAATTGATTCTAGCGAATAGATTCTTTGGAGACATAAACTTTACAAATACTTGGTACTATTAGATTATTGGTACTGCATTTGGCTATCAACGATCAGGTATCACAATCTTGAAATCTGTTCTTCAATCAATCTCATCAGTTGATTTTTATAGTTTTATTGAAGAATTTAATTAAATCTCGATTCCTTCATTTTGATGATTCTATCACATGATAGTATAGCAGGGAAATCCAAATAAAGGATTCGAGGAAGCTATGGACTTTTCCAGTAGTGGGCTTATCAACTTTAAACTTCGAATTCTTAAATTTAATTTGATGACTTCATTCTTGACAGCACGTAAATAAACAATCTTGAAAGCTTATTCATCATGTACCGCAGGCTTCTTGAGTCAATTTGCACTGATGCACGACATTTAACGCCAATTATTAAGGTTTACATAATATGGTCGCATTTTAATTCCGGGTTTAAACGTAAAGCTGATCAATTCTCGTTGAAAATGGTGTATATGGGACTAAGAAAGACATTCCAAAGTCAAAGATCAAATTAAATGCACAAGGAACTTTTAAATGGCTGTTTCAAGGTATCGCTACCTTATTGTTGGCATAGATATTACTAGAGTAGGAAGCCAACTCGTGATACAGAGTGTCTAATAAGTTAAGTTGGCGCCGAGTTTAATTAAATAGCTTTGAGTTTCGCCACTTCAAGGATCCCACCTCTACACTAGATTGCGCACCTGATACATATATGCACATTTAAGGAGTATGTGGTAACGTAAAGGTTAGCAATCAGTTCCTTGTGAACAAAATTATTGTGGCTTCACCATACAGCCACGTGTAGGCTGTATCAAGGGTTTCAATCTCAGCTGTGCTGTGTTGATTGGTTCATGATGAATAACTCTATGATAGTGGATTTACTATTGTATTTTGTAGTTCTCCCATTGAAAAAGTCGTGGATGGATTTTATTATCTCTGTTCTAGCTTATTGTTTTTTTTTTGAAAATTTTCTCATAATTTCATGACTTATGCATGTGTGTAGCAATAAAAAATAGATGTGCTCTAATTCATAAAGATGTTGAATGAAATACCCAACAATTACATCCCTCCCCAGTATTCATTATCATTCTTCATCCAGTGAATTCAAAAATAATATCCTACTTTATAGAATTTACCTCCACTCTTCACTTCCAAGAGTTCATTTGCCTTGTTAAGTTTTTGAATCGATACAGTGTTCCAGAATAGGATATGATAATGGAACAGAAATTTCAACTAACGTATTTCTGAAGAACCCTATTATATAATTATCGTTGATTTGATAGAAGGTGATGGTGAGATTCGATTTTTCAGTTTGGAATATATTTTTTCAACGAGAACTAAGAAACAACCTCTGAGAAAAGAGAGGGAAATAATCGAAGAACTTTATGCTACTTTGTGCATTGTTGTTTAGTATTATGAATGAGTGCAGTTATTTCATTCACATATAATATGTATAATATTCGTTTAAACTGGGTCAAACATATTATTCATAAGAATTAAAGATGTTTCATTTAAAAATATTTTGGTGAGACAGAAATTAACATTGAAATTTCCATTTATTTTTGATTATCCATTTTTTATCGATTTCGATGAAGATCCAATGTAAAATCAGCGTTCATACTATTTCTTATCCTTACTCCTATGAGAGAATAAGGTTTCATTCTTGTCTGCCACTTGGTGTGGATAATTTTCATTTCGCTGAGGTCAGATCAGCCGTAGTCGAGCTGAATGCAAAAACTACTACAACCGTAATTAAAACGAAGCTTATTCGTGCTGTAATTACAGCTTAATCTCAAATTAAAATCTAATTTCAATTTAATCACGTTATAAATTCAGAAAGGTGCTGTTGTTCCTCTTGAACAAGAGCTGCATCTTTCTCTTGGCTGAATTTTTATCGTCGTAAAATCGGTTTTAGTGCTCTGTGTTCGTGTAATTTCTCTCAGCTGGTATAACACTGGCTATCTGGTTTCGTGATCATAATACAAAATTCAGCAGAATGGTTTGCGCTACCAGAGTGGAATTCAAAACTATTGAATCCCGGAGATTCATTCTGTGTATTAAATAATGGCATTTTGAATTTCCAATGGATCTGATATGTTTCCAGAAAATAATTTTGTAAAATGTTTAGTAATAATTATTATTAGGAAAAAGCGTGATTGGAAACAAGAAGCTGTAAAATGAAAGATCAAAGAGCCAAAAGCATGGATGTACAAAAATACAGTTTTCAGCATTGACATTTAGAGTGTGAAGAGTTGAGAAAGCATAAAAATATTAAAGGTCTCTCTCCCGAAATAGGTTATTAGAATGCTATTCTGATAAGGAGTTGAACCTCATGCTATTCTGATAAAGAGTTGAGCCCTATTTGTTTGATAAACAGAGCTATAATTTGATGATCTTCTCCCTCACACTTTGATGATCGGATTCCTCTTGTCACTATACTAATAATTATTTTTATCCATTTCACAAAATTCAGTGGAAAATCATCTACTGTCATGGAAGAAACCAAAAAATCTTCGAATGCTAATTAGAAACTACTCGAAGCTGGGATTAAAATATGGAGAACTGAATGTTATTGGTGATCCTGTAGGAGTATCTTAGCTTTGGGGAAGTAAAATTCATAAACCGAGGATTATGTCCTATTTTATTTGTGAATACAATAATCATTATGATACATAATTTCCATAATATAGATGATATACTTTATCAAATGAATTACATAATCTAACAGAAGACCAATTTCTACAAAAAACTTTATCAAGAGATGACAAAAAATTACTCAATCAATAAAAAGGCTCACAGAATCCCTGTTATCAATATTATTTAGGTGATTCCTCCAATAAGTATCCAATTATTATCGGGACCAATAATATAGGGCTAGATGTGAATCTGGATTTTCTTGTGGCTTACCTTAGTTTGATGACTCCAACAGCAACAGACACGTTTGAAAAGATCGCTCAGAGAGCGAACGGTAGCCACGCGTGGCTAGTATAGCAAGCGTTGCCGCGTGGCCGTGGCTGCTATGTGAATTGCTTCATTTGATTAGCTGGGAAGCGATGTTTTGAAAAGTAGCTAGCGTGCGTTCAGCCACGCACGCCACGTGCTGTGTGAAATGGCCTTAAGTATACGAGTTCACAACTACGAACAACAATACTACAACAGTACGTCGCCTACTTATCTCTCGAACATGATTAAGCAATAGCAGAAATTCCCAAATCTTCAACATAAGGTCTCAAGCCGCAAGTGAGATTCACTTTATTCTGTCAGCATTCCTCATGAATAGCATCAGTGCTTTTCATTGAATCAATGCTGAAAGGTTCTAGTGAACCTCATGTCTGTCAGTAAGATTAATACATAACATCAATGATTCTCATTGAACCAGTGCTGAAAGTTCGAAGTGGATTCAACCATAGCAGATTTCACACCTTCCCTGGGGAATCTCGTACCTTCTGAAGCGCGTAAGGAATGAACCGAGAGAGGAGACAAGGGGCCTATCCCTCCATCCCTTAGGTGAGGGACAAAAGTGATAAAGGGATTGTAGTTAGGGAGTAATGTTGATAGCATCAGCTCTTGTGCACGCGCTTCCTTATGCCATCTCCCATTCAGATTTGCACAATACTACTCCCTCAGATAATATCATCTTCTTCACGCTTCGCCAACATTGTTGCCATGGTTACCGGTCAACTACTTACTACTCACAACCCTCCAATCATTATCTTAGCTCATAAAGGATTATTTCCTTGTTCTCAACTGTGTGTTATCTGTTCGTGTGATGATTCTACATTGCAGTCATTTCAAAAAATGGTGTACGCCTTTCGGCCTTGAAAGGTCTTCTTTTTCTCATTAATTTAATAAATTCATCTCCACGATTCAAATGTAGTTCAAGTTTAAGTGTAGATACTATTGTCATATTATCAAATAAATAAATTACAGACATTCATTCAACGGAATCTCTCCACGATTCTCTATTTAACTTAGTTCTAGTTTCATTCATCAAAATCTCTCTCTTTTAATTAATTCAACAATGATCATTGTCATTTGATAGGTTTTGTCACATATTTCAACGTCTCAATCGATTTGAAATTCATTCATTTCGAATTGTTTAGTATTATATAATTGAATCATTTATAGTAATCAAACTTATCAGCTTAAACAGTGGTGATACTCTTAACATAAACTAAATCCTGTCGCTGCTGTAGTATTATCGTGGTAGGATGCCTTTAATAAAATACAGTGATAGATTGGAGTGTGGAAATAAACGCATCATGATTCGTTATTCAGGAGATGATAATACCATGTTTCGTGTACAAAACTACCTGAAGGTCTCCAAGTGTCAGTCACCAGGCATATCAACGTCTATTTGATCAGACGAAAACTGAGCCAGTATGGGTTGGTCAATAAATAGATGCACATTGAAACGATAGTGTTCGTGATAGAAACTAAATCAGTTGGAGCTGCTATCAGCCTTGCAGCCCTCAAATATCAGTGGTCTATCAATCTTAATAATATGTTCAACCATTCAAATGTCAAATAGCATTTGGACAATCATTCTGACATTGCAAGTTTATGTGTTGTACTGTCCTATGACAGTGCCGGAATCTGTTCAATTTCGAATGTGACAAAATACCTGACCTGACCCTCTCTATCAATTATGAAGGACTAGGATGACACTTGTTATGTTGAGCGAGGTTGATAGACATTAATGTGATGTGATAATACCAAGCAACAAGTCCGTCACAAATAAACAGCTTGAAAAGCTGGACATACATCAAATGTGCCTTGAATCGTGGTTTGTGAATATATCGATAAATGTATTTGCAATGGGAGTAAATACAACGTTTATTCGTAATCATTTTCGTACAAGATATGGCTCACAAGGAAGATGGATGAATAAAATGAGAAATAAAAAGACAGATACCTCCTTTAAGTATTTTCTTCAAACTTATTTGGAATAATATTATGTGCAATTCATTGAGGGTGATGCAGCCTGTCAAGTTTAAGAACAACCATCAACTACTACTCATATTGCTATGAATGTTATAAATTATGAAAGCAGAACACCTTCAAACCAGGGAGTTTAGGATGAGATATACTCTTCATATTTGATGCTATACATTTCATATTCTCTGATTAAAGCAGTAACTCTACAATTCTATGAACTGTTTCATTCTGTGAACTGGCTTCAATTCTATGCAATGACTGTGTAGTAGCTTAGAACTGCAAACGTTAAATTTATGCATTTTCCGTCTTTGATTTGAATTCCCAAGTGAATGGCAAAAAATAACCATCATGCACTCCTTTATCACGAGCATTAATGAATTATTTTCATACAGTACTTGAACAACACAACACAGAATCGCCATCCTTCAAAGTAACAGTGTGGGCGAGTCAGTGATTCTCACGCGAACACCGTTCCATCAATGTGGAAACAATAAAGTCATTTTTTCTCAATCGTGAAAGAATAATAAATGAGGCATAACACGCAGAAAAAGCACGCGGGAGCTTTGAGCTATGCAGTTCAATGGAGTCACCCTTTTCACATGAAGTGACTGTTTCGCTTCATAAGAGAGAAAGCGAGAAAGATGGTCGATTGCTCCAGAGAGATATGAATATGAGAGAGATGGAAAAAGTGGAACGCAACGGCTTTTGTTAACTCATCTTTTCATCCTATGGAGATCCGGCATGCTTAAAATGAATGGGTACTGCCGCTCCATGAATGTAGGTGAATGAGCCTGGATAATGCGCACACAATGTTGTTTTTACTCTTGTAATGGATGCTTGTGATGGATATAAAAACTTGGCCTCAAAAGCAACGTTAAAATATCTATCTACCTTCCCAAGAACAACAATGAATTGAACTGTAACATTTTATAGAAATTGTTCAATTGAGCACTATGAAATTAATCCATTTATGTGCCAGTTATTTTGTTTGTTTTGTGAATTATGGAATCGTGTTCATCACAATTGCAAGTCTTATTGATCAAGCTTTTATACTCAAGCGGGTACATTTTCTTCAAAACAATAATGAATAGATATACGTATCATGTGGTCGCTTGATGAATCCTTCCATCGAGAAAGTGAATTGAATCCTTGCATCAAGAAAGTGAAATTTTTCAACAGAGTCACAATGATCAATTTCTGCATATATTTATTTTTGATACTCTAATTTTCCTTCTGATACTCCTATTCACCTCTTATACTCTTATTCACTTATTGATACTACAATACCTTTTACTCGTAGGTTGTAAAGAAGATCTCACAATTATAATCTAATAAGCTCCAAACCAATCTAGATCTTGATTCGTAATAGAAGTGATGGTAGTAGTAATGATACGTTTTGAATAAAAAGACTTTCAATTTGCACAATCATGCGTTTATTAAAACATCGAGATACCAGTTTCTGTTGTATTCCACCATTAATTTCAGTGGAACTGAAATTATAACAGATAGCAGCAGAATGTGAATAAGTATGCGTGAGTGTAAGTATATGTAGTATTGATAAAGGTTCACGATTGATATTGGAGATGAATGACCTAAAAAGGGGAACGTTTGCCATTGGTCGAGACAAGCCACTCCCACAATTTGGTGTTTGAACCGCCATTGCTCTGACGTTTGTATGAACCTTTCTTTGTGGAAGAGGCTAATCCAGGTCAATGGCAGACGTTAACCTTGATAGGCCATCCATGTACTAATCATAACGCTCACTCAACACTATAAATTCTGCTACCCTATTTCAATTTTACTCGTAAATTACCAATGTAACAAGCAAAGCTGAAATTTTGTTATTTTAATAAATTTGAAGCTGTGACAATTTCAAGACCCTCAATAAATATAGTAATATATAGAATTATTCCTGATTTATGATAATCTCATAAGAGCCTAGTCCTCATAACTTTACTAACGGTTTACAGCTTTCTCAACTCCACTAGGATGTCTTGTCTAGTTCAATAATCGTTTGGTTGTGACGAGTTCAAAGCGTTTTATTCAAGAACATACCATTTTATCATAGTTTCAAGAGAACCAATATGAATATTTTTCTTTTATTCCATTAATAATAATGATAATAATAATATTTTATTTTCCATAATATTTTCCATTTCTCGATAATGACACACAGTAATACACAGAATGAAATTTATCTTCTTCTTCTTCTTCTTCATTTTCTTTTTCTTCTTCTTCTTCTTCTTCTTCTTCTTCTTCTTCTCTTCTTCTTCTTCTTCTTCTTCTTCTTCTTCTTCTTCTTCTTCTACTTCTTCTTCTTATTCATCTATCTTTCGGGGTTTAGGCATCTCTGCTTCCCATATATCTGCCCATCTTTTCCTTGGACCATCGAAATATATCAATGAAATTTATATTAGAAAAATAATTAGGTTGCCCCAAGGTTATGCTTCGAATATCTTTTCTCTATATCATTATGCTTTGAATATCTAACTGATCCGTTTGATAATTCAGTCGCGAATAAATGTCGGCTGCCATTACGCCGTTGGAATTTCACAAAGACATTATAACGACATGAGAGAAAACTTCAATATTTCTCTCGTAACTGAACAGTATTATTATTTTGAAAAAGTTTCAATTTCAACTGGGTCTTACCTGCATATATCCATTGTGACAGTACGTGGCGTTGACCAGTGTGCCGACTTTGAACTTTTTGAAGCGTATGCGCAATATCCAATCACGTGGTGTGCCCCGGAACGAGCGGAACCGGTACCAGCAGGTCATGGGTCGACCCACGTTCTCCGGGGTCACCTCCGGGCTTGACACGTCTTCATAGATGTCCACCGTTTTGTTGCAGTGGTCACGTTTCACCTCCACTGTGAACACAACATTTTAATTTAATAAATCAAAAATTTTATTCACTTCAACACAAAATATAACAAGGTACAAATCCACAATAATAATACAAAAACAGTCTTCATGGTAGAGTGTCCTGAATAGAAAAGAAAGAAAGGAGGAAAATGGAGGAGAAAGGAGGCTGGTAGAGGGTATAAAAGTAAGGAATGTAAATGGTGAAGAGGAGCAAAAAGGGATGAATGGGAGAGGAAGATAGGAATAAAGAGAGGATGGAAAAAAGTTAAGCGGAATTCAGATTAATAGATATTATGAATATAGAATCGATTAGTTTTGAACATATATTTATTTTTATTTTAGTAAGTTTTATACAATAAGTACATTATCAAAATGATAGAGAGAGAAAATATAGGTAATCTTGTGCTATTCTCTCCCAAATTTACATAACACATAGTCCGAAAAAGGTTAAGTCTTGTAGTTCTTAAATTCACAAAATTTTCAGTCATAAATATATTTTGTAGTCACACGAGAAACAGGTGAATGACAACAGATCAGTACATAATAATCATAGTGTTTCAGTATATTCTTGTTTCACTTCCAGTTCAACACTATTTTAAATTCATTGAACTCAAAAACTGGTAAATGCGATATAGAAGTATGAGAAGAAGTGTTGGAATATTGTGTTGGAGTCGAAATATGAAAGCAAATAATACCTCATATAAACTCACTGCATAATGCTCATCTCATAGCTTTAAAAACCTATAGACGATGTGGAATATTAAGAGGAGGATTATTAATGGGAACTTTTATTTAAAGAAAAGAAACTTGAGGTTGCCTGCACTAGCACTTAATTTCTCAAGTACAGGAAATTGGAGGTGCTCATGCACTGTTGCATGCTCTAGGGATATCTAAGGGATAACGGTCCATAAAGAATATCATAATACGAAATCTGAACGATCAGTCGAGTCCCCATCAACTTTCACAAGAGAACGTGTCTCGTCACCCGAATATCTTTGTTAGGAGCAGTGAACAGCCAATCACAGGGTAGCATTTTCGGGAAAACGAACCCTAACGTTGGGAATTTGTACTCGACATGTGCGTTGGTATGAATTGAAATCGGTCCAAATTTTCTCCTCCCTCTCAGGATTGTTCCCTCAAGAACCCTTCACCACCAGAAATACCCCTCACAAGAAACCCTTCCTCAAAAACTCTTCGAGTGAATGCAGTTATCTTCATCGCTTGTGATTATGGCTACTCCAATCTAGTTCGGGATTATATTTTTTGGCAAATATCTTCCGAATCAGATTGCTTTCAGAAAGTGTTTATAAGTTTGATTCTATTATATGATTTTTCCATTATTGAATAATTACTATTATCTTGTATACAGTTTATTCAAACACTTTTACTAATAAATGGTATGAAAATATTAGAATCAACTGTGCAATACTTCAAAAACCTTTCTATAATGTTTAAAATTATTTCAAAAATTTAGGAACACAATCTCAAATCCATACAGGGAGCCAAGAAATATCTATCGGATTTGAAACGACTCATGAAGATTATTTTTGCGCAATAATACTACTTTCCAGCTTTTTTGTTTTTCAGATTGTCTTTCCTAACCTAGTATGTGCTCTACATTATCATCAGTTCAAGTTTATGTAGAATAATGAACTGCAGTGAAATAGCGAACTATATCGACAATTGTTTCACTCAATGAGGAACTTATTATTGAATAATTTATACTAGTTCAACTATAATTATGGTAATGATAGTCAATACAGTTGGATCAAATAAAAATACTCATAGTGTGACTATCACTTATGAAGGATTTGAATAAATAAGAGAGAAAGAAGAGTTCATGAGTGAAGGAGGAAGAAGGAATAAAACTCTGCGACGAAAACAAGACGATAGACTTTTGGAGACATCAGGATCAGTTTCCAATTAACTCACTTCCAAAGTACGGAAGTGTGCGAAAAGAGTAGTAGAAAAGTAGGAAGAAATTAAGTGTCAGACGTGGTCTCCCTTGACACGTCAGAATCTCTTTCTTAAATTCTCAATTGGACAACTCTGTTTCAACGCCTTCCTCCAACACTAAGTGGCACTTTTCTGCACATTTATGGTCCATCAACCATGAAGTGGATGAGTCTTCAATTCCAGTTAAAGCTATGACGGTTTGCTGATACTGTAGTTTTGTTTGTTGAGTTTAAAGTATTGAGAACATTCTAGTCCAATCGAAACATTGCTGATGAATTATGAATTAAGCAATTCTAGAGGTTTTCAAATCTGTAGGTGGATTGATAGTTGATTTTCATTTTATAGAAATTTTCAGTAAAAGTCCTTATCTGTTGATGATATAATTTATTACAAGAGAAAAAAATGAGTTTTAAAAAGCATACATTAGAAAGCCCAACGTTAGTGCACCTTCAATTTCAATATACTAATTTCACGTCTTATAGCACAAGTTCCAAAGCAAGGATCAAGTACTATTATAAAACGGAACAAAAACCTAGTTGAACTCACCTTTGATCACATATCCAGTGATTGCATATATTTTATCACGTTTCTGCTATTAAAAAGAACGACTAGCAGTCATATTTTTCCAATAAATTTATTCACTTACTGTGACAACATATATTTGAAATCAGTAGCTAATATACATCACACATCATTGTCTTTCGGAAGAGGAAGAGAGAAAAAGTGAGAAATAAGAGTAATAAAATAACATTATTTCTGATAAATAGTATGGAAATATTTGAATCAACTGAGTAATACTTCAAAAACCGTTCTTGAATGTCTATCCAATCAGTCTCTTTGATAGTATTTGATAATAATTTTCAAAAATGGTGTCCTTGGACAGCTGAAAATGATTTATATAAATGTTTTGAATTGTTGAATAGTCGTGAATTCTTTACTTTCTAGATTCATGGATGCCGAATAGCTGGATTGCGGCGGGCAAGAGAAAGAGAGAAGAGGAAAAAAGCACTAAAGATAGGAGAGAAGAAAGAGATGCTTGTTTCAGGCGTGAAGGAAATAGGTGTTTTCGGGATTATGGCTCGGGCAACTAAGGAAGGAATGGTAGAGTTCACGAGAAAAGTCTTGATGAAGGTTGCGGAGGCTAAGAAAAATAAGGAGAGGAAGGAGAGTAGAAAGAGAAAGAAGTAGCAATAAAAGTGATTGCCCGCCGAAAACGAGAAGGTGTGTTGGGGTCTTTAATTTTAAGGTGCATTATTTAATTTGAAAGAACCTTTTAACGAAAATTAAATTACGTCGCAGGACTGGCGGTGATGGTAGAGGGAGGAATGTGGGAAGAGAGATGGCAATTCAGTAGGGGAGAAATAACGACAGAAGAGTGAGAGATAAAGAGAGGATGAGTGAGAGAGGTTGAGAGAACGAGAGAGAAAGAAGCCCAGATCGTTTTGGTGAGAGAACTGTGCAATTCGTCGAAAATAGCGGCCTCACTCTTTTGACCCAAGGGTTGGTTTACGGAGAAATCCATTCGTTTATTTTGTTTCCCTTTATAATTTTCCGAGTAATCCAACTCCTCTCAACATGTTTCAAATGTAGAAATTGTACATAAACCTCCACATAAACCTCAAAATTGAATATATTTGCACAGTTACAAGTAATAAAAATCTGGTGTGGTGCACTCACACAACTTTCCTTGCGGTTATGAAAATTGATCAATTGACGCTAGTGTTCCCGCGCATCTCAAGTCCACTTTTCTAAGATCTGAGCCAGCTGGTGACAGGACAATAACGCTGGAGACACACGAAGTCTGCTATTTCTTCATAGTGAATGATTTAATAGAATCAACAGTTGCCAACAGTTTGCAATTGAATAATCTTATTTTCTGTAATTTCGAGCTTATTTTCAATTTTAGGTGAAAATGTTACAAAACATTAATTGTAGAGATTTTCATGCTCAATCTTTTCCAATTGAAATTTTTTGTTTGAATTGTATCTGAAGCCTGATAATTGAGAATCTAGAATCAAACTTTGCATAGATGATGCAGTGCTCCTGAAATTTTTACAGATATAGGACTTGTAGCAGTTGATAAAGCTTATCAATGACTTTTCTAGGTATGAATTTGATCAAAATCGTTGGAGCCGTTTTCGAGAAAATCGCGAAAAACCCTGTTTTTGACAACATTTTTGCCTTTTTAGCCGCCATCTTGGATTGCATTTGATCGAAATTGTTCGTGTCGGATCCTTATAGTGTAAGGACCTTAAGTTCCAAATTTCAAGTCATTCCGTTAATTGGGAGATGAGATATCGTGTACACAGACGCACATAAACTCATACACACACACACACACACACACACACACACACACACACCACACACACACACACACACATACAGACTTTTACACACATACAGACACACCCAAAAACCACTTTTTTGGACTCAGGGGACCTTGAAACGTATAGAAATATAGAAATTGGGGTACCATAATTTTTTTCGGAAAGCCATAGGTAAGGTAATAGGGCAAGGAAAGTAAAAATCAAGGTACCCTCAAACCTTCCTAAGATTCAAAAATATCAGTCTCATTCTTTTTTCTATTTACATTTGAGAAGAATTTTCAACTCCCCATTTTCATCCTTCATATCAATCACTTTTTCACAGACTAAAAGACATAAAATAATTGGTAAGGTCCTATTGATCAGAACTGTGTTATAACTAGTAAATTAAAACAACTAGACAACTAACTAGAACTGGATTTTCTGGCATTAATACGATTACATAGTTTGGTTTTGTCACTTGATATCACTGCAATCAATATCATTGCAGCTGACATTTGTCATGAATTAATCACAAGCACGACGATTGGTTCATTACAATTGGTTATCATAGTCTATATGGCGGGAGAACTTGATCATGCACATTCGATCTATATACTAGAGATTCATTTGAAAATGACAGCATTGATTGATTGGTGGGTATTGATGCAATCTATAAGGAATGCTGACAGTAATGAGACTCACTCAAAACTGTCAGTTTCAGTTTAATGGGAACCATTGATATCACTTATGAGGAATTCTGACATTTGCAATTGAATCTCACTGATTAGATATACGTTGTACAGGATAAGGTAACATGTCCGTTGCAAACTACCGAACCCCTGCAACACAAGCTGAGCTTAGGCCAATCACACCAGTTCGGTGAGGCTAATAGGCTAGCCTTGAGTGTCTGTTTGGTGGCCTGAAGGCCTCTCTGGTTTCCTTTGCTCTTCTGATGGCAATTGCTCAAAGGAGCAAATGGTCACTTAGCCTGAACTAACTGTAGGCCTAGTGAGTGTGCTTTTGACAACTAGGAGACTGTAAGCGAAGATTGTGCAGTGTTTACTAACGATTCGAATGTGATAGCCGTTTAAATGCATATAAATGTTTCGTAAATGTTTTGTTACCGAACTTAGTCTGCGATACACTGTATACATGAATGTAAATTTCTGAACTCTGTACATGTATGTAAATCTCATTTACATAATATCCAATAATATTCATTTCTATACATGTATTTGAATCTCTGAACTCTCTCTCCACCCCAGTCTGTGTCTTTGTGGGGAGAATTATCATTATTTAATATTTCCCAAAAGATGTATATTCTCCTTTGTGAAAAGATTCATTTGAATTTATTCTATAAATTCTTCAAATGCATAGATTTTCTACTAGCCTGTTTTGCATTACCGATTGTTCTATGATTAGGTGACCATGATATTCATGAATGAATAAATGAAATAAATAAATAGCATTGACATTCCAAGAATAAAGTTATCATCCTTTTCTTCGAAGCCTTTATCCTCTGGAATGGAAAGAGCTTTTTTATCGTGCTGACCAAAACAATTAGTATTTTGGAATTAAATAAGTATTCATTCAATAAACAAGTAGCCTAAGCCAATAAACAAGTGAATATGGATTTATAAGTCAATATAAAATGAAGTTCATTCCCACCTAGCAATGAATGCAAGTGAATTGGTAGAAAAATCAATTTGAAAATTGAGATTTGTTGACTCAGACGTAGGTTTGAAAAGGTGGGGATTTGTACAATAGTTTTTCAAATATAATAAAACTTTGATAAAGGCTTCTAAAAGAGCTTGATTTTTGTTTCATATAATCACAAACTGATTATTACAAATAATGTTGTGACGTTGAGTAATGAAGAACGAAAAATTGATTCCAGTAGAATATAAATGAGTTAGATGGGATTAAATGCGATTCTAATCCTACTTTGCATCCATTCGCAAAAGGACAGAGAAGTGAAGGAGTGAAGTAAGCAAGGAAGAATAGAAAATATCATAACTGGATAGACTCTGAAGTGAGTGAACAAGGAAAATAATGCCATTCTCAATTAGTAATATTTCATCGTGTTTCCCTGTAAAGGATAAACAATCTACATTATTAAACATCACTTTTCAACGAGGAAGAAATTGAGAGAAAGACTTTCTATAATGAAGAAGCTTAATATGAGGAAAGTCGCTTCACTAAGCGGACAAAAATCACTTCAAACTCTGCAATAAATTAATAGTCCTACCTACAGTTATTGAGACAAAGTCGCAACATTTTTAATGAAGGAAAAAACCAATAAAGCCAGACTTAGCTGGAAGAAAATATTTTTTCTAAACAGTTTCTTCATGATAATAGCCCAAAGGATTATCTTCTACAATCCCCCTGTCCTATAGAAAAGCTGTATATTGTCTCCTGAAGTTTCTTTATTGCTTTCCAACAATGAGAAACCTATCGTATCTGTTCCTACAATGAAGTCTCCACTCCAAGGACAAGTGGATATGTTTGCTCTTTGGGAAACATTTGCTTCATCGATTCTTACTTGTTTCTAGAGCATAATATATATTCCGTAGAGTCCAATATTGCTGGTGGAGTTTTGTTGACAGATACAGTTCATCGAATTGAAGTTTATCCCGATCGATGCAGTAACATAATGGAATCTTCAAACATTCAATATAATGGGAACTGGATACAGTATAAAGTCGTATAATGCCCTCAATCCATATATTTGTCCATTCATTGGAAAATCTTTGTTCAGTGATATTGTAGTAGTCTTCAATACCGAATAAAGATCCTTCAAGTTGTCAAAGTTACATATTAAAGAGTAGCTGACCATATTGTACCGGTATCGCGTGATTGGTTGATGGAAGAATCAGCAAGGTGAAAGTCTTTCATTGGTGTAGATAAGCTACTCCCACAATCAGCAATGTATAAAGCGTGACGGAATTGTTCATTGTGGGAGCGGCTTCTCTTGGCCAATGGCAGACTTTCACCTTGAACGGTCGTCGTTTATCTAACAATAAGATCGTCAGCTGAACACTCATTCATTCTGTTGCTCTTTACTTTCGACATCGTTCAATGTAGATTGATATTGATGTATGTAACAACTAAAACCAGTGTCCAGTTTTATGAATGAGATTGTGGTTGATACAACTTCCAGTCATTTCTCACAAAATTGTCATGAATAAGTGCAACAAATGAGAATTTAATTAACAAACATCTCAAATGGGACAAGATTTCATGGTGCACTCATACATCTGCATTTACAGTATGCTACTATTGTAATTTGATGAAAGAACAGATGAAAAAACAACATCATACAATGTACTTTGTATTATTCCCATGTTGAATTTGAAGTTGACATTGTGTTGAGATGAATTTGTTTTTTAAAACAATATTATGAAAATTTAACATTGAATTGCATTACGTTGCGTCTCTTCTTAACGTAGAATGTCGAAAACAAACAAAGGAAATCAAACTATACTTCGTTCAAATTAACTTCCGACTTGGAATGGACATGCGCAGCAGATAAGGCATACAGCGGCAGAGAAACAACGGCGGCTACGTTGCCATTGTGTATCGGCCAGTGTTCTCTAAATTCCAGTGAGTATTCAAGCGCTCATATTAAACTTAGGAAGTTTCCTCTCTGCAATCACAGACTCGACTGACTCTATTCGACAAATTGGTTGATCTTCCTCCATTTTTCTGCGCCGCAAATTCCTCCAAGTCTGAAGAAGCTTTACACGAAGTATAGAAGTATCTACCTCGAAGTATAGACTCATTTATCGAACAGTATACAACGCAAGATATATCCATATACTCTAATAAAGAGGTATGAATGATATACATCATCAGTTGTATCTGTATCGATACACTTAAACTCTCTACAAGATCTGATATACAAATAGACTAGTAGATCTTTCTTCTACTGAGCAAATCTGAATCGAGAAAGAACCGATTCATCGCCAGAATAATCAGCCAAAATTGGATGGCCCCTGAGAAAGAGCCATCCCAAACTTGGGCACTAGATAGCTTAATGGAGCGAAACAGTGGCGTGATACATTTACATGTCACAAGGAGGGGCAAGGAGTCGTTTCGGGGTTTGGAATTTGAATGAGGTCGGACGCAGTAGACCAATTCCGAGCGTTTCTAAATAAATGATGGTCATTGGAGATCATCGGCTCCCGGCTCCCTGGATTCTCCGAGTGAAACCTCTATTTAGACCCTCTCTCGAAGCCGGACATGACCAGGTAGGTAGCCTACTCAGCTCACCTCTTGTGTTGATCACGTAGAGGAATTGCAACAACTGAGAGCCTCTCCCATACATCATTCCATCTTTGTCTCCAACAATCTCCTCCCGTACTCTATCCCTCTCTCACATCATGCTCCCTCTATTCCCAACAATCTCTCCCAAACATTCCCGTTCTCCTTCTCTCTCCCACACTGTATTTATAACCCTTCTCTTTCTCACCGTTAATTTGCATACTGGGACAGTTTTGAGACCGGACCACTAAGCTCTAAACATCTTCGGCTGTTCAGGGCTGATTTGGTTTGGTCCAGTTTCCGACGCTTCAGGGAATCACCAATCTTGGTGAGAGTATACCTGCGTGTATTGTTGACTTGTATTGGCACCTGTTCTGTTCACTATTTATCATTGAGCCATGCAGTGTCTCTATACTAGAACTGATATACATGAGACAATTGAATCAGGCTATACTGTTGGTTCAATATCAGGTTTAGTCAGTGTGCCTGACCTTTTTAAAAGTTGATAAAGAAGATAATTTTGAATAAAATTTAGAATTTAGAAATAGGCCGACACATCTAGAAAACACCTGAGTCTATACCTAATTCATGCTGGTGAACGGGCTAGAGTCAAGAAAACTTCAATTAATCTTGCCATGCCTGATTTAATAGGTTTCTACTATAGAATAACACTACAATTTGAAATAATTGAAAAATACAAATAGCTTCTATAAACATTGGCAACTAAAATCGAACAACAGAAACAACAATATCATGTTACTTTGTTGACATTCTTCATCTGATTCGGGGGCGTTTAGATAGCAATACGTCAGAAAACCAAACAATATCAGTCATAAAATAACCAATTGATTTCAACATGAAATTACTCAAGAAAGAAAAGCCCGTTGAACCCAAATTTCGTCGATAGTAACCCATATAACCCATTTCATAATAATTTTGAATCCCCACTTTTGATTGACATTCTCGAATGAACCTTTGTTTCACTACACTGCACTTTCGTTGGTCTGTACGTTGCTTTATCGTCGGGGTTACAGTACCTTGTTTTTGGCGGTGAACTTTTACCGGTTGAATTTGGCTTGACGGCGAAGTCCTCTTACGTCCCTAGACCTGTCGTCTGAACGGGTGTCTTGAAGCGGTGTTACATAAAGTTGCGGAACCAAAGGGGTGGTACATGAAGTTGGTTTGGGGACACACATCAACCGCTGTAAATAAATGTATTACAGCATTAATTTCTAACTCTTCCTACAATTCATCAAAAGCTAAAACAGGAGTTTATTCTGTTATTTAATTTAGATTTCATCTTGACGTTCTGATTTCATTCTCAAAATTTAACAGATTTAAAACAAATTTACTTGCCAGAGTGTCATTAATATACAATGCAACATTTATGAAAACACCCGTAATAAATTAATATAATGCTTTTAGAAAATGAATACTTCATTAATCATGATGTTAACTTTTATATAAATATTGATATAATACTCTTAGAAAAGGAATAATTCAGATTGAAATGATGCTAACTTATATGATATTTTTCGTTTGGTTTGCGAAATCGAATATATTTTTTTTATATAGTAGCTCGACTAGTATTGTTGGAAACTTGTGCGCTAGCCAACATTTATTTTATTTATTATTTATGAACTATAGGACGCAATCCAAGTGTAAACAACGGGCATTCGCCCAAAACTGCTCAGAACCTTAATTTAAAATGAACAGTCCAGAGTTTATGATTTGATTTACCTACAAATACAAGTCCAAAAACGAGTATCAACTAGAATTTTGAATTTATCACAAAACAAAACAAGACACTTTATAACACAATAAAAGAAAAAAAATATTGAAAATTTCACTTTAAGGTAAAAATAATGTTTGCCCTATAAGATTCATCTTGTAGATAGTTTTTACCTTCAATTAAATAAAATTAATAGACACATAGAAAATAATTTAAATTGTATTAAAATCTGAACATTCATTAATATTAATTTCATGGAAAAGAAAAACTTTCTTCTTCGTCTATTAAGATTTCTATCATAAAAATTTACTAAATCATTCGAAAGCCTTAATGACATAAGAAAACAGAGTCTGAAAAATATAAATTGTAAAATGTCATAAAAACTCAATATGAACATAATCTTAAAAATTTCATTCCAATTTAAAGGCTATCTTCCTGACTTTCAGCAATACTCTACGATAATATATCTCCAGAAACAATAACTCAAATGTAACGTAACTGAAAACTTTCTATACTTCTTTAGAAAAAAAATTATAAGTATCTTCCATCACTAATAAAATCAAAAGGATTATTCTCAATCAATATTATTAACTTGAAAAATAGCAGGCTTTGTTAATACAATACTCTTATGGAAGTTTCAATCAATTAAATTCCCTAAATTATATTTTAACCTTATTTTACGTACCTTAGCGGTTATTTGAAGAAACAATTATTCGTACATGATGAAGAAACACAATTAAACTTTTCAGGACATGGCACTACTAGAAAATTTAAACTTTAATAAAAATAAAACTAGCTCCTACATTAATTAATGATCTAAACTTGCCCAAAAACGGCGAAACATAATGACTACATCTTTACTCTCGTAGTGCTCCTAGCAAAGTGTCCTCCGAAACGTAATCTGGTCTCGCGGCTGGGGAATCCCCACTATTTAGAAACAGGTCTCCTATTGGGCGAAGGGAATCAATTTGACCAATCGTCGCGTGGCTTCTAGAGACTTTGGACCAAATAGTAACTGCAAAATCGGTAGTTTGTTATAATTTCAATGCTTGCTGTTTTCCAACTTATCGCACTCTATGTTGCGACAGGAAGGCTAAGTTTTAGAGATAATTCCATAATCTACATTCCTCGACGACTCGGAGCCACAATTTTTAAATATCTATCATGGGAAACTCGAAGTCATGGCCGTTCATAATAGAGAGAGAAAATAATTTATTTCGCTAACTCACTCACAATAATGGCTCTAGTCTATTGCGTATTAAATTTACTATTATAACTTGGGAAAAGGCCTGAATTAAAATTAATGCTCGGCACATCAGAATATCAGGTTCTTGACTTGTCCCAACTACTCATGAGAAATATCATTCATATTCATCATCGTATCTCAGTTTTATTTTTCTGTTGATTCCATATAAATAGATAGCCCAAATTTCCAATAATTAATTATATTACTTGGAGAGATGGCATAGTATAGATTGATGTTCATAGTACAGTATTCATTCGACCATTTTTATTCATCCTCAAACAATATGTATTCAACTCTATTTCACAGTATCCCTGAATTATGTGACAGTGCTTTTTTGAGTCTGTGTAATCCGATTATAAAATGGAGTATAAGTATGAGTAAAGTATAATTTCCAATCTGGGATTTTCGATATTGTTTCTTTATAACCTCTGATGATAGTATCAGAATAATTCAGAAAATATTTGGCTATAAAGTTTTATTTGCGCTATTCTATAGGAAATCAATACATAGGATTTTATGAATGGAAATGAGTAAGAGAATTTCACAGGTAAGACTAAAAAGATTCAATTTGAGTGTTTTAAACAATAAAATGTAATGTTGCCATATGAGGGGGAGTAAAACGAACGAGTCATTCCTTATACCTCAGCGAAGTCGTCTATTTGTTTTGTTGCCTCAGATTCAAAACTTTTTCAAGTTTCTCAACTGCCTATAGTTGTTCTTGGAGTGAGGAGAACACTTTTTCAGCGAGTGAATAAAAGTATTTAATTCCTCACTCCTCGCTCACTCTGGTCCTGCAAAGCTTTCAGGTTGAAAAGTTTGATTGTTTAATTCATCAAATTTGGAGATAGATAAATCAAATCAAGACTTAGTGTACTCCACTGCTAACCAATCAATCATCTGATTCGATTGATTTTTCATGTTATTCAATTATTTGAGATATTCAAGTCAAATGAATCTCAATTGTCGAATTTTATAGATTATATAAACTGGAACAATTCACCCACTATCTAAGAGCTCATGAGTAGGCTACTCTTTGTTTACAGAGAATCAATATTATTCAAGTTTCTTCTTCTTATACAGAGTTATTGTCCAGTATATATGTATATATATGATACAGTATATATCATATACTGTTGATGAGTGGAGATGATTTATGATTTCATATTTGGATTCATCTTTTCATAGTTCAATATTTTTTTGGAAAACTAGAACTTTTAAAAATTAAAAATGTTTATGTATAAACTTCTCAGGTGTTCAAAAACTTCTTAAAACCTTTGCCTGTCCCTTTGTGAGGCAGGAGTATTATTATCTTAGTATGTACTATATAATCATATGATAATGGAAAGCTATATTAAAAACAGCTATAACTCCCTTGTTTTTGGGTATTTTTGAAAATGGGACTTACGCTGTAAAGAATTTGGGGTCGCTGAATCCAAATCCGAAATCAGAAATCTTCTATCTATATTTTTAAGGAAGTTAGACTTTGAGAGAAAGTGATGAGTCATAGGTTTGAGCAAACGGCGGCGTAGTTGTTAGATCTGTCGGCTTATTCGTAAGATCCCCATGTGAAAGTACAGGAGAGCTGCAAAATATGATCTTCCGTAATATGATATTCCAGGAGCGAGGTCTCTGCCGTGTGAAACTGGCCTTAGAAGAAACTTGAATAATATTGATTCTCTGTAAACAAAAGAGTAGCCTACTCATGAGCTCTTAGATAGTGGGTGAATTGTTCCAGTTTATATAATCTATAAAATTCGACAATTGAGATTCATTTGACTTGAATATCTCAAATAATTGAATAACATGAAAAATCAATCGAATCAGATGATTGATTGGTTAGCAGTGGAGTACACTAAGTCTTGATTTGATTTATCAAATATTAACAGTATCTCGTTTGACACAATAAATCTTGTTCTACACGATATGTTTTTGTCGCTAGAAATCAATTAATCAGCAGACCCTTGATGTTATGGATGTCTGATCCAGGCTGCACACACTTGGCTCGACATCGTACAATGGGCTAGAAGTGATTCAATTGCCTGAGACCGCTTGAGTAATGTGCATGGTAATGCAATCTGATAGCAATGGCCCGTTTGTCGGCGTAATGGAGATTGTGGATTTTCCGGGGAAAATCACATCCAGCTCACTCGACATTGTTACTGATCCTTGGTAAGATGAGCGAGTGAGAAGGGTGAGGAATGAGTGAGAGCGAGTGAGCTACTCTGAACTGGTATTGTTCGATTTGGCAAGAACATGACTATCTACTGGAAACAGGTACTAGGAGGTGATAACAGTGGAGAGATTATAGATTATCAGGCAGACATGTTCGTTGATTGATGAGATGTACTCAATAGTATTGATGCTCTTGGAGGACGGATATAGTGTACTTGAATTATTATAGACATGTACATCAATGACTTAATACCAGACTGTATGTATAATTCCAGTCTTATTTGTATTAGTTATCCCTAAAATACATTAATGAGGGATTTGGAGTGGATGATAAATAATTACTCAAAAGAAAACCACTGATGAACGTATAGAATCAAAGCTGGGCTAGTGTTCAATCATTCAATTATTATAGTGTGGATTGAAAAATGTTCTGAATATTCAACTCCAATATGGATGCGATACTGAGATTATTGAAATCAGCACCTCATCAACGCTGGTTCGCTAATATGTGCCAGCACTTGCTAAATTTGGTTGTCGTTATACAACGAGGATAACTCCATTATTTTCTCCTTCTGTAACGTTGCCAAATCGTTTATTTACTATGGAGAAATATAATAATTAACCAGAATATTAAATTTCAATAATGAAATCTTGAAAAAATATAATTATTTCCTTGATGAATATGATAATATAGAAATAGAATTGATCACTATCTACATGAATCAGCAACTAGAAGAAGAAGTCTGCAGTATTGGAAATTAAAATTACAGTCATTGGTCATTTGGTATTACAATCAATTTGAAATACTCGTAGGTTGCGGAATCGGTTATCTGGCTAAAAATCTCAAGAAATAAGCTTTCATTGGAGAAAGTATCCTTCAAAAGTAAAGCAGGGGTTTATATCAATGTTTTTTGTATAGAGTTGGAAGTGTCTGGAATTCAATTCTTATTCTTCAAGAATAAACAAAGAACTGCAAACGGAAAGCTTGGACAAAGAAAGTATTGAATATTGAGAAAAATCGTACAGCAATCATTTACCACAGAGTTGACAGTTACTGTTCCACTAAGATTCATATTTCAATACAAAGTTTCTTTCAATACAGATTTTGCAATACTCGGCGTTACCAAAATGAATGTCGGAACATTAGAGAAGTCATTTTTCAACAGTGAAGCCCAAAAAGGGGTTTCTATGGGCGTTCGCTTCATAAAACTCTTCTCTTTCCGAATCCTGTTGATACTCCTTGTTCTCTACTCTATCGGCATCTGCCAATACCCAAAGCATATCGACTCTTTGCCTTTGTTCTTTTCTTCTATGGCAGTCTTCCCGCCTTTATTAAACTGCTAGCGTCAAAGAAAATGAAGAGACTAGGGCTTCCTTCTCCTGCTGACGCCAAAATTCTCAAATACGCTTTTTGCAATTTTTTCTACTCGCGCGAAGAGGACTAGAGCATCTGAATTGTGTCTTCCAACAATTGATAGAATCTTTCCAACTCGATGTTGAGTCTCCTCAAAAATTCTTAATAGATTTCCATATTCGATATAATATCCGTATTCTCACTGAATGGGAAAGTATCTCTTCAATTCAAAGAGTTTTTTAATTTCCTTGAAATTTCTATCAATTTCACTCATGAATTCATTAAAACGTGTTTGAGATGCTCGAAAGACTTGATCCTCTCGAATAAACGTAATAAAATTATTTTCCAAACTGCTCCAACCCATAATTCTTATCTTGAATCATTTAGTGTGAGTGACAAGTTATAAGTATTATTATTTCGGATATAGCTCTTCAAATTGGTTGAACAAACCTAGGTCAATAGTTTTAATGTTATTCAGAGGCACTATTATGTACCTGTAGTAAATTCCTGCAATATTAGATACATGGTTGTCATATCATTGATTTTTCCACTTACCATATATCAACTACAGATCATTTAAGTCCAACTTGAGAATATACATGAGGAAAACATGAGCTATAAAACACTGTCGCATACCGATATGCACTCAGTGCCATAGAGATATAAGTTTGACATAATCAAATCAACTAGTTTATTGACATGGAGTGAAGTACATGAAGTGATCAATTTGATCAGTTAATGGGATTCAGCATTTGTGAATCAGGAACTGGAAGTAATGGTTATTAATCTGCTTATAGAAAGTAATTGACTTCTACAATGATACTCTGTTCTCAAAAATAGTAATCTTCCACTAGACATAGCTGTACTAATAGTATTTGAGATCAAATGCTCTAAGGCTTGAAACAAGCAAATCCAGTATCCAGTATTGATTACACTCGAGTTGAATTTGAACAGAGTTTGGAGTAGAAGAGCTAGGTATGTAGAAGAGGATGGAATGTAAAAGCAGTGTGTTGATGAATGGAAGAATTTGAAGGTTATGGGAAAAGTTGGAAAGCAGTCCGTGCACTGTTCATAATGAATGTTGGAAAGAGAAGGAAAGTAGGATTTGAGGTGGGCGTAGAGGGGAGAAATATTACGGAAAGAAGTGAAAACGAAGGATAGAATGATGTAGAAATGAAAAGGGAGAGCTGCAGCCACTCTACTGTACATGGCCGATGTTTGCTTTCTGCTTTGCACGTCTTATCTTATTTGAGTAAGGTAACTGAGAACTGGGAAGAGGCACATAGCAGTAGTGAAGTGTCTAAAAGCTCAAACACAGCTCAACCCCTAAAGACCCCAACTCTCAACACTCATCCAGTCAGCTGGTCTTTTCGCCTGCAATCTTTGACATGATCAGACCACATTATAGCATTCCCATGTCACTCAGGGCAATACTTCTCTCAAATGAATACATTTCAAGTGATAATTCTAGTTTCTCAATGACCAAACACAGCATTATCAGGAGATATTACAATTGGACCATTTTTTCTCATCCGAGAAAAGGTCTGTGTCTTTAAGTGATAAGAGAGAGGAATGAAGTATTAATTATTCAATCTGTTAAACTATTTGAAACTGTGTAATTTTTCCATTTTCCAGGTTGATTGACAGACTGCAAATCACTGAGCTCTGAAACATCAAATATCACCACTGACACTTCAAGCGACTCAAGGACCGATTTCCAAAGCCAAAGTGTATCACATGCTTAAAATTTGATAGGAGGAGCATTTCAGTTAATATTGGTCACCTATTGTAATGTATAAATCTCATCATTCTCATGGTCTTCAGAAATAAGTGAGATCACTAATTATTCAATACTACTCTAATTTCAACATTTTGTGTTTAGTTGTCACCAGACTGATTACAGTGAAAAGTATTTCAGAAACTATTCTGCCCGATACTCCAATGAATTTTGAAAGAATAATGAAGAAATGAAAAATCTATTAATTTGAGAATCTTATTGCACATATTATCTTCCATCCATTCAACCACAGAATCAATTATACGATAAATAGAAGAAGCATGCAATACTTGAAAACAACTTTCGAGACCAAAAAATTCATTGAAGTAACATTATAACGAAGATTTATCAATGCTTCCAATGTTCACCCTTCCAATTTTCGATTGGTAATTAATGAGAATAAATTGATTAATAGTGAACAATCAAGATGTAAATTTAAGGCACCTTTTTTGAACTAGGTTATTTCCATGAATGAGCTATGTAGTCATTTTTTATTGGAATTCAGTTGACATAGATCTCAAGTTCTCTCACCAATTAAATTTATCATTATCCAGATTCAAGTACTCGTATATTGTTAAGAAATCAAATCAAATCTCGTTTTATACAATGATAACATTTACATGACACGTTCCATTACACAAATGATATTACAGATCATTGAATACAATACTGTTTGCTTAAGAAAATGTTTTTCTGCAAACAGGACTGAAATACATTCAGAAATCAACTAAAAATTCTTATATATAAACTCAAATGAGAATACTTATCAATACTTAGTTTAATTATCTTAATTCATCCCACACACACAAGAAATGTTAAGAAATTCAACGATGGGATTGAATGATGAGTGAGAGAAGATGGTTCAATAGAAACCACAAAGAAAGGAGAAAATGACAAGTGGGAAGAGCAACTGGAGCCAAATTGTTGAAGGAGGTAAATCCGATTTACGTCTTGTTCTTTTACTTCTTTCAGTCGAGGTCACCCTGGGGAAATCAAATGCATGACAGACAACATCGAGCTGTTCAATAAAGTAGTCTGGTAATGGATGAAAACCACAGGATTTTCACAGAGTTGTAATGTCATCTTTTGAGTTTTCATTCAACAGACAAAATCCTCCCAAGTTCAAAGGGGCGCTCACTGCTCACCACTCAATTCTCATCGAGAACGTTGATCACCTCTTGAGACTCAAACTGGAAATACATTTCATAGTTTTTTTGAGAAGTGGCTGGATTTTGGAAACAGAATACTTTGGTAGATTACTGAGCATTGACGACTTATGACTCATAATGTATTTTTAAGATAACTATTAAACACTTCAGTACCAAATGAACATGGTTGATCAGAGAATGAATTTAGTCTATTATCCATTATAATTAAATGCTTCTCTTGTATGCTCCTGCCAGTTATGACTCCCGTATGTGAATCCAAGCGCATTGACTCATGAATCAGCGAGATTATGTAATTTGATTATGATTGCTTTGCAAAATAAAACTGATTTGATTTGAAGATATGTGATCGTAATCAGCCTATGTCGTACTCTATCCATCTATTATAGTACCGTTATCTTAGTGGAATAAGACAGACAGGATTCTGGAAATTCGAAAATATCAGTTTTTATAGCCTAGTCTGCCCTATATAATTAATTTCATCTAATTTTATTCAATCAATTTTTTCATCAATTACCCGACTTTTTGCCAGAGGTGAATAAATGCTATTCTCGTGGAAATTCTATGAAATTCCAATACTTATGAGACATTGATTCAAATCATGGAAATTCTGTATGTTTTTAGAAAGAATGTTCATCTTCGTGTTTAACCTTCCGGTAGTTGCATCCTACTCAATCACACGAGCAGTCACGTGTTGTATTTTA